>NC_138884.1:16013936-17213936 GCF_965194825.1 Balaenoptera physalus | reverse complement strand
AGACATACAATAACAAACCCAAAACAATTAAGATAATGGTAATAGGAACATACATATCGATAACTACCTTTAATGTAAACGGATTAAATGCTCCAAACAAGAGACATAGACTCGCTGAATGGATACAAAAGCAAGACTGATATATATGTTGCCTACTAGAGACCCACTTCAGACCTAGGGACACATACAGACTGAAAGTGAGGGGATGGAAAAAGATATTCCATGCAGATGGAAATCAAAAGAAAGCTGGAGTAGCAATTCTCATATAAGACAAGAAAAGACTTTAAAATAAAGGCTATTACATGAGACAAAGAAAGACACTACATAATGATCAAGGGGTCAATCCAAGAAGAATATATAACAATTGTAAATATTTATGCACCCAATACAGGAGCACCTCAGTACATAAGGCAAATGCTAACAGCCATTAATGGGGAAATCGACAGGAACACAATCATAGTAGGGGACTTTAACACCCCACTTTCACCAATGGGCAGATCATTCAAAATGAAAATAAATAAGGAAACACAAGCTTTAAATGATAAATTAAACAAGATGGACTTCATTGATATTTATAGGACATTCCACCCAAAAACAAAAGAATACACTTTTTCTCAAGTGCTCAGGGAACATTCTCCAGGATAGATCATCTTGAGTCACAAATCAAGCCTTGGTAAATTCAAGACAATTGAAATCGTATGAAGTATCTTTTGCAAACACAGTGTTATAAGACTAGATATCAATTACAGGAAAAAATCTGTAAAATATACAGACACATGGAGGCTAAACGATATACTACTTAATAACCAAGAGATCACTGAAGAAATCAAAGAGGAAATCAAAAAATACCTAGAAACAAATATCAATGAAAACACGACTACCCAAAACCTAAGGGATGCAGCAAAAGCAGTTCTAAGAGGGAAGTTTATAGCTATACAAGCCTACCTCAAGAAACAAGAAACATCTCAAATAAACAACCTAATCTTACACCTAAAGCAATTAGAGAAAGAAAAACAAAGAGAACCCCAAAGTTAGGAGAAGGAAAGAAATCATAAAGATCAGATCAGAATTAAATGAAAAAGTAATGAAGGAAACAATAGCAAATATAAATAAAACTATAAGCTGGTTCTTTGAAAAGAAAAGCAAAATTGATAAAACTTCAGCCAGACTCATCAAGAAAGAAAACGAGAGTACTCAAATCAATAAAATTAGAAATGAAAAAGAAGTTACACCTGAGACCCCAGAAATACAAAGGACCATAAGAGACTACTACAAGCAACTACATGCCAATATAATGGACAACCTGGAAGAAATGGACAAATTCTTAGAAAAGCACAACCTTCCAAGACTGAATCAGGAAGAAATAGAAAATACACACAGACCAATCACCAGCACTGAATTTGAGACAGTGATTAAAAATCTTTCAACGAACAAAAGCCAAGGACCAGATGGCTTTACAGGCAAATTCTATCAAACACTTAGACAATAGCTAACACCTGTCCTTCTAAAACTCTTCCAAAATATAGCAGAAGGAGGAACACTCCCAAACTCATTCTATGAGGCCACCATCACCCTGAAACCAAAACCAGACTAAGATGTCACAAAGAAAGAACACTAAAGGCCAATTTCACTGATGAACACAGATGCAAAAATCCACAACAAAATACTAGCAAACAGAATCCAACAGCACATTAAAAGGATCATACACCATGATCAAGTGGGGTTTATCCCAGGAATGCAAGGATTCTTCAATATATGCAAATCAATCAATGTGATAAATGATATTAACAAATTGAAGGATAAAAACCATATGATCATCTCAATAGATGAAGAAAAAGGTTTTGACAAAATTCAATACCCATTTATGATAAAAACCCTCCAGAACGTAGGCATAGAGGGAACTTACCTCAACATATTAAAGGCCATATGTGACAAACCCACAGCCAACATCGTTCTCAATGGAGAAAAACTGAAACCATTTCCAGTAAGATCAGGAACAAGACAAGGTTGCCCACTCTCACCACTATTATTCAACATAGTTTTGGAAGTTTTAGCCACAGCAATCAGAGAAGAAAAAGAAATAAAAGGAATCCAAATTGGAAAAGAAGTAAAGCTGTCACTGTTTGCAGATGACATGATACTATACATAGAAGAATCCTAAAGATGCTACCAGAAAGCTATTAGTGCTAATCAATGAATTTGGTAAAGTAGCAGGATAGAAAATTGATGCACAGAAATATCTTGCATTCCTATGCACTAATGATGAAAAATCTGAAAGAGAAATTAAGGAAACACTTCCATTTACCATTGCAACAAAAAGACTTAAATACCTAGGAATAAACTTACCTAAGGAGACAAAAGACCTGTATGCAGAAAACTATAAGACACTGATGAAAGGAATTAAAAATGACACCAACAGATGGAGAGATATACCATGTTCTTGGATTGGAAGAATCAACATTGTGAAAATGACTATACTACCCAAAGCAATCTACAGATTCAATGAAATCCCTAACAAACTACCACTGGCATTTTTCACAGAACTAGAACAAAAAATTTCACAATTTGTATGAAAACACAAAAGACCACGAATAGCCAAAACAATCTTGAGAAAGAAAAACGGAGCTGGAGGAATCAGGCTCCCTGACTTCAGACTATACTACAAAGCTACAGTAATCAAGACAGTATGGTACTGGAACAAAAACAGAAATATAAATCAATGGAACAGGATAGAAAGCCCAGAGATAAACCCATGGTCACCTTATTTTTGATAAAGGAGGCAAGAATATACAATGGAGAAAAGACAGTCTCTTCAATAAGTGGTGCTGGGAAACTGAACAGCTACATGTAAAAGAATGAAATTAGAACACTCCCTAACACCATACACAAAAATAAACTCAAAATGGATTAAAGACCTAAATTTAAGGCCAGACACTGTAAAACTCTAAGAGGAAAACATAGGCAGAACACTCTATGACATAAATCATAGCAAGATCGTTTTTGACCCACCTCCTAGAGAAATGGAAATAAAAAGAAAAATAAACAAATGGGATCTAATGAAACTTAAAAGCTTTTGCACAACAAAGGAAACCAGAAACAAGACGAAAAGACAACCCTCAGAATGGGAGAAAATAGTTGCAAATGAAGCAACTGACAAAGGATTCATCTCTAAAATTTACAAGCAGCTCATGCAGCTCAATATCAAAAAAAAACAAACAACCCAATCCAAAAATGAGCCGAAGGCCTAAATAGACATTTCTCCAAAGATGATATACAGATTTCCAACAAACACATGAAAGGATGCTCAACATCACTAATCATTAGAGAAATGCAAATCAAACTACAATGATGTATCACCTCACACCAGTCAGAATGGCCATCATCAAAAAATCTACAAACAATAAATGCTGGAGAGGGTGTGGAGTAAAGGGAACCCTCTTGCACTGTTGGTGGGAATGTAAATTGATACAGCCACTACAGAGGACAGTATTAAGGTTCCTTAAAAAACTAAATATCGAACTACCATATGACCCAGCAATCCCACTACTGGGCATATACCCTGAGAAAACCATAACTCAAAAAGAGTCATGTACCACAATGTTCATTGCAGCTCTATTTACAATAGCCAGGACATAGAAACAACCTAAGTGTCCACTGACAGATGAACTGATAAAGAAGATGTGGCACATATATGCAATGGAATACTACTCAGCCATAAAACGAAATGAAACTGAGTTATTTGTAGTGAGGTGGATGCACTTAGTGTCTGTCATACAGAGTGAAGTGAGTCAGAAAGAGAAAAACAAATAGTGTATGCTAACACATATATATGGAATCTAAAATAAATAAATAAATAAATGGTTTTGAAGAACCTAGGGCCAGGACAGGAATAAAGACACAAATGTAGAGAATGTACTTGAGGATGGGGGAGGGGGAAGGGTAAGCTGGGACGAAGTGAGAGAGTGGCATGGACTTACATATACTACCAAATGTAAAATAGATAGCTAGTGGGAAGCAGCTGCATAGCACAGGGAGATCAGCTGGGTGCTTTTTGACCACCTAGAGGGGTAGGATAGGGAGGGTGTGAGGGAGATGTAAGAGGGAGGTGATATGGGGATATATGTATATGTATAGCTGATTCACTTTGTTGTAAAGCAGAAACTAACACACCATTGTAAAACAATTATACTCCAATAAAGATGTTAAAAAGAAAAATACAACTTTAAAAAAAACTATAAAAGTATTCCAAAAAAATCACTTAATATGTTTCAATTTCAAGCATTTTATCACAAGTAACCATGAGGCATATATTTTATTTTAAACATTTGTGCAGTGAAACTGGAAAATAGAAGATACATCTTAAACACAAGTTAACAAACACCATTGGACTTGGAAAGTTCAACCAGTCTGCAACAGGTGCCTACTAAGCCTGTTCAGACAATTAAGAAAGTATTACAAATACTTCTGAAGGTGTATGCTTTGACAGATACTGCAAAAGAAATGTATTCTTAAAGATATCACCTCTAAAAATCTTTCATCTAAGGTTTGCCCCATGTAACTGACTATTAGAAGATGCATAAATTGGAAAAATATATCCAATGATTGTGAAGAGGAACGAGCCCACAGAGCAGTATTTTGCAACTATGGCAATATTGATATTTTGGGCCAGATAATTCTTTGTTTTGGGGGGGCCGTCTTATGCATTGTAGGATATTTAGTAGTAGCATGCCTTGTCTCGCCCCACTAAATGCTAGTATCACCTTTACCCCCAGTTATAACAACTAAAAATGTCTCCAGATATTGACTAATGTCCCGTAGGGGGCAAAATCACCCGTGGTTGAAAATCACTGCCATAGAGTGTACACCTAATGTTCTCAGTGCCAGTATACCTGCACAACTAGCTCAAGCTCATTCCCAAACAAGAGGGCATGTTGCCCTCAGAGACTAAAGCTTTTCAGCTTTGTCCCAGCTACAGGGTACATCTAGAGACTGAAAAGGAAAAAGTGGTTAACAGTGACTTTGCTGTGAAGAAACTATCAATAACTTGAACACCCTACAGGCAAAGCATAGCCGATTAGCCCTTTAATTGTCTTAAGCCCTCAAGAGACTTCCCAAAGAAAACAAATGAAACCAACCCTGGACATGTGGATTTATGGTCACTGTGTGAAAGAACCTCTCCTGCTGGGAGATCTCTGGCCAAACTGGGAATGCTACAGGCACTAAGGCTGTGCAAATAGAATGCCTTCCTGCCCATGCTTAGATTTTTCCCCCTCAAGATCAAAAGCCTGAGCTCTGGAATCCTTGAAAAGAAATCACCAGAGACCTGTGCTAAAGCGGAATAGAGTCATTAGGGATGCCTGATTTCCTTGAGTTTCTGTTATCCCTTGATAGGGCTGTTGCTTTTTCCAGTAATAAAAGTCTGTAAAAAATCTGAACTGTTTAAACGTTGCAGTGATAACTGACCTGAAAGCCACCATTTTCTTCCCTATAACCAGTGAAATAAATGGTTTTGCTTGAAAATATCTGGCAGTGAAGCAAGAAATTTTTTTTTTTTTAGATTTTGGTAACCTATGCTTTTTCTCTCAGAATACTGGCTGAAAATGCCTATTCGTATAAAAGCTATCTTTGTTATTTAAGTTGATCGTATCAAACAATATCAATAAAGATATTTTTTCACCTTCTGAATAATTAGATAAATACAAAATGATTTTTAAAGTGCCTGACATAGGAAAAAAACAAAACACCTGAACAAGGTTTCTCAACCTCAGCACTACTGGCATTTTGGACCAGACACAGTGTAATAGTTGTGAGGGAGGCTGTCCGGTTCATTGTAGGATGTTTACCAGTATCCCTGGCCTCTACCCAGTAGATGCCAGTAGCACTACCACCCCCAGCCCCGGCCACACACACAAACACAACACACACACTTTCAGATTATAGCCAATGAACATGGCTCCAGAGATTGCCAGATGTCTCCTATGGCGGCAAATTTGCCCAAGTTGAAAACCACTGATCTAGAAAAGTCCTGCTTTGAAAAGGCACAGGTGTCATTTGACATTTACAATTCCTTTGTCATAAATAACCTTATTAGGCCACAAAGATTTTCTCCTATTTTTTTTCTAAATGTGTTAAATTTTTACATACGGAGCTATGATCCATTTTGAATTAATGTTTATATAAGGTGTGAGGTTGGTATCCATTTTTTGCATTTAGATGTCCAATTTTTCCATTTGTTGAAAGACTACCTTTTCTCCACTTAATTATCTTTACACGGGTGTCAAAAATCAATGGTTCATATTTGAGTGGATCTATTATTGGCCTGTCTTTTCTATTCCACGGATCTATATGTCTATCTCTCTGCCAATAACACATTATCAATAGCAGTATATAGTAGGATTAAAAATTGGGCAATGGGAATCCTTCTGTGTATTCTTTTTCAAAATGGTTTTGACTATCTTATTTTGCCTTTTCATTCAATTTTAAAGTTAGCTTGCATATATCCAAAAATAAGTATATATGTATATATACATATAATATGTATTATATATAATTTATCATTGTAAATGATTTCTATATAGCAGGTAACAAGTACTATATAAATTCTATATAAGTATGAGTTTATATATTCACATATATAAGTTCATGTATATATGTACATATATATATTTGCAATAGCTCAAAAACTACATGCTTAAAGATAAGTCCAAGAGAATATGTATAGGATCCTTATGGGGAAAACTACAAACGCTAATGAAAAAAATCAAAGAAGACATAAATAAATAAAAGATATGCCATGTACATGGATTAGATGATTCAACATAGTAAAGATGTCAATTACTCCCAAATTGAACTGTAACACAATTCCATTCAAAACCAAAGCAGGATTTTTTTTCTTTTCCACATATATATACTATTCTAAAACTGAATGAAAAAGGCAAAATGTTCAGAATAATTTTAAAAAGAATAGCTGAAGCAACTGAACTATCCACTTTTAAGACTTACTATAATAATATCACAATAGCTCCAAATATATTTTTACTACTAGTTATTTAGAAATATCTAAATACTGCTTTGTCTGAATGCTGCAAATTTTGATATTTTGTATTTTCAATTTTGTTCACTTAAAAATAATTTTTAATTTCCGTTAAAACATTCTCCTTGATCCATAGATTTTAAGTTTTTTTTTTTTAATTTAATAAACTTTTTTTGGCAGCAGTTTTAGGTTGATAGAAAAAGTTGAGTGAAAAATTTAGAGAGTTTTCACACACAATTTCCCTCTCAATCTCCATTATTATTAATATCTTACATTAGTGGATTGCTTTCATTGTAATTTGAGTCAATATTTATCATTATTAATATATAATACATAACCAAAGTGCACAGTTTAGTTTTAACTAAAGTCCATAGTTTATATAAGGTTTACTTTTTGTGATTTATATTCTATGGGTTTTGACAAACGCATAATGACATTAACCCACCATTACAGAACACTTTAACTGCCCTAAAAATCCCCTTTGCTCTGTGTGTTCATCCTTCCCTGACTCCCCCCCAAATTGCTGGCAACCACTGACCTTTTTATGTTCTCCATATTTTGCCCTTTCCATAATGTCATATAGTTGGAATCATATAGTATGTAGCCTTTTAAGTTTGGTTTCTTCCACTGAGTAATATACGTTTATGGTCCTTCCATGTCTTTTTGTTGCTTAATGATTCATTTATTTTTATCACTGAATAATATTCCTTTGTATGGACGCACCACAGTTTATCTGTTCACTCAACTGACGGACATTTTGGTTGCTTTCAAGTTTTAGCAATTATGAATAAAGCTGCTATATACATTCATATGGAAGTTTTTGTGTGGATATTAAGTTTTCAGCTCATTTGTGTACACACCAAGGAATGTGACTGCTGGATCATAAGGTAAGAGTATATTTAGTTCTGATAGAGCAGCCAAACTGTGCTCCAAAGTGGCTGCACCATTTCACATTCTCACCAGCAATAAATCAGAGTTTCTGCTGCTCCACAACCTTGCCAGAATTTGGTGTTGTCAGTGTTCTGGATTTTCACTATTCTAATAGATGTGCAGTGGTTATCTTATTGTTGTTTTAATTTGCAATTCCCTAATGACATATAATGTTGAATATTCAATCAAATGCTTATTTGTTATCTGTATATCTTTTTTGATGATATATCTGTTCATATCTTTTACCCACACTTTTTATTTCTCTTATTGTTGAGTTTTAAGGGTTCTTTGTGTATTTTGGATACAAGTTCTTCACCAGATATGTGTTTTGCAAACATTTTCTTCCAGTCTAGGGCTTGTCATTAAATTCTTAAGTGTTTTTTCCAGAATAGAAGTTTATAATTTTAAAGAAATCCAAAGTCTTTGTCCAATAATTTCAACATCTATGTCATCTCAGTGTCAGTAACTGTCCCCATTCAAGTTGAGATTTTTCTCAATTCTACATATGCTGAGTAAATTTGGATTTTGTACTACACTTTTGATATTATAAAACTCTGGGGCTTATTTAACATCTATAGAGAATGTTGCTATTTTTGTTTTGTAAGCAGTCAAAAAACAATATATATAAAAAAAGAGATTTTTACAAACAATTGATCCAGCTGAGTTCTGGCCACAAGTTCCAACCAGTATCTTGTGAGTTGTGATACTAATTTAGTTTTCAAATTATTGTAGTGCTAGTCTAATCTGTCCCACACATTCACCACCAAGTCTGAAACTTGAGTGATGTTCTATCTTGCAGTTAGTTTTCAAATGCTATGCATGCTGTTTAGAGGCAGATGCATGCATGTTCAGGTCAGAGGAGAGTTTATAAACAACTTTAAAGGGTCAGTCTTTTGAGTTCAACCCCCTGCACCATTGCCCAGGCATATTCCAATCCTCTGGGTCCTTCTTATCCTTGGGCCAAAAGTTGAGTCTCAATTTGCTCCAATATGCTGCATACTTCCTACAACATCACAATGTTTGCAACTAAGATGTGGGAAGATGAAAAGGAAAAAAAAGTCAATGGGCATTTTCCCCATTCTCTAAGGACCCCAGCTCCACGGACAGTGAGGAAGACTTCCTTTCTAGAGAGTTATGCACTTGCTCATATTATAGCTCACTTGTTACTGCTTCCACAAGATCATTTAGGTTTCAGGATACAAAAGAATAGAAAAAAAGAAGAAAAAGAGAAAAAAAATGGTGACGTTCCTTACTTTCTCTGAGTATGAGAACATCTCTTTCTTGTTCTTCAAGCTGGACCAGTGGATTTTTCCTAGAGCTCTCTCTCTCTGCATTGATTATCTCTTCCAGATTTCAGGCTGCATTGAATTCAGGCTAGGGGACACAAGAGCGAAAAATAATGGCAGACTCACTGATGGCCAATAGTGTTTTGAATACTGGTATTCTTCCTCAATCCTCCTATCATTATTTACTTTTCACAGTCTATAGATAGCTGTCCCATGCATTTTTTTCTAGGTTCCATAGCTGCTTTCAGTGGGGTAGAGAGGGTGGATTATGTTCACTGAATCCTAGAAGTGGAATCTTTAGTCTTATTTTAAAGTATATATTGTTGCCTTAGTGGATATTTTTAAAAAATCATGGATTTTTACAACAGTTGAATGAACTTCCTACAGCCCTTATCTTTAATATATATTTTTACTTTGTATAGGGAAATTGTATTTTAGAGGAAAATAATAGAGAACGGCACAGTCTCTTTTAGTAAAAGACAAATGATTTTACAAATCTGTACACATCTTTATGAAATAAAGTTTAGATATTTAGAGGACCCCTCTATGTATAATGAGGTGGGATCGACTATGACATCTGCCAAAATTATAGCCATATTGACTATTTTTCTGAGAAAAATGAAAAATTTGTAGGTGTCCTAATGCTCAAGTACTGGGGTAGGCATGTTCACATATTATCACTCATTCAATTTAATGTAATCCTACAGCATATTTTTAATCTACTTACTATTTACATTTATACAAACAAGGAAAACAAGGATTCAAAGAGGAAATTTCTCAAGAAATTTCTCTTGAGTTATACAGTCTGAAAATGGCATAGCCTGGGTTTTTTATAGATCTTTCTGATTTAAAGACTCCAAAGCATGTGATATAGCAAATATTATTTGATTATTTGAAAGTTCAGATGTGGAGGAAAGTCATGAAAATATAAAGTAGAAAAGACTAAGAAGAAAATAAACAGAAATATTGAATTAGATTTTAACATTAAAAAAATTAATAGGTAATAATTACTTACTCCTGACTCTGTCAAGAGTCATTTTGTATTTTCTAAATATTTCTCTGGAAGGCAGTTAAGGTTTTACAACATTAGGATTTTACTCACAAGATTTAAAAATAATAATTATAGAAATAACCCATGTTCAGAAGTTTTTAACCTCAAAAATATAATTTAAAAATGTACTTTAAATAAATGTTGAAATTATAAACACTCATTACTTAGTATAGATAGATAAAGAGACAGGTCATAGACTGAAAGAAAGATGTGTGTACAGAGAGATAAATCATTAGATAACCAAAGCCTACTCTATTCAAATATATTTATTCAAATAGTACTTAAATTGAGATGATTACTGCTAAAATAAATATTAAAAAAAAAAGTGGGACTTCCTTCATGGTCCAGTGGCTAAGACTCTGCACTCCCAATGCAGGAGGCCCGGGTTCGACCCCTGGTCAGGGAACTAGATCCCACATGCTACAACTAAGAGTTTGCATGCTGCAACTAAAGATCCTGCGTGCTGCAACTAAGACCTGGGACAGCCAAAATAAATATTAAAAAAACAAAAACAAAAAATGAAAACAAAATAAACAAAAACAAAAAAAAATTGAGGTGATTACTGTAGGGGAGTAAAAACAGTCTTTTTCCTCTACCCTTTGTGGGTTCTGATTGAGGCTCTGTAAATTAATAAATGACAAATTAATAAGAGAAAAACAAAAGTTTATTAACCTGTGCATCACACTAAACAAAGGAGCACTAAGTAATGAGTAATTCAAAGGAGTGGTTACAGTTTGAGTTTACATAACAGTTTATCAAAGAAAAAGACAAAGGAAATGAACTTTGAGCTCCTTTTTTTAAAATTTTTTATTGTGGTAAAAGTCACATAATATAAAACTTACTATTTAACCATATTTAACTGTACAGTTCAGTGGCATTAAGTACCTTCACATTGTTGTGCAACTCTCACCATCATCCATCACCTGAATTTTTCACCTTCCCAAACTGAAATTCTGTCCCCTTTAAACACTAACTCCCCATTCCTCGTCCCCACCTTACCCCCCGCCCCCGCCCCTTGGCATCTACCACTGTACTTTTTGACTCTATAAATTTGACTATTCTAGGTACCTCATATAAGTGGAATCAAACAGTATTTGTCTGCACCTGATGCATACTGGAATGCATTTTTAAGGTTAACTTAATATATGTCCTATAAACAGATCATACCTTCTTTTTTTTCCCCCTGTGCTATACAGTAGGAACTCACCAGCCATCTACTTCATACATAGTAGTGTATGTACATCAATCCCAATCTCCCGATCCATCCCACCACACCCCTTGGTGTCCATATGTTTGTTCTCTATGTCTGTGTCTCCATTTCTCCTTTGCAAATAGGCTCATCTGTACCGGTTTTCTAAATTCCACATATATGTGTTAATACACGATATTTGTTTTTCTCTTTTTAACTTACTTCACTCTGTATGACAGACTCTAGGTCCATCCACGTCTCTGAAAATGGCACAGTTTCATTCCTTTTTATGGCTGAGGATTATTTCAGTGTATATATGTACCACATCATCTTTATCCATTCTTCTGTTGATGCATATTTAGGTTGCTTCCATGTCCTGGCTATTGTAAATAGTGCTGCAATGAACATTGGAGTGCATGTACCATTTGGAGTTATGGTTTTCTCTGGTTATATACCCAGGAGTGCGATTGCTGGGTCATATGGTAGTTCTATTTTTAGTTTTTTAAGGAACCTCCATACTGTTCTCCATAGTGGCTGTACCAATTTACATTCCCACCAACAGGGCAAGAGGGTTCCCTTTTCTCCACACTCTCTCCAGAATTTATTGTTTTCTCCACACCCTCTCCAGGATTTATTGTAGATTTTTTGATGATGGACATTCTGACCGGAGTGAGGTGATATCTCATTGTAGTTTTGAGTTGCATTTCTCTAATGATTGGTGATGTTGAGCATCCTTTCATGTGTTTGTTGGAAATCTGTATATCTTCTTTGGAGAAATGTCTATTTAGGCCTTCTGCCCATTTTTGGATTGGGCTGCTTGTTTTTTTGATATTGAGCTGCATGAGCTGCTTGTATATTTTGGAGATGAATCCTGTGTAAGTTGCTTCTTTTGCAAATATTTTCTCCCATTCTGAGGGTTGTCTTTTTGTCTTGTTTCTGGTTTCCTTTGTTGTGCAAAAGGTTTTAAGTTTCATTAGGTCCCATTTGATTATTTTTGTTTTTATTCCCATTTCTCTAGGAAGTGGGTCAAAAAGGATCTTGCTGTGATTTATGTCATAGAGTGTTCTGCCTATGTTTTCCTCTAAGAGTTTGATAGTGTCTGGCCTTACATTTAGGTCTTTAATCCATTTGGAGTTCATTTTTGTGTGTGGTGTTAGAGTGTTCTAATTTCATTCTTTTACATGTAGCTGTCCAGTTTTCCCAGCACCACTTATTGAAGTGGTGTCTTTTCTCCACTGTATATTCTTGCCTCCTTTGTCATAGATTAGGTGACCACAGGTGTGTGGGTGTATCTCTGGGCTTTCTATCCTGTTCCATTGATCTATATTTCTGTTTTTGTGCCAGTAGCATACTATCTTGATTACTGTATATTTGTAGTATAGTCTGAAGTCAGGGAGCCTGATTTCTCCAGCTCCGTTTTTCTTTCACAAGATTGCTTTGGCTATTTGGGGTCTTTTGTGTTTCCATACGAATTGTAAAATTTTTTGTTCTACTTCTGTGAAAAATGCCCTTGGTGATATGATAGGTATTGCACTGAATCTGTAGATTGCTTTGGGTAGTATAGTCATTTTCACAATATTGATTCTTCCAATCCAAGAACATGGTATGTCTCTCCAGCTGTTTGTGTAGTCTTTTGATTTCTTTCATCAGTATCTTATAGTTTTCTGAGTACAGGTCTTTTACCTCCTTCGGTAAGTTAATTCCTCGGTAATTTACTCTTTTTGTTGCAATGGTAAATGGGATTGTTTCCGTAATTTCTCTTTCTGATCTTTCCTTGATAGGAATCAAGAGATTTCTGTGCATTAATTTTGTATCCTGCAACTTACCACATTCACTGATTAGCACCAGTAGTTTTCTGGTAGCATCTTTAGGATTTTCTACATATAGTATCATGTCTTCTGCAAACAATGACAGTTTTACTTCTTCTTTTCCAATTTGGATTTCTTTTATTTCTTTTCTGCTGTGATTGCTGTGGCTAGGAATTCCAAAACTAAGCTGAATAATAGTGGTGACAGTAAACATCCTTGTCTTATTCCTGATCTTAGAGCAAATGCTTTCAGTTTTCCACCATTGAGAATAATATTTGCTGTGGGTTTGTTGTCTATGGCCTTTGTTATGTTGAGGTAGGTTCCCTCTATGCCCACTTTCTGAAGAGTTTTTATCATAAATGGATGTTGAATTTTGCCAGAAGCTTTTCCTGCATCTATTGAGATGATCATATGGTTTTTATTCTTCAATTTGTTAATATGGTGTATCACATTGATTGATTCAGGTATATTGAAGGATTCTTCCATCCCTTGGATAAATCCCACTTGATCAAGGTGTATGATCCTTTTAATAGGTTGTTGGATTCTGTTTGCTAGTATTTTGTTGAGGATTTTTGCATCTATACTCATCAGTGATATTGGTGTGTAATTTTCTTTTTTTGTGATATTTTTGTTTGGTTTTGCTATCAGGGTGATGGTGGCCTCATAGAATGAGGTTCTGAGTGTTCCTTCCTCTGCAATTTTTTGGGAGAGTTTAAGAAAGACAGGTGTTAGCTCTTCTCTAAATGTTTGATAGAATTCGCCTGTGAATCTATCTGGCCCTGGACTTTTGTTTGTTGGAAATTTTTAAATTACAGTTTCAATTTCGTTACTTGTGATTGGTCTGTTCATATTTTCTAATTCTTCCTGGTTCAGTCTTGGAAGTTTGTACCTTTCTAAGAGTTTGTCCATTTCTTCCAGGTTGTCCATTTTATTGGCATATAGTTGCTTGTAGTAGTCTCTTATGATCCTTTGTATTTCTTCAGTGTCAGTTGTAATTTCCCCTTTTTCATTTCTAATTTTATTGATTTGAATGCTTTCCCTTTTTTTCTTGACGAGTCTGGCTAATGGTTTATCAATTTTGGTTGTCTTCTCAAAGAACCAGCTTTTAGTTTTAATGATCTTTGCTATTGTTTCCTTCCTTTCTTTTTCATTTATGTCTGATCTGATCTTTATGGTTTCTTTCCTTCTGTTAACTTTGCAGTTTGTTTGCTCTTCTTTCTCTAATTGCTTTAGGTGTAAGATTAGGTTGTTTATTTGAGATGTTTCTTGTTTCTTGAGATAGGATTGTATGGCTATAAACTTCCCTCTTAGAACTGCTTTTGCTGCATCCCATAGGTATTTGGTCATTGTGTTTTTGTTGTCATTTGTTTCTATGTATTTTTTAAAATTTCCTCTTTGAGTTTTTCAGTGATCTCTTGGTTATTTAGTAGCGTATTTTTTAGCCTCCATGTGTTCCTGTTTTTAGTCTTATTCCTGTAATTGATTTCTAATCTCATGGAGTGGTCAGAAAAGATGCTTGATACAATTTCAATTTTCTTAAATTTACCAAGGCTTGATTTGTGACCCAAGATGTGATCTATCCTGAAGAATGTTCCATGTGCACTTGAGAAGAAAGTGTATTCTGCTGCTTTCAGATGGAATGTCCAATAAATTTCAATTAAGTCTATCTGGTCTAATGTGTTATTTAAAGCTTGTGCTTCCTTATTAATTTTCTGTGTGGATGATCTGTCCATTGGTGTACGTGGGTGTTAAAGTCCCCCACTATTACTGTGTTACTGTCCATTTCCCCTTTTATGGCTGTTAGCATTTGTCTTATGTACTGAGGTGCTCCTATGTTGGGTGCTTAAGTATTTACAATTGTTATAGCTTCTTCTGGCATTCATCCCTTGATCATTATGTAGTGTCCTTCCTTGTCTCTTGTAACAGTTTTTAAAGTCTATTTTGTCTGATATGAGAATTACTACTCCAGCTTTCTTTTGATTTACATTTGCATGGAATATGTTTTTCCATCTCCTCACTTTCAGTCTGTATGTGTCCCTAGGTCTGAAATGGGTCTCTTGTAGACAGCATATACAGAGGTCTTATTTTTGTACCCATTCAGACAATCTGTGTCTTTTGGTTGGAGCATTTAATCTATTTACACTTAAGTTAATTATTGACATGTATGTTCCTGTTACCATTTTCTTAATTGTTTTGGGCTTGTTTTTGTAGGTCTTTTTCTTCTCTTGCGTTCCTGCATAGAGAAGTTCCTTTAGCATTTGTTGTAAAGCTGGTTTGGTGGTGCTGAATTCTCTTATCTTTTGCTTGTCTGTAAAGCTTTTTATTTCTCCATCAAATCTGAATGAGATCCTTGTTGGGTAGAGTAATCTTGATTGTAGGTTTTTCCCTTTCATCACTGTAAATATATCCTGCCACTCTCTTCTGGCATGCAGACTTTCTTATGGAAAATCAGCTGATAACCTTATGGGGATTCCCTTGTATGTTATTTATTGCTTTTCCCTTGCTGCTTTTAATATTTTTTCTTTGAATTTAATTTTTATTAATTTGATTAATATGTGTCTCAGCACGTTTCTCCTTGGGTTTATCCTGTATGGGACTCTCTGCACTTCTTGGACCTGGGTGGCTATTTCCTTTCCCATGTTAGGGTAGTTTTTGATTATAATCTCTTCAAATATTTTCTCAGACCCTTTCTCTTTCTGTTCTTCTGGGGCCCCTATAATTCAAATGTTGGTGCATTTAATTTTGTCCCAGAGGTCACTGAGACTGTCCTCATTTATTTTCCTTTTTTTTTTCTTCATTCTGCTCCTGGCAGTTATTTCCACCATTCTATCTTCCAGCTCACTTATTCGTTCTTCTGCCTCAGTTATTCTGCCATTGATTCCTTCTAGTGTATTTTTCATTTCAGTTTTTGTGTTGTTCATCTCTGTTTGCTTGTTCCTTAGTTATTCTATGTCCTTGTTAAGCATTTTTTGTATTTTCTCGATCCATGCCTCCATTCTATTTCTGACATTTTGAATCATCTTTACTGTCATTAGTCTGAATTCTTTTTCAGGTAGGTTGCCTGTTTTGTCTTCATTTATTTGGTCTTATAGGTTTTTACCTTGCTCCTTCATCTGTACCATATTTCTCTGTCATCTCAGTTTTGTTCATGGGTGGGGCTGTCTTGCTGGTTGTTTGGCCTGAGGTGTCCAGCACTGGAGTTTGCAGGCCGTTGGGTGGAGCTAGGTCTTGGTGCCGAAATGAGGACCTCTAGGAGAGCTCACACTGGTTAATATTCCCTGGGGCCTGACGTTCTCTGTTAGTCCAGGGGCTTGGACTTGGCACTCCCACCACAAGGGCTCAGGCCCGACCCCCGGCCTGTGATGAGACACAAACTTCACATCCTCCTACTCTGCAATCTTTACTCCACCCCCCTTAACTTTGAGTCTCTAGGTGCAGTAAACTATGGCTGAATGCTATGGAAAAGATGGGAATATCATAGCTAGAGGAATGGGTGGGAACAGTGTTTTTATGAGAGGGATAAATCTTCTTTTGATTGAGAAACTCTAAATAAAATGTGTCTTTGAGAGGCTCATATGTAAATGATAAGAAGAAAACAGCTAAGATTTGGAAGTGTAGGGGAGCAGATTTTGCCACCCAAAATTATGTCTCTGGCATATCAACTATTTTAGGCTGGTTATTTTCTAAGAAACAGCAGATATGGGAAAAATTCTGAAAACCAAGGAGTTATCTTTTTGTAAGAAACATTTACATTTGTAAGAGAAATCTTCATTTGTAAGGATGTCTTCCTCACTGTACCAAGATGAGGTGGATGACCAAATATCTAGAAATCTTATCAATGGAGAAGGCAATGACTTAAATTTGCATCACAATCTTACACTCATTTACTGTGGTTTTCCTGGTAGCCTCCCATAACTAACTCCACCCTCAACATCCTCTTGTCTTTAGCTGAGGATGGTATTTAAGGTGAGGGCTTTGGCCATTTTGCTAGTTACTCAGTTTTCCTGGGCCTTTCCCATGTATACATTTATTAAACATTTGATTTTCTCTTGTCAATCTGTTTCATGTCAATTTAATTCTTAGACCAGCTAGAAGAACCTAGAAGAGTAAAGGAAAATTTCTTTTTCTCCAACAAAAGAAAGGAGAGAAAAGAGTTAATGTTATAGGCCAAAAGTAGGAAGATGCTTCACTTTCTAAAAAAGAAAGTATCATCATAGATGACTGAGAGGACAGTAGGAAATGGAGTCAGAGAAATGGGCCTGAATCAGATCACCAAGGGGCATAGGAAACATGATGAAGTGTTTGGATTTTGTTCCGAGTTGTTCTTTTTCATTTATGTGTCTACACAGATGCACATGGTCACATGCATCTCAATCACTATTGTCCTACCCCACCCACTTCTTTTCTCAGGTATTCACTATACCTCCCCAATTATTTTGACAGTCATCATCTCTCCTCAGAAGAGGTAAAAAATAGAGGAGTAATTTAGAATTCAGACTTTGGAATCAGATACACCTGGATTCAAACTTTGTCTCTGACCTTGTTGGCAGCAAGATAATTTGGGCTTTGGTCAAGGACCTTAACTCTTTAAGATAAGACTTTTCATCTGTAATATGAGAAAAGCAATATTTAATTTGTAGAATTTTTGCCAGACACAAACATGATAATATTACACACTACTTAAAAATAATGTGTAAAATAAATGGTATCTATTATCTATTACTATATCTATTATTATTACTAATAAATGGTATATATTATTTATTACTGTAAAATGGCCTTCCCTTCATTACATCTTCCAAGGCTGTTTTCTATGATGTAGTATCCAATTGAAATTAATCTCCTCTATAATCTACTTCCAATCTTTATCTTTATTTAAAATGACTAAATTAAATTCTTTTATATGAATATGAAACCGAGCAGGACCCTGTGGAGTCCTCCAGGGTACAAATACTTTCTGCATCCCCCATTTCTTTTCTGTAGGAAATAGGCTTAATTCAGCCTCCTAAGACCTTCCCTGAGTTCCAAAGGACAGAATCAAAAAGTTGCTAATCAAGGAAGGGAAAGAATGCAAAAACAAAAGAGGAGCAAGTCAAGAAACAATAGTGCAGCCGTAAAGCAGGGTTCTGGTTCCTTCTCAAGGAATATACATAACACTATATCTCTGAGTTCTTCTGCAGGAACTAAGGCCCCTACTCAGGTGGAGGATGGTAACTTCAGGCTGAGCACAAAAGTCCTGGAGAACCGCCCTGTTACCTCACCACCAACCAATCAGAAGAAAGTCTGTACACAGTGGAAGATAAGGAAGACTCTGACCTCCTCCCCAAATAATTAACTGCAATTAACTTCCTTTTTCTCCCTTTAAAAACATTCAGGGTCAAGCAGAATCTTGAGACTTGGTTCTTAGACATGAATCAGGCTTCTCCCCAGGTTGCTGGCCTCTTGAATAAAGCAAACTTTCCTTTCCGAACAACTCGTCTCTTAAGTATTGGCTTTCGAGCAGTAAGCACCCGAACCCAAGTTTGGTAACAAACAGTTATTTGTCTTACTGTAACTTAAGCTACTTAATGATGACCACATATCACATTATCATTAGAATCTCCATAATGACTCCACCAAATATGCAGTAGGTACTTTTAGCAAATAAATACATAAATAGTTTATTTAACTATTTATTTAATAATATAGTTATTATTATTTTTATTCTATCTATTGAAAGTTGTTTCCTATCACAGAAAAATAATAGATGAAAATATGGCCTGTGTTTAATAACAAAGTTGCCATTTGTTTAGCCGTTCTTTTCTTAATCAACGCATTCAGTATAAGATCCCTTTAAGCAGTGAGCTCATCATGACATATATACTTTTGTTGTGATCACAAAAATCTCATTTATACATCACCTTTGAGTTGGTCAGAAACACTTATTTGGTATACCAACCTACAGGTATGTAGATGAAATGAGGTGTGTTGAGGCAAGTCTCAATGATATAATGATATACTTATGAAAAGATATTTTTTATCTAGAAATGCCTCTGTGTGTGTGTGGAAACCTTCGGAAACATTAGAATGCAAATGTCAACATACCTCAAAGGAGATAAAGTAAATAATGAATTGTTTAGGTACTTAAGAAAGAAGCCAACATGGCAAATCTTTCTGAGATGATGATAAAATCCATGTGATTACTTTACTTGTATTTATTTAAGCTATTTTAAATGTCACAAATCTCTTTGAGGGCATTATTTCAACAGGCTACAGAAGCAATCCTCTCTTTAAAAGTGAAGATCCCTTTCGTCAAGAGAAGATTCTGTGATTAAGTCTTTATACCACTAAGTACCCAGACAAATTGTTTAAGTTCTAGAAAATTAGTAATTGTATTAAGCCTAAGCTTACAAAATAAACAGTTACATTTTATGTAATCCATAGTTCAAAGAAACATAAATTTGCAATTGATAATTGTATGTCTTTATATTCCATGCAGGTAAATTTCTACTAGAGATTAAAGAGAGTACAGCCTTGATGCAGAGACACAAATGATAGAAGAAGTGGTAAGTTAATAGCTTCTTATACAAAAGAAAGTTTCCAGTTAATGTCAATCTTAGTTGCCAAAACATGACTGTAAACCTAAAATGAACTGTGTAGATTATGGACTGTATCGTCACTCATGCTTGGTCTTTCTTACTTTTCAAAGTTTACCACTGTTAAATATCAGCCTTTAACAACTGATTTCTGAAGGATAAATTTACTTGTACACAGAATGCAGAATTCCTCTGTCTTTCTGGAACTCTATATCCATATTTTCTGTCAATTCATCCACTCTGCAGACTTTAGCATGTTTATTATTATCTTGTGTTAATGGAAGGGGACATTTTAAACTGGCTTTCTACATGGAAATCTTGCTTAAAGTACAGTCACCTAGTTTGCCTCATCATGACATTTCTTGATGTGCAGGAATGTCAAATATGAACTTGAGAGTAGCATCACTTTTGGTCAAACCATATCCAGTATTTTTTGAGCTACAAAAGCAATTTGTCTCAATTTAAGCAAAATTAGATGGGATTTGGGTAACTGTGTCTGAGTAAGGCAGTCTTAGGGGATCTGAGATCTGGGATTAGATGATTATTGTAGAGAAAAAGATTAAATTTTAGGTGCTGAGAGAAAAGCCACACACAGAGGTATGGCACCAGAAGACTATGCTTCAGACCAGCAGTGAGTGCCAGTGCACTGCGTTAGTCCAAAGTAACAGTAGGTAAGTGGAGCATCCAAAGGCAAAGATCTAGAGGAAGAGAGACAGCTGGACTTCAGGAAATGTGCTGGGGGGAAATATGCCCCAGCCAAAGGGATGGCTTCATTATTTCACTACTTATATACTACTGAATATCTGTTATGTGCCAGATCCTATGCTAGTGACACAAAATAAGAGTTTTGAACAAGGTAGACATGATGTTTGCCTTCATAGAGCAAACAGTTTAGTGAGGGAGATAAACAAATATTAATTTTACATACAAAATTATAGAATTGGTGTATACTTATAATTATATAAGTATAATATATACTTATCAAGAGTAAGTGCCATACTGTGCTATGAGACCATATGGCAAGAAAATATAACCTAGTCAGCATAATTATGGAAGGTTTCTCCAAGGATGTGAAATATAAGCAGACTCCAATCTATGGAAAAAAGGCTGCCAAGAATAAGACAGGGACAATTCCATAGAGACTGGGCCACTAAGTCTTTGCTAAGACACAGATTCAGGAATGAGTTAGGCAGAAGCCAAGTTTTTAAAAATTGAAACAAAATGGCAAAGTTAATACAGCTATAAGAACAATTTGATATCAAAGCAGAGAGCAAAGTTAGTACAATTTAGATTCTTTTGTTCTTGCACTTCTGCTTTCCTACAATTGCTTTACAACTCCACCTCCAGTTTAAGCTGAGGGTTTATCTTAGACACTGGAGGAATGACTGAATTAAATGACTTCAGTTATAGGAAAAAGAGGAGTGCAAGGAATTTGAGTTTTTGGGATCTAAGGAGAATTTTTTTTTTAATTAGAAGATATTATTTCTCTATGACACATGGAATGAGGACAGAGAGATACTGAGGATGTCCCACTATTTTAATCAATTTTATTTTTTTAAAAATCAGTAAATGATTATTGAGTGGCGATTACATGTCTGATACTGTGCGACTCCTTGAGGATGCAACAGTGAACAAGATTAGCTTTTGTACTAAGATGGTCATAGTCCAGAGACATATCTGACACATGATATAATAAGGTTGAGCTCTAAAAGATCACACAGAAGGACAAATAATCTAAACTTAGAGAGTCAAAAATAATTTATTGGAGAAAGTAATGTTTAAACTGAGATGATTAGTGAATAAAAAAGAGGTGAACTTGAGACTATAGGATCACCCAGGACAACATGTGGAGTGAAAAGGTAACAGTGTGAAGGAGAGTTAACATGAGGAAGGAAGAAGGGCTTTTACGGAACGGGTAGAGGGAGGAAAGCCCAAAAAGGAGCCTATAAAGGATTATCCACAGATAAGAGAAAAACACATATACATACGCACAAAAAAAACCAATCACAGAATGTAATGGAAGAGAACATTTCAAGAAGAAAGGAACTATAGACCATGTCAAAAGTAGCAATTAAATTCCTTAAAAAGTGTCCTCTGGTTTTAGCAACAGAGAGCTTGTTGGCCACCTTGGCTAAAGCGGTGGTAATGAGAAGTTGAAGTCAGGAGACTAACTGCAGTTTACCAAAGACTATTTAGAGGAGAATATAAAGATATAAGTGTAGACAACTGAACAAAGTTCCATAGGTTATTATGGGTTATAAAACATGTGGGGGAAGGGCCCTCTGGTTTCAGTCTACACTGGTCATAGTTGATGTGCTCAGTGTCTAAACCAGCTTAGTCTTACTAATGCAGATACCAAGCTAAATCATTGTTGACCTGCAAGGTGGTGATGTTGGGCTTCAAGTGTCCAGTCTCTCTAAGTGCATTGCATAGACATTCTCCACTGAGGTCCTGCCATTTCCAGGATGCTATGATACTCATAATATCCTTATTCGTTTTACAGTTTTGGAAGAAAGTTTCTGCCAACAGTTCTTCATTTAGTAACTTCTGTTTTTTTCATTCTTTCCCTTCTGGGATAATTCCATAGAATTATGGAATATTATGGAATGGATAATTCCATTTACAGAATTCCATAACTCTTACAAACAAAACCTAGGAAAGCACTTAGCTTCTTGTGCCTAGGAACATCTCCTTTGGACCTGACTACTCTGCAACCTCCGAGTGAAGAAAACACAATATTGGCCATCTTCTTGGAATCAGGAAGGGAAAGCATTTACAGCAATCCAAGCAAAATCCAAGTTAAAGTTTCAATAAATCATTCTGCCACATTAGGCGTCTTTTGTGCAAATATCATCCCTTCTCTATAGGGTACACTGTTGGCTTTTTGTTTTTCTGTGGAATCTGGAGATAACATTATTTTTATTAAATTACCTTAGAGATATATTAAAGAAAATTTGACCATTCCACCTTAAATTTTCAAAGTCCAGCTCCTTTAAGGTTTACATATCTTTAGAAAATTTTTCTTCTCTTAAAAATTCAAAAAGAGTCATGTACCACAATGTTCATTGCAGCTCTATTTACAATAGCCAGGACATGGAAGTAACCTAAGTGTCCATCAACAGATGAAAGGATAGAGAAGATGTAGCACATATATACAATGGAATATTACTCAGCCATAAAAATATATGAAATTGAGTTATTTGTAGTGAGGTGGAGGGACCTAGAGTCTGTCATACAGAATGAAGTAAGTCAGAAAGAGAAAAACAAATACCGTATGCTAACACATATATATGGAATCTAAAAAAAAAAGAAAAAAAATGGTTCTGAAGAACCTAGGGGCAGGACAGGAATAAAGACACAGACATAGAGAATGGACTTGAGGACACGGGGAGGGGGAAGGGTAAGCTGGGACGAAGTGAGAGAGTGGCATTGACATATATACATTACCAAATGTAAAATAGATAGCTAGTGGGAAGCAGCTGCATAGCACAGGGAGATCAGCTTGGGTGCTTTGTGATGACCTAGAGGGGTGGGATAGGAAGGTGGGAGGGAGATGCAAGAGGGAGGGGATATGGGGATATATGTATATGTATAGCAGATTCACTTTGTTATATCGCAGAAACTAACACAACAATGTAAAGCAATTATACTCCAATAAAGACGTTTAAAAAATATAGATATGCTCAGTTCTTATGCACTAAAAGCACTAACAAGTTTAAAGAATTAATGCATGGATTCAGCAAAGTTTTACCTTCACCTAAATTAGTTAGCTATGTAGACATTTTAAATAAAAGGAACATAGAGACTTGATATTTTTAAGTATAACGGAAGGAGCAGCTGCCACCACCATAGGAAATTCATTTAAATGCAATCTCTGAGGGAGTTAGATTTTCATACGGAAGATTTTCCTTGTGTGTATAGAAGTCTTTAAAGATCAGTCGTCTTTCATGAAAGTTCTTATCCTTTAGTTTATTTGCTTATGCTGCCCTTTCCACCAGTTGCTAAGCTCATGGAAGATGGTATTTCTGAGGTGAATAATTTGCCTTTTTCTCTTTGGGTTCCTGAATATGACTAGAGGTTTGTAAAAGTTCAATGGATTTTTTGTTCACCTGTAATATCCTCTTCAATTTCTTCAAGTTTATAATAAGATAATATTAAAGCCAATAATAATGCAAATCCATTCTATGTAATTTATTTGTTACAAAGTTCTGAACAAACACGCCTCAGTAATTTGAAAAACAATTTACAGCAACTGGAAGGTGGTCACATACTACTCACAGGCAATTTTAGTTTGGCCTGCATGATTTTTTTAAATATATTTTAAATACTCAGAAGATTTCACATGAATAAAATCTGAAATTTTAAACTATTATTCTACTATTGCAAACTGATTGGAAAGAGTGAGCTGCAGCAGAGAAGCTCCATTCAGACAGAGCACTCCCACTGTCTGGTTCAGAGAATGATGGGCTCGGCTACTGTGAACATTTGAATTTGCAACACTGATTTACATAGTTGAGTTCTGGTAACGAGATTTCAATTTCCAAACTACTTTTAATAGCAGACCAACGCCTTTTTTTAAAAAAATGAAAGCAACAACAAGAAAGAGGTGTCACCTCTTCTGAGGTGAGGTTTGGGTGGCTGTAAGCCCATCTTTTGATCTCTTCATAACAATCCTCACTAAACCTCTGAGCTATCCCTCATGGTACCCTTAAGGCAAATGTTCATACTGAGTTGTATGCAAAATATTATTCTTAAAACATCTTATTAGGTCTTAGCATATCTATAGTGACTTCCATGACACTGGTCAGAGCTATTTTCGTTCTTTCTCATTTTATCTGGTTTTGTAGCTGGACAATTTCAATTTTGAGTTTTGTGTAAAATATTGTGTAAAATATTGAGCTAAGATATGTCTAACAAGAAATAGGGTACTTTCTCACTTACTCACTTGTTGGGTAATTTATTTCCTACTGAGACAGGAAGGAAGGGGGCAGGGCACAATTGTTAAAAGAATGAGGAGGTGGGCACAGCCATTGAGAAAAATAGGATATGACAAAAACCAGGCGGAACCAGCTAAAACCAAAATGACTTTGAGCAATGTCTGGTCATTGACCTTTAGCTCATTATACCTTCACGAGAATACTAAAAAATCACTCCCCCTAGCGCCATGACAGTTCCAGGGCTGACCATAAAAGGTCAAGAAGTGGGCAGTGGCCCAACTCCTAGAAATCCCCACCCTTTCTCCTGGAACAGCAAGAATATTCCTCCCACTCATTAGCATATGAAATTACCCAGCCCATAAAAACTAACAACCCTATACCCCGGGCCACTCTTGCCTTCTGAGACAGACCACATTCTGTGTATGGAATGTATACCTTCCTAAATAAACTCGTTTTCACTCTACTTCCTCCCACTCTTCTTTCCTGCGCCAAGCCAAGCACCCTCACTTGGTGGCCTGTCCCAGGGACTTGCATGTGTCCCAGGACATGATATTTCCTTCTGCACCACTACCATCCAAAACAGATTCTGCTCTTCCAGCTCAATGGAAACATGGTTCCATAATTCAAGAAACCAGCTTGGTGTAGTGCAAGACAAACACATTCTGTCCAACGTCACTATAATGAGTTTACATTGAAAATGTGGACATGTGAAAAATGGAAAACAACTTAACTGAGTCTTTAATATCTTGTATTTTACATAATTCACATTCATAGTAATTTAAATTATATATCAGTGTAACAGTATCATAACCCGCAAATATATAACTATTGTATTTTTTCTCCTTTTTCTGGCTTTTAAAATTCTCTTCACTTATTTTTAATTGATATAATCTAGGAGAACTTTGTTTTCTATGTTTGTATCCTGAGACTTTTACAGAGAAAGGGTTATGAAGAATCTAATAATCACATAGGTAAAATACATAAAAATATGCAGTTACCAGGTTTTGGTCTTTTCATAACCTTGCAATATCTAAAATCCCTTTTTCTCCCTGCCTTTGGCCAAGAGAGCAGATGGATAATTACACTCCTCAAAAGATAAATTAAAGAAAGAATTTGGACCAACTGGGTTACTGAAATATAGTGCTAATGGAGGGTTGTGGAGAAATGGCCAAATAAGAGTCTCGAATGACCTTCTTTTCCTCCTGGTGACAGTGCTTTCCAGATTAAAAGCTGTTTTCTTTTATTGAAATAGAATAGTGCCAAACATTGAACATGCTTTGTAAGACATACATCAAGAGAGAAAATATTTCACCACAATGACATGACCTGACATTTTAAAGCAGATAACAAATGACATCTTGTCAATGGCACCAATTTATTATTCCCTCTCTTGTACCTTGGTGCAAAAGCAGGATGCACATTCCTTTTAATCATGGGATTGTGTTAAACAAATTTTTACCAGCAGAGACTATAAAATGCCCCTCATCATTTCCGAATATCCTGACCTCTTGACTGCCCCCACTGTAGCATATAAAGACAAAGGCTATGCTAAGTTTTTCATCATTTTATTCCATTTCAGATCCAATTATGTGAGGGTCTTCCATCACTTACAGGGGTGTATATGCTATAACATGAAGTGCCACACATTAATCAGACTCTTTTTATCCAGCAGACACCAGTGCTAAATCACATAACTCCAAAAAAAAAAAAAAAAGGAACATGAAATAGATGCAAACGTACAAGGAGGGGGCCCTCTTTTGTGCAGCTACAATAGGAGGTGACTTGTGTGGGTGGCCTTCCCATCCAGTCCCAGAGAGTCTCAAAGTGCATTTTGTTTTTCATGTTTTCTACCACGTTCTTCCCCAAAAGGACCCTCTTCTCCCACTTGCTTTAATGTTCCTCTGCCAGTTTATATCATAGAATCTACCACTTTAAACACTGCCCTGGGCAATGACTTTCTAGTTGAACTGTTGTAACTAATCGGCCTGTAAGCTGAAAAATGACCAGCTTGACACTTGTTCAGCCCTCTCAGCAATGAAAATTCTCCCTTTATCTCAGCAGTCTCTTTACAAGCACATAGGACAAACACCTTAGATGCTGAATATTTCTGACAAATGACATTGAAATTGTGGATCTGAGAGAAGCAGAAAAGTTTATATTACTAAATAATCATAACTCTATCTTGGAATTAACATTTTCTCTATAATATTTTAAAATTATATTTAGGTTGTATTTTCAGACACCATCATGAAGATGGGTTGCTTATGATTTCAAAGACATACATAAAAAGTACAGTATAACAGTTAAATAAATTTCACTGAAAAAAATTAATGAAAAAAACAAGTATTCTAAAAAAAAAAAAAAAAAAAACAAGTATTCTTTTCTTTTACCAATATGGGGTAAGGATTACAGTTTAAAACAGACATAGTTATAAATATCACTTCGACAGCTTTCTCATGACATATGTTTGGGCAAGTTACATCACTTTTTGAAGTCTCGATTGGTTCCTTTAAGAAACAGGAATAATATTATCACTTAACTTCACAGAGTTGAGTCAGATTAAGTGAGCTAATACCTGTAAAGCCTCAGGAACAGTGGTTGACAATGTTAGCCACTCAATAAATATTGGTCTTTGTTATTATCATCACAAAATTCTAAGACATGCCTAGAATAAAACAAAGAAAAAGTATAATTGTTGGTTTGATTTCTTCCAAGGACTAATTGGAAGGAATAATCTCAATTGCTTTAGATTCAAACTGTGGATTTAGAAGTTTTATTGCAGAAAATAACATAATTTTCCTTAAGAAAGTCTTCCATAAGAAAGTCTTAATAGATAGCCTAAGAAACAAATTAAAATCAAAGTTTTTAAAAATTTAACTATAAATTAGTGAGTGTATTAAGATAATTTCACCGTATCAATGAAAGACACAATCCCTCCACTTACAAGAAAATATTAATAAGATTTTAGGACTCTGCATTTTTAGGAGTATTGGATTAATCTTCTAACTTTCACTGAAAAATAAACAAGAAATGCATACCTCACATAAATTTAGGCTCTAGGAGCAATTAGATCTGATGGTTTCATTCATTCCAGATTTATGTAATGATCTGAAATCATTTTAATTTCTTGATTTTCAATTAAAATATTTTGTACAATGAACAGATTTTGGGAGAGGAAATACAAAGTAATACATACAAAGTAAGCAAATATACCAGTGACTTATGTGAAACAGTCATTTTCTAAATCACCTTGGTATATATATTATAATCTAAAAGAAATGAAGGAGATAAGTTTCACATTATTCTTTTGTGAATATAACATATACTCTTATCCTTTACTATTAGTTTTTAGAATAAAGGAGAAAACCATTAAACCAAATAACTGGGTGGTTGTGAGCTAAAAAAATTCTTACCTTAAACTATGTAATTCAGAGTTAAGTGGTCGTACATTAGGTAAGCTTTTTAAAACTTTCATGCTAACTTTTTCTTAGGCTTACTATTAATATACTGGAGTTTCGGGGGGTTTTTTTCTTTTTTTTTTTTTTTGTGGGCTCTTAGTTCCCTGACCAGGGATGGAACCCATGCCCCCTGCAGTAGAAGCACGGAGTCCTAACCACTGGACCACCAGGGAATTCCCTATACTGGGGATTTTAAAGTGTATTCTAAGTTACACATGGCCACTCTTAGTGTATTTTGGACTCAACTGATTCTTTCACTAGAAATGTTTACACGAGTTCATATGTATATGAATTATTTCAGGGTATTTTTGTTTTTATCAACTGTTAGTTTGGGATGGTTGGCATCACTTAGCAGGGTAAATAAGAGTTCACAGATAATGAAGCAAGATAGACAAATGCTTAAGGAGTAAAGGATACCATTGAATTTAAATTGAGGTACAGTTTTTGCATTACATCACCTTGTACTTCATTCACCCTGAATACAGAAGAAAGGGAACCAAATTCTTCATTTCTTCCCTACAGTAAGTTTTATCATCCTTTATCTGTTTCAGTGATGTGATCATTTTTTCTTATTAGTGGACTTTGTAACTCAGATTCGGTTTTTTTGTTTATTCTTATTCTTTGTTTACCTAATGTAGTTCTGTTTCCCTTCTTTCCTTTTTTTCTTTCTCTTTTTTCCCATTCCCATTGAAACAAGACGAGTGCAGTTCCACAAAGCCTCACACGTAGATTACCACGGTAACCTCTTAGCATGCTTAGCTGATCTGCTTGGTTTTTACTTCAGTTTAATATGACTTATTCTGATTCTCTCAGTTTTACTTTTTTTTTTTATCATCAACAGCTTTCTATTAATTACAAGTTTCTGTTTTAGACCGTGGGGCTATAAGAAATGCAAGTTTCAGGCCTACCTCATACTGTCTAGATTTAGACCGTATTTAATAAAAAGATAAATAATAGTGTATGAGAGTAACTGGTTAATGACAAATGAATATTACAACTTATTACAATAGCTGCTTCAGTGAGAGGAGAATGAGATGAGGTGGTGCTAAAGTAAATCTAGGAACTTTTTAGAGTGGTGTTGGTAGTCCATTCTGGGGAAGATGGCGAGAAAAGGACATGAGCAAAATATGGGAGGAAATAAATATACATTGTGCAGCAGGAACACGGTGAACTGACTTGACAAGCAGGCACCAGGAATTCAGAATGACTGACTGGCAGCAGAGCAGGTACATCCTTGGCTACTAAAGTAAGGAGACATGGACTTTACTGTGTATGCAATTGAAATATTTTTGTTAGGAAAGTTACATACACAGAGCCTTGGTTTTGGTTGAATTTAAGGGAGGAGAGACTGACAGGGGGAATACAAATGAGAAAAAGGAGTAGCATTTATTTAGTACCTTCTGTAGTTTCATTCAGTCCATCAAACGTTACTGAGGTAGGAAATGATGGTACAAATATATATATTCCTGAAAAATATTTGTGTGTTGGAAAATTGTATATTAAAAGTAACATGGCTTAAAGGAGAAATGGGATTGTGCAGACCACTAAAAGCCTATATAACTTTGAAACCACAGCACTAACAAAAGCAGTAACAATCTTAATAAAAACAGTAGCACAGCTATATCTCCCCTGACATTTGCATTCAGTAACAAAGTCAGTTGCTCCTTTGCAGACTTTTACCCTTGCACTCACAACTCTGAAGTCTTTGGGAACATTCACCTATAACAGATCAGGTACAACAAAATTGAAAAATCTTATCCAGGGTATTTAACACATGAGAAAATGTCTTCATAGTTACTTCATCTGTACTTTCAAATTCCCTAGGTTAATTAATATTGTGGAAAGTGTAACAGTCTTTGAAGCAACTAACTCCATGCCACTCTTAGATTTTCAACCTTTTTCCTTAAGGTTTTGTGTACTACTAACATGTTCTCTATGATTGTGAGAAAGTTTGCCCTTGATCTCTTCAAAGTATTGAGAAAGTTATGAATGAACGAACATTAGATTAACTTCTGCATTATACTGATATCATTCCCCTACTTTAGCAATCATAAATGAGCTAATTTTCATTAAATAAATACATATTGTAGCAGAACAGATTGAAATATGTTTTAAGGTAGAGGCTACAGAGGATATCAAGAGATCACAGAGAGGAGATACTTGATTTAACTTGAGGTCTCTGGGAAGGGGTGCTGGAACAGGTGACATCTTAATTGGGCCTTAAGGAATAAGTAATAGTTGCCCAGGTAAAGATGCCACATTCCTCTTGATGGAAAGGAAATTGAAGCAGAGAGAGGTTGTAAAAATTGCCTAAGATTGCAGAGCTAGTAAGTTATTGAAGTTAGTATTTGAACATATGAATACAGTTCTAAGTGTACAATCTTTGCAAGTATGTTATATTAACTTTTTTTTATGCTTACTATTTAGAATATATTTCCTTAGACCAGGTGAGAAATGTTGAGGGACTGAATAATATCATTGATGCTAGGAATGGAGAAAACACTATGAATTGGAGAATCATTTTGTAAGTTAGTTATATAAGATTCAGTCACTGATTCAATGCAGGGGTGACAAGCGGGAGAACAAGCTTCTGACGAGGGCAACTCACTACTGCAACGACAATATCACTAACTGAAATTTGGGATGAAAGAGGAGAAATGAGTTTTGAGGAGAGATGCTAAGTTTAAGTTCTCTTTTGTACACGTTGAAGTTGATGAGCCGGTGGCAGAGTTAAATGAAGAGGCTTAGCTGAGTAACTGAGTCAAGAATTGTACATGTAGGACTGGAGCTCAGAGAAGAGCTCAGGACTAAAAGCATACATATATAACTGGTAATTACTTGCATACAAATGATTGTTCAGAGTGTGAAAATACATGAGATTTCACTCCAGAGAAGCACAGCTAAGCATCAAGCAGAGGAGACGACTCACAAGAAAGAGATGTGAGTCATCTTGTGAGTCATCTCACAAGAAGGACTATAAAGGGACAGTTCTGGAAACTGTAGGGAACAGTAGGGTCATGGACGACAAAGGGAAAGAAAATTCAAGAAGTCATGAGGGCTAAATGCAAATTTAGTGAAGGGGCCTATTTTAAAACAGTCAGGTGATTGACAGCCTAGATAGGATCTAATTTAGAGGATGGGCAAGTCTGTTTCCAAGAGGCTAGGAAATACAGAATTGAAGAAGTGTGTAGAGTGAATAAAATATACCCTTCTAAGAAATTTTGCCTGGAAGGGTAAAGGAGGATTAGGATGGTAGCTCAAGTTTAGATCTTAGACCAGGGAGGGACATGTCAGGATGAGAAGTTTCAATTGTGTTTAAAGATTAAGGCAAAGAGTAAGTAGACGTGGATATTTAGAATGTAGTAGAAAAGGGGACATTAGTAATGGAACAAATTCCTGAATGAGATAATATGGGAAGTGAGTGATCAAAAGAAGAGATGAAGGGTTGACCCTGAACAAAGGCGAGGACACCTCTGTGCCTAAAACTGGGAGCAAAGGAATAAGAGAGGGGGCATAGTTAGATCAACTTATTGGTGTGAAGGTAGAAAGATGAGATAAATAAACCTGACAGCCTCAGTTGAAGACAAAAATGACACCTGAGATTAAATGGAATGAAAACAGGTAAAATGGCTTATGGGGAATGGTGAAGGTTCAGAAATGTTCTGAAAGTAAAAGGAGAAGAAGAAGCTGATTAAAAAAATAATGAATTATTATTGGAAGCCTAGCTACTCTTCGTGACTTTGAACTTACAGAATTGTATGATTTTCTTCAGTAATTCTCAGGAGTCTGAGGTGGAAGAAAGGAGCAATTGTGGGAATAATTGTGATAACAGATTTTCCTAAGCGGGTACTAGACTTGTGCTAAGTCTTCAGATAAATTATTTCAGGTTATCCTCACATCAAATCTGTAAGGCAGCTATTTTTAATCTCCATTTTACAGATGAAGAAACTGTAAATTTTAAGTGACTTGCTGAAGGTCACACAAGGTAGTCCAACCTAGGTTCATCTGAACACCAAAATCTACGTTCTTTGTTCCACAGCTAGTCATGGAAATGGAGGATCCAAAAGTTAATCTAGACTGGGGAAATGACAGTGGGAATGCAGTAGAAAGACTTGGGTAGGAGGTTAATAACAAGAAAGTTTTTGACTCATTTTTTATGGTAAGAGAGAAAGAAAAGCAGATAATGTATATATATTTTGCAGGGGCTTGAAAGAATGGTGGTAACCTGGTAATGGAATCTGGCTTAAGGAGAAATTGATAATTTCAGTTTTAATATGTTGTGTTTGAGGCTATAATGAGAAATATGACTAGAAATAACCAAGTAGCAATTTGGGGTTCGGAACATGAGTTTGAAAGAGATATGGCTGAGGATAAAGATTGGATATCATTTTACTTGAGAGATGACTGAGAGAATGAATGAAATCTCCATTGTAGGAAATAAAAGAGGGGAAAGCGAAAAGCCTGAATAGAATATACATTCAAAGTTGAATGACATACATTCAAATTATGGAAGTAAAAATACAGGAAAAAAATATCCAAACTAATAGGAGGAGAATAATGAGAGGGTTGTCCTATATAGACCAAAAGAAGTTTGGGGTTTAGGAACTGCTCCTTGGAGCCTAAGAATATAAATGGGGATGAGCACTTCGATATATCCATATTGCATTATACAATTATTGACTTCAGAATGAAAATTTCTAAAAGAGAGGTAGGAAGAGAATCTAGATTACAGACTTATGTATACACTCATGTATAAGTATTATTTATTGACTTAACAGACTCATTGCAAAAATGTAACTTTCAAATATGACCCTTTGTAATTTCCTTACACTGAGGTACCAACCTGCTTGATGACAAATTAACCTAGGATCTTTATAGGTCTCCCTTTGTCAGCACAAGTATTTAACATTCGTTTTCGGTTTAGCCCAGTCTCACTTTAGTTCACTCTTCTCAAAGCCCTCGTGTTGCTGCTTCTCATCCTGCTTCTGTTTCTAACCTCCAGGGGACCTAACTGCTACCAGCAGAGTGGCTGGAGAGGAGTGACCCTGCCTCACTCTCCCTCGCGGGCCACGCTGCTCTTCTTCTCCTGATGCAGAAGGCCCCAGCAGAGTTCTCAGTGTTGATGCCTCTGGCCTTTGTTCTGCCAGGTCCTGTTGCAGTAACCCTAGCCCCAACACGGTCCCTCGAAGCCCAGCCTCTGAACCTCTAGCCATGTCTTCCTGGGCCTGGCTGCTGGAGACCTGGCTATTCGTCTATGCCTCTCTGAGGGCTGCAAGTACTCAAGCGTCCGTGCTTACTCCTGTTGCTCTGTAAGGCCCTCTTCATCACTCCTGTGAAGCTGCTGACTAGCCGTGCTCTAGCCAGGACAGGAGCGGTGCTGGTCCATGCAAGCTGAGAACGTGGGCAGAGACCTGGCACCTGCAATGCCTCTTAGTATAGTTTCTTTTCTTTTCTCTTCTGCCTCTCTTAACTCTGAGGATTCTTTATGTGGTAACTGGAAGAAAAACATTCTTTATGTTCATTTCACAGCCTCATTTTTTTCTTCTTTATATCCAATGAATCCTTTCACAATTAGAAGCTACAAACGAGGTTTTTTTTTTTTGCTTGTTTGTTTATTTTTGCTTTTTTTGTTCCAGTCTATTTTTGACAGCTGCTCCTGGGGCAAAAGCTGGCTCACTGTCTCTCAGTCAATGAGTCAAGTAGGGAGACTCACATGAGAAAATGGAAAATATGTGCTGCTTATTATCTCAGATTATTAATCTTCCTTATTTATCACATCTTTTCCAGAAAAGGATTTATGGAAGCTTTCATATATTTAGGTAAATTAAAGTAAAAAAATAAATGGCAATGGGGGAGAAGGAAAGCAAAAGAAGGAAACATGAGATTAATTCAAGAGTGCCATAAAGGCATCTAAACTTGCTTGAGGCAGGCCACACATCTGACTCTTGAGTTTTGACATTAGAGGAAACATGTTGCCCAGTGCCAATAAAATAGAAGCTCACCTGTTGCCTAGAAGAAGCACAATTATTCCTGGCACTGAGTCCAGAGAAAAACTTCTCCTTTGAGTCCTCATAAGAAGGGCACTGTGACACAGTGAACAGTATCCTCAAGAAATTGTTGTAGTAACTACATCAAAGTGTTTTATGGGACTTTTTGTTACAGAATCCTGCAGTGCAGGCCTGGGCATGATGCCAAGGTGAAAGCACAATTGACTAGAAGTATTTCTGTGGGGGGCAACGTTTGGATGTCTAGGTGTGCATTTCTCTGTTCGTCAGGTTTATTAATCCATGGGTTGATTTTAATGGCTCCTCTATGTGGATTCAATTACACTTCAGAAAATTTTCCAGATACCACTCTCTTAACTAAAGTTTTGATGGGTACTGAGTGGCAGTAATTTGTAGTTGGATTCCCTAACAAGAGCTTGGAGTGCAACTGCTTTGTGTTATTAATGAAGAGCAGAGCTGCACACTTTATTGTTCTGTGGTCTGGGAGTAGACCAGCATTTCTAAGGAAGGAGGAGGGGACTTAGAAGGAGCTGGGATAACAGCTACCCCATTTCTACTCAGCAAATGTCTGTTGGGAAGGGTTGGTCCCAAATTTCCTCAGGAGGCAGTTTGGAGTCTATTTTAACTCATAGATAAAAAGGCCCCTTGTATCTGGCCACTATAATTTCATCCTGAAAAAAAAAAAAAGTGTACTGTGTGTATTTAAATACTCAGAGCAATTATGAAACCCAGCTCAGCCTCTACAGACCATTTAACCTTGAGCTTTGTCATTTCCAGGCATGTCCTGCAAAATAAATGGATGGCAAATCATATAGAGATGTAAATAGATGAGTCAAAATGAGTCTAAAATTATGTCAAATAAATGTTGCTTTGTATCTAACAAAAATAATGAGGTTGTTTTTAGTGGGGTAGATTAGCACCTCTATTTTGGCAGTAATTAAGTAGTGGACCAACTTGGAATTTTAGAATCATAAAAGTAAAATTCATTCATAACCATTAATTTTAAAATATATTTTTAAAATAAAATTCTTAAAAAAATGGAATTCAATATGTTGAGACATTTTCTTTCGCGTGGCAACATAGTTAACTTTGCAGAATCAGCTATGGTAAAGAATGGTTGGTCCCCAACAGTATACAGGTTTTTGAAAATTCATGTTTGGATTGTAAACTTCACCAAAACAGAACACTTTCTTTCTGTTTTGTCTCTAGGCCCGCAGAACAGTGCTTAGCACATAGCAGATATTAATAGCTGATGTTATTACATTGAATATTATGCTCTGGTAAGACAAAAAAATAAAAATCAGGAAGAGATGTTATAGTTTTTGTGTGAGTATTATCCAATGAAAAGTACATGGTATATGTTTGTATTAAAATCGTATCAGCTTTTAATTAGTGACTTTTGATTCCTTCTTTAATTAAAAAAGCGGCTATCGGGCTTCCCTGGTGGCGCAGTGGTTGAGAATCTGCCTGCCAATGCAGGGGACACGGGTTTGAGCCCTGGTCTGGGAGGATCCCACATGCCGCGGAGCAACTGGGCCCGTGAGCCACAATTACTGAGCCTGCGCGTCTGGAGCCTGTGCTCTGCAACAAGAGAGGCCGCGATAGTGAAAGGCCCGCGCACTGCGATGAAGAGTGGCCCCCACTCGCCGCAACTAGAGAAAGCCCTCGCGCAGAAACGAAGACCCAACACAGCCAAAAATAAATAAATAAATAAATAAATAAATAATTTTAAAAAAGCGGCTATCACATTTTAATCAATGGTCTATCACAGTATCCATGGAGACATGATATAACTAATATATTTTTACAAGCCACTTTTGCTTGCTTCTTTGAAATCAGACCTCTAAATATGTGATCTGAACAAAATATATAGCCCAATTATGATCCAACTTAAAAACTGAAAAATATAGAAAAGTTTATTGTATCACATTAGAAAGATTAATGTGGTGAGACAAAAACTTCCAAAATTTTAGAGACAGTGGTTCTGCATTTGCAGGTCATTATGGTAATTAAAATAAGGTAAATGCCAGTTGTTTCTTATGCTCTTAGATTATCTATTCATGTTACTGTGATGCTTTTATGAAGTTGATTAAGTGCTGAGTATTAGATTAACTGTCTTAGCAGGCTCAAAGCCCAAAATCAGAACCCTGAATTTAAGTTTGAATTAATCCAGGTTGTCATTTACTTGCTTTTTGATAATAGTCCACCTAAAATGGCATAAGTAGTAGAGATTTTTATCTCTGAATGATATTCCTGCCAGCACCAACAACTGTTGAACGTTAAATACGAGATCTGGCAGGTGCAGAGATTTTTAGTCACCTACGAAAAGCAGTATGTAGACACCCAAGCCAAACAGCTTATACACTAACAAAATCAATATCCAAAACATCTGCCAATGGAACAAACGTGTCAGTCATCTTTCCATTTGACTGGTGGTGTTTCTAGAAATGGATGATTTTAAACATTATTTCTGATCCAAAAAAGAAAAAAAAAAAACCCCATAGAGTTTGAGTTTTATTTACCTGGCAATTGAGCTGGTTCTAGGCAAAATTATGAGGTTAAAAAATGTCTTCAGCTTCTTCCCATTGCTCTTTCATTGCCTGCTTCCCGGTTACTAGTTTACACCCTGCACACTCATCCTAGCACCGTGACTAACTCTTGCCTGCTGCTGTACAGTGACTAGGACAAGTTAATGCTTGCATCTGATTTATTTCCTCTTAGCCAAACTATGTTTTTTAGGACTCTGCTTATAGGTGATTATATGTAGTAATTAAATCAGGTAAACCGATTCTTGATGATTAAACTACCTAGTAAGTTATAATTCCTAGGTTAAAAATGACATCTGTATAAAATACGCTTCCCCACTTCCCTAAAAATCTTTAAAGAGTAAGTATAAATTCTTAAAATGCTTGTATCTCTCTAGTCTGCTTGGGAAATGTTTGAGAAATTGTTAGCTTATTCAGTGCCCCTGAAATTAGAGGTTTTAAGCAGCAATGTAATCTCTACTCGTCTCTCTGGCTAACTCTGCTTGGAAAACTCTGCTGACAAATGACTCTGCTATGGTTTGGCAGTGGTAGCGGAAGGTCAGAGTCTCTGAGGTTTGCCAGACTCCCTGAAATTTCGAAAGGACCTAATTCCTCACTCAACAGACAAATTCTTATTCATTCAGTGAGATGCTAGACTGAATTTAACAATAACAACAACAAAAATTCAGCAGCGAGTCTGTATGCTTAACTTAGGGGCTACTTGAATCAGAAAGAAAACAAAATAGATGTTGACAGTATCATTTTATATTTTATTTTCTACTATCATGTACTCTGATAACAATTTATTTCTACTCTTAAAAGGAGAGGAATTAGGTATAGAGAATTCTGTAATATTTATCTTGTCTTTCTTTCAGGATAGAGTATCCAATTATATCTTTTGCATAATGTAAAATCTTCACCATCATAGAGACCACATTTTAAATTTATGACTCAGAGGGATTTCAATCACCTCTGACATTCAGCACTCAAGGGGTTTCAGATATTTGTTCAGAGAAGTATAACAGAAAGTACACAACAGATTGCAATTTAAATGCTGTACTTTTTGCAACATATATTTGCAGTAAAAGCTTGTAGAATATGTGAAAGTAAGAATGTATTATGAGTACTGCACATTTTGACTACACATTTTGATAAGAGAATTCTTACATTCTTCCATTTAACAGACATTTTCTCAGCACAACTCTATGCATAGAAGGACACACACCTGATGTCATGATCTTACAGTCATGTGCATTGTTTTTTGTCCACGTCTGGGTATATGAACCTTCATGTGGAGATCTTTTCTCTATGCAGTAGAGGGCAAATAAAAATATTGTAATATCGCATTTATTTTTTGGCATATAACCAAAGAGTAATGCAGAGGATAGACTGACTGGAGGATTGGGTGCCAAGAAGTTAAGAAGTCATTGCAATAATCCATGAGGCCTGAAGAAGGCTCCAGCTAAGAAGAGAGAGAGAGAGAGAAAGAATGGGAGAGGAATGCAGAGTTAGCATTTTCTAGGGAGGTAAAGAAAAGAATGGAAATCCATGAGAAAGAATGAGATACATTAGCAAATAAATGGGATTGAGGAAAGGCATGCAACATTAAATTAGAAGAATTTTTGCAAAACCTATATTTAAGGAATTTTTAAAAAAGTAGCCATTAGGAAAAAGTTATATCAAGGACAATTAATCAAGAGCTAAAGAGTTTCAGGATGTTGAGGGCGAGTACAGCCTTGGTTAGCATGAACGCTGAAAGTAAGTTGGTCTTGTTACCAAACGTCATAGATAAATAGAAGCCCTATGGTATCTGTGTGCACACAAAACTAAGAGAAAAGTAAAAGCAAGAGGATAAAGAGCATTCAAGAAAAGAATTTGGTGGTTGACAATACAAACCAATGCTTTAGACATATCAAAGAGTTTGGAAATAGGCCAGTTGGATTTGGAAATTAGGATATCTTGTGATGTATGTGAGGGTAATTTTATTAGAATAGTGGAGATGGAAGTCAAACTGCAATTGACTTAGGTGATAGGGAACTGGGGAAATTGGGAAAGCAAGTGTGGGCAATATCTTTTAAATAATTTGGTCACTAAGAGAAGGAGGGAGACAGAGTCTCAACTTGAAGGATATGAAAGTTCAGAAATTTCTCATTTAAAAAAATAAATATGGAAGGAAGAAAACTGAATACATTTCTATAATGAAAGGCAAGAGAGAGGTGCAGGTAGAATATCTGGAAAAGGCCAGAGAATGTTGAGGTGGCAATTCAAGATGGGGCAAAGTGTGCAGGTGAAAGTGTGAATCTTAGGAGTTGGAAACGTGGGTGCTATTAGGTATAGATGAGAACTGGAGAAGGAGGTGGCAGGGCACTTTCCCCACTGATGGCATCTATTTTATTTATGAAGTAAAAAGATATTCTGATGGCAAGACAAGTAGAAATCCTTTAGGGAACATGAGGAGGGAGAATATCAGAATTGGGAGGCCAGATATTTTGAATGCAGTAAGCACACGCTTAAGGATAAATACTCCAGTCACTAAGGAATCTCCGAGAATGGTGGCTATTTTTAATATTGCTCTCACTAGTGCTTATCACCACACTCTTTGTAAGTCCCACAAATATTTATTGAGATCAGCCTATGTGCCTGGAACTATATTAAGGTCTGGCGGGTTTTACAAGACAAGGAAAAGAGGTGGCTCTTTAAGGAGCTCGTGTTCCTGTCAGGTAGCAGTAGGCCAAGGAAAATAATTTATTTCAGCCCATTCTCTTCTTGTATTGAACAGTATTTCATTGTCATATTATCCCATTTGCTGTTCATATGTGACTGCTTCATGGTTTCCTTCCACTTCCCTGTGCATGTTACCTGTATTTTGTGAATGGAGAAAGGATCCATAATGATAGCATTTTGTTCTTTCTTCTAATGCTTTCAAATAGGCTACTTGTTTATTAGTGCTGCCTGCTGTGAGCAGCTCCGTCCCAATTTAGCATCATCAGTAATGACTCTATTAAGGTGATCGTCCCTGTGCAAGATCAGTAACCAGGATACTAACCACAAAGCTCATTCCACTAACTCATGAAAGCAATATCCATTTATTTTTAGCTTATCCAGTAATCTTCAAACTGCTTTTTCAGGTATACATCACCAAAACATTTCCTATATCTGTAATGTTTTCAACCTTCATTATTTTTTCACTCCAGTAATTTAGAATGTATGCCTCCCTCAAATTTTATGAAATTAAACTACAATCATTTAACCTTTGCCATTATGCTGATTTATTTATTTATTCATTTATTTATGGCACATGAATACTTAATAAATAATGGGATAGAGTTAGCTATTTAAAAATAAAGAGCACTTATAGAATAAAAAGTTACCTGACAGAAAATTTTAAAAATATCATTTTTGTCTATGTATTCACTCCACATTTACTAAAAATCATGGTGGAAATTACTGGTTCCACTTCTATCCCTGCAAACCATCCATTCCTTTTCTTTTCACTAGGAAGCAGTCATTTAGTTCCAGTGGGTTGATCCCACCACTGACAGCAGAAAAGGAACTCTGCCATTCAGCATAAATCACACATCCCCACCTCAGTGACTGTTCAGGGCACTTGAACTAATTTGGTCCAACCAGAATGAAATGCATGGCAGTTATTTTCTGATTGGGGGATCTTTTTCCCCCCTGATGGTGTGGTACTCTGGTGTGACACATGGCCCTACTGCAGCTGAGTGGAAGGGGATTGAAGCAGGGAGCTGACCCACAGAAGAGCAGCGATCAACCCTCCATCACAGTGAGCCAAGCCTGCCCTTTCTCTGGTCATTTCAAGCACGTGAGCCAATAAAACTCCCTTACAGTTTGCACAACATCATCTTCCTAATTATTACAAAACTCTGTTATAAAAAGCAGCGTGGTAGAAACTCTTTGAAGCTAGACACACTGATAAGTTATCCCAGCTCAAGGAGATACTGACATCTAAATGTCTCTGAACCTCAGCTTTCCTTGGGTAATAGGGATAATCGTACTACATTGCAGTTATCATAAGAATTAAAATAATATATGTAGAATAGCTACCACACAATGCATTTATTGTCACAAGGTAGTATTAGGAATACTAGATCAAATAAGAGTGTTTTGGACACAATCACCTAAGTAAAATACTCTTTAGGTTGACTTTTTTGAAGTCTCAACTCACTTAACTAAGACACAAATATCTGCAGATAAGCAGGAGACATACTGATTGTGTACCCATCAGTATTGGAAGTAGTTTTATGATCTTCATATTCTGGAATTTCTGTGCCCACTGAGTGAAAGCTTTCTTCCTATCTCTCATCAACTGGTAAAATGCATTTTACCAGTTTCTCTGAATGGGTATCTGTATCAATATCCTCTTTGCATTCCAGGTTTTCTGCAAAAGAAATGAAGAATTCTCCAGCCTAAATTTTTTTCTTGACATACTAACTCCTAACTATTACTGGTTACCAGGTGCTGTATCTGATCCTCTAAATTCTTACCTAGAGCGGTGGTTCTTCTTCAGAATGGTCAGATAGTCTGTGACCACCCTGCTGCCTCACCTTTGTGAATCCCTGGAACTGTCTGGAGACTTCTTCAGAGTCTATGCATCTTCTCTCCCATAAGACTCTGGGCACTGGCCCGGGGTTAACTAGAATTTGATATTCTCCTTTGCACATTGCAGTAGAACCTGAAGACCACTTCTCCATCCCTTCCTCTGGAGCTATCCTCACAGCAAGGTTGGATTTTCAGGGCTCAGCAATATTCTTCTTTGCATTTTCTTTCTCTTAGATATGCTATTGAGATAGCTTGATGGGCTTCATGGTTCAGTCCTCGTACATTCAGAAAAAAATGTTTTCAGAAATATTTAGAGTCAAACAATTGGAATATATTCCAATATATTTTTTTTTTACTTTCAAAAATTTTGGCTAACATGATTGGGCCTTAATTATGTGCTGGTAATTAGTCTAAGAATTTTATATGCACTTTCTTATTCCAAAGAAGGCATTCTTTGAAGACCTGTGTTTTCATTCCTCCTAGAATTGCAATTTGGGAAGGTTAAACTCCCTTAATATAGAATCTGACTAAATTTAAAAGTAGACAATATTAATAAGAAAAAGCATAGGAATTTCTTGTATTTTTTCCTATTATTTAGGTGTTCAAAATCAGAAGAACAAAAAGTAGTAACCTAAATCTAAGAGATATAATATCTTTGCATTGTGACAAATTTGGTAACAGATAAGCAGAAAAATTGAAAGGAAAAAAAAATACCCACAGTTTTAAATAGAGTAGTCTATAAATTTCTCATACTGATTATATTTCACTTTAACTTAGAAACATATGAAATTACCTTATGTCCTATAAACTGAATTTATGAAAGTAAGCAGAATTTTTTTTTTCCTTTTGGGTTATGTCATAGAGTATTCTTCTTTTGTCCAGTAACCAGCAAATTCCAATTGTAAGTTCAAGTTTTCATATCATTTTTAATCTTCATTTTCCTTGAATGACTAAAGGAAGCTGCTTCTGTAGTAAGTCACTTTGAATCTGATAACGCAATTAGATTTATGAGTTAGGGCTTCTCCTTCCAGTTACTCTAGGAATTCAACTGAAAATGTCTTCTGAGTGAATAATTCTTCTTTTTTCGGTCTTGAATTTGGGCAGTACTTAGGAACTTAGGCAAATAGAATCCAATGAGAATTGCCTGTGAAATTATGTAAGCTTTATAATGTTTTGAGCTGAGAAAATCAAGAAAATTCCATTTCCTGACCTATGTACTCATGGGATGTTCTGAAGATTAATGTGTCTCTTTCAGAGCACTAAGGTACATTTAGAGCACTAAAGAAGTCATTTACTAAATGGTGCCCCTGGGACTTGAAAGAGTTAATGTACCTCTCAAAGGTGAGCAATGAACTGTCAAATGTGTGCAAGGATCAGTACCAAAGCTTATAAAGAATTGAAAGAATGTTAGTTAAAAGCAGCTGTTAGTCCATAGTTCTATTATTCATTACTATACTCTTTAGTCAGTATATTTGCTAGTATTCAGTGGGTACCTTACAAACAATGCAGACAAATGAGAATCTTCTTACTTTTAAAAGTGAAAACATGAGGTGCTATAAACATTGGCCAAGAAAAAATATTGTAAATGTGTAAATGTTATCCAAATAGCTTAAATTTCAAGAATGAGACAAATTATGGAAAACTAGACCTTCACTCCCAAAGTGTTTTTTTTTTTACAAGTTACATCAGAATATTATTAAATCCTTTGCATATTTTCTTCTGAAAAAAAAGTATTATTTGAAGATAATTCTGAGAAAATTTACAATATGTAATGTTAAATGATAAAGTAAGGATATAAGACTGCATATAGAATATAATAACTATTTTATCAAATATATTATATGAGATATGAAAGCCCAAAGGAAATACAACAAAGCATTAAGATCTTTTACTCTATGTGATGGGATTACAAGTTATGGTTTTATTTTCTTATAATTTTTGTTTTTCTCTAAATTTTTTGCAATGAACATTTTTCTTGAGACAGTTAAATGTTGAGAAAATGTGAAAGGAGGTTAGTGACAACTTTATCACGTTAAAGAATGTTGCTACTCTGCTTTCTTTCACCTGAAGCAGGACACTTGAGCATCACTCTATGCAGGATCCTTGCCAGAGTGAAAACTGTGCGCTTCTCAGTGATTCTTATGGAGAAGTCAATTATTCTTCACAGGCTAGTCCAAGTTTCTCAGTATGGAAGTTGAACATAAAGAAGAGAGAAAACTCCATACCTTGAATGATGGTAGAGCCTGGAATTCTCTCCTCACCTTTCTTCTCAACTTCTTACTCTTTCTGGGTGATAAATCTACATTCCTGGCTTCAAATGTCAATCTACATACTAAAAACTCTCAAGTACTTATCTTTAGAATATCACACTCTCCAATTTTCCCTATTTAAGTACACAGACACCTGTAAATATGGTTTACTTAGTACTCAATACAAGATGAAAACAACCTCAACTAAACTCAGAAACTTCCCTAAAGCATTTCTTCTTTCCGTTTCCTTTCCCAGAGAATGACGTTAACATCCTCCCAATTTCCCAAACCAGAAAAAATGAAGCCACGCTTGACTCCCTATATTCCCATTCACTCATTCGTTCTACAAATATTTTACCTCCTATGTATTTCTCACATCTTTTTTCTTTCTCTTGAACTCACTCTTATAACCCCTACCTGGGTCCTCAATTTGTCTTACATGAATTAATGCAACAACCTCTGATATTTTCTCCCTACATTTGGCCTCCTCTTTCCATATTTGTCATCCACATTAAAGCTGGAATCACATGAAGTCATAATTCAGGCCCATGTTTATCTCTGATTCCTGAGCTCTTTCCACTGTAATATTTGCTTCCTATGATAAAGAATTTGGGGGAAGCTTCAACCATCTGTTTAGGGGGGAAAAAAAGACAGGCTTTCAGTTAAAGTTGGGGGGTTGAACTCATATATCAGCTTTCACTCCTTCCTCAAACCCCACAAAAATGATATAATAGAAAGTTTGGTTTTTATCTTTCAGTCATAAATTCAAAAGGCTAAGTAGAATTTCCAATATACATCTGGAAGTTGGAAAATGATAACTGATTAAATAGAACCAAGAATGTTGAATCTCATGGCAGCAAGATTCTGAGAAGCAAAACACATGCAGAATCCCCCAAAGGGAAAGGATAAACAGCACCAGGTACTTCTGGAAATAAGCATCAAGATGGGACTATAATCTAGTGAATTTGGGGGAAGTCTATTTAAGAAACAGTTAAAAGATCTTTTCATTGACACCCTCCCCTCCAGGAAGCAACTGTCCCTCAGGAAACACTGGATGGTTATATTAGTTTGTCCAACAACAGAAGGATGCACTTTATGGTGTGGGTCCTCCACACAAAGCAATATATTGGGCTCTCAAATAAATAACATATTTAGAAGTGCAAAAGGAAGTCACTTTCCCTCACCATGCACTACATTTAAAAACAAAGAATGAAAAACAACTAACAATAATATAATGTGACAAATTCTGTTACATACCTAAATGCAACCAATCTGGGTTAAATGCAACCAATCTGTATGGTGGGGGCCATAGGGAGAGTTTTCTTAAGCCTTGGAGGGTATCTATTTTTGTAGAATTTTTAAAAAAGGACACTAAGCAAGCAATAATATTCTAATTATAACTTGGCCTGCATAAATAATTTTGCACTTATAATAAAAATGCTGCTAGACAGCAGGAACAAATAAATCACCCACCAACAACACTTGTGCCTTAGGTGTCAGGCACATAGCAAACTCTGGAGAAGGGATATTGTAATGAATTACTCACTCAGACTTTATTCAATTCCAATGACCATAGTTTAGCCCAAACAACAAAATTGCTCTATCCAAAAAAAGATGTAAGGAGCCCCAGAAAGTATTCTAATGGCTCAGTACAAATTCATGTTGACAATTAGAAACAGTACAAATATACAGTTTCCTGCTGCATCTGAAGCAGGAGAGAATATATCTGAGAATTAGATACATTCTCATTGTATCTGGAATTATTTTACTTATTTCAAATTATTTCTACTTCATTACCAGTTGACAGATATTTTTATGACATTTTTATCACTTTCTTCCAAATAGATTGTTAGCTCTTGAACGGGAAAGCCAGGAGTCATTTATTCTTGTGCCCTCTGAACCTAGCAAAATGCTTGAACATATGATGGATACTCAATAAATGATGAATGACTTATTTGACCCTAATTCTAATACCAAAAATTATTGATTCTTCTTTGGGACAAAGGGTCTTTCTGGTCAATTGGATGAACAGCTCAATTCCTGTATTATGAGTCCTGTGCCAGGATCCCTTCCAAATATCCTAGCTCCCTTGGTCTAAGATTCCTATCCTCTGGGAAACTAGAACAGAGTTTGGAATTCTACCCCTGAAAATTGCTATGGAACTTTTACCATGACACTTAATATACTACTATGTTCCTTTATTTACATGAGAATACTACATCTATTTATTTATTTTTTGTGTTCACTTGAGAATGTTGCTGAGGTACGGGCATTAATTGAATGATCTCTATATTGCTAGTCACGTTTAGATACTATATTTGTTTTGTTATGACAAAGTACCACACATGGAGTGGCTTAAACATTAGAAATATACTGTCTCACAGTTCTGGAGGCTAGAAGTTCAAAATCAGGGTGTGCAGGGTCAGTTCTTTCTGAGGGCTGTTAAGGGAAGGATATCTCCTAACTTCACGTGGTTTGCTGGCAATCTTCATATATCTTGGTGTGTAGATATATCACCCCAATCTCTGCCTTTATCTTCATTGGTATTCTCCTTGTGTCTTCACATTGTCTTTCCTTGTGCATGTCTCTGTGTCCAAATATCCCCTTTTTATAAGATCAGTCACATTGAACTAGGGCACAACCTAATGACTTTGTTTTAACTTGACTACTTCTGTAAAGATCCTGTCTCCATATAAGGTCACATTCTGATGTACTAGGTATTAGAATTTCAACATATGAATTTCGAGGGAACACAATTCAACCCATAACAGTATTCACTGTCTAAAGAGAATTATGCTGAAAGTCTCTTGTATGGGAGCATACCAGGCACAGTTGAGAATGGGATTATCATTCTGAAAATTTGGGAATAAAGTAAGTGCTATACATATACTGTGTCTGTGACGCTTTACATGTTCATCTCTGCCAGACTCCAGAATTGTGTGGGTACAGATAGAATTAGGTCTTCTTAGCATTAATTTAGAAGTGCTTTCTCTAGAAAATGAGACTAGTTTAAGAGAAAATATACTAACATCAGGGGTTCTAGCAAGGGAATGGCCCAAAGAATCACCCTACTCTGGAACCCACAGTTTATTAGCACCACCCAGTATCACATAGATAGAACTTCTAATCAGCATTTGGCTGCCCAAGTCAAATAGGAACAGATAGCCACAGGTCACCAGACTTTGGGAATTCCTGTAATATCAGACAGAAGCTAAAAGAAAAAGAAACACCAAACAAAAAATAAAACCTTGGAAGAAAGAGTGAATATAGGGAAAATGAAACTTCAAAAAAATTGTTAGTGGCAAGGGTGAGGGAGCTACAAAAGAGGAGCAGGAGGGAATCTGCGAGGATGATGTAACTGTTCTGTATTATGACTGTGGTAGTGGTTGTATGGCTTTATGCATTTGTCAAAATGCATACAACTGTACATCATAAAGAAGAAAGTTTACTGTATATACAAGTTTAAAAAAATCACTTGGATGTAAGTGGAATCCAAAATAGAATATAAACTGTAACAAATGAATCTAACTGTATTACATATGAATAATATAACCATACTGAAGAAGTTGAATTGTGCCCTCTGAAAAAGATATGTTGAAGTCCTAACCTCCAGTACCTGTGAATGTGATCTTATTTGGAAATGGGGTCTTTACAGACCCAATCAAGTTAAAATGAGACCATCGGGGTGGAGCCTAATCCAATGACTGGTGCCCTCGTAAAAAAAGGAAATTTGGACATAGAGAAAGACATACACAGAGGGAAGACAATTTGAAGACATACAGGGAGAAGAGGGCCATATTGACCAGAGTGATGCATCTACCAGCCAAAGAATAGCAAGAATTGCTGGCAAACACTATAAGCTAGAAGAGGCAAGCAAGGATTACCCCTCTAAAGCCATCAGAGAGAATACGGCCCCTTAGTTACCTTGATTTCAGACTTATAGCCCCCCAAACTGTGACACAATAAATTTCTGTTGTTTTAAGTTATCCAGTTTTGGTACTTTGTTATGTCAGCCCTAGGAAACTAATGCAGTAAATTACTTTGGAAAACAGCATTTTTATTAGATTCTATACAGCTAATAACAAAAAGAACAGTGTACAAATACTGTACTCTAGTTAACAGATTTGTTTCTCACAGGATTATAGTTTAGAATTTCAGAACTACTTTACATATACAGTAGGGCTGAACAAATAAATAAATGTATTATAGATAATGCAAAGTGAGAGTGATTTCCTGTTTTGGACAAAAACTTTACAGATATGGAAAGGGAAAGGCTAGATGGACTCTGTGGTGTTGGATTAGAATTGCAGCTATTGATATAAATTAATGATTTTAAATGTTGACCAAAAAAATTAATCAATAGTCAATCTTAGAAATAAATAGAAATTTTTATTTAAGCCAAATTGAGAATTATAACCCAGAAGACAGACTCTCAGAGAGCTCTAAGAATTGTTCTGAGCAGGTAAGTAGGGAGGTCAATATATATGTGATTTTGGTGAAGGGGATACATGCAACCAAGCACACATCTCAGTAGAAAGTTGCTGCTACTCATAAGGAAGAAACATCTTAGTTAATGGTTTTAGTGTTAAGTATGGGAAGATGCAGGAATCCAGGTTCATAAAAAAATTTCTCCTGAAAATATCTAACTATCTGAAGGCCTGTTCTGCCAGTTTTCCCAGAGCACAAAGTGCCTCATCCTGATCTTCACTCTGAATTCCTTTGTAGGTCAGCCACTGCAGTGGCTAACAACTTAATTATTTTAGAGCTGGATGGTGTGCAACATTCTTTATTTTACAATCTCTTTCCTTTTAGTCTTAATTTCAACCAAGGTTTGGGAGGTATTTTTTGACCAGTTTATCCCATGGCCCTAGGAATGCTCATTCCCAGGTCAGGCAAGGATTTAATTGGTAAGTCACTCAACGTGCTTTTACTGGATTAGGCCCTGTTAACAGTAAGCAGAAAGCTTCTGGACTGCCTGTCTTACTAGTCTGTCATAGCCCAGGAAGTTGTTCCCTCTTGTCACTTCTTCCTCTATCTAGAGTTACACTATCAGAATCATTGACCTTATAGGACTATATATTTGGTCAATCTTTTCAAGTTTCCTAAACATCATTATTTTTATCTGCGTTTCAGTCACACATTTGGTAATGCAAGAAACAATAATCTTGTAAAATAGGCAGAATACAAGTAACATAGCTAGTAATATTAATAAGGTCATAAGTAAGTTTTTTTTTAACATCTTTATTGGAGTATAATTGCTTTACAATGGTGTGTTAGTTTCTGCTTTATAACAAAGTGAATCAGTTATACATATACATATATCCCCATATCTCTTCCCCATCTCCCTCCCTCCCACCCTCTTATCCCACCCCTCTAGGTAGTCACAAAGCACCGAGCTGATCTCCCTGTACTATGCAGCTGCTTCCCAATAGCTATCTATTTTACATTTGGAAGTGCATATATGTCCATGCCACTCTCTCACTTTGTCCCAGCTTACCCTTCCCCCTCCCCATGTCCTCAAGTCCATTCTCTAGTAGGTCTGCGTCTTTATTCCCGTCTTGCCCCTAGGTTCTTCATGACCATATTTGTTTTTAGATTCCATTTTTATATGTTAGCATACGGTATTTGTTTTTCTCTTTCTGACTTACTTCACTCTGTATGACAGGCTCTAGGTCGATCCACCTCACTACAAATAACTCAACTTCGTTTCTTTTTATGGCTGAGTAATATTCCATTGTATATATGTGCGACATCTTCTTTATCCATTCATTTGTCGATGGACAGTTAGTTGTTTCCATGTCCTGGCTATGGTAAATAGTGCTGCAATGAACATTATGGTACATGACTCTTTATGAATAATGGTTTTCTCAGGATATATGCCCAGGAGTGGGATTGCTGGGTCGTATGGTAGTTCCATTTTTAGTTTTTTAAGGAACCTCCATACTGTTCTCCATAGTGGCTGTATCAATTTACATTCCCACTAACAGTGCAAGAGGGTTCCCTTTCCTCCACACCCTCCTCAGCAATTACTGTTTGTAGATTTTATGACAGCCCTTCTGACCAGTGTGAGATGATATCTCATTGTAGTTTTGATTTGCATTTCTCTAATGATTAATGATGTTGAGCATTCTTTCATGTGTTTGTTGTCAATCTGTATATCTTCTTTGGAGAAATGTCTAGTTCTTCTGCCCATTTTTGGATTGGGTTGTTTGTTTTTTTGGTATTGAGCTGCATGAGCTGCTTATAAATTTTGGAGATTAATCCTTTGTCAGTTGCTTAATTTGCAAATATTTTCTCCCATTCTGAGGGTGGTCTTTTCATCTTGTTTATGGTTTCCTTTGCTGTGCAAAATCTTTTAAGTTTCATTAGGTCCCATTTGTTTATTTTTGTTTTTATTTCTGTATCTCTAGGAGGTGGGTCAAAAAGGATCTTGCTGTGATTTATGCCATCGAGTGTTCTGCCTATGTTTTCCTCTAAGAGTTTGATAGTGTCTGACCTTACACTTAGGTCTTTAATCCATTTTGAGTTTATTTTTGTGTATGGTGTTAGGGAGTGTTCTAATTTCATTCTTTTACATGTAGCTGTCCAGTTTTCCCAGCACCACTTATTGAAGAGGCTGTCTTTTCTCCACTGTATATTCTTGCCTCCTTTATCAAAGATAAGGTGACCATATATGCATGGGTTTATCTCTGGGCTTTCTATCCTGTTCCATTGATCTATATTTCTGTTTTTGTGCCAGTATCATACTGTCTTGATTACTGTAGCTTTGTAGTATAGTCTGAAGTCAGGGAGCCTGATTCCTCCAGCTCCCTTTTTCTTTCTCAAGATTGCTTTGGCTATTCGGGGTCTCCTGTGTTTCCATACAAATTGTGAAATATTTTGCTCTAGTTCTGTGAAAAATGCCAGTGGTAGTTTGACAGTGATTGCATTGAATCTGTAGTTGCTTTGGGTAGTATAGTCATTTTCACAATGTTGATTCTTCCAATCTAAGAACATGGTATATCTCTGCATCTATTTGTATCATCTTTAATTACTTTCATCAGTGTCTTATAGTTTTTTGCTTACAGGTCTTTTGTGTCCTTAGGTATGTTTATTCCTAGGTATTTTATTCTTTTTGTTGCATTGGTAAATGGGAGTGTTTTCTTAATTTCACTTTCAGATTTTTCATCATTAGTGTATAGGAATGCAAGAGATTTCTGAGCATTAATTTTGTATCCTGCTACTTTACCAAATTTACTGATTAGCTCTAGCAGTTTTCTGGTAGCATCTTTAGGATTCTCTATGTATAGTATCATGTCATCTGCAAACAGTGACAGCCTTACTTCTTCTTTTCTGACTTGGATTCCTTTTATTTCTTTTTCTTCTCTGATTGCTGTGGCTAACACTTCCAAAACTATGTTGAATAATAGTGGTGAGAGTGGGCAACCTTGTCTTGTTCCTGATCTTAGTGGAAATGGTTTCAGTTTTTCACCATTGAGGACGATGTTGGCTCTGGGTTTGTCATACATGGCCTTTATTATGTTGAGGTAAGTTCCCTCTATGCCTACTTTCTGGAGGGTTTTTATCATAAGTGGGTGTTGAATTTTGTCAAAAGCTTTCTCTGCATCTATTGAGATGATCATATGGTTTTTCTCCTTCAATTTGTTAATATGGTGTATCACATTGATTGATTTGCGTATATTGGAGAATCCTTGTATTCCTATAAGTAAGTATTTTAAGTAAGAATTTCCATTAGGTGTGGCCCAGTATCTCCCCAGGTCATCTGACCAGCCTGTTCTGTACCAATCCCTACTTTAAGGGAAATGATATATTGGCATTATTACATATAAAGTTTACCAAAGATGTCTGCATGTAGAAGTGGTAAGTCATTGTGACCCTTTATAGGATTGAAAAAGGTATGTTATCTTCTAAGGAGTTACATGGCTAATGCCAGAAAGAGAAAAATTGATCTTTATAGTTGAGCAGGTATTTCTTCTATTGGAGAAGTCTGGCTAACACATAATGCAGATGCACAATGCACACTAGATGGGAAGGAGGAGGCCAAAGGGCAGATACAGGGTTATAGATATATGTGTGTTTGTGTGTGTGTGTGTGTGTGTGTGTGTGTGTGTGTGTGTGTATACACCTGTGTAAGCATAACTTTATATGTCTACATATATTTTCAAGGTCGGTCCACTGAGAGGTCCTACAAGCAATGGTAGACTTAAGGCCAAGATTTAGTTTCTAAATACCATTATTCAGTAAGTGTAACTAGGGCTCCTTGGAAAAGTTGTTGATTCCAGGGCTGGGATGGTGTAAACACATGATGAGCCTGGAACATCTTGTTGTGCTCTTTGTATACATTATGAACTTTTTAGAATACGAAAGTGCTCAAAACTAGGTGAATGCATGTTAAAAGTCACTAAAACCAATACGACGCAATGGCCAAGGACCAAAGCTAGAACAATCAGAGCAAGAAAATAAATCATAATAGTACTGGATTAAACTGAAAGAATAAAATAAATATCCGTGAGTCTATACTTATATAAATAAATAATTAAATAAATAAGAAGTGGAAGAGAAGACACAACTCTTCCTTGTAAAACAATTCCACTTATTAGATGAAGATGGTGTGAGAAAAATAAAAATCACAATTATACATAAAGAAAATAATGAGTGATATCTACCCCTGGCGATGGAAGCTAAAATTAAGAACCAAATGTTTGAGATGAAACAGGATATTGCAGTCTCAAGCAATCTCCCCTAAAATATTTATTGACTACAAAGTTTTAAAAAAAGAAAAGAAAAAAGTACTTTTACAGTGGATAAAACAGGCAGATCCCACTTACCCAGGTAATCAAGGTAAGTGTCATCAGTAATAAGACAGATCAATATCAGGTATCTTTGAGATGATATACTGAGAAGGACACATTACCTTGATAATTTTCTCCAGAACCCACAACCTCAATCTAATCAAGGGAAAACATCACATAAACCCATATCAAGGGGTATGTTACAAAACAATTGATCAATGACTCTTTAAAAGTAAGGTCATAAAAGAAAAGGAAGGACTGAGGAGCTGTCACAAATTTGAGGAGATTAAGGAGACATGATGATTACGTGTTGTGTGGAATTCTATAAGAGATAAAGGACATTAGAGAAAAAAAAATCTGGTAAAATCCGAATGAAGTCTGTGGTATAATGTACAGTATTTTATTAATGTTAATTTCTTAGTTTTGATCATTATGCAATGGTTATGAAAGATGTTAGCCTTAGGGGAAAATGAATGTAGGTATATGAGAACACTCTACTATTTTTGCAACTTTTTTGTAAGTCTATGAAAGAAAAAAATTAAAAATGCTAATTATAACCTCAGAGAGATATGAAAATATATTGAGCTATGAACAAGAGCACAATACTATAAAAATAGTATTTATGAAACAAAAAGATATTCCTTGAAGATTAAAATAAGAGTGGAAAAATTCAATAAAACAGTGGGTAGATACAGTTGATGAAATCTCTCAGATGGTAGAAAATTAAAGAAAAAAATAGGAGAGAAAGGTAAGAACATTAGAAGAGAACTTTAAAAGATCTAGCATCCAAGAGAAAAGAATAAGAAATTATCAAATCAATGACAAAATGATTTGAGGAAATATCTTAATTAAAAGATGTAGAGAATACTTTTATTGGTCTATATCAGTATGGCATAACTGGTATTTACTGAATTATCCAGTGCTACTGCATTAGATGAAAATGGATTTTAAAAAGACACATTCCTGTGAAATTTCAGAACATTGGAGGCAAAGAAAAGGTTTCCAGAGAGAGAAAAGATGTCTTAGTAAAAAGGTCAAAGATATAAGAACACTTTATTCTTTTGGACTTTTTAGCAGCAGCACTGGAAGCTAAAAAATAATAGAAAATCTTTAGTCAAAATAACTTTCAAGTTAGAATATAACCAAGCTAAACTATTATTCAAATGTGAAAGCAAAATATAGACATTTTTATACAGGCAATGTCTCAAAAATTTACCTCTAATACACTTGTTTTAGAAAGTCATGGGAGGATTACTTCATCAAACCAAGGGAGTAAACACAGAAATCATGGATTTTGATGCAAAGGAAAAACCTTAGGATGATAAAGGGTATTCCTGTCCCCCCCCCAAAAGAAAGAGGCTCTGAAAGAGATTTTCAAGACGAAAGCTCATAGACTACTGTACTGAAAGTGTTTAGTACATTAAAGAAAAAATTATACAACTGAAAAAGAATAGGAGGATAAATTAGTGATAAGTATATAGAAAACCAAGCAGAAAAATGGAAGTAATCATTAACTCCAAGGAAAACAAAAATTGTGCAGTAAAGGAAGAGTTATTCATAGATGACTCCATATATGGCTCAGCTATGAAAAGCATTGTGTCATATAAAGTTGAGTATAGAATTGACAAAAAATTTCTGTGTTTATACTGGGATAATGTGGAAATTAGAAGCATGAATATGTGATGTAGAGGTAGCTGTATGACAGAAAGCTAAATATTAATACTTCTATCGTGGGAGTCCAATGACAATTCTTACAGTGTTAAAAGATAGAAATAATAGAAATGTACTGCAAGGTATTTGGAAGTGTAGGAGAAAATTCCGAAAGAATAAATTCAAAACGTTGAAATCAGTAACCTTTAAAGTGTAATGAGAAAACAGAGATGTAGAGTTTTTGGAATCTTTAAACAATGTTTATAAATAAAATTCATAAATACTGAAAACAATATTAAAAAAAAGAAGAAGTAACTAGTTGATTCCCAAATTAAAAAAAAAAAACACATTCCAAAGTTACTAAAATTGTTTTGGCTAGCATTAAGAGAACATTTACTATGTGCTAGGTACTGTTTTAAGTACTTCACATTTATTAACTCAATCCTCTTAATGGTTATTCCTATTTAATAAAGAAGACACCATGTTCAAAGAAACTATGTCTCCAAAGTCACACATAATGATATAGCAGCAATGGAGTCTGCACCCAGTCAGTTAGTCTTCAGAGCATGCATTCTTAACAGAAATACAAAATCTTACGCATGAAAAAATCTATTAGCAGAATATTGCAGTCGTGTGGACAGATCCCTGGAGGTGGTGCAAGAACACCTGGCTCTATATTTTGACTCTATCATTTACTAACTACGAAGCTTTTTACAAAGCAAGTAATTTCTATGAACTTTAGATTTCTTGTCTGTACTGAGAATAACTTCTGAGTGCTGATATTAAAATAAAATAAGGTGATGTGAAGTCAAGCATAGGGAACAAACTGATATAAAGCCTACATAGGGAATGGCACATAGTAGACATTCAATAAATTCATTCAATAAATGTTAACCGATTTGAATTTAAAGGTTACTGAAATGGATGTGAAGTTCAATGTTATGTTGGTGCACCCGTAATTTTTAATTCTAGCTATAGCTCCTTCAGAGTGTCTAAGGAAAAGCCATGGATACTTTTCCTTGGGGAAAACTGAACCATACACATCTTATTATGATTGAAAGTAGATTGTCTAAATTTCCTTATACATATATTATTTTTCCCAGAATCAATTTAGGATAATTATTAATTAAGCCACCATGATATCTTCGACATTTTTTTTTCAAATGCTCCTTTTCCAAAAATAGCTTGTTGTTTGAAATTAATTCATGCATCTGACTTAATTGCACTTGTTAAAATTATTCTCTCGGGTTGTTCTGCATGAATAATAAGTTCAGTCAAAACTTTTACATTCCAGAGATGAAATGTTGACAACTTTAAAATGAATATGCTTCCAAATAATCAGACTCTACAAAACTTTACTGTAGAAGAGCAGCTTTTGAGTATTCGAACTAAGACATTTTTGTCGTCTCTGAGCATTTCCCAAGAGTCCAGAGAAATATTTGTGCCTCAGGATATTAATAGCAGCTATGAGAAAAAGGTGTTCTGTGATGATAAAATATTTGGAAAATGCTAAGTTAAACTAGTAAAAGATAGGTTTCTTTTCTGTGAGACTTTCCAGAACCTCTAATGTGGTAGCTTATGCTTGAATCTCTAATAGGAAATAAAATGTGCACTGTTACTCCAAATTACATTGACCACAGCATCCTTTATGCTTGGTTTTGTTTGTGTGTTGTTTTTTTCTGAAGCTTACCTATTTCCTATTCCATAAAGTTGACATTTCTCTCTAGAAGTCAAATGAGTAAGGGGTTTTCCCCCAATTATTCTTTAGACTTTACTTTTCTCCTGTATTTTACAACAATAAAAAAAAATCAATAAATTCAGAAACCAATGTGTAAATGAGTCGATATGTAGTTATACCTAAAATTCAATTAATATGTAAGAGCAACTTTCACCAGGAAACTTATTCCTACTTTTAAAATTACAAACACAGAAAACAAACTTATGGTTACCAAAAGGGAAAGGTGGGGGGAGGGATAAATTAGGAGCTTGGGATTAATAGATCACACTATTAAATATAAAACAGATAAACAACAAGGACTTACTGTATACTACAGGGAACTATACTATAATCAATATCTTGTAATAACCTATAATGGAAAAGAATATGAAACGGAATCACTTTGCTGTACACCTGAAACTAACATAACATTGTAAATCAACTATACCTTAATTTAAAAAACTACAAATATAAACCAAGTATTGAATAATCGTTCAAACTGTATGCACTAAAGTTTGGGTTTGAATCAGATCTGGGCACATAGTTTCCAAGAACTAGTTTTGTAGGTATTGTAAAATAGAGAGATGAATCTAGCATATTTTCTCATTTGGGTTGCGGAAGTATTTTGTTGTTTTTCCTAAGGATATTTCCTTTACAGAGAATGAAGTAAACAATAATATATAGTTAGTGTCTAGAAAAGCAAATTTGTATACATGTATTTTATCTTATATATTAAATAAAAAGTTAAATATGAGAAACTTGATTAAGGAATTTCATTGTATGTCTTCTTTGGAGAAATATCTATTTAGATTTCTGCTCATTTTTTGATTGGGTTATATGTTTTGTTTTGTTTTTTTGATATTGAGCTGCATGAGAAGTTTATATATTTTGGAGATAAATCCCTTGTTGGTTGCTTCATTTCCAAATATTTTCTCCCATTCTGAGGGCTGTCTTTTTGTTTCATTTATGGTTTCCTTTGCTGTGCAAAAGCTTTTAACTTTAATTAGATCCCATTTATTTATTTTTGTTTTTATTTTCTTTACTCTAGGAGGTGGATCAAAAAAGATGTTGTTGTGATTATGCCTAAGAGTGTTCTGCCTATGTTTTCCTCTAAGAGTTTTATAATGTCTAGACCTACATTTAGATCTTTAATCCATTTTGAGTTTATTTTTGTGTATGCTGTTAGGCAGTGCTCTAATTTCATTTTTTTACATATAGCTGTCCAGTTTTCCCAGCACCACTTATTGAAGAGACTGTCTTTTCTCCATGGTATGTTATTGCCTCCTTTGTCATAGATTAGGTGACCATACGTGCATGGGTTTATCTCTGGGCTTTCTATCCTGTTCCATTGATCTATAAGTCTTTCTCTGTGCCAGTACCATGCTGTTTTGATGACTGTAGCTTTGTAGTATAGTGTAAAGTCAGGGAGCCTGATTCCTCCAGCTCCATTTTTCATATGGAAATATGCTCAACATCACTAATTATTAGAGAAATGCAAATCAAAACTACAATGAGGTAACACCTCAAACCAGCCAGAATGGCCATCCTCAGAAAATCTACAAACAACAAATGCTGGAGAGGGTGTGGAGAAAAGGGAACCCTCCTACACTGTTGGTGGGAATGTAAATTGGTACAGCCACTATGGAAAATAGTATGGAGGTTCCTTAAGAAACTAAAAATAGAACTACAAGATGATCCAGCAATCCCACTCCTGGGCATATACTCAGAGAAAACAATAATTCAAAAAGATACATGCACTCCAATGTTCATTGCAGCACTATTTACAATAGCCAGGACATGGAAGCAACCTAAATGTCCATCAACAGAGGAATGGATAAAGAAGATGTGGTACATATATACAGTGGAACATTACTCAGCCATAAGAAAGAATGAAAATAATGCCACTTGCAGCAACATGGATGGACCTAGAGATTGTCATATTGAGTGAAATAAGTCAGACACAGAAAGACAAATATATGATATCGCTTAATTGTGGAATCTAAAAAAAGGGTACCAATGAACTTATCTACAAAACAGAAATAGAGTTACAGATGTAGAAAACGCACTTATGTAAGGGGGGAGGGACAAACTGGGAGATTGGGATTGACATATATATACAACTATACATAAAATAGATAACTAATAAGAATCTGCTGTATAGCACAGGGAACTCTATTCAATATTCTGTAATGGCCTATGTAGGAAAAGAATCTAAAAAGAAAGAGTAGACATATGTATATGTATATCCCAACAGCCAGCAAGCTCCAGTGCTGGACGGCCCATGCCAATCAACTGCAAGACAGGAACACAACCCACCCATTAGCAGAGAGGCTGCCTAAAATCATACGAAGTTCACAGACACCTCAAAAACACCACTGGACATGGTCCTGCCCACCAGAAAGACAAGATCCAGCTCCACCCACCAGAACACAGGTGTCAGTCCCCTCCAACAGAAAGCCTATACAACCCACTGAACCAACCTCACCCCCTGGGGGCAGACATCAAAACAACAGGAACTACAAACTTGCAGCTTGCAAAAAGGAGACACCGAACACTGTAAGTTTAACAAAATGAGAAGACAGAGAAATATGCAGCAGATGAAGGGGCAAGGTAAAAACCCACCAGACCAAACAAATGAGGAGGAAACACGCAGCCTCTCTGAAAAAGAATTCAGAGTAATGCTAGTAAAGAGGATCCAAAATCTTGGAAATAGAATGGAGAAAATACAAGAAATGTTTAACAAGGACCTAGAAGAACTAAGGAGCAAACAAAGAAAGATGAACAACACAATAAATGAAATTAAAAATTCTCTAGAAGGAATCAATAGCAGAATAACTGAGGCAGAAGAACGGATAAGTGACCTGGAAGATAAAATAGTGGAAATAACTACTGCAAAGCAGAGTAAAGAAAAAAGAATGAAAAGAATTGAGGAAAGTCTCAGAGACTGCTGAGACAATATTAAATGCAGCAACATTCGATATAGGGGTCTCAGAAGAAGAAGAGAGAAAGAAAAGTCTGAGAAAATATTTGACGAGATTATAATTGAAAACTTCACTAACAAGGGAAAGGAAATAGTCAATTAAGTCCAGGAAGTGCAGAGAGTCCCATATAGGATAAATCCGAGGAGAAACACGCCAAGACACATATTAATCAAACTATCAAAAATTAAATACAAAGAAAAAAATGTTAAAAGCAGCAAGGGAAAAAGAACAAATAACATACAAGGGAATCCCCATAAGGTTAACAGCTGATCTTTCAGCAGAAACTCTGCAAGCCACAAGGGAGTGGCAGGACATATTTAAAGGGATGAAAGGGAAAAACATACAACCAAGATCACTCTACCCAGCAAGGATCTCATTCAGATTTGATGGAGAAGTTAAAACCTTTACAGACAAGCAAAAGTTAAGAGAATTCACACCACCAAAGCAGCTTTACAACAAATTCTAAAGGAACTTCTCTAGGCAAGAAACACAAGAGAAGGAAAAGACCTACAATAAAAAATCCAAAACAATTAAGAAAATGGTAAGAGGAATATACATATTGATAATTACCTTAAATGTAAATGGATTAAATGCTCCAAGCAAAATATATAGACTGGCTGGATGGATACAAAAACAAGACCTGCATGTATGTTGTCTAAAAGTCACCCACTTCAGACCTAGGGACACATACAAACTGAAAGTGAGGGGATGGAAAAAGATATTCCATGCAAATGGAAATCAAAAGAAAGCTGGAGTAGCAATTCTCATATTGGAGAAAATAAACTTTAAAATAAAGACTATTACAGAGACAAAGGACACTAAATAATGATCAAGGGATCAATCCAAGAAGAAGATATAACAATTGTAAATATTTATGCACCCAACAGAGTAGCACCTCAATACATAAGGCAAATGCTAACAGCTATAATATGGGAAATCGACAGGAACACAATCATAGTAGGGGACTTTAACACTCCACTTTCACCAATGGACAGATCATCCAAAATGAAAATAAATAAGGAAACACAAGCTTTCAATGATACATTAAACAAGATACATTAAATAAGATGGACTTAATTGATATGTATAGGACATTCCATCCAAAAACAAGAGAATACACTTTCTTCTTCAGTGCTCATGGAACATTCTCCACGATAGATCATATCTTGGGTCACAAATCAAGCCTTGGTAAATTTAAGAAAATTGAAATCATATCAAGTATATTTTCTGACCACAACACTATGAGACTAGATATCAATTACAGGGGAAAAAACGGCAAAAAATACAAACCTATGGAGGCTAAACAATACGCTACTAAATAACCAAGAGATCATTGAAGAAATTAAAGAGGAACTCAAAAAATACCTAGAAACAAATGACAATGAAAACATGACCACCCAAAACTTACGGGATGCAGCAAAGCAATTCTAACCCGGAAGTTTATAGCAATACACTCCCACCTCAAGAAACAAGAAACATCTTAAATAAGCAACTTAACCTTACACCTAAAGCAATTAGAGAAAGAGAAAAAAAAAAAAACCCACAAAGTTAGCAGAAGGAAAGAAATCATAAAGATCAGATCAGAAATAAATGAAAAAGAAATGAAGGAGACATTAGCAAAGATCAATAAAACTAAAAGCTGGTTCTTTGAGAGATAAACAAAATTGATAAACCACTAGCCACGCTCATCAAGAAAAAAAGGGAGAAGACTCAAATCAATAGAATTAGAAATGAAAAAGAAGTAACAATGAAACTGCAGAAATACAAAGGATCATGAGAGATTACTACAAGCAACTATATGCCAATAAAATGGACAACATAGAAGAAATGGACAAATTCTTAGAAAAGCACAACCTTCTGAGACTGAACCAAGAAGAAATAGAAAATATAAACAGACCAACAATAAGCACTGAAATTGAAACTGTGATTAAAAACTTTCCAACAAAAGCCCAGGACCAGATGGATTCACAGGTGAATTCTATCAAACACTTAGAGAAGAGCTAACACCTATCCTTCTCAAACTCTTCCAAAATATAGCAGAGGGAGGAACACTCCCAATCTCATTCTACAAGGCCCCCATCACCCTGATACCAAAACCAGACAAAGATGGCACAAAAAAAGAAAACCACAGGCCAATATCACTGATGAATGTAGATGTAAAAATCCTCAACAAAATACTAGCAAACAGATTCCAACAGCACATTAAAAGGACCATACACTGTGATCAAGCAGGATTTATCCCAGGGATGCAAGGATTCTTCAATATACGCAAATCAATCAGTGTGATAAAACATATTAACAAATTGAAGGATAAAAACCATATGATCATCTCAGTAGATGCAGCAAAAGCTTTTGACAGAATTCAACACCCATTTATGATAGAAACTCTCCAGAAAGTGGGCATAGAGGGAACCTATCTCAACATAATAAAGGCCATATATGACAAATGCACAGCCAACATCATTCTCAATGGTGAAAAACTGAAACCATTTCCACTAAGATCAGGAACAAGACAAGGTTGCCCACTCTCACCATTATTATTCAACATACTTTTGGAAGTTTTAGCCCCTGCAATCAGAGAAGAAAAAGAAATAAAAGGAATCTAAATCAAAAAAGAAGTAAAACTGTCACTGTTTGCAGATGACATGACACTATACATAGAGATTCCTAAAGATGCTACCAGAAAACTACTAGAGGTAACGCATGAATTTGGTAAAGTAGCAGTATACAAAATTAATGCACAGAAATTTCTTGCATTCCTATACACTAATGACGAAAAATCTGAAAGAGAAATTGAGGAAACACTCCCATTTACCAATGCAACAAAAAGTATAAAATACCTAGGTATAAACCCACCTAAGGTGACAAAAGACCTGTAGACAGAAAACTATAAGACACTGATGAAAGAAAATAAAGATGATACAAATAGATGGAGAGATATACCATGTTCTTGGATTGGAACAATCAATATTGTGAAAATGACTATACTACCCAAAGCAATCTACAGATTCAATGCAATCCCTATCCAACTACCAATGGCATTTTTCACAGAACTAGAACAAAAAATTTCACAATTTGTATGAAAACACAAAACACCTCGAACAGCCAAAGTAATCTTGAGAAAGAAAAATGGAGCTGGAGGAATCAGGCTCCTGGACTTCAGACTATACTACGAAGCTACAGTAATCAAGACAGTACGGTACTGGCACAAAAACAGAAGTATAGCTCAATGGAGCAGGATAGAAAGCCCAGAGATAAATCCACGCACATATAGTCACCTTATTTTTGATAAAGGAAGCAAGAATGTACAATGGAGAAAAGACAGCCTCTTCAATAAGTGGTGCTGGGAAAACTGGACAGCTACATGTAAAAGAATGAAATTAGAACACTCCCTAACACCATACACAAAAATAAACTCAAAATGGATTGAAGACCTAAGTGTAATGTGAGACACTATCAAACTCTTAGAGGAAAACATAGGCAGAACACTCTATGACATAAATCACAGCAAGATCCTTTTTGACCCACCTCCTAGAGAAATGGAAATAAAAACAAAAATAAATAAATGGGATCTAATGAAACTTAGAAGCTTTTGCATAGCAAAGGAAACCATAAAGAAGACGAAAAGACAACTCTCAGAATGGGAGAAAATACTTGCAAATTAAGCAACTGACAAAGGATTAATCTCCAAAATATACAAGCAGCTCATGCAGCTCAATATCAAAAAAAAAAAACAACCCAATCCAAAAATGGGCAGAAGACCTAAATAGACATTTCTCCAAAGAAGATATACAGATTGCCAACAAACATATAAAAGGATGCTCAACATCACTAATCATTAGAGAAACACAAATCAAAACCACAACGGGGTATTACCTCACACCAGTCAGAATGGCCATCATCAAAAAATCTACAAACAATAAATGCCAGAGAGGGTGTGGAGGGAAGGGAACCCTCTTGCACTGTTGGTGGGAATATAAATTGATACAGCCACTATGGAGAATAATATGGAGGTTCCTTAAAAAACTAAAAATAGAACTACCATATGACCCAGCAATCCCACTACTGGGCATATACCGTGAGAAAACCATAATTCAAAAAGAGTCATGTACCACAATGTTAATTGCAGCTCTCTTTACAATAGCCAGGGTATGGAAGCAACCTAAGTGTCCACTGACAGATGAATGGATAAAGAAGATGTGGCATATATATACAATAGAATATTCCTCAGCCATAAATAGAAACGAAATTGAGTTATCTGTAGTGAGGTGGATGGACCTAGAGACTGTCATACAGAGTGAAGTAAGTCAGAAAGAGAATAACAAATACCATATGATAACACTACATATGGAATATATATAAAAAAAAAATGGTCCTGATGAACTTAAGCACAGGACAGGAATGAAAACGCAGATGTAGATAATGGACTTGAGGACGTGGGGGGTAGGGGTAAGGGTAAGCTGGGACGAAGTGAGAGAGTAGAATTGACACATATACACTACCAAATGTAAAAGTTAGCTAGTGGGAAGCAGCTGCATAGCACAGGGAGATCAGCTCGGTGCTTTGTGCCCACGTAGAGTGATGGGATAGGGAGGGTGGGAGGGAGATGCAAGAGGGTGGGGATATGAGGATATATGTATACATATAGCTGATTCACTTTGTTATACAGCAGAAACTAACACAACATTGTAAAGCAACTATACTCCAATAAAGATGTTTAAAAAAATGCTATGCATGCATCTCATTTCTTCACAATTAAATTTTAAATAGAAGCAAAATGTCACTAATGCATGTCTAATTTTACAATGCAAGAAGATGTTGTTGTTAAAACATCTTCCACTGTTAGCCTCTGGCTCCAGTGACTGCCATCCAAAGAACAGGGAGGAAGAAACAATTTGGAGAGCAAGATAAGTTGTTTGCTGGGGGCACAGAACATGATAAGTAGTTGGAAGTCATTAAATTATAAGTGCCTACAAGTGTGACTCATAATCTATCTATTAAATATATTTCAACTACAGATCACTTTTTATGAACATCATTTCTCATGATTTCATGAAAATACTTCAAATTTTAAGAAATTAAAGAAAATGTGATAAACTTAACTAACTGATATAATTTAACCTGAATTTGTAGTTTTATTTAATTTAAAGAATTTATTGGAATTTTTTCCATTTAACTAGAAAGCATCTGCAGGTTTGTAAATGTAAAATAATGAAGAACAGCCTTGGGATTTGTTTTAACTTTGCATGTGTGGGAAGAGAAAAGACTTTAAAATGTCCCCCAGCTTTGGGAACACATGCACAGAAAACCTAAATTTTCAGTCCTATATGACTGGATATTACTCAGGATTGATAATTTATTGAATTAAAAATTATATTCAAATATGCATATAAATAGTAATAACTGATTCGTATGTATCTGTGGTCCATTGCAAAAGGTGGCCACAGATAATTCTTACATCTGTACACATATTTCTTTGCAGTGTGACCACTAGTACTTTTTCATCAAGTGGTAGAGTCTATTTCCACTCTGCTTGAATTTGAGCTGGCCCTGAGGATTATTCCTTGACCAAGAGAATGTGGTAGAATTGATGCTGTGCAACTTCTAGGTCCAGACTTCAAGAGTACTTGTAGATTCTGCTCTAACTTTCTTAGAACTTACTGTAACCTTGTAAAGAAGCTTGAGATAAGTACCCTGAGGGTGAGATACTGCTGGAAAGAGGCTCTACCAACAATGCACCAGATGCCCAAAATGCGTAGGGCTACTTTGAACCATCTGTCCTTACTGGAGTCACCAGTAGACTGCAGATGAATGCATGACTCAGGTGAGACTAGCAGAAGAACTACCAGCTGAACCCAATCCAATGCCCAACTCACAGAATCATGGACAAATAAAAGAGTTGTTGTTTTAAGCCACTACATTTTGGGATGGTTCATTTTGTAAAATTAGAATACTGAGACAACAGCATTTTACCAAGGGTTTAATATATGGAATATCTTACAATATTTAAAGGGACGATATTATCCACACTGCTTTTTACATAATTTATAAACTGTATATTTATAATGTTCTAATTTAGAATCCATTAAAGATATTGCATCAGCTAATATATTTATTGGATATCATTTTAAAATCATTTTCTGAATGAAGAGAACATCACTAACTCTTTTTCTGGTTTCCTTATTCCCAGCAAAGATTTCTTCATATTGAATTTGTTCAGTTTAATTTCTTTCTGGTTAAGTATATTGTCCTGAACTCTATTCAATGAATTTCATTATATTGTTGCAGAATGTTTCTAGGGTCATTTGGGACACTTCTGTCTTCTTTGGATGTGCTGTTCACACTCCTTAGTTCAGTGTCATTGGTATTCTGTCATCAAGCTCGTTGTTTAAAATGTGAAATCTCACTGAGTATAGGATTAACTACAGAGGAATGGTTCTCTCCATTCAGAAGACACAGCTGCACTCCTGACAAGAGTCCTTGCCTGCCCCTGCCCTGTCTCTATCGATAACAATTTGTTCCGGTGGAGCACACTGCCAGACGTGATACAAAGGTCTTGTCCTATATTCATTGTGCCTGGGATGAATAGAGCCCCACATAAATATGCATATTTAGCAGAGACTTCTTACCTAATCCCTTTTAGTATTCCTCAAATTATCTTGGATAGACCTTGATCTAAAACATGGATATCCTTTACTCTAATAAAAGTTCCACCTCCTAGAAAACCCACCACTAAGCCAGGTCTAAGACTCCATGAATCACAACCTTTGGTTAGGGATGCTGACCAGAATCATATTCAACCATGTAAGACTTTGGAATTGGTGATTTATATTGCAATTTTGCCCTGACCAGACAAAATCTGTATTTGTTCTTCCTTTGCAGCATGACTACACCAGCTAAAACAAATAAACTTCTTCTTGGGAAGAAGCTTCTTGATTTATTCTGAAGGATTATATGTTCATTAGGATCCCAGGAAGAAACAGGTTGTACCCTCAAAGGGATAATTGAAGGGAATTTAATAAAAGGATGCTTTTCAGAGGTGGAGATAAGATAAAGCCATTACTATCCCTGAAGTGGCAAGTGTAGGCTGTGGCCTTACAGAACTGGACTAGGGCCACAGTCATAGAAAGTGAGCCACCGCCAAAACAATAGTCCTTCACAAAGAAGGAATGGATTTAAATCATATCCTAGATAGTATTTCCTTCAGACTTCTCATCTTCAGTTGATTCCTTCCATTTGCCAAATCCAACAGAAACCAGACGGCAATACAGCCCTGGACTCTTGGGGCAAAGAGCAGGGCAGGGAATGATAGAATGGATATGGGAGAACACAGAATAACCATCACAGCTCGGGTAGAATGGCTACAAGTTCTAGATTGAAATCAGGCTTTTTTCTCCTACTCTTAGCAGATCAGGTGCACTCACATACTGCTAAAGAACAAGATGTCCTCTCTGTATGCCAAATATGAAGTGTTAGCAGGGAATTTAACTTTACTGTATATACACAATAAATGTATCAAAATAATACCCTTGCTAGACTTGCCTTTCCTTATCTAGAGAAAATGTGGGGAATAAACCGGGGCTCTGAATATCAGAAAAATTTGTTTTAAATCCTGAATTTGCCACTGCTTAGCTGCAAATCCTTGAGTAATAAACTTAGTTTTTTGCTCGTTTTTTCTTTACCTATAAAATGGAAATACCATACCTACTGTATAGAATTACTGTAAAGATTAAACAAAAAGATGGTTGTAAAAAATTTGTAACATGCTCAGAATTTAGTAAGCTCTGAATAAATTTAAGGTATTGTTTTCAGCTAAAAGTTGTTAGAGTTGGTAACCTTGATTATTACTACTTTTTTCCTATTTAATGACTGAGAATGTTCCTGAATGTGTGGGTCTCTGGACTCCTGCATCTACTAATAACTTTCTTCCAAAAACTGTGAATTCACCTTTTAAAATAAATACATAATTGATAATACAATTAAGAGCAACTAAACAAATGAAATTTGTTTTAATGTATTATTAAGTTAATAATATTAATAATATTATAATTATCTATTAATGATAAAATGAATATAAGGCACATTGATCTGCTACTCGATGGAAGTTTATGACTCGAGTCTTAGGTCAATATGGATTAGATTCTACACTCATGAGAGTTACTCAGCATGTAGTTAAAATTCTTATTGCCAAGTCCATAAGCTGAGGTGGCTGGAGCAATGAACATCTTAGTGAGAAGATATTTATAGTAGCTGGAGATGTATTAGTGATATTACCAAGAAATTGATCAAAGCACTTACTGCACTGAGGGTTTTTACATTTGAAATTTTAATAAAATGAATTCACATTTGTATGGACAGCATTTTTATAATCACAACTTCAATCAGATATTGTTTTTTTCTCTCTTGAAGATTTTGGCATGAATATAATTTTCAAAACCTTTCCTATCACATTCACATGCTCTGTTTTGTGATAAGCTCTCATAGCTGTTACTTTGAGAAGAATAAATGGTACAAGATAAAACCCTTTAGATGCGTCCAGGATTAGAACAAAAAAAAGTGATGGTCCAAAATGTTTTACTTCAAAAAAAATCACTAGAGTGTTAAGTGATGATTTATAAACACAGCCAAACTTCCAACCTCTAAGAAAATCTGGGAAACATTTATCAAGACCAATAAATAATAATTTCTTCAGGGTACTTTTCAAATGGTATCTCATCACTAGTTTTATTTTGATCTATTTTTTAAAACTTCAGTTCCTCATGGAAACAAGTTGTATAGCTTATGGTATTACTCTAGCAAAATGATTTCCATAAATAAAGCAAGATGCAATGGAAAGGAACATATATAAAGATTAATGCAGCAGGCTTCTAGGCTTATGGTGACTAACTATAATTCCTGAGCCTGAAGTTATTGGAAAGAAAATCTCTCTTATGGAAACAGGCAACAAATCCCGAACTATCTGGTCAGCACAAGCAATTTACTTTCCCTTGACTTAAAAAAGTGTGGTTTTATAGCCATTTTCCCTGTGTTTATTGATTTCATATGCAGTTTTGTACAGTGACATAATGCATCTGGGCTTCATACACAGAGAAAGGATAACTAACATTTGTCTCATTCGTCAACCCAAAGTAATCAATGGGACCTGGTCTCCACTTAGATGTGCAAAGCAACAAGGCAAATTCTCTTCAATTAAAGTGACTCAGGAGCAAGAAAGGTAAGAATATTGCAGAAAAGAAGGAGCAAAAATAAGAAAAAAAATCCTAATGTTAAATGCTTGTCAGAAAATAAAATCATGTGTAAGTTTTTTGGCATCTTTCATCAAGTGTCACTTTAGCAGCATTGTAAATGCTAGTCATTTGTGTGCTCTATGCACCAAGAAAAAGTGTGGGTTACTTAAGGTTATTAATCTGTGTGCTCAAGGAATATGGATGCACTTTAATACAACATAATTAGGTAAATTTGCTGCAATATCAAAGTCCTATTATACTTTATAAACTAAAATACAAAGTTTTTAATATTATTTAATGTTTCATTTTCCTGCATCAGTATACCCATTCATCATGTCAGAAAAAATTAATGAAATATTCAGTAGAAATGATAGCACTCAGAGGCAAACCTAGTCAAAATTCTAAAGTTGGTGAAATTGTTCCTTCTTCCTTCTAACCTTTCCCTGCCTGTGCTTTTCTTCCATAACTCCAACCACTGTGCTCAGTATCCAGTGTTTTCATGTTATTTCATTGCTGCTCTCTTGTTAGGGACTGAATGTTTGTGTTGTACCAAAATTCATATGTTGAAATCCTAACCCCCACAGTGTGATGGCATTAGGTAATGGGGCCTTTTAGAGGTGATTAGGTATGAGGGAGGAACCCCTATGCATGAGATTAGTGCCCTTATAAAAGAGACCTCAGACAGTTATCTATGAACAAGGAAGGTGAACTTCACCAGACTCGAAATCCGATGGTACCTTGATCTTGAACTTCTCAGCCCCAGAGCTAAGAAAAAATAAATGTCTTGTTTAAGCTACCCAGTCTATAGTATTTTTGTTATAGCAGCCCAAACATAACCTCTAGATCACACAAGGTAATCTAGCAAAGATTTTGCTCTGTGTTGTAAACTATTTGCTCTACCCTACTTATTCTCAAAGAACTTGACTCTCAATGTAGCCACTGTGAGTAGGCAGGGGACAACTTGACCACATTGCTCCAGCTAGTTTTTGTTGGAGACTCTTTCACAGCAAGTCTGCTAGCTCTTCTTAAACACCTTAAAGGAAATTTTAATGAAACAACCCATAAAAAACGCATCCCAGGTCAAGCAAATAACAATGACACAAGTAAATTTCTTTACCTCTGAAGAAAGTCCTGTGTCATCCAGGTGCAGTTCCAGCAAATCATAAATTATTCTCATTCATTCATTCAGCAAATACTTATCAAGCAAATATTATATGTTGCTTTTGATGTGGTGAAGCAACAAACTAGACAGACCCACTCCTTGAATCTGTCGAGTTTAAATTCTAGAATAACAAATTCTTACAGCTCACTACGCCTTTTGTCAGTACAGAAATGTTTGTATCCAATATTATAAACTTAGAACCTGGGAAAGCCAGCAATCTAAAGAAATATCTATGCAGATTTGGGAGATCCTGAGGGCAGAGGGGGCTTTCTCCTTTTTTTTTTTTTTTTTTGGACTACGGAAGAAAAATACATCATAGGCCCTTCTCACACAGATATAAGCAGTAAATTCAGTGGTACATCTTATTGAAAAGATGGAGGGCCTGAGTTTCTCAAGTTCTCTTTGGAATACACACAGCTCAGAAGATGTCTCAGAGTGTATTAAGGGTGTTAGTGGATAGTCTGACTGGGTATCTTGACTAAGGAGTTTGCCAGAAAGAGGCGAAGTGAACTGAAGTGGAGGGCTGTGTGGCAGACAGCCTCAGTCAGACACACACGGAGATCACAGATGGATGCCCCTGGTCCACAGCCCAAGGGGATCAAGCCCAGGACCTGCCAGTCTGCCCTACTGACAGGGACAAGAATCAGGCTCTGAGATACGCACCCTGGAGATTATACCAGCAAACCTTTTTTAGAATGGTGACAGGAAGGGCAGTGGGGCTTCAGTTGTCACCAGTCTGGTTTTTCAGCACAGATCAGTCACACTTAAGTAGACACCAGTGAAGAACCTGAGAACCTGCCTGGATTGAAGGGCTTCCAGAGACCTACCCTGCTCCTTCCCATCACATATGGTACCATACACATATCCTATATATCCAGATACCATCCTAGAAAGAAAAAATAAGAACATGGAGGTAGGGGAAGACTGGGAAAACTCTAAAAGCAATACAGTTCATTTGGAAAAGAATGATTCAACTAAAGATACTGTCTAAATTACAGGATAAACAGCATATATCATACTAAGTTTAGTTTTGTATTGCTCATGTGCACTAGTATAGTGTGTGTGTGGGGGGAAGTTGTGAGGAAGATCAGATAATTTCATAGAAAAATTAAGAAGCTGTATAACATAACTTAGTGTAGTGAAAACAAATTTGCAAACCTGTATGTTATCTTCAACTCAAAAGAAAAGAAATATATTTGTGAAATATGGATCATTGCTTTCTATCAAAATTACGTGTAGGGTTTTATTTCAAGTACATTTTCTAAAGTACCATTATTGGTTCATTAAAATAAAATTGAAGTCTAAATCATATTAGCAGCTACATCACATAGTAATTAAAACTTCCAGTCAAAATCATTTCAATGTATGCCTGTTTAGACACTGTTATTATTATTACATAGTGTCTCTAATGCATATAGAGATTGTACATGATTCCAGATTATAGGTGATATTTATGCGACGATAAAACTCTAAAATATTATTTGAAATTTTCCTTTTTGGTGTCCAGTGGCCCTATGCACAGCTCAGCTAGCTGGGCTACATCTAATGGCCAGTCTCAGGTAATGGAGGCCAAAGCAGAATCTGAGGCCAAGGAGAACAGTTCTTGGTGTTTTTATTTTCCAAATATAAGCTTTGAAGTTAAGGTTTTAAATTTGCAAGAGTCGTATTAGGTAAGGCCCAAATGTCTAAGCCCTAAAATCTCTAGTGATGAAGATTATATCACAAGAATAGAGTGGGAAGAAGAGCAGCAGTGCCAGTCTCCCCCTTCCCTCAAGCCCACAAGAAATAAAAATTCCAAGAACCAAAGGAAGAAACTGAGGGAGCACTGTAACAAGGGACAGAGCTATGTGGGCTTCTGCTGGAGAGAGAAGAGGGACGACCCTGTGGGTGTGACTGAGTCTGCAGCGAGTGACCGTCTGTGCTCCACCCAGGTCACAACCACTCATTGCAGGCTGCCAGGGAGCCAGGTGGGAGACAAGCCAGTGTCCCAGAGCATCCCAGGAGCATCTGTACCACATCAGCAGTGCTGAGGAAGCATAGTAGCAGTTCTTTTCAATATTGTTCAAAGAAGACTTCCCGTTCGCAGCAGTCAGAACATCTCTCATTGTTCACACAGTAGCACTGACATCTTCCTGGGCCCTGAAACTTTGCTCAACCCTATCTGAACTACGCTTCCAGAGCAAACAAACTACCCTTACAGACAATTCAATGTCTTAGGATCCACTTAAATTCCAAAGTAGGGAATGGAGGCCTGGACACCTGTACTTACGTGGATGTGCTGGTTTAAATCACTTCAACCTTCCCTGAGCCTGGATCCGTATATCTTTACAAAATGAACTGCCTTTGAAAATAGAGCTGACAATGGTATTTAGTGAGCAACAAACATCATGCCTCTCATATACGTAGGAAAGAAGAAAGTGTTAAAGAGGGTTTTCTCTTTAGGGAGAAGTAGTTACCCATCAAAACTTTAAGTCGATAGAGATAATGACACCAGGAAAATGAGAGCTTGTAACCCTCTTTTATAGCTACTGCTGAGTGCTCTCTCAATTTGTAAGAATATGATCCACCTAGGTAGTTGTCTCCTTTGTAGTGCTCTCCCTTGCTTTAGGGTTTTCCATATGCATTATAACGGACATGGTGGGTTCCCCTCTCATATCCCTCAGCCCACCTCTGGAGTCAGATTCAGTTCTGGCAGACAGATTTTATTCATACCTATAGCTTTCTGCTCCCCTTCTCCTGGGGCCAATCTTTGGCCCTGGGACTGTGTTTAGCACGGAGCTATGCCACCATGAGTGCCTCTCAACCAATGAATAGCAGTGGGTATATAGCTTCGTGCTTTCCTCCCTTGGTTGCAATAATTCTACAGAATCTCTTAAAGGGTCCAGAGCAGGACTGAGTTCCAGTTCCCCACAGCAGTAATCCACTCATTAGTAAAACTTTAATGGCTTCCCTCCCTTTTGTTTCTCACTTGTTCTCTCCTTCACTGTCCGAATATTTGGTTTAGTATCTGCTTTTGAGGGACCCAAACTATGAAATGCACATTGTGGAGTCAGTGTACTTATGTATCACAGCCCTTGATAACTTCAATTGTAAGAAATGTGATGTGTTGATATAAATTATCCTTAAAACAAAAAATCATTTTTATAGCTCCATCTTTATAGATTTGATTTATTATGAGAAAAAGTCTTTCTTTTAACTTTGTAAGGAAATTACAATGAATGTCAACTAAAGGAATTCTTAAAAAAATGAAATCTCAAAGACAGGTTAAGTGCAAACTGTTTGCCTGAGTATACCATTCTTTAGTGTTTATACTCATTTTAGGTTCAGGTTTATCTCTAAGCTGGGTGCCTATCATTTTCTATAAATAGCCATTAAAATTGTCTTCTGAATCCCTTTACAGCACTCCAAAGATATGAAGTTCTCACAAGGGAATGTGAGTTTGATTTTGTTGAGTTGAGAGATCTGTCCTTGGGAAATGTTTGTTATGTTTAATTATGTACCCCTGTGTCTTCATGAAGCACTCTCTCTGTTAAAGCAATATTGATCTACTTCCCTTTCTGTCTGGGCATTGTATTTCACAGATCACTGTGGACATGTCAGGCATTCCGAGAAATTTAAGTATAGAGAAAAATATATAGGATAAAAAGAAAAAAAAAAGAGCACTAGTTCCTGTTCTTATATTTTTGCATTAGTTTGTTGATAAAACACGAAGAAGCAAGGGTGATTTTTTTTACCTCATACCTTCTAGAGGTCTTAGAGGCTGTGAGGTGAAATGAAAAAAATAATAAAATGAAAGCAGTGAGTGCATTTTTGGATCAATTTACATAGCTCTACACCTGGGGCCAGCTTGCCCTGGTTATGATGGACAGGTGTCTGTTGGTTCCTTCTTGAATTCATCTTTGCTTATGGATCTGAGAAGGCACTTGTCATTCCAACCACATCTCATGTCATATATAGACTATAACAGAGAATAAAAGAACAAATACTGAAAGAGGAAGGCAGCTGGCATAATTCAAGGTGAATCTCACACCTGGGGATAGTCTGTCTTTATAAGAAGGTAGTGTAAACAATAGCTATAATTTGTGTCAGGGCACATTCCTGAGAGCTTTCAAATTGTCTGATGCTAAAAATAGGAATGCTGCTAATAAAAATGATTAAGGGGAGAAAACCGAGGGCAACTGGCTAGCTAAGACATTTAGTAATGGAATATGACACTGTTTGCTTCTAGGTCACTAGCTCCAATTCAGTCAAAATCAGAAGCAGCTGAAAGCTGTGGTCATGTAATGTGTGCTTGGTGGCCTATGTGAAATAGTGTGATGGTCTTAGTTCAGGGACGATGTGTCCCCTGCACCCATAAATATATTGAGTATCAGTTATAGCCTTTCAACCGTTTTAACTGTTTTGCAGTTACTCTAAAGAGACCAAATATTGCTTAGGATTAGATTCTATTCTGATCTTTCTTACTGGTATCTCATCGTTGCCGAAAGGGGCCTCTCAAAATGTGAGTACAGTCAGCCCTCCTTATCCACAGATGCAGAACCCACAGATATAGAGAGCCATCTGTACTACGCCAGTTTATATACGGGATTTGGGCATCCATGGAGTTTGGTTTCCACAGGATGGGGGGCGGTGGGTGGTGGAAGTTCTGGAACTAATCCCCTGAAGACACCAAGAGATGATCAGAACAATTTTTTCCCCCAGAGACTTTGGGGACTGATTGGTGACTTTAGTTTTGTCCCGTATGGCAACTACTAGCTTCTTAGAATTTTTATTTTAAAGAAAATAAAACAAAAGGCATTGTGGGGGGCTTCCCTGGTGGCGTAGTGGTTGAGAATCTGCCTGCCAATGCAGGGAACACGGGTTCGAGCCCTGGTCTGGGAAGATCCCACATGCTGCAGAGCAACTAGGCCCGTGAGCCACAACTACTGAGCCTGCGCGACTGGAGCCTGTGCTCCGCAACAAGAGAGGCCACGACAGTGAAAGGCCCGTGCACCGCAATGAAGAGTGGCCCCCGCTTGCCACAACTAGAGAAAGCCCTCGCACAGAAACGAAGACCCAACACAGCCAAAAATAAATAAATAAATAAATAAATTTATTAAAAAAAAAAAAGGCATTGTGTTATTTTGAGGTGGAATTTGAAGGAATTTGCATTGATTTAAGGGTTGTATTTTCTTTTCCTTTTTTTTTTAAGCTTCTTTAAAAAGCATAGCTTGGGTTTCTGGATAATTTTAGAAATGTGATAAAAAATAACTTTCTAAAAAAGCCATCTAGTTCCCACTATGCTCAGCTCAACATTTAATTTCTCCAGAGAAGTATCAATTTTGAAAGGTACAGACTTGTAGCCACATAAATGGGCAGTAATACTACAAGAAGTCAGGTACCTTCTATGTAATACATACACAAAATAGCAATGTAGTGTTTAGTTTACCAAACCCTACAGCAGCAGCCATTTTCAAAAAGTAAATAGTTATTTACTCCAGTCCAAGGGGAGGGGATTAAACTTGAACAACAGTAAACAACTATGAAGGTAATTATTTTTCAGTTACGAATGAAAGTCTTCCAGATAGTTATCAATCCTAAATATACTCTCTATATGTTATATTCCAGATGAGATTTGCATTTTGAAGGTTTTGGAAGCTTATGTCATTGTGAAGTATTAAATAGGAATACTAATAGATAAAATGAAGTCTGTGTCACTGAGGAAATGTTGAATGGTCTTTGGTGTCTGTGGAGCTTAGACTCTTGGCTCCATCATTTACTACTAGTATGCTCTTAAGCAAGAGTATTTCCTCTAGCCTCAATCTTCAATGCTTAATTTGTAATCCAAAACCTACAAAACTGGCCATAACAGTATAAAAATTATTTGGTTCCTGTGGCTATATAGAGATTATAGACATATTAATATTAGTTTGCTTCCATTTAAAGTTTGAATTTAAATAAATAAGCATTTCATATATATTAAATTAGATAAAAATATAAAATATTATATATATATAGCAAATTCTCTCCAGTATGAAAAACTTGAACTCAAGATACTAATCTCCTTCGACCATTCTAGATAGTATATAGAAATTTACAGTTTGGCATGAATTAGATAAACACTGCCTAAGCAAAAAGTAAACAAACAAAACAAAAAATAAAGTAACAAAGAAAAGAGCCGGATAGGATGGGACCCTGCCTGCTACCATGATTATTAACAGTTGATTCATATTCAATGCATAAATATACATTATTTATAATTTTTTCCATGTATTATGGTGTGTATGTGTGTGTGTGTGTAAGATAAGTATAAATAAACTGATTCTACTTCATGAGTTCAATCTTCTCATCTAATTTGTCGGTAGCTGGAGGGCCCAATTCAATATTCCTCCCTTCCAGGGTATTGTAAACAAAGGGAGAGATACAAGGTGCCAAATGAGAATTTCAATATTGGTATTATTCTTGATGGGCCAATAACTCCCAGTAGTGCTATACTGTAGAAGGCGGTTGCAACCTAACGCCAAAATGGGACACTTTTCCTTCCTCCTCCTCAAATCTCCGTTTGGTACAGCTGGGACTACAAAGTAGTTTAAAAGTACATGCATTTGGACTTCCCTGGTGGTGCAGTGGTTAAGAATCCACCTGCCAAAGCAGAGGACATGGGTTTGAGCCCTGGTCTGGGAAGATCCCACATGCCGCAGAGCAACTAAGCCCGTGTGCCACAACTACTGAGCCTGCGCTCTAGAGCTCACAAGCCACAACTACTGAAGCCCGTATGCTACACTACTGAAGCCTGCACACCTAGAGCCCATGCTCCGCAACAAGAGAAGCCACTGCAATGAGAAGCCCGCGCACCGCAACGAAGAGTAGCCCCCGCTCGCCACAACTAGAGAAAGCCCGCGCGCAGCAATGAAGACCCAACACAGCCAAATAAATAAATAAATTAATTAAAAATAAATAAATAAAAGTACATGCATCAACAAGCTTTGTGGAGGATCAGTGCACTTTACAAAACAGGTCACCTGATAAGAAGCCATTGAGCTCAAGAGAGAAAGATGGGAGTCCCTGACCTAGGTGCAGTTTCTGCTTTCATTATCTACTAGGTATGGGGCTGTGTGGAAATCACTTAACATCTCTATGCCTCAATTTCCTTCTCTATAAAATGGAGATGACTAAAGACGTATTTTACAGGGCTGTTTGGAAAATTAAATGAGTTAATGTATATAAAAACTTTAGAACAGGTGTCATTCTTCTTACCTACAGGTGAGAAGTGGGATGGGGATGGGTGCCTGTTTTGAGGCCTTAGGCACTAGTATAGTACTTGGACTAACACATATCAATAACCTTAGCTAAAATGTTGAAGAGTAAGTAAGGAGTGGAGAGAGAAGCTACACATGTTCACTTCCTTATTGCTCTTTCCTGGAGTAAAGCAGAGCCCATGCCCTCTACTGAAAGAGGAGGAATGAGAGACAAAGCTGCCCTCTAAATTCAAATAACCATTTCATCAGCTTTTTGAAGTCCCAAGGTAAAAGCATCTCTTCAGGTACTGTGAAATACAGCACCTGAAATGTGCTTTTGTCACACTCATCTCTCTACCCTTGGAAGAACAGGGAAGTGTACACTTCAGAGAATGGAGTCTAAAACGGAACCGCCCCTATCTGGCTGTTCCATTCTTTGTGAAAAATTCAAAAAAGTACCTCCATAAGACCTTCCAGATTGAGAATTTCATTTACTTCCCAGAATAATGATGAAGGTTTTTTTTTTTTCAAAATAATAAAATCCATGGACTTAGTAAGGGATCCTGATGAAGTACTATATAACCATGCAGTATTCTTTTTAAATCTGTACTTTATCACAGATTAAATGGGTTGAATTTACAAATATTTAAACCATTTCTCTAAGGCTTATGGGGAAAATTAAATTCAAACAGGTTTCCTATAGGCAAAGGCTGAATCCTTCTGGTAGTGAAAGTTAACAGCAGTGACTGAGTTTTCAAATTCTTTTATATGTATTGTCTTACTTGATCATTCCAACAGCTTTGGGAATTAGGACACTGTTATCGTTTTTGTTGTTGTTGTTGTTGTGTGAATGAGAAATTTTAGCCTCAGACAGTTTGTTTTGATTGCTCCTAGTCACACAGCTAGAAAGTGGAAAAGGCAGGAACCAAACCACAGGGCTCCACATCTCTTGCTGCTTCACCGTGCTGCCACTAAGCAGTTACGATTTCACTTTCCATTTTATTGGGCATTGGGTTAGATGTTTTACCCTGTAAATATCTCTCAGAAATTACAGTGCAAACTAAGAGAGGGTCATTCAATTCAACACATACGTATGGTATACCTATTATGCTATTTGACAATAAACTCTCTTTTTATAGTTATCAGGTACACAAAATGAGATCAGCTTACACTATATATTTGCCCCTGTAAAGAACTGTTTGTTTAGCATTTCATCTACTGCTGTTCCTATAGCAGGGATCTAAGGCTAAATGTCTTCTAAATGGAAAACTGAACGTACAAGGCTCTTTACTAAAACAGGCAAACTAGTGAGCCAAGTAATAGATCTCCTTAACATAGTTGCAGGTTATTCCCACAATATCTAAGCCCCTTTGAGTTTAGAAAGATATGTGACCATTTTTAAGTTATTTCTATTTTGTACACAGATTTGAGAGATTGAATAGTACGTAGGTTCAAATCTTGAAAGCCTTTTGCACAGATCATATACTGACTGGCGTGATGTTGAAAGATGCCCTAGTGGAAAATTCATGGCTTACTGCATTCCCCTAAACTCCCCAAAGTTAGAAACATGAATTAGCTTATCTTCTTGAGAACTATTTGTGAATAAGTGTTCAACATTCATTGGTAAAGTAGAAAAATCTTGATAAGTATTTTAATTTTAGGATCTTAAGTATTTTACAATTGGTCAGATAAATAATTACAATTACAAAAATGTTTATCATAAAAATACAGATATTACAGAAGTAGGTATTTCTATATGTCTTCCTTTCCAAGATATTTATTGCTCATTAATCTTGCATCATTATCTCTTACACACATCATTGTAGTAGCCTTCTAACAAATCAACCTCTTCCACTTTTGTCCCTCTCTAGTCTATTTTTGCTTTCTACTGCCATCTTTAAATATATGTATATGCTCTTTTCTTTTCTTTTTTGTGTAAATACTTCAGTGATTGAACATCGCAGTAAGAATAAAACCCCAACTCCTTACTATGGTTATAAGGCTTTCCATGATCTGGTTCTAGCCTGGCATGACCATCTTATTACACACCTCTCTCCTTTTTTTTCACATTAAGCGACAGACATAGTTTTTAGCTTGGCAAACCTACCAAAGCTCCTCCCACCTCGGGGACTTTGTACAGGTTGTTTCCTCAGCCATTTTAACATAGCTGGTTCATTAACACTCTTTAGATTTCGTCTCTATTGGGTAGTCTTTCCTGAGCTAGAGTAGATGGATATCCCCACAACCACCAGCCCTAATTACAGAAAGAACAAAGTAACGTTCTTTTCAACTTTGTTTTGTGCCTTAGCTTCTATAATAATTTATCCTGGTCACACTCCCCACACCCTACTTTTTTTTTTTTTTTTTTTTTTTTGCCTGCAATGTTCAGCTTGTGGGATCTTAGTTCCCTGACCAGGGATGGAAACCATGCCCCCTGCAGTGGAAGCAGGGAGTCAACCACTGGACCACCAAGGAAGTCCCCCAACACCCTACTTAAAAAAAAATATTTTAACAGATTCTAATGAAATATTTGAACTCACTTATTAGAGAAAATATACAGAAAAAAATACATTCAAAGATTTGAAAAGCTTTTAAACTTTCAATTAAAGTATAAAATACATAGAGACACAAATTAAAAGCATACAAATTGATGAACTTTCACAAATTGAACACACCCTTATAACCAGTACCCAGAACAAGAAATAGATCATCACAACTAGCCCCAGGAGTCCCACCTAGTCCCTTTCCAATGTTCACTAACACCCAAGAGTGCACAATAGCCCCATATAACACTATAGATTAACTTTGCCTGATTTTGAAATTTTTATAAATAGAAATATGTACTCTTTTTTGTCTGTCTTCTTTTCCTCAACTTTATGTTTGTAAGATTCATCCATGTCTTTGCTTGGGGTTATAGTTTGTTCATTTTTACTCTGTATTGTATTCCACTGTGTGACCTTTATTTTATTATTTATGGAGTGTGGTTTTCAGCTTTTTCTACTACAAATAGCATTTCTATGAATATTTCCCTACATATCTTCCTGTGGGGGGGAGAATATATATATACATATATACTATTGGGTTACAGGGCATGCATACGTTTAGTTTTGTTGATATTGCCAAACATTTTCCCAAAGTGATTGTATCAACTTATCTTTCCATCAGCAGTGTGTAAGTGTTCTCATTGCTATACATACTTGTGTAAACTTCTTTTCTTCTTCATTGTAGCCTTTCCGGTGGCTGTCTAGTTGTATAATACTGTTACTTCGGTTTGTTAGTTTTCTTAGTTACTAATGAAATTAAACACCCTTTCAGATGTACTTTTTGGTTTCAAACTCTTACCTGTTCTTTTCTAATGGTTTTCCTGTCTTTTCCTAAGTTTTTAAAATTTCCTTATATATTCTAAACAAAAGTTCCCTGAATCTGTAGATGGCTTTGGGTAACATGGGCTTTTTAACAATATTGAGTCTCCCAGTCCATAAGCATGGAAAATCTTCCCATTTATTCGTCTCTTCTTCAATTTATTTCATCAATGTCTTATAGTTTTCAGTGTACAGGTCTTTTACTTCCTTGCTTAAATTTATTCCTAGGTACTTTATTTTTTTGATGCAATTGTAAATGGAAATGACAAGAAATAACAATTGTTGGCAAGGATGTGGATAAAATGGACACTTTTGTACTGTTGGTGGGAATGTAAATTGATGCAGCCACTGTGGAAAACAATATAGAGGCTCTTCAAAAAATTAAAAATAGAACTACCATATGATCCAGCAAATCCACTTCTGGGTACTTATCCAAAGAAAAAGAAAACACTAATTCAGAAAGAAATATGTACCCCCATGTTCACTACAGCATTATTTACAATTAGTCAAGATATGGAAACAACTTAAGTGTCCATTGATGGATGAATAAAGAAGATGTGGTATATATATATATATATCCAATGATGGACATTTAGGTTGTTTATATATATTTTAATATGTTTATATACACACACACATGCACACACACAATGGAATACTATTCAGTGCTAAAAAAAATGAAATCTTGCCATTTGTGACAACATGGATGGACCTTGAGGGCATTATTCTAAGTGAAATCAGTGAGACAGAGAAAGATATGTACTGTATGATCTTACTTATATGTGGAATCTAAAAAGAAAAAACAAAAAGACAAAACAAAGCTCACAGAAATAGAAAACACATTGGTGGTTACCACAGGCAGGGGTGTGCAGTGCACAAAATGGGTGAAGGGGGTCAAAAGGTAAAAATCTGCAGTTATAAAATAAACAAGTCATGGGGGTATAATGTACAGCAGAGTGACTATAGTTAATAATACAGCACTGTATATTTGAAAGTAAATCTTAAAAATCCAATACTAGGAAAAAAATAAATTTCTGTAACTATGTATGGTGACAGATGTTTACTAGAATTATTGTGGTGATCACTTCACAATGTATACAAATATTGAATCATTATGTTTTATAATTGAAGCTAAAATAATGTTATATGTTAATTACACCTTAATAAAAAAATTCTTAAAAAAAAAAGTTACTTGCAGGACGTGTAGGATATTGTATTGCATTTTCTCTCTCTCTGTGGCTTCCATTTTTCAGAGCCTTATTCAAGAGATGTCTTTTGAACAGAAGTTCTAATCTTATCATTGTCTTATTTACCATTTTTCTTATGTTTAGCACCATTTATTATATGTGATCTTTGAATACTCTATAGTCATGAGGATGCTTTTCTATGCACTCTTTGAAAAGTTCTATTGATTTCCCTTTTACATTTAGATTTGCAATCCATCTGGAATTTACTTTTGAATAGTGTGAGGTACAGGCCAGGATTCATTTTATCCATATAGATATCTAACTGACCCAGCACCACTTACTGAAAAGTTAACTCCTGGCCCACTGTGCTGACCACATTGTTTGTTACCTTGTCAGAAATCAAGTGACAATCCATCTATGGATTCAATTCTGAACTCTCTTTTCATTTCTATTTTTCTGTTTGTCTTTGTGCCAATAATATTCTGTCGTAATTACTATAGCTTTACAATACAACTTGATATCTGATAGTTTAAGTTTTCAGCTTTATTTACCAGCTTTGTTCTTAGCCCTTTTCAGTTCCATATAAATTTTACTATCAGTTTGTCAATTTCCAAAAGAAAAAAAAAAGAGGGAGATGAGCTACTGGGGCTTTAATGAATCATGTTAAATCTATTAGATCAGTCGGTGATATTGACATCTTTATAATATTGAGTCTTCTATATTCCACAGACATTTTTACTCACAGTTTGACTTTTTTTCTTCCAGTTATACTGAGATATAACTGACATACAGCACTGTATAAGTTTAAGGTGTACAGCATAATTATTTGACTTACATATATCATGAAATGACTATCACAGTAAGTTTAGTGAAATCCATCATCTCATATACATACAAAATTTAAAAAACAGAAAAAAATTTTTCCTTGTGTTGAGAACTCTTAGGATTAACCCTCTTAACAACTTTCATATATAACATTCAGCAGTTGTTTATCATGTTGTATATATTTATCATGTTGTATATATTACATCCCTAGTATTTGTTTATCTTATAACTGGAAGTTTGTCCTTTTGACTGTTTTCATCCAACTCCTCCTCCTCCCACCCCACACCTCTTGTAACCCCAGATCTGATCTCTTTTTCTGAGTGTTTTGTGTGTGTGTGAAATATACTTGACCTACAACACTATGTTAGTTCCTGGTATGCAATGTAATGATTTGATATCTATACATTTCAAAATGATCACCACAATATGTCTAGTTACTATCTGTCACCATAAAAAGATATTACAAATTCATCGCCTATATTTTTCACACTGTGCATTTTATCCTCATGACTCAATTCTTTTGCAACCGGAAGTGTGTACCTTTTAATCTCCCTCACCTACTTCTTTCCTGCCCCCACTGCCTCCCCTCTGGCAACCACCTGTTTGTTCACTGTATATATAAATGTGTTTCTCTTTTGTTATGTTTGTTCATTTGTTCTGTTTTCTAGATACCATCTATAAGTGAAATCATTTGCCTTTCTCTGTCTGACATTTCATTTAGCATAATACCTGTAGGTCCATCCATGTTGTCACAAATGGCAAGATTCCATTCTTTTTTATGGCTGAGCAATACTCCATTGTATCTATAAACCACATCTTTATCCATTCCTCTATCAGTGGACGTTTAGGTTGTTTCCACATCCTTGCATTGTAAATAATGCTGTAATGAACATAGTGGTGCATATATCTTTTCTAATTAGTGTTTTGTTTTCTTCAGAAAAAATACCCATAAGCAGAACTGCTGGATGTGCTGGATCATATGGTGGTTCTATTTTTAATTTTTCTGAGAAACTTCCATACTGTTTTCCACAGTGCCTACACCAATTTACACGCCTACTAACAGTGCACGTAGATCCCCTTTTCTCCACATCCTCACCAATACGTGTTGTGTGTTGTCTTTTTGATAACAGCCATTCTGACAGGTGTGAGGTGATATCTCACTGGGTTTTGATTTGCAGTGCCCTGATGATTAGTCATGTTGAGCATCTTTGCATGTGCCTGTTGGCCATCTGTAAGTCTTTTTTGGAAAAATGTCTATTCCCATCCTCTGCCCATTTTTTAATCAGGTTTTTTTTTTTGATGTGGAGTTGTATGAGATCTTTGTAAATTCTGGCTATTAATCCCTTACTGGATATATTATGTGCAAATATATTCTCCCATTCAGTAGGTGGCCTTTTCATTTTGTTGATAGTTTCCTCCACCGTTCAGAGTTTTTAGTTTGATGTAGTCCCACTTGTTTATTTTTGCTTTTGTTGCTTTTGGTGTCAGTTTCAAAAAAAGAATCATCACCAAGACCTACGTCAAGGAGTTTACCACCTATGCTTTCTTCTAAGAGTTTTATGGTTTCAGGTCTTCTGTTCAAGTGTCTAACCCATTATGAGTTAATTTTTGTGTAAGTTGTAAGATAGTGTTCCAGTTGCATTTCTTTGTGTGTGGCACTCCAATTTTCTCAACATCATTTATTAAAGAGACCATCTTTTCCTCATTGTATATTCTTGCCTCCTTTGTCACAAATTAATCAACCATATATATATGTGGGTTTATTTCTGAGCTCTCTATTCTGTTCTATTGATCTATACATCTGTTTTTATGCCAGTATCATCCTGTTTTAATTACTACATCATTGTAGTATAGCTTAAAATCAGGGAGCATGATACTTCTCGCTTTGTTCTTCTTTCATAAGATATCTTTGGAAATTAATGGTCTTTAGTAGTTCTACACTAATTTTGGGATTGCTTGTTGTATTTCTATGAAAAATGCCACTGTAACTGGATAGAGGTTACATTGAATCTGTATTTTGCTTCGGGTAGTAAGAGCATTTTAACAATATTAATGCTTCCAATCCATAAGCTTGAAATTTCTTTCCATTTATCTGTGTCTTCAAGTTTTTTCATTAATGTCTTGTAGTTTTCAATATCCATGTCTTTCACCTCCTTGATTAAATTTATTCCTAGGTATTTTATTTTTTTTTGATGTGTTTGTAAATGGGATTGTGTTCTTAAACTCTCTTTCTTATAGTTATTAGTGTATAGAAATGCAAGTGATTTTTGCATAATGATTCTGTACCCTACAACCTTACTTGATTCATTTATTAGTTCTAATGGTTTTTACTGAGTCTTTAGGGTATTATACCTATAATATCATGTCATCTTCAAATAGTGACAGTTTTACTTCTTCCTTTGCAATTTGGATGAACTTTATTTCGTTTTCTTGCCTAATTGCTCTGGTTAGGACTTCTAATACTATATTGAATAAAAGGGCAAGGGTGAGCAACCTTGTCTTGTTCTTGATCTTAGAGGAAAAGTTTCCAGTTTTTCACTGTTGAGTACAATTTTAGCTGTGAGCTTGTCATATATGGCCTTTATTATGTGGAGGTACATTTCCTCTATACCTGCTTTGTTGAGAGATTTTATCATAAATTGATGTTTAATTTTGTCAAATACCTTTTCCTGCATCCATTAAGATGATTATGTGATTTTTTTATCCTTTGTTTTGTTGCTGTGGCATTTTGCATTGACTGACTTGTGGATGATAAAACATCCTTACATCTCTGGAATAAATCCTGCTTTATCATGGTGTATTTTTTTTAATGTATTATTGAATTTGTTTTCTGTTGAGGATTTTTGCATCTATGTTCATCAGGGATATTGGCCTGAAATTTTCTCTTCTTGTGGCATCCTTATCTGGTTTTAGTATCAGAGTACTGCTGGCCTTGTAAAATGAGTTTGGAAGATTTCCCTTCTCTTCTATGTTCTGTGAGAAATTGAGAAGGATTAGTATTAATTCTTTTTTAAATTTTTGGTAGAATTCACCGGTGAAGCTATCTGTTCCCAGACTTTTGTTTGTTGGGAGGTTTTTGATTACTGATTTAATCTCTTTAATAGTAATTGTTCAGTAAAAGTTCAGATTTTCTATTTCATCCTGATTTCATCTTAGTATAGCTGTTCCTGAGCCTAAATTGTAGCTCAACTTCCCTTTCGGCCTAGTTATATTTTCTTTTCAAGAGCATTTCTGGATAAACATCCTGTAAGCTAAACTCATCTAATTCTACTTTCCAGAAACCCAACCCAATCCTTCAGGTTGGAGACAAGATGGTGGTAGAAGAACTTGAGCTCACCTCCTCTGTAGAAAACACCAAAATCGCAACTAACTGCTGAACAACCAACAACAAAAAAGACTGGAACCTGCCGAAAAAGATATTCTACATCCAAAGACAAAGAAGAAGACACAATGAGACGGTAGGAGGGACACATTCACAATATAATCAAATCCTATATCTGCCGGGTAGGCGACCCACAAACTGAAAAATAATTATATCGCAGAGGCTTTCTCACAGGAGTGAGAGTTCTGAGGCCCATGTCAGGCTCCCTAGTCTAGGGGTTTTGGCATTGGGAGGAAGACGTTTGGCTTTGAAGGCCAGTGGGGCTTGATTGTAGGAACTCCATAGGACTGGGGGAAACAGAAACTCCACCCTTGGAGGGTGCACATAAGGTCTTGTGCACACCAGGATCCAGGGAAAAAGCAGTGACTTCACAGAAGCCTGGGCCAGACCTACCTGCTAGTCTTGGAGGATCTCCTGGGGAGGCAGGGGTGGCTGTGGCTCACTGTGGGGACAAGAACACTGGTGGTGGAGGTACCAGGGAGTACTCATCTTTGTGAGCTCTCTTGGAGGCTGACATTTTGGCACCAATACCTGGCCCCACCCAACAGCCCTATCAAATTACCAATGGCATTTTTTGCAGATCTAGAACAAAAGAATCTTAATATTTGTACGGAGACACAAAAGACCCTGAATAGCCAAAGCAATCTTGAGAGAGAAAAATAAAGCTGGAGGAATTAGACTTCCTGACTTCAGGCAATAATACAAAGCTACAGTAATCTAAACAGTATGGTACTGGCACAAAGAAAGACTTACAGATCAATGGAACAGGAAAGAAAGCCCAGAAATAAATGCATGCATCTATGTTCATTTAATCTATGACAAAGAAAGCAAGAACATAAAATGGAGAAAAGACAGTCTCTTCAATAAATTGTGTTGGAAAAACTGGACAGCTACAGGTAAAAGAATTAAATTGGAACATTCTCTAACACCACCCACAAAAATAAACTCAAAATGGATTAAAAACCTAAATGTAAGATTGGATAGTATAAAACTCTTAGAGGAAAACATAAGCAGAACACTCTTTGACAAAAATCTCAGCAATATCTTTTTGGATCCACCTCCTAAAGTAATGAAAATAAAAACAAAAATAAACAAATGGGACCTAATTAAACTTAAAAGCTTTTGCACAGCAAAGGAAACCATAAGCAAAATGAAAAGACAACCCACAGAATAGGAGAAAATATTTGCAAACAATGCGACTGACAAGGAATGAATCTCCAAACTATACAAACAGCTCATGCAGTTCAATATAAAAAAAACCAAACAACCAAATCAAAAAATGGGCAGAAGATCTAAATAGACATTTCTCCAAAGATGACATACAGATGGCCAAAAAGATCATGAAAAGATGCTCAACGTTGCTAATTATTAGAGAAATGCAAATCAAAACTACAATAAGGTGTCACCTCACACCAGTCAGAATGGCCATCATCAAGATGTCTATAAATAATAAATGCTGGAGAAGGTGTGGAGAAAAGTGAGCCTTCCTACACTGTTGGTGGGAATGTAAATTGCTATAAGCACTACGGAGAACAGTCTGGAGGTTTCTTAAAAAACTATAGAGCTACCATATGATCCAGAAATCCCACTCCTGGGCATATATCCAGAGAAAACCATAATTTGAAAACATACATGCACCACAATGTTCATTGAAGCACTATTTATAATAGCCAACACATGGTAGCAACCTAAATGTCCATCAACAGATGAATGGATAAAGAAGATGTGGTACATATATACAATGGAATATTACTCAGCCATAAAAAAGAATGAAATAATGCCATTTGCAGCAACATGGATGGACCTAGAGATTATCATACTAAGTGAAGTAAGTCAGACAGAGATACACAAATATCATATGATATCATTTATATGTGGAATCCTTAAAAATGATACAAATGAACTTATTTACAAAAGAGAAACAGGCTCACAGACACAGAAAACGAACTTATGTTTACCAAAAGGGCAAGGTGGGTGGGAGGGATAAATTAGGAGTTTGGGATTGACATGTACACACTACCATATATAAAATAGATAACCAACAAGGACCTACGATATAGTACAGGGAACTCTACTCACTACTCTGTAACAACCTAAGTGGGAAAAGAATCTGAAAAAGAATAGATACATGTATATGTATAACTGAATCACTTTGCTGTCCACCTGAAAGTAATACAACATTGTAAATCAACCATACTCCAATACAAAATAAAAATTTCAAAAAAAGGAAACCCAACCCAAATGACAAGCAGTTACAGCTAACTGGAGAAATGACAACAACCTCTCCCTGGGCAGTTTATTAAGTATGAAATGTCCCTCTTTATCTTTTTCTAAGGTAGATGCTGTGCTATTTGCTGGGGAAAGGGAGGGAGAAACTGTGGCAGAACATCTTGTGGGTGGGGTAGAAGGGTTACTATCTGAGAGAGAAAATTTATAATGACTAAGGCTGCGGGGTAGCAATGAGATGTTTTTCAAATAAGAAATAATTATTGAAAAGTCATGGTTTCAGACTGATATACCACTGAAAAGCCTGATCCCATATAGGAAAGTAGAGATTTAGGTAGATCATGGAGAGACGTTGCTATAGCATTTTAAAAGCCCTTTCTTCCTTATTTATAAACAAATGAATTGAAACTCTTCTCTAAACTAATTGTGTGTGTGTGTGTGTGTGTATTTCCATGTGTGTTTTGTATGTGGTTGGTATGACTCCAACTGCTAGAAAAACATGTCATGAAATCAATTTTGTGTTATCCTATACAGAAATGCCATATTCCAAATAATGATGACATATATCCAACGTATATCCACTGTCAAAATATATCTACTTGTTTATTTCAATGAGCTTCATAATAATAGTATATTTATTCACTTTACTGACCATTACAACATGCCAGATATTATGCACATACGATTTTAAAAATTCATTACAAGTCGATAGGTGTCATTTTCTAGGAATACCTTGGAATCTGCCATTATAAACTGTCCAGTACCATTGAACACAAATTTAAAAGGAATTTTGAATCTCAAAATTTAAATAAGTTAAACACTGATAAACTATAAACTACAATTTTACTATGAGAGAACTTTGAATTCCCTTTAACAGATTTTTCTCAGAGTCTTTTTGTCTTTCTTAAAATTGTTGAGTATGTTACTATTTTATAGCAGTCCTACATGCAAAAGTAAATTTGTAGATTCAGATAATGAAGAAGCATAAAGTCAAGTAATAAATAAAATATTTATTTATTTATGGCCACCAAATTGATGGTGGCCATACAAACACATTATTCTGAGATCTAATCTTTCTGAAAAACTTTAAAAATCCATAAAGAAAGGAAAATTATGTGAAGGCTGAGAAAAATGTGACTGCTAAATAAAAATATGTAAATGAATAAAGAAAATAATTGAATAACAGGTGAAGTAATCAGTAAGAGCCTCAAATTATCAAAAATATGAGAACTGTTATATACGTATGTGTATACACCCAAAGTCTATGATTTATATGATTTACATATAAATCTCCCAGGTATATTTGATTGCAGGATTTTAAGTTGAGCAAAAATTCACCAGCAGAAGCAATATCTTGGACTTAACTATTTTTCTCTTCTAATAAGATCCAATAAATACATAGACAGTTTAGAATACCTAAGCAGTTATTTAATTAACTCTGAGAAACACACAAAGACCAAATAAATACAGGAAATAGTGATTAGTACTGAGAAGAAACAACTTGGAATAAGGCAGATGCTGGCATATGGCAGAATTGGAGAGCTACATATTTCACATCCAGAGGGATCCAAACAGGGAATATGACTACTTCTGGGATATGGATAAAAATGCAAATGGAGCCATTGGACTAAATCCTCAGAGTAAGATAAATACTCCAGAAGATACAGATGTCAATTTGGACAGTAATGGTGGTTAGTGTGATTTGGTAATTGAGGAGACAGCAAAGGCAGAATCTGAAGTCTTCTACATTTAGGTCCTGTGACATGTTGTTATTTGACTCAATTAACTTAAATTACTGAGATATAACTGAATACGTTTTATTGTGAGGCATGACTCATCCAAGCACATGCTAGTTAGTAAGGAAATTCAGAGTTTTGTTAACTGTAAATTAAGAGTTAATGGGAATTTGTAAACAATATTTGATCCCAGGAACACAGCTTTCTATTTTCTTGAGGAAGACTAATGGCTTAAAATGGCATCCTGCCTCACTGGTTAAACAACAGAATGAGAAGACAGGGACTGTATATTCTATTGAATAATGATTCATCTCACACTAGGTGAAGCAATTAAATTTGGTTTACTTGGGTATAAAATGGAACAAATAATACCCAATTACCTTGTGGGAATATTGTAATGAGAAACTCCTGATGCATACTTATAAATAACCTCAAAAATATAAAGCTCTAGATAACTAAGTGGTAGTATTTTCAAATTCACCAGTCATATGCAAAATATATTGCTGGTTTTATGCTATATTATTAAGCTAGTAACATAGAGTAGTATGGGAATGCGTAAAAGTTGTCTTTATTTTCTAGATAAAATGATTATGAGGCAAAATAAAATTTATTCAAAGCATTTTAAATTTACAAAATTTAAGAAAGAATGGCATTGGTCCATAGATAGAAAAATTGACCAATAGAACAGAAATGATTGCAGAAAAAGACCCATACATATACCGTCACTGAATATGTCAAAATAATTACTGAAATGTAGTGAGGGAAGAATGGTCTTTTTAAGAAATGATGCTGAATAATTAGATATAATATAGAAAAAAATCTGACTGTACTATACCTAGAACTATACACTAAATAAAATCAGGTGCAATTGGATTATAGACCTAACTGTGAAATGTAAATCAGTTAAGCGTCTTAAGGAAAACATGAAGAATATTTTTTGATTTGGGGAGGATTCAGAGATTTCTTACATAGGACAAAATAAATATTAAAGAAAAGATTGATAATTTGGACTTCATTAAAGCTAAGAACTTCCATTTGTCAAAAGATTCTATTCAGAGAATAAAAAGTAAGCCACAGGATTGATGAAAATATCTGTAAGTCATATTTGACAAAAGGTTCACATCCAGAAAATTTGTATTTTCTTTGTAGAACTTCTAAAATCAATGAAAAAAAGAAAGGAAACACAATAGAAAAATGGGCAAAGTAATTATCCTGCACTTGACAAAAAAGGTTATCTAAAGGACTATGAAACATGTAAAAAGGTCCTTAACCTCTTTGGTCATCAGGTAAATGTAAACTAGAACTACAGTACGATAATTTCCACCAGGAAGGCTACAAGTGAAAAGACAACTGTTATGGCCTGAACTGTTTCCTCCAAAATTCACATGTCCAAGTTCTAACCTCCAGTATCCCAGAATGTGACTGTATTTGGAGGTAGGGTCTTTAAAGAGGTAGTTAAATTAAAATGAGGTGATTAGGGTAAGCCCTACTGCAATATGACTGGAGTCTTTATAAGAAGAGGAGATTTGGACACAGACACACAGAGACAGTGGAGAGACCACATGAGGTCACAGGGAGAAGATGGCCACCTACAAGCCCAGGAGAAGGAACCAACCCTGTGGACATCTTTATTTCATACTTCCAGACCCCAGATCTGTGAGAAAATAAATTTCTATTGTGTGAGCCACCCAATCTGTGGTATTTTGTTATGGTAGAACTAGGAGACTAATACAATGAAAATACCAACAGTTGGCAAGGTTGTGCGAAAAAACTGTATCCTCTTACATAGCTGGGGTATGCACCCCAAACTTGTTGTCACTTCAGGGCCTTTGCACAACAGCATGACTTGCTTCCTCACTTATAACAGGTCTTTGAGCAGATATTATTGATATTTTCTTGTGAGGTCTTTCCTGACCTCCCTATCTACTACCTTATCACTCTTCCACAGTCTTTATTTTCTTTTTCTTGCTTCATTCTGAGTAATTATTTATCACCATATTTATTAGATATTTATTATATATCCCTCACACAACTAACATATAAGCCCTTGAAGGGCACAGATTTTATCTGCTCTTTTTTTTTTTTTTTGTATTCTCTTCACTTGGAATACTGCCTGATATGTAGTTGGCAGTCAGTAAATACTTGCTTGAAGGGGATAAACAAATCAGTTTTCTCTTAATTTTAATTATTAGGCCTCAATATTACCCTGTCATCTGTAACTTTTAGTAAATGGATAATTGTCAAATGAGAATCATTTGTGGATTACCTTAAATTATGAATAGAGATGTGAGGAAGAACCCAGGACACCATGCATTTATTAACATTAATCAAATGGCTTGATTTAACATGCCTTATTTTAACAAATCACAATGATCTCTGCAATGGTTTGGTAGAAAATCAACATATCAGAGGGAAAAAAAATGCCATTGTTTATTTCTTCTCGAAGAAGTTGTCTCCTATTATGTAAGTACAGATTGCATAACTAAATGTCTTCCTCAAAAACTAAAATTGTTTAAGCAATGTAATTGGAGATCAATTACTCAAATTAAATTTTAATGTAGTAAATGGGACACATGAAATGCTGGAACAAAGTGGTTTTTAGTGTTGGCCTCACTTTTGTCATGTACAATTTTGTTATTGTGGTTGGTCTTTCAGAATGTAAATTGGAACTTCACCAGAAATGCTGTCTATTTTCATGCTTCTATGTCAACATTTTGTGAATCACAATGTATTGAAATGTCAGAAGACCAAGAGTCTGTAAGAATAAGTAGCTAGTATTAGATGTTTATGGCTCTATTCCAGACCTTGATCTTTATGTGAATATGATGACCTCTGTATTGTTCATGAGGATATCTCAGTGACTACCTCAGTGCCTGTCACAGACAGTGCTCAGTAAATGTTTCTAAATGGATTCTGTTTGCTTGCTTTTATTTGGCACTCACATAGCACATCCACATTTCAAATATCCTTAGCTATCCATTTGACTCTATTGACTATTTAAATCTCTAACTAAAATAAATTTCAATTGAAGTGTGTCCTTTTGATGCTCTTCTGGTCAGAGTATGGAGCTTTAAATAATAGGGTTCTAAAATTTTATTTTCATTAAAATCTATATCTTTTCTCCTAAAATATAATTCTCAATAAAATGAGAGAAAAATGCATCATTTTCTATTCATCATTTCAACCTCTTATACAGGAGAAAATATAATTGTCAAAGAACTAATATTGACACTGGAGAATATTATCAGGGAAAAAGTGAGTTAAGACTGCCTGAAAATTATCTTGTTTACATTTACATGTAAAAAAAATCATTTGCAAATACTAAAGCTGTGGCATTGGACTCCCCTGGGGGCACAGTGGTTAAGAATTCACCTGCCAATGCAGGGGACACGGGTTTGATCCCTGGTCTGGGAATATACGACATGCTGTGGAGCAACTAAGCCCATGAGCCAAAACTACTGAGCCTGCACTCTAGAGCCCATGAGCCACAACTACTGAAGCCTGCATGCCTAAAGCCTGTGCTCCGCAGCAAGAGAAGCCACTTCATAAGAAGCCCGTGCACCGCAATGAAGAGTAGCCCCCACTTGCTGCAACTAGAGAAAGCCTGTGCGCAGCAACGAAGACCCAATGCAGCCAAAAATAAATAAATAGACATATGGTGGGGTGTCACTCAAGGACCTTGCTTCAGACGTTTGAGCTCCCCCATCCATTAAACCATTGATGACTCTTTCGCTGACTCGGGGCTCTTTCTTCGGTCTTGAAGCTGGGCAAGTGCAGGCCTCATAGGCCAGCGGGGTGCAGCCCAACAACCATCAAAAAAATAAAGCCGCGTGGCTGACAGGGTCTTGCTGCTCTAGCCAGGTGTCAGACCTGAGCCTCTGAGGTGGGAGAGCCAAGTTCAGGACATTGGTCCAGCAGAAACCTCCCCACATAGTATCAAACAGTGAAGGCTCTCCTAGAGATCTCCAACTCAATGCTAAGACCCAGTTCCACTCAACGGCAAGCAAGCTAGTGCTGGACACCCTATGACAAACAACTAGCAAGACAGGAACACAACCACACCCATTAGCAGAGAGGCTGCCTAAAATCATAATAAGTTCACAGACATCCCAAAAACACCACTGTACACGGCCCTGCCCACCAGAAAGACAAGAGCCAGCCTCATCCACCAGAACACAGGCACCAGTCCCCTCCACCAGGAAGCCTACACAACCCACTGAAACAACCATACCCACTCAGGGCAGACACCAAAAACAATGACAACTAAGAAGCTGCAGCCTGCACAAAGGAGACCCCAAACACAGTGAGTTAAGCAAAATGATAAGACAGAGAAATACTCAGCAGATGAAGGAGGAAGGTAAAAACCCACAAGACCAAAGAAATGAAGAGGAAATAGGTGGTCTATCTGAAAAAGAATTCAGGGTAATGATAGTAAAGAGGATCCAAAATCTTGGAAATAGAATGGAGAAAATAAAGAAACGTTTAACAAGGACCTAGAAGAACTAAAGAGCAAACAAACAATGATGAACAACACAATAAATGAAATTAAAAATTCTCTAGAAAGAATCAATAGCAGAATAACTGAGTCAAAAGAACGGATAAGTGACCTGGAAGATAAAATAGTGGAAATAACTACTGCAGAGCAGAATAAAGAAAAAAGAATTAAAAGAATTGAGGACAGTTACAGAGACATCTGGGACAACATTAAACGTACCAACATTCGAATTATACAGGTTCCAGAAGAAGAAGACAACAAAAAAGGGACTGAAAAAATATTTGAAGAGATTATAGTTGAAAACTTTGCTAATATCGGAAAGGAAAGAGTCAATCAAGTCCAAGAAGTGCAGAGAGTCCCATGCAGGATAAATCCAAGGAGAAACAGGCCAAGACACATACCAATCAAACTATCAAAAATTAAATAAAAAGAAAAAATATTAAAAGTAGGAAGGGAAAACCAACAAAAAACGTACAAGGGAATCCCCATAAGGTTAACAGTTGATCTTTCAGCAGAAACTCTGCAAACCAAACGGGAGTGGCAGGACATATTTAAAGTGATGAAAGGGGAAAACCTATAACCAAGATTACTCTACCCAGCAAGGATCTCACTGAGATTTGATAGAGAAATTAAAACCTTTACAAACAAGCAAAAGCTAAGAAAATTCAGCACGACAAAAGCAGCTTTACAACAAATGCTAAAGGAACATCTCTAGGCAGGAAACACAAGAGAAGGAAAAGCACTGCAAGAACAAACCCAAAACACTTAAGAAAATGGTAATAGGAGCATACCTATCAATAACTACCTTAAATGTAAATGGATTAAATGCTCCAACCAAAAGACATAGACTGGCTGAATGGATACAAAAACAAGGCCCGTATATATGCTGTCTACAAGAGACCCACTTCAGACCTAGGGACACATACAGACTGAAAGTGAGGGGATGGAAAAAGACATTCCATGGAAATGGAAATCAAAATAAAGCTGGAGTAGCCATTCTCATATCAGACAAAACAGACTTTAAAACAAAGATTATTATAAGAGACAAAGAAGGACACTACATAAAGATCAAGAGATCAAACCAAGAGGAAAATAGAACAATTGTAAATATTTATGCACCCAACATAGGAGCACCTCAGTACATAAGGCAAATGCTAACAGCCATAAAAGGGGAAAACGACAGTAACAAAATCATAGTAGGGGACTTTAACACCCCACTTTCACCACTGGACAGATCATCCAAAATGAAAATAAATAAGGAAACACAAGCTTTAAATGATACATTAAACAAGATGGACTGAATTGATATTTATAGGACATTTCATCCAAAAACAACAGAATACACTTTCTTCTTAAGTGCTCATGGAACATTCTCCAGGATAAATCTTATCTTGGGTCACAAATCAAGCCTCAGTAAATTTAAGAAAATTGAAATCGTATCAAGTACCTTTTCCAAACATACACTATGAGACTAGATATCAATTACAGGAAAGAAATCTGCAAAAAATACTAACAGATGGAGCCTAAACAGTACACTACTAAATAACCAAGAGATCACTGAAGAAATTAAAGAAGAAATCAAAAATACCTAGAAACAGATGACAATGAAAACACAAAGATCTGAAACCTATGGGATGCAGCAAAAGCAATTCTAAGAAGGAAGTTTATAGCAATACAATCCTACTTCAAGAAACAAGAAACATTTCAAGTAAACAACCTAACCTTACACCTAAAGCAATTAGAGAAGAAGAAAAAAACCCCTAAAGTTAGCAGAAGGAAAGAAATCACAAAGATCAGATCAGAAAATAAATGAAAAAGAAATGAAGAAAACATTAGCAAAGATCAATAAAAGTAAAAGATGGTTCTTTGAGAAGATAAACAAAATTGATAAACTATTAGCCAGACTCATCAAGAAAAAAAGGAAGAAGACTCAAATCAATAGAATTAGAAATGAAAAGGAGATGTAACAATTGACACTGGAGAAATACAAAGGATCATGAGAGATTACTACAAGCAACTTATGCCCATAAAATGTGAATAAAATGGACAACCTGGAAGAAATGGACAAATTCTTAGAAAAGCACAACCTTCTGAGACTGAACCAGGAAGAAATAGAAAATATAAACAGACCAATCACAAGCACTGAAATTGAAACTGTGATTAAAAATCTTCCAACAAACAGAAGCCCAGGTCCAGATGGCTTCACAGGAGAATTCTATCAAACATTTAGAGAAGAGCTAACACCTGTCTTTCTCATACTCTTCCAAAATATAGCAGAGGGAGGAACACTCCCAAACACATTCCATGAGGCTACCATCACCCTGATACCAAAACCAGACAAACGTGACACAAAAAAAGAAAACTACAGGTCAATATCACTAATGAACATAGATGCAAAAGTCCTCAACAAAATACTGGCAAGCAGAATCCAACAGCACATTAAAAGGATCATACACCATGACCAAGTGGACTTTATCCCAGGGATGCAAGGATTCTTCAATATATGCAAATCAATCAATGTGATAAATGATATTAACAAATTGAAGGATAAAAACCATATGATCATCTCAATAGATGCAGAAAAATCTTTCAACAAAACTCAACACCCATTTATGATACAAACTCTCCAGAAAGTAGGCATAGAGGGAACTTACGTCAACATAATAAAGGCCATATATGACAAACCCACAGCCAACATCATTCTTAATGGTGAAAAACTGAAACCATTTCCACTAAGATCAGGAACAAGACAAGGTTGCCCACTCTCACCACTATTAGTCAACAGAGTTTTGGAAGTTTTAGCTACAGCAATCAGAGAAGAAAAAGAAATAAAAGGAATCCAAATTGGAAAAGAAGAAGCAAAACTGTCACTATTTGCAGATGATATGATACTATACATAGAGAATCCTAAAGATGCTACGAGAAAACTACTAGAGCTAATCAATGAATTTGGTAAAGTAGCAGGATACAAAATTAATGCACAGAAATCTCTTCCATTTCTATACACTAATGACGAAAAATCTAAAAGAGAAATTAAGGAAACACTCCCATTTACCACTGCAACAAAAAGAATAAAATACCTAGGAATAAACCTATGTAGGAGACAAAAGACCTGAATGCAGAAAACTATAAGACACTGATGAAAGAAATTAAAGATGATACAAATAGATGGAGATATACCGTGTTCTTGGATTGGAAGAATCAACATTGTGAAAATGACTATACTACCCAAAGCAATCTACAGATTCAATGCAATCCCTATCCATTACCAATGGCATTTTTCACAGAACTAGAACAAAAAATTTCACAATTTGTATGGAAACACAAAAGACCCTGAAAGCCAAAGCAATCTTGAGAAAGAAAAAGGGAGCTGGAGGAATCAGGCTCCCTGACTTCAGACTATACTATAAAGCTACAGTAACCAAGACAGTATGGTACTGGCACAAAAACAGAAATATAGATCAATGGAACAGGACAGAAAGCCCAGAGATAAACCCATGCACATATGGTTACCTTATCTTTGATAAAGGAGGCAAGAATATACAATGGAGTAAAGACAGCCTCTTCAATAGGTGGTGCTGGGAAAACTGGACAGCTACATGTAAAAGAATGAAATTAGAACACTCCCTAACACCATACACAAAAATAAACTCAGAATGGATTAAAGACCTAAATGTAAGGCCAGACACCATCAAACTCTTAGAGGAAAACATAGGCAGAACACTCTATGACATAAATCACAGCAAGATCCTTTTTGACCCAGCTCCTAGAGAAAGGGAAACAAAAACAAAAATAAATAAATGGGAGCTAATGAAACTTAAAAGCTTTTGCACAGCAAAGGAAACCAGAAACAAGGCAAAATGACAACCCTCGAAGGGGCGAAAATATGTGCAAACAGAGCAACTGACAAAGGATTCATTTCCAAAATATAAAAGCAGCTCATGCAGCTCAATATCAAAAAAACAAACAACCCAATCCAAAAATGGGCAGAAGATCTAAATAGACATTTCTCCAAAGAAGATATACAGATCGCCAACAAACACATGAAAAGATGCTCAACCTCACTAATCATTAGAGAAATGCAAATCAAAACCACAATGAGGTATCACCTCACACCAGTCAGAATGGCCATCATCAAAAAAATCTACAAACAATAAATGCTGGAGAGGGTGTGGAGGAAAGGGAACCCTTTTGCACTGTTGGTGGGAATGTACATTGATACAGCCACTATGGAGAACAGTATGGAGGTTCCTTAAAAAACTAAAAATATAACTACCATATGACCCAGCAATCCCACTACTGGGCATACATCCTAAGAAAACCATAATTCAAAAAGAGTCATGTATTGCAGCTTTATTTACAATAGGCACGACATGGAAGCAACCTAACTGTCCATTGACAAATGAATGTATAAAGAAGATGTGGCACATATATACAATGGAATATTACTCAGCCATAAAAAATGAAATTGAAATATTTTTATTGAGGTGAGTGGACCTAGAGACTGTCATACATAGTGAAGTAAGTCAGAAAGAGAAAAACAAATACTGCATGCTAACACATATATAAGGAGTCTAAAAAAAAAAAAAGTTTCTGAAGAACCTAGGGGCAGGGCAGGAATAAAGACATAGATGTAGAGAATGGACTTGAGGACATGGTGGGAGGGGGAAGGGTTAACTGGGATGAAGGGAGAGAGTGGCATGGACATATATACACTACCAAATATAAAACAGATAGCTAGTGGGAAGCAGCCACATAGCACAGGGAGATCAGCTCAGTGCTTTGTGTCCACCTAAATGGGTGGGATAGGGAGTGTGGGAGGGAGACGCGAGAGGGAAGAGATGTGGGGATATATGTACGTGCATAGCTGATTCACTTTGTTATACAGCAGAAGCTAACCCACCGTTGTAAAGCAACTATACTCCTATAAAGATGTTAAATAAATAAATAAATAAATAAATATATATATATATATAAAAATATATAAATAAATAAAAATTAATTAAAAAAAATAAAGCTGTGGCACTGAGAAAAGATGCAGTTTTCATTCACCTATAATGAAGAGATATTTGCAAGGTCAAAACTTTCAGTGATTTGTCCAACAGAATTCCTCCTATGTTCTTTTGGGAAAATTGATCCAGACTGATACACAGGCTAAAGAAATAGATACAGAATTTCAGTATGGTTTAACTACCCTGAGGTATGCCAACTAAAAATTGGCATTTGCCATCTGTTTCCACAAGGATTAGGTTGCTAGCCACTGCAGCCGCTGACCTTCAACACACACTGAGAGGAGTTCAGGTTGGAGATCAGGAACCGAGGCACTCTGTGTTCTGGGAAAAACTGGCAGCACAGGTCTTCAGACAGTTAGATATTATCAGGAGAAGATTTTATGAGCCTAATTCTTGCATCTCCTCATTTCTAGAAAAGCACTAAAATCTTAATGGTGACATCTGCTCCTCGTGCCCAGCAGCAAGTCTCTGTCAAAATGTAGATTTGACTGCATGTACCCCCTCCCGCTTCACTAAAATCATATATAATACTGACCTTCCACCCTACCTCTGGTGCAGTTTCTCAGAGCTACCTGAAATGCTATCTCTCGGGCTATAGTCCTCATTTTGCCCCAGATAAAACTTAACTTACAATTCTCACGTTGTGCATTTTTTTCAGTCGACAGGTAGATGTATAAACAATATGAAATAGTTTTCTCCTTTAAGAAAATCATTTCAACACAAGAAGAAACAAAGAACCCAAGGGCTCCAGTGGATTTATACACTCCTTTTGCCCTTTTTAGTTAATTAAGTGACCTCAATAAAATGGAGGGCATCCATTTTTAAATCTCGGGATTTCTGAACAGTAGATTATATCTGAAAATCAAAACACAAATGGCCAGCTCTGCTATCAAAGGGAAGGCAAATTCATGGGTGGATTAATTTGGCTTTTTGTTTCATCTATTTCTTTCATTAACTTTTTGTTTTTATACTACTTATTGCTTAATTTTTCAGTTTTAATGAGAAAGAGATATTAAGAGAGATGACATGTTAAACTCTTGGTTGAAATTAAGTTTTTTGATTGTCTCTTTTATGTTTTCTCTCCCAGCTGACTATTAGACTATAAAATCAATTATTTCAGAATTAAAGACATCTGTTATAATTATATATGAAAAGAAGAGATTTTTAAAAATTAAAAGATTAAAAGGTTTTTGTTGTTTTCTCATAAAGTGGAAAAGCAGGTATCCTGCAAGCCACATCTAACAGATGGGTCCATAAACCTGATTTTCAAAGATGCCTGTGTTGCTGAGTCTCAAAGCTGCTAAGAGCGTCTCCCAGCTGTGGGATGTTCTAGGTAGTGCCGAGGAAAGAACCTGACTCTTGGTCTACAGAGATGTGGCGCCTGCAAGAAGAAAGTTTGCAGTAGTCCAAGGAGATTAAAGAGGAAGATGAGATTGAAGGACCTGAATAGAGACATAAAGCATGGAAAGTTTTGGCTTATGACAAAGTGGTGCAAAGTGGTTCAGTAAATTATCCACAAAACCAACTTTCTTTATGTGCTTGCTTATAGACTTCACATATATTTTTTAAAGAACTTAGGCAATGAGAATGGGTGTTCTATTATTACTACGTAAGAGGCATTGTCATATTTAACTTTATGTTGCCCTCAGTGTTTTGTAAATAAGCACTCAGTCAATACTTGTTTAGTTTAATTTAGTTATAGATAGAATCTCCCAGTAGCCACAGATCAAAACAGATAAATGATTTTCCTTTCTTTTTTACTTTAGGATAACATTGACATTTTGTAGGGAGGTGGATTTACTTAAATAGTATTTATTTAACCACTCAAATACAAGAATAATAATAAACCTTATTTACTATTACTACTAAGTGTAATTTTTTAAAGTGTCAAATTTTTCTTAATTTTGTTATTTAACTGATTTTGTTATTAGGTTAATTTTGATTGATAGTGATATAATACTATTCATATATTAAGGCAGCTTTAGTTCTAGATAAAATTTTATCAGTCTTAAAAAGATAATGATTTTGATAGCATTATTTGTTTACTCAGAAACAGAAAAGTGTGCTCCATATTAATCTAGGTTATCTAAGAAAAAAGAAATATCATATGCTAATTTCAATGTCTCCAGCTATTTTTGAAAAAAGATAATTTTATAGTACTGTATCATAAAAGTGAATCTTAGTATATAAATATTTAGCATAATTTTTCTTCTGGGGACCTTAAATCATATTATTGATGCATCATATCATTTTTGAAGATTTTTAAAAATGTTGTATTGTTTAGGGTGATAACAAAATAGTTATTACTATACATGAAACATAAAACACTGCTCTTTCACAAACACCTAAATGTTGTTGGCATGAATCAGTTTTAACTCATATTTCCTCTTTTACTATAACCTAGCCCAATGAACAAAATATTATCAGGTGGCTATCACATAATTAGACAATTTTATTATAATACAGTAATATCAAGAACTTCATATAAAAGCAAACATAATGCAAAAATTAAAATACCCTGTTAAAAAAATTTTTTGCAAGGCTGTCTCTCACTTATGACAGAATTATTTGCCAGAGGCTTAAGTAATATACATATATTGACTATTCTTGAGAAACCTATTACATTTCATTATTCAGAAAAGTGAGCGTTGACTGGGAAGAATGTTGCATTTGGATTACATTTTGTCCTTGAGCCACGATTTTCCCCACCCCTATCTACAGGAATGTTAACTACTTCATGCACATCATCCTTTTGTTCCTAATAAGTAAAATGCTCTCGATTGAGTTTAAAGTTGATTGATGTCAGCAGAGTGTAAAGATATATAAATATGTAATGTTTTCGGACATAAAAAACTTGACCTTCATTTGTTTTTTCTGTCTTTTGTCTACTTTATTAGAAGAAGTCAATTGACACGTGATGTCCTGCCCCCACCTTACCCCCAGGATTGAGGGCAGAATTTCCCCCTCCTGTCTGGGAAGTAGTAAACAGACAGTTTTGTTTCTAACAAAAAGACCTCCCTAACCAGGGAGAAAGAGAGAGACAGAGAGACTGTTTTTAGTGTGTTTTGTTCTGTTTCTTTTCTTTTTTAAAATAAACGGCTAATCTGAAAGTGGAAGGAAAAGAAGATGGGATCCAAAAGATCAGGAACCACTGAGCTAAGGAGCAGACCCAGCACAGGGGGGCTGCCCTGGAGGTTATGTTTCAGTGTCTCAGAGAGGCAGTGCTCGCGTTCAGGAGTGTGGGAACTTCACGTTGCCACATAGTATGTACTCACCAGTTGACTGTTCTCACACCAACAGTAGTAGGAAGGATATTAGATCCACATTACCAGACTTCCTTCTTGCTGCCTTATTTATCTGTGAAAATGATTTCCAGCAATGCATCTCAAGGTTTCCATAAGACCAAAGCATACACCCCCATTCCAAGTATTCATTTCTGCATAAAGTGGCTGTTGTTTGAGCCATGTGTGTAAAATGGAATCCACTTGTGCTACCATGACTGCAATTAATTACATACAGATAAAGTGTCTGACCAAATAGCAGCTACAGTTTCATCTGAATATAACTGCAACCAACTGGGTGATGACAATCTGTTTCAATCAAATAAACTCTTATGTAGTATGAATGCTGGATGCACACAGATAAGGTGGGTCATTTAAGCTCAGGCCGTATCTCAAACAACTGAGCTCCATTTCTGGCTCTCTACCTGGCTTTCTCTGCACCCCAGTCTTGGATCTGATCTGACCACATGATCCACATTGCTAAGAAGAAGATGATATCCAAATAGTTGGGTCTTCAAAGACAGTTATGGCAAGCTAAGAATTGATCATAATGACATCTCTCTTGTTCTGACACTTCTGCTTCTTTCTTCCCAATTTAAGAGCCCTTGTAAACACATTGGGCCCATCTGGATAATCTAGAACAAACTCCTTATTTTAAGGTTAGCTGATTAGTAACCTTAATTTTATCTGTAACCTTAATTCCTCTTTGCCATGTACTACATTCACAGGGATTAGGGATCAGGATGTTGACATTCTGGAAGACAACATTTCAGATTCATAAGAGAAGTTGTCATTTGTATGGTACACAGATTGAACAACTCTAATCATGCAAAATTCCTGGTAGCTTGAGATAGTAAGACTAATTCTAGACCCAACCATGCTATTGTGGATGTGATTTCTAACAACTGTTACACATGGTGGCTCTAGGATTGGATGAGGTTTGAACTTCAGGGAGACAGTGTACTGGTTTATAGCTGGAGGGAGTGGAGCAGTCAGAGAATAAAACTTTCTCATTATTAAATAAAATATATCCCAGCTACCAATTTCATTTCTGTTATCTTTTTCACTATTTTTTCTTTTGAAGGCTTTCCAGGATTAAAATAGCCCTCCGTTATTTCTAAGACTTAAAAATTATTCTTGCACTAAGCTATTCAAAACACTGAATAACTGGACTTTATTTAAGAGTTCTAACTGTTAAGTCTTAAAAGTGATTCTTGCTGTGGAATGCCCTGAAACAATGAACCACTGAGTTTAAAAGATTTAGTCAGGTCTGCTGTGTGCTGATGAAACCGAGCAGGACCCTCTGGGACTCCCGGGCACAGAAGCCTTTCTGTCCCCCATTTTTTTGTTTGCAGGGAATAGACCCAGCCTCCATGACCTTCCCTGAGTTCCAAAGGGCAGATTTGAACAGTTGCTAATCAAGGTAGTAGCAGCCAAGAATCCACCTGAGGCTACATTAAAAGAACCAGAGAAGCTCACCAAGAAGATTACCTCAGACTAGATTAGAGGAGTGCAGACCCTGCATACACCCTAATCTGATCAGCAACCCCACCCTTGAACCATTGCTATAAAATTCCTCATCATAATCCTCCCAGGTTGGGTCACATAGTTTTCGAGGTTAGGAGGCCACTGTGTCCACCGTTGCCTGGCAAAGCAATAAATCTATTCTTTTCTACTTCACACAAAACTCATGTCTCTGAGATTCAATTTGGCGCCAGTGCACAGAGGCCGAGCTTTCAGCATCACTGATATATCTGCTCTATTCCATCATCAGTTACAGAATCAAAAAAAAAGAAAAAAAAAAAAAGGACACTGTTAACCTTCTAAACGTCTCAGCTGTGAAAAAAGATAATGATAATTGAAGCACAGAATTTATCCTGTTTTCTGGAACATCTGAGTGTGTTTCAGTTTCCTTGCTGTGAGGCTGTGGGGACACTTTTTACCAGGTTTTTTCCCCAGGTTGTTCACACACACACACATACACACACACACACACCCCTTTCTTCATACATACCTTTCTTCAATACATGAGGCTATAATAATGAAAGTAGATATTCATTACATTTGGTTAATATTCTTCTATTCTTTTAAGATAGCCACAGTTTAGTTTTTCTCAAGGAAAACACAAAGTGACTTCCAGAAATTAATTATTTATTACGTGAACTGTTAATGATATATTCCATATTTTGTAAAGGCTTAAATACAGCAAAGAAGAAATATTTATTTTGTGGGTGTTTAGACAACAGTTTAAAGTTTTTTTCTCCATATAAATATTGTTGTCACGACTATTCCTTATACTTCACACCCCACAATCTGCCTTTTCTTACATACATGGCATCTCTTTCTTCCTGTCTTCATCAGCAGCTCTAGTGTTTCACTTGAAATTAACACTCACTTAGGCAAAAGATTTTTAAGTGAATCAGAATGCTCTGGGTTCATCTACATTGAAATCTACATTGTTTTCTACCTGTCAGAAAACAGGTCAGTACTGGGACAGAGGGCTTCAACTGTGCAATAAAGGGCAAAATGATTTTTAGTTCAGTCTGCACCCAGGACAGAAGCCTGATTTGTCAATGAGAACAGCACCCTCAGAACTTTCTATAACCACCTACAAGTAGTTTGGTGAGCCTCGCAATATGGTTCTTAAATCACCCTCTGGTCACTGAAAATGATAATATTTGAGTTAAAAGAAGATGTATGAACCTATAATATTCCTCAACTAACCAGAATCCCCTGTGATTGGCAGCTCAGCTGGTTGTGGCTGAACAGGGGCACATAATTGTTTTCATATTGGTTTGCCTTTCTCTTTGGGCTTATTCCATTCCTTTTAGAGGTAAGGCTCAGAATCCAAATGATCTTGATTACTATGTGATTTAAAATTGAGGCAGTTAGAGGATAAAAGAGACTCAGATTTGAACCAGAGCAGTGGTCCTTCATAGAATGTTGTCCTCTCTCAGAAAATGTTTTTTAATATTTGGGGGGTGGGGAGAGAATTTTTGTCATGATAATCAGTAGATGATTCTTCTGGCAGTTTTGTGGACAAGGGTCAGGAATGTTAGGGAATCTACAATGCACAGAGCAGCAAATCATGTATTTTCCTATTTTATAAAAATTATTGTAATCATCATAATAACTTAGCAAGGTAGGAATTATTAAATCCATCTACAGATTGAGAAAGTGAGGCCCAAGGAGGATAAATGACCCTTCCAAAATTCAAACCGAGGTTACTTTGGTCTCCCATCTAATCTAGAACTTCTACTCTGTCATAATGTGTTAGTTTTCAGGCACGGATTCTACTTATTCTTTCTAAAATCACCTTTTCATCTTCATATAGTTTATGTAAGATCTTTTGTGTTCATTTTCATCAGTATAGATGACTATCACTGTCATAATATCCTCCCATCTTTTTGTAACTAATTGTGCCACATACAGATACATCTTTTCTTTTTATATTGGTATTATAAGTCCATAAATAATTGATGCCAAAAAAAAACCCCTCTGCTATAGAACAGAAGCTAAGTTAACAAATTCTAGTTTTCCAAATGTAGTACTAATGATTCACCAAATAATAGATATGGAATTGCTAAAATTTTCACATGAATTTCCATCTTCATTTCCTGGAGAACTAAAATTTTATCATTTCGTCTCCTAAATCTTTAGAGAGTGATCATCTGAGCAGAAATATTTTATAATATTTCAAAAATATGTAATCTTACATCAAGGTGGCTAGTGGGAAGCAGCTGCATAGCACAGGGAGACCAGCTCGGTGATTTGTGACCACCTAGAGGGGTGGGATAGGGAGGGTGGGAGGAGACGCAAGAGGGAGGGGATATGGGGATATATGTATACACATAGCTGATTCACTTTGTTGTACAGCAGAAACTAACACAATATTGTAAAGCAATTATACTCCAATAAAGATGTAAAAAAAATCTGACATCAAGACCATTTTATATCAACAGTAGATGCACGCCTTTCAACATTTCTATGCTAAAATATAACAATTTCCACCTTTCCTCTCATAATTCAAAATTCTGGATATTTACCAAAATATGATATAGTTCTGGTAAACATCAAATTTTTCCACATTATAAAATTCAGGTTTCTCTAATACATTGATAGATATGATTTAAAATTATTCAATTTTCTTCTTTTTCTGAAAATGATCTGGTATCAGAACTTAACATTTCATAGCATTTTTTAGGCTGATGTAGTTTGACACAACCACTGAATCACATTAGTACTTTTGTTATGTCGGGGACATACTGTAAACAGGGAAACAAGAGAAACTGAGTAAGTGTCCACAGCTGCAGCCCTCTTTAGCCTTTATCCTCAGTTGCCTTTCCTTCCTCCCTCCCTTTCTCTCATTTATTCTATCTCTCCCTCCCTCCCTCCCTTCCTATCTTCCTTCCTTCCTTCCTTCCCTTCTTCCCTCCCTGCCTTCTCTTTTTTTATTGCTATTTGATTAGCAGTTATTAAGGTGGATGTTAAATGATGATGTTAAATGATTTCAGCACTCTGAAATTCATGCCCAGGAAAGAGAAACATTTTTATATCTACCTGTGCACAAGAAAATTTCCAGTTGATTTTCTTCTTTGGTTCTTTTTCTCCAGTCTTATGACAATTTTATTGCTCTATCTGTGACAAGCCAGTGTCATTTCCGCCGGCAGCACTGTAAGTGGCATTTATGCTTGCTCATGAATGTTCACAGTGTCCTTCATGCCTAGAACATCTTATCTTCTCCTGAATTTTCTTTATGTATTAAACAACTCCCAAATCTATACCACCTGCATCTGATACCGTTTGATAATTTGTTTCTGAATTTACTTACTTGTATTTTGTTCTATCTTATGCAGTTTGATAGTTGAAATAATGTTTCTTTTATTTCTGATATGAACATGAACCATAAAACCTAAATTCTGGCTAGTGGGGAATGCCAAAGAACAATAGGTCTGTGCTTAATAATTCCATCCCCATACTGAGATTCACTCATCCTTGGTTTTATTTCTACCTTTGTGATTGACTTTTATTAAGACTTTAAACAATCCAAAACAAACAAAACTTTGTTAAAAGCTCATTTGCTCCTTTTAAATCTAGAAATAATAAATACTCAACAAGGAATCTACTTCATTGCAGTTTACTGTAATATACAGTCTTTCATGCATTGCATGAGTTTTCAAACATGACTAGATTTCTTCTCACAGAGCCCTATTTAATTTCTTAGCGTGAAACACTGAAAGTTCCATTTAAATATCTTCAATAAGACTAGAGAGCACATTCCTAGTGTAGGTAAGAATATATTTTCTTCCTCCTCACATGTGCATGTTGCTGTGATGCATCTATAAACAAAGCCAAGTTCCTATTATGAGAAGATGTGGAGGAGGAGAACAGACAGGAGAAGAGGGGTCATTTAATAACCTACTTGTTCCTCATTCTTCCCTCCCATTGCCTAACACATGAAAAATGGTACCCAGCATTTACCAATTGATTACAATGTGCATCATGTACATTGTATACATGTATCAAAGTATGTACTTTGCAGTATATATCATGGTAAGCCTTTTTATATACACTAACCATTTATTCTTCACAAAAAAATCTAAGAAGCTAGTATTTTGTCTGAACTTTATGATTAATGCACTAGGTATAAGAGGTCTCGCAGATTGCTTGCCCAAGATCTACTAGATTGTAAATATCTGACTTTAAATAGAAACTCAGGTTGATTTGATCCCCAAGCCTGTGTTTTAAAGAGGCTATACTGCTTCAACTTCATAAAACCACGTCTGCATATTTAGTGCTTAGCTACTGTCTTCCAAGTACTAGGAAATATCCTCTCCAGAGCCAAGTAGAATTAGGGAATCCCTAAATGAAATATTCAATGACTCACATTAGGCCACTCTTTCCGCTAGTCATAGTTCCAATTCCAGGATTATTTTCTTGTTCCTTGTAACCCAGAACTCAAAAATCATGCATATAATTTTCATAATCTGAATTTGGAGCTAGTTTCTAGAACAAAGCCCTTTTTCTGGCACTTTCCAGAACTCAGATATACTGCAGTTTCATTCCTAACCTTTAGTTCCCAGGTCTGGGCTTTCTGTACAGTGCCACATCCTTCTGATTCCAGTAAACCGTCTTTCCGGATCACTGCCTAATCCTGGCTCTCTGACTCCCATGAGTCCTCTTGCTTGCCGAGATTTCTTCTTCTATGTATACTTGGGTCCTCTTAGACTTCACTTCAACAACCAAAAGGATCTTTCAAATCTTTGAATGCCTAGCCCTTCTGATTGGTTCTCTTTCTAATACTTGCTTAAGTTTCACAAAGATTTCTTCTATTATATTCCAAGAAGTATGAGTTGTTGAGGATATAATAGGAAATAAGACAACAAACAGCTATTCCCTTATGGAAATAATAGTCTAGTGAGGGAGCAAAACAGAAACAAAGACTATAAGAAAGTAACCTTATAAGAAGTTAATACAAGTGCTATTAAAGGAACAAATGGGTGCTCTGATAGGGGAAAGTGTTGGTTAGGTGAGTACTGATTTAATAGTGTAGTTAGGAAAGGACTTTCTGGGGAAGTAGAGTTTAAATTGGAGCACGCAAATGTATATGACATGTGTAAGTAGTGAAGGGAACGATATTGCAAAGAGAAGAATCTGTATGCACAAGGATATGTGGGTAGAAAAGAACTCAGCATGTTCAAGGAACTGAAAGGAAATTGGTTTGGTGCGTGATAAGTCAAATTAGATGAGGTTAGAAAGGTAGATGGAAACCATGGTTTTAAAAAAAGTCATACTATATTTGTTTTAAGCAGGATATTGATAAAAGCTGCTTTCCATTTTAAGAAGGCTTTTCTAGCTGCTTCATTAAAAATTGATTTAAAATGACAAATGCAGTCATGAAGAGACCATTAGAAAGCTGTTCCAGTTTTATAGACAATGAAAGTTGGTGGCTTGGGCTTGGGTGGCAACACTGAAGATGGAGCCAAGTGAAGTACCCCATATATGTCTGTGTGATAAAAATTTACAAGGTTCAGCTAGGGTGAGGTAGTAAGAGAAAGGGTAATAAATGCCAAGATTTCTTACTTGAGTAACCAGGTGTGTAGAAATGTCCAGAAATGTCTTTTAATTAAAGGGGAAGAACTAAGGGAATTAGGATGGACTTGGGAAGTAAAATCAATAGTTTGGATTTAGACATGTTCAGTTTGAGATGTCTGTGAAATGTCCAAGTGGAAATGTCAATTATCAATTTCATATATGAGTCTGTAGTTCAGAGGAGATGTCTAAGCTGCAGATGGAAATTAGAGAAATCTGGCATATTTCATAGGAATGAATGACAGTTTAGGAAGAGAGTGTAGAAAGGAAAGGAAATAAAACTTAGGACAGACTTCTGACTAATTCCAACATTCAAGGTAGAGGAGAAACTAGTAATGAAGATTCAGAATTGGCCAGAGATGTAAAATAAAATCCAAGACGGTGTCTCTGAAGTCAGACATGAGTAGAAGGATGAGATCTATAGCACTGAACACTTCTAAGAGGTGGAGTAAAATGATAATGTTGTTGATTTCCAATTCTGACAGCTTCATTATGCCAATATTCTTTGCATCAGTACTTAATTTTGAAAAATCTCAAAATAAGTAAATAATCCTAACAGTGCCCAGATATCAGAAGAAATCTTTCTGGTGCAGAGGGAGTAACTGAGTTAAATAAGTAATTATCAAGCACAGCCATTTACTCTGGGAAGGGCTCCTAAAATTTGAAAGCAATATATTTTCAAATTCTTTTGTTGAGATGCTTCCTACATTGTTTTCATTAATAATTAACTACTAATCAAAGTAGGGTCATGTTACAAATAGTTGTTTTGTCTTAAAATAATGTTTCTACTATATCACTTCTTACAACCTATCTAGATCTCGTAGTTTTATTGAATTTTGGCATATTGATGATTATCCTTTAACTGTAGATATGGTCCTTTTTGACTCTTTGTTTTTTCTTTTATGTTTCACAACCAATCAGGAATAATTATGCAAAAGATTTGAGATTGTCATATTATCTTAGTTTTTACTTGGATTTGCAGCTTGCTTGTTTATTGGGCTAGAATTTCTCCCAGCTGTAAGATCTACTTCTTGTTTTGGTGATATTTACCATTAAATCTGTTAGTTGATACGGTGTATGATATTTAAGTAGGAAGAGATCCATAGATATCAGATAATCACATGAAACCAACATGATCTTGAAAGCCATATTAAAATGTAAAAGAATAAAAAGCTCTTTCAACTAATATCTTTCTTTTCAAGTTATGCTCTACAAAATAAATAAAACTTCGGTGAATAAGGGTTGAAGAATATTCTCATCTACAGTACAGGTTAGACTTTAAAGTGCACTACTACTTCTATTCATGTATTCAGTGTTCTTTCCATCCATGAAGTCCACAAAGGTGGGTGCCATATCTGTTACTCTCAACAATGGCACCATGCCTGTTACACAGAAATCTCTCAGTAGATATTTGGTAATGAGTGAGTTTAAGATGGTTAAACGCAAGAGTTGGTCCCCAAATTCCAATATTCCAATTACAACTTAACTTTATACTACTTACATTTGAGCCCTATGAAACTAGTTGTATTATGCCATACTTAGAATAGAGGAATTCTTCCCAGTAATAAGCGCGTGTATTTATACACAAAAAGAAAGAGAGACAGAGAGAGAGGAAGGAAGGAAGGAAGGAAGGAGGGAAGGAGGGAGGGAGGGAAGAAGGAAGGAAAAGAAAAAAATTCTCAGAACTTACTTCTCTTCCTCTATTTGCCCAGATGATCAGTGATTGGGGTTCAAAAAATTTTTTCCTACATACTCAATGGCTAACACTAAACTCCAGCAAGATTGCAAAGAAACTGGGTCACTTACACATTACTGGTGGGAATGTAAAATAGTACAGCCACTCTGGAAAATAGTTCGACTGTTTCTTATAAAACTAGCCATGCAAATACTATACGATGCAGCAATTTCACTCTTGAGCATTTACACCAGAAAAAATAGATACTTATGTTCACACAAAGACCTGTACAAAAATATTCACAGCAGCTGTATTCATAATAGCCAAAATCTATAAATGACCAGATGTTCTTCAATAGGCAAATGTTTAAACAATGTTATATCCACACCATGGAATACTACTCAGCAATAAAAAGGAATGAACTATTAAAACAGTCAACAACTTGGATGACTTATCAGGGAATTATGCTCTGTGGAAAAAGACAATCCTAAAAGGTAATATACTGTGCAATTTAAATATTTAATTTAAAATGCAAAATAAATGTGATCTTCTCTCACTATCTTTATACACTGGGTAGGGCATTTAAAAACCAAGACATAATTCTGAATTTTAAAAATCTAATAAAGGTTTATAAGACTCTCACGACATTGTTCTTATTTTTCTCATTTTGATTAGCCAAACACTAATCCACGTACACGCCTTTAGATAGTGCTGATTTGGAATAATACATTACCTAGAAATTCCAAAATTCAACAAGCAATTTTCCTAAGTGTAAAACACTGAGTATATAGGTACCAAAATGATCATAATCTTAGCTGTATCTATTCACTATGTATAGGGACTGCTCCCAAAATCTATTCTCTCTTCCTCCTTCTCCACCTCCCCTCACTCCCACCTTCTTCTTTCTTCTTTTGTACCTTCTTTTCCATAGAGTTTGGGACTGCGCAGAAGACCTCCTGCTCAGTTATGTGTCATATAACTAAGTTCTGAATATCCATTGGGATAGCAATTATAAATAATACATATAGTATATATTATTATATATAATAATAGTAATAACAACAACAACAGAAAATAACAAGTGCTGGCAAGGATGTGGACATTTGGAACCCTTGAGCATTGTTGGCAAGAATGTGAAATGGGGCTTCCCTGGTGGCGCAGTGGTTGAGAGTCTGCCTGCCAGTGCAGGGCACACGGGTTCGAGCCCTGGTCTGGGAAGATCCCACATGCTGCGGAGCAACTAGGCCCGTGAGCCACAACTACTGAGCCTGCGCGTCTGGAGCCTGTGCTCCGCAACAAGAGAGGCCGCAACAGTCAGAGGCCCGGGCACCGCGATGAAGAGTGGCCCCCGCTCACCACAACTAGAGAAAGCCCTCGCACAGAAACGAAGACCCAACACAGCCAAAAATAAATTAATTAAATAAAAAAAAAAAAAGAATGTTAAATGGTGAAGCCATTGTGGATAATAACGATACGGTGGTTCCTCAAAATATTAAACACAGAATTATCATACGATTCAACAATTCTATTTCTGGGTCCATTCCCCAAAGAATTGAAAGCAGGGACTCAACTAGGTATTTCCACAGCCATGTTCACAGCAGAATTATTCTCAAGAGCCAAAAGGTAAAAGCAACCCAAGTATTTTTGGCCAATGAAAGAAAAATTAAATGTGTTACATATATATATATATATATATATATATATATATATATATATATATATATATATATATATATATATATATATATACACATATAATATTGACTATTATTCAGCCTTAAAAAGGAAGGAAATTCTGATAAATGCTACAAAATGGATGAAACTTGAGGACATTACTCTAAGTGTAATAAGCTAATTGCAAAAGGGCAAATATTGTATGATTCTGCTTATATGAAGTCTTATAATAGTCAAATTCATAGAGATAGAAGGTAGAATGGTGGTTGCCAGGGGCTGGAGAGAGGGAGGAATATGGAGTTATTATTTAATGGGTATGGAGTTTCAGTTAGAGAAGATAAGAAAGTTCTGGAGATTGATGGTTGCAATGGTTTCACAACAATGTAAATGTACTTCATGTCACAGAACTGTACATTTTAAAGTGACTAAAATGGTAATTTTTACATACACTTAATCACAATTTAAAACATAAATCATATTTCCTTTATCTGAATTCAACTGAGTGATGTGAGAAACTAAAGGCTGAAAGACACAAATAAGGACTGAGGAAAACAAAGACAAGAGGATGGAAGAGAATGAGAATGTGGGTTTTCTGTATTTATCGGAACAACATAGATGTTGTTTCCAATTTTGTTTTTAATCTGTTATTAGGTTTGAAAGAATAATAAATACTGAATGAATAGTTTTCAGAGTAAATCTGGCAGAAAAAGTAAAATAATTGTGTGTGAAACCTTCTGAATAATGGTGCAATTGCTATAAACTGGCATAAGGAGAACCCACATGAAGTAGATGTCCTTAATTAAATATAAAAGGTATTTGCTAACTTTCAGTCATTCGTACTATATCATTAGGTACTACTGAGACCTGAAGCATAATGACCCCTCATTTTCAGTAATTTTGTAATCACCATGTAGAATATTATTCAAGTTTCAATTTCATCATCTGTGTCAACAAATTTACGGTAGACTATGCCACAACGCAACTGAAACCTATACTTATATGTAGTATTTTTTCCAAATTTGAACATATAACAGATGTTGTCAGAAAAACAGGATAAACTATTCTAACATGTTTGTTATACTTTGTTTTCCCCTGGTCCTTATATCTGAAAGTTTGGGCATCTCTAATGACTTTTAACACTTCATTTTTGCTTTTATTTTTGTTTGTGGATGCAAGGAAATAGAATTGATGTGAAGAGAAGTCTTATTGGGTAAGATTTCAACTGTTTTGATATTCAACTTTAGAAAAAAATCAATTTTTTCCTTTGGATATATCTCCTAAAACTTTTAGAAAACTGTTTTTTATTTTTTTTATTGAAGTATAGTTGTTTTACAATGTTGTGCCGATCTCTTCTGTACAGCAAAAGACATATATACATTCTTTTTTTATATCTTTTTCTATTATGGTTTATCCCAGGAGATTGGATATAGTTCTCTGTGCTATACAGTAGGACCTTGTTGTTTATCCATTCTAAATGTAATAGTTTGCATCTACCAACCCCAAACTCCCAGTCCATCCCTCTTCCTCCCCTGATCCCCTTTGGCAACCACAAGTCTGATGTCAATGTCTGTGAGTCTGTTTCTGTTTTGTAGATAGGTTCATTTGTGCCATATTTTAGATTCCACATGTAAGTGATTTCATATGGTATTTGTCTTTCTCTTTTTGACTTACTTCACTTAGTATGATAATCTTCAGGTCCCTCCATATTGCTGCAAATGGCATTATTTTGTTCTTTTTTATGGCTGAGTAGTATTCCATTGTGTGTGTGTGTGTCTGTGTATATATATATATCCACACACCGCATCTTTACCCATTCATCTTTCAATGGACATTTAGGTTGTTTCCATGTTTTGGCTATTGTGAATAGTGCTGCTATGAATATAGGGAGTGCATGTATCTTTTTGAATTACAGTTTGTCCTGGTATATGTCCAGGAGTGGAACTGCTGGATCATATGTTAGTTCTATTTTTAGTTTTCTGAGGAACCTCCATACTGTTTTCCATAGTGGCTGCACAAACTTACATTCCCACCAACAGTGTAGGAGGGTTCCCTTTTCTCCACACCCTCTCCAGCATTTGTTATTTGCAGACTTCTTAATGATGGCTATTCTTTCTGGTGTGAAGTGATACTTCATTGTAGTTTTGATTTGCATTTCTCTAATAATTAGTGACATTGAGCATCTTTTCATGTGCCTACTGGCCATCTTTATGTCTTCTTTGGAGAAATGTTTATTACGGTCTTCTGCCCATTTTTCGATTGGGTTGTCTTTTTGTTGTTGTTGAGTTTGAGCTGTTTGTATATTTTGGAGATTAAGCTCTTGTTGGTTGCATCATTTGCAAATATTTTCTCCCATTCTGTAGGTTGTCTTTTTTTTTTTTTATGGTTTCCTTTGCTGTGCAAAGGCTTGTAAATTTGATTAGGTCCCATTTGTTTATTTTTGTTTTTATTTCTATTGCCTTGGGAGACTGACCTAAGAAAACATTGGTACAATTTATGCCAGAGAATGTTTTGTCTATGCTCTCTTCTATGAGTATTACGGTGTCATGTCAATGTCTTTCTAAGCCATTTTGAGTTTATTTTTGTGCATGGTCTGAGGGTGTGTTCTAACTTCATTGATTTACATGTAGCTGTACAACTTTCCCAGCACCACTTGCTGAAGAGACTTTTCCATTTTATATTCTTGCTTACTTTGTCTAAGACTAATTGACCGTAGATGTGTGGGTTTATTTCTGGGCTCTCTATTCTGTACCATTGATCTGTATGTCTGTTTTTGTACCAGTACCACACTCTCTTGATTACTGTAGCTTTGTAGTAGTATCTGAAGTCTGGGAGAGTTACGCCTCCTGTTTTGTTTGTTTTCCTCAGGATTGCTTTGGCAATTCTGGGTCTTTTATGTTTCCATATAACTTTTTGGATAGAAAATTGTTTAAAACAGTTATCTTTTACTACGAAGGACATTTTAAAAGTAAAATTTAATTTTTCTATTTATTTCCTCCTTTTTACATCTCAGAAAACACATGTTGAAAAAGGAAATTTTATTGAAAACAAAAGTACTTTTCAATTAAATTGAGATATCTGCCAAGTATGAATCACCTACTTTATTTAATATTAAAGGTTCAGAACAATAATCTAATCATCTTCAGAATACTTAACTCTTATTTTCTTAGTTTGGCCCTGTGTCACAGTAAGTGTCCTGATATTAGAGTATTACATATTTTGCTCTTTAAAAGACTGTTTTAAAGGAAAATTCAAATATTTATGAAAGGTTACAGACAATAAATAGCAAATGTAAGCTCAGTTTAGAACATTCATTCTTTTCCTGCACAGAGTAATAGACTTAAATCATTTCACATATGGAAATTCACATTTGATGGCCAGTGAGCTGTGAACTTTCCCCATGTATCAAAATTACTGCAACACCTGGAGCAAATTTCTCTGTGATGATGCACTGCAGTTGCACCGTAAAGTGTTCAATAGCTTTCAGAATCTCGTTCTTACCCAAATGTGATTTCCACTGATGTAGTACTGCACTGTATTTCAGAAGTTTTTTCAAACTTTGATTTAATATCAACTGATTTAATTTTAAATGTTACTCATAGAAAGTAACATCTATCCAACTGCATTTATAAATGGATATTTCTTCTGATTCTCTGTTTTTATCTGGAGTACTCCTTTTATCTAGAGTACTGAATGTATTGATTATAAAAACATATTTAGATTTGGTTTATACATATTGTAACAGAAGAGATCTTTAGGCATTTTCATTTTTACCCTAGAGCATTCTGAAACAAAAATAGAGACATGGAAAAAGACATAAAACTTTGAAATGATGCATCATATTTCTATTTAATTAAAACATACATGCACTAAAATGCACACAATGCATAATATGTGCTGGCAGGTACTTTTCTAAGCATTTCACATACCTTAACTTTGTTTGTTGATCCTCAAAATCATCCTATGAGGTAGGTATTATTATTATCCCCATATTAGAGAAGAAGAAACTGAAATAACTTGCTCACAACAATTAAGTAGCAAAGCAAAGATTTGAGTTCAGGAGTCTAGTCTAGATTTGGTATTGCTAACTGTAAATTTGGACATATTGTAACAAATGTCTTCTAGCTTGGAATATTTAAGCCTTAGCCACAGGCTCCTGACTAAAATTTCTCTGCTTTAAAGGCACATCAAAGCAAAGGGACGCCTTTGCTGGGCTCCCAAAGATGCATATAATCAGGCTGGCAGGAGTGAGGGTAGCTTCCCCAGATGCTAGAATATTTAAAAAATAAGTGATGCCACAGGAGCTACATTATGATGGGTCTCTCCCTTTGGCTACTGATTAGAATTTGTGTATCTGCCCTTTGAGTGGTAGTAGAGAGGACTGCGCTACTGTGGCAACATACATTTCTAACAGGGGAAATTCCTTCAAAGGGAGGCTACAGAGCTGTACTCCCCAAATACATTTCATGGAAGAGTAGTTGAGTAGGATCTTTTTCATTTAATATATTTGAATCCCTTAAATGTGTCCAGTAATTATTGTTACTTAAGAAGAAAATTCAGATAAAAATAAGTGAAGTGGTCTGAGTCTTATTTTATAAACACAAATATATAAGAAATACTGTATCTATTTAGAAATCAAAATAAACTCAATTTTGAGTTACCCATCTTGCTAGTTTGGCAGGAAATTCAACATTAGTCATTATCAGAGTCTCTCTACTTCTTGTCTACAATTTCAGATTGCACACAAACACAAAGGGTTTACAATGCTCCAGCAAAAGAGGTGGGGACTATCGCTCATGATCACAGCAACTGCAGACATCCTCATTGTCTCAGACCATGTGATCCCATATGGCAGGCTACACTGTGGCTTTTGTGCCCAGCTTGGGCCACAGGACTTTTTCTTCTTCTAAAGTTTAAGGCCCTGGGACCTAGGGTCCTACCATGCAGCCATTACTCTCTGGGTTTTGTCATCTGTCATGGGCGATGTCGTAAAATGAGAATGCATCTGTGTTATACCCAGGACCTGTTGATTTCAGGACTGGTTCCCAGGCTGGGGAAATGTCTCATTTATGATTCTGTTCAAAACTCTCTCTTTCCCCTTTAGGTCACTACCATCCTTTCTTTAATAATCTTAGGCTTTCATAAAGAGAGAAAGAAGAGAAATTGATCACTTCAATAATCATCTGCTTTGGGCCAAGACAAAAGAAATCAGAAAGAGTCTGGCTCCTTGCTTGAATAAGGAGAAGAGGACATTGCAGAAAATTAAAAATGAGATAAAAATCTCAATAAATTTATTCTGTCACCAAAATTAAACACATTTCTTTCCTGTAGTACTTCCCAGAATATTTAATCTCTATGTATTACTAAACAAAAGATTTATTATGTAGTATTTTCCAAACATCTTTGTCCATGAAAACTTTGTAGGCTTTTCTCTTCTCTGAAGAGCATCTTTCAAGAACTAGTTTGGAAAATGTTTCTCTTGGAGAATGTCTGGACCTCTAAGATTCTCCACATTTGGGTTTTCTAAACCTCACTGTTTCACACTGCTTCTATTCCCAGAGAGCACAAGAGAAGATAGCTTGTTTTATAATGGCTCAGAAGACTTACCTCTATATTTTTTATATTTAAAAAGGAGATGGAAATGTTCTAAAGAAACTTAATATGTGCTCTTTTTGAAGTTCCTTCACAGGTAATTAATAACATTTTTTCTCTAAACCTGCTTTTTACAGAGGAGGGCTCTGTGTCTTTTCAGGATAAACAAAGCAACAGGTGAGGGGGGTTGTGTAATTTAATGATTCTGCCATTAATTCTGCCATTAAAGAATGATAAAATTGAGCACAGGCAAGCCTCCTTCTTTTGAATCACTGGATTTGTTGAAAGTTAAGCAACAGGGAATACAGAAACATTTCTCTTTTCCTATAGTTCAAGGAAAATAAAGCTCAGAAAGAAAGAACACAGAAGAAACTTGTCCGTACGTAGCAAACAGAAGTCATCTGTGCATTCTTTGGATTAAGACTTGGTGATATATTGAAATGTTGGATAATTCATCGCCTAAATGCTGTCTCCAGTGCTTTGTAATTTGAATTCAGAAGTGCGATTTTATTTCCTTTTTGGTGGCAATATTATTTCATATAAAGAAGAGTTATATGAAGTGCTTATAGCATGACTTTGGTCAATTAGTAAATTTTTGTCAGTTACTTTTAAGAAAAGGAAAGAAAAGAGAAAAATATCACTTGCCTAGTGAACTTTTGGTCACTGCATAACTATCTATTGGGTATAAAAAGGACCTTTACTAGCCCATGGAATATAATATTGGTCAGACAGATAAGATCTTGCCTTCATGTATCTCACAGCCTTATTTAAGGCAGATCGACTTTGTAAAACATGGAATAAATGATTCTAGAGTACAAAATGGTATGAAAATAAAAAGTATAAAAGGTAGGCAAAAATGGGTTCTGGAAGAAAGCTAAACCAAGATTTAGCATGAAAAGCGGAAGTCAAGGACAGGGAGAACACCCCATACTAATGTTGGAGGAAAAAGCCAAACCTTACGTGTATGTCACAGATATACAGAGCACACTCGTTTCCGTTTCTATTCAATTTGTTCTGGCAAAAGATTAGGTAAATGTAAAAGCTACTGGTCTTATATATTTTGTATTTTTATCCTGTTCCATGAAACGTCTGCCATGCATGCTTATTTTCTCATCAATAAATTAATGAAGGAAAGTATATTTACATCTCTTCCCTTATCCCAGTGCTTTTGTAATGTACATCTTCCTAAACGTTTAGGTAAAATGTCAAATGTACTGATAGATATTACCACCATAAAACAACAAGAACAACAACAATAACAACAAAAACCCAAGTAAAAACAAGCGAACATAGGTAACTTAAAAATGCTCTAAGGTTTTACAAACTTGCAAAAACTTTTTCTTCTGTGTGTAATTTTTTTCTTTTTTTTTCTTTTTTTCACAAAATATATAACTCAAATCTTTGTAGACTTCTCTTTATGAGATTGGGACTCACTTGACTTTCTCACCTCACCTTTGGAACCTCTTTCCCCTTCTCCTTCTCAGAATTTAATTAAGAAGGTACAATTTGGGTCTCTAGACTTAAATGTACAATCAGCATTACTGTGTGTCTCAACTTTGCTTCCCAACTCAGCGGCACATGTATAGATTTGCTCCTTCTCCCATTGTCCCAGAGAAGCAGTGTGAAGTCCTTCTTGAGGGCTGTCTCATGCTTCCTCAGGTGACTAACATTAGGGGCATCTTGGTGTCACCACCTTAGAGTGGAAGTCCTGAGAGTCCCAAGGGTGTTTAGAAAATCATCCAGAGGATCTGAGATGCTTGCTCCTAGCAATGTATTGGAGAGAAATAATGTCTCTATCAGTCCCAGCCCATCAATACTGAGTCACTGAATTTATTTGTCATATAACAGTCTACAGCATTATTGATGTCAGAATAAAAGGAAAGAAATGTTGTACTGAATTGAATTAACGGGGAAACTTTCCTCATTACCACTGGTAAATCACTCTTCTTAAACTGGCTCTTGTTTATGTCAGAACCTGGTACCTGAGGTGCTAGTGAATGAAAATGCTCAAATCATTAACCTGACATTAAAATAATATGAGTTGTGCTGATACTACTGACTATAGGAACTGACTCACCCAACTAGGAGTCTCAACATATTTTCTTGAATTTCCTCAGATAACAACCTCATAAGATACAGCAAGGTTAACACATCCTCCCTTAACAATTTTCTAATCTTTAGGAAAATATGAAATATAGGGCAGACAGTCTAAACACCAACTTATATTAGTGAATATAATGAGCCTAACACAATATTAATTAGTTTACTGGCACAGCAAGCTGACTATCCTTTAAATTAAAGAGTTTCTAATCCAAGCAAGTAATATTTGAAGATATGTAGATACCTTAAATATACTTAGGCTTCCTGACCCTGTGTCTGTCTATTGTCTTTCCTACTGTTCTATGCTTATCCATTGTCCTCATGAAGACATTCATCTTCAGAGGGCCAGCAGTGAATTCCTGGGTTGACGGTCTCAGTTGTTTGTGGATGGACATCATCTGTTTTTAATCTGTGGCTCACCATAATTCCATAAGACAAAAAGATAGATGTGTTTTTGTTGTTTTGTTTTTTGCTTTCTTTTCTTACTGCCGTTTCCTCTCTTCATTTCTGGAAATCTCTGCTCCATCTACCAGTTAGCATATCATTTCCAGTCTCTCCTGGTGGCTATTTTACCCAACCAATCCACTGAGTCCTTTCATTTGGTAGGTCCTCTAAGAATCAATGACTATGATGGCTTCTACTTTAAGGTTTGGTTTATTTGTTTGTACTGTTTCAGTTATGCAGTTTCTCTTCTTGGTACAGCTTGTTCTTGATGACTCTTAATGAGATGATGTTTAGTGACAGGACGTTTTCTGTTGGACACCTACACTAATGGTAAAGTTTCTTGGTTTAATAAACCTATTTGCCAGTCCTTGTGGGAAAGCAATAGAAAATTAGTTACATTTGTGAATATTTTGGAATTGCTGTTATTGTTTCTCATTATTTACTAAATAATAAAGAATTCTTGGTTTATGATTGTAGCGATGTTCAAATGTTGCCATGGAAACAAGTTATTTGTTGTTTTGAAATTTTACATTTAGATTTGAACTGTAGAAAATATAAAGCTAAAAACAGAAATTAGATGGTTAAGAATTATTGGTAATAAATATTAGTTAAGTTTATCAGGAATGAAAAGTTACATAGTATTTTCTGTAATGATACTTTAGCAAGATTTTTGAACTCTTAATTTGTGCATAAGTATTTATATTCTATATTTGAATACATTTTTTGGGTTTAAGAAAATATATAATTAAAAGATTTTAATTATTTCTCAAAAATATTTGAATAAATGATTATTGATAATTAAGTTAAACACTTGTCATTTGTAGACAGTGGAAACGATTGTTTGCCACTGCTATGATATTAAAATTTATGTAAAATTATATACATTGAAAAATAAGCCAAGTTTAAGACAGCAAAATGCTATCACATTTCACTCTCTTTTCTGTTGTATTCTGCACTGTTTAGTTTCCAAGGAAGGAGAACATTTCAATACTACCTGCAAATATCCTTTATATCAGTAAAAATGTATTACATTCTTAGAACTGAATTTTATATTCTCCTCTCAGATGAAATCCCATGCTTTGAGAGAGAATTTGGCTTGTGTAAAATGAGGGAAATTTACAATAATCATAGCGATGGACATGGATTTCCTTATAGAGCAAATTAAAACCCTTATTTTTCCATACCACAGTCATAATCATTAAAATCTCTGTTTTGACTGTTGTATAATATATTGAAATGCCAAAAAGATAAAACCCCATATAAACCTGTGATGTAAAGTGCTTACTACCTTAAAGAAAATAATGAAAAAAGTATGTCTTTCTTACTTTAGAGTTTATGACAATTGTAATGTTACTCTGATAATTTTCATAGTAAAACTTCTTCCATTAGGTAGTGGTCTTTGTACCGTTTAATCTAATAAAACAGTGGATTTCAAGTGTTTTTGCTCACGTACCACCTAAAAGAGTTTTCAAAAATGATATACTCCTTCATAGGCTTTCATGTTATCTAAAATTTTACATTTAAATAATTTCTAGGATAAATTTTCCAGAGTGTTATACATTATATCTATTCTTCAAATGTATTTTCATCAAAGTCTTTGAGGTACAAATTTAACACGTTCAAGTTATGGAAAATATCTCGCAATTTTCAGCCTTTGTTATACAAAGCAGCCAAATGGGACTATTCTGTCTGAAAATGGGTGCCTTTATTTCGTTTTAACATTTAATAATTGCAAATATATTTATGACAATTTACAGCTTAGCTAACAGTTATATACATAAGTTTAGCTATGAAGTCCCAACAAACTGGTTACATTTAAATCATTGGATCTGTAGAAGCCAATTTAGACGTCTTCTAGTCCCCTAACTTCACCTTCCTTAAATCATAAAAAAATAAAGTCTGATAGTTTTGATTTCAAGTTAACAATGACTAGATGATGTTATCACATTTGAACACTCAGAAAAGGAAATTTTACTTGTCTGTACAAAGCCTTTCATATGCTACATTGATACTTAAAGCACCATCGCAAGATTTTTAGGTGTGTAAAATGTTCAATTAAAACTTCTAAGGATTTTCTTTTTAAGATTGAAGGCTTAACTTTATTCTAACAACTAGAATCAGAATGAAACTGGTAAGAATTCTGTTTTTTTCCCTTGTCTAACTTTAAAATGGTCCCTTTTATCCTTATCACCGTCTGATCACTTCTTTTAAAGGAGGGTAGTAAATGGGAGAATTCTTCACCAAGCTTTTAGGTTATTTGGTAGTGAGGTTGGAATTTCAAGGGAACAATTCTCCAAAATCCAGTAAATGTAAAGATATTCCATTATTTTCATATATGCAGAGGTGCAAGATTTCAAAAACACAAAACACAACTCAAGTCTCTGAAATAAAATACTATACTTCAGTCTGGTTTTAAAAGAAGGCCTATACATTTTCAAAGTTTTCTTTTCAAGGCAAGTGACACCTTCTTTCCAACTGACACAGCTAGTGCTTGAAACTTAGCCTATTTCCATGGTGTTATACCAGACTCTATAAATGCATTCCCTATGATTACCTAAAATGGAGGGGCACAAAACACATTGAAGAAGGGCTCTGCAAAAATCTGACTAACTTTTAGTTGTTGTACTCTCAGTGTGTTTATGTATGAATATATATATATATATATATCTCCATATATATACATATTAACACTAGAGGCAGTTCTTAGAGCAAACTAAATAGAAATAAAATAGTGACTAGGTAGATTATAAACTGAGGTAGTAACCCTACAAGCACTTCGATGAAAAATTTGTCCCCACTCTGAAACATGTTCAAAATTAAGAGGTCATCTATTCTATTCGTGTTTTCCATTATCTGTGATAGGAGGCACATGAAGTAAAAATAGACCATTAAGGAGTCAGTTAACATTCCCCCACCTAACAAATGCACACTATGTAGACCTAGCTAAATATAACAAACACAATCAGTCATTGCAAAAACTTCAATTCAATAGTAAACTTTGGTCAAGGTAAATCTGGAAAATCCCATTCTTCTTAGTTTTTTTTTCTTTTTTTCCTTTTTTCTTTTTTGCTTGTAGTTTGCTTTGGAAAATAAATATTGTCACCTTTGTTTATTAAAGATATTGGCTTTTCAAGTGGAAAAAAATAGCAAAAGTAAACTTTGGGCTGAAGATATTAAGACTTTCCATTTGTTAAATCTATAGTTCTCTCCTGAAATTATAGGCCTTGCCATTACTTCTCTCACTATTAAAAAAGGATAACACAATAAACTTGGATATTGACTGAAGTCTATATTTTACATTTCAAACTGGAAAATTAAGAACTGCCCATTTCCAAGTTTACGGTGCCACCCTGACAGGTTTTAAAAGTGATGGTGCTGAGGCATGATATTAATAACACTGGTTTTCTTTGAGAGCATATACAACAAAACCAAATTGCTCTGAGATGTCTCCTATCTTCTTCCTAGGAAAATTCTAAGCTTTTAAATTTCAAAGCAACTATGATGCCATTATTACTTTCTGAAGTCTTTTACAATAATTGCTACCTGCTGAAGACACAAAGAACCACTCAAGTAGGAACTACAATAACATATACAGAACCTTCTCCAGAAAAGAGTTTGCACAGAAATTAAGTATATCAGATGTTAAAATTTGGCAGAAATATGCAGCTTTCCCAAAATAGCAGAAAGTACTGCACATACAGATTTTGTGGCAGTCCTTGGAAATATTCTAGGTAGAGCTTAACCTAGAAATAAAAACCCACAACACATTTTCAACCAGTCATTTTTAGAAAGAAAAAAAAAAAGAAAAGAAACAATGACACAAGATAATGTAATTTAAGTTGGTAGTATATACAAGATTATTTTCTTAGCCTTGAAGTAGAAGGGCCAAATTACTGAAATAAAAACATATAGAAAAAACATAACAGCCCATTAATTTCAGAATGTTCAGGGGGAAAAAAGAGCCCAAAGTGTTTAGACAACTACACATAATTTAAATTAGAATGGAAAATGGGCTTTGAACCCTACAAATATTGTTTCCTAAGAAAATAAGTTTCCAAAGTGCAAAATTACACCGTAAGAGGTCCCCTTTACACTTCAGCAAGCAAACATTCAAAAACAGTTTCAACTAAACAAAAAAGGGAGGATTAGAAATCACACCATCTCATCCTTCATTTTCAGTGGGTGCCTTTATTTTAAAATCTGGATTCATGTGTTAGTGTGACTGAGAAAACATGTGTTTTCTGAGAAGTCATGTGTTAGCATGACTGAGAAAACAACCTTTTCTCTAGAATGCTAACTCTAAGATAGATAGGGAGATTGTTTATGTATATAAATAGACTGTTGTTCTAAGTTTGTGGCATATATGAAATTTGGTGCTCACTCTTGCCAATTTTTTAGAAGCTCTATTTGCTGTGCTCTCACAGAATACATCTCGGTGGCACTGTATTCTTTTTTTTTTTTTCTTTTCCTACATCTTTATTGGAGTATAATTCCTTTACAATGTGTTAGTTTCTGCTGTATAACAAAATGAATCAGCTATATGTATACATATATACCCATATCCCCCCCCTCTTGCACCTCCCTCCCACCCTCCCTATCCCACCCCTCTAGGTGGTCACAAAGCACTGAGTTGATTTCCCTGTGCTATGTAGCTGCTTCCCACTAGCTACCTATTTTACATTCGGTAGTGTATATATGCCAATGCTGCTCTCTCACTTCGTCCCAGATTACCCTTCCCCCTCCCCCCATGTCCTCAAGTCTATTCTCTATGTCTGTTCTTTATTCCTGTCCTGTCCCTAGGTTCATCAGAACCATTATTTTTAGATTCCATGTATATGGGTTAGCATACTGTATTTGTTTTTCTCTTTCTGACTTACTTCACTCTGTATGACAGACTCTAGGTCCATCCACCTCACTATAAATAACTCAATTTTGTTTCTTTTTATGGCTGAGTAATATTCCATTGTATATATGTGCCACATCTTCTTTATCCATTCATCTGTAGTTAGAGACTTAGGTTGCTTCCATGTCCTAGCTATTGTAAATAGTGCTGCAATGAACATTGTGGTACATGACTCTTTTTCAATTATGGTTTTCTCAGGGTATATGCCCAAGAGTGGGATTTCTGGGTCATATGGTAGTTCTATTTTTAGTTTTTTAAGGAACCTCCATACTGTTCTCCATAGTGGCTGTATCAATTTACATTCCCACCAACAGTGCAGGAGGGTTCCCTTTTCTCCACACCCTCTCCAGCATTTATTGTTTGTAGATTTTTTGATGATGGCCATTCTGACTGGTGTGAGGTGATACCTCATTGTGGTTTTGCTATGCATTTGTCTAATGATTAGTGATGTTGAGCATCCTTTCGTGTGTTTGCTGGCAATCTGTATATCTTCTTTGGAGAAATGTCTATTTAGGTTTCTGCCCATTTTTGGATTGGGTTGTTTGTTTTTTTGATAGTGAGCTGCATGAGCTGCTTGTGTATTTTGGAAATTAATCCTTTGTCAGTTGCTTCACTGGCAAATATTTTCTCCCATTCTGAGGGTTGTCTTTTCGTCTTGTTTATGGTTTCCTTTGCTGTGCAAAAGCTTTTAGTTTCATTAGGTCCCATTTGTTTCTTTTTATTTTTATTTCCATTACTCTGGGAGATGGGTCAAAAAGGATCTTGCTGTGATTTGTCATGGAGTGTTCTGTCTATGTTTTCCTCTTAGAGTTTTATAGTGTCTGGCCTTACATTTAGGTCTTTAATCCATTTGGAGTTTATTTTTGTGTATGGTGTTAGGGAGTGTTCTAATTTCATTCTTTTACACGTAGCTGTCCAGTTTTCTCAGCACCACTTATTGAAGAGGCTGTCTTTTCTCCATTGTATATTCTTGGTTCCTTTGTCAAAGATAAGATGACCATATATGCATGGGTTTACCTCTGGGCTTTCTATCCTGTTCCATTGATCTATAGTTCTGTCTTTGTGTCAGTACCATACTGTCTTGAATACTATAGCTTTGTAGTATAGTCTGAAGTCAGGGAGCCTGATTCCTCCAGCTCCCTTTTTCTTTTTCAAGATTCCTTTGGCTATTCGGGGTCTTTTGTGTTTCCATACAAATTGTAAATTTTTTTTTCTAGTTCTGTGAAAAATGGGTGGCCCTGTATTCTTAAAATACCACTTGTTTTGTTCGCTAGATCTAGTTGGGAAGAACTTTCTGCCTGCATTGTAGAAAATAAATGAGAGTGAAGATGAGACTGGAATGAGCAAAACAGTCAGATGGTTGCTGCAGTGATGATACAGGTGAAAGATGTGATGCTCTGGACTTGAACAGAGCAGTAAAGATTTAGAGAAATGAACATATCTAGAGATATACACAAAGGATTATCAACAGAATATACTGATTGCTTGGATGAGTCAGTTTTAACACCCAGGGCCCTGGCTTGGGAAACCAAATTGTTGATGGTGCCATTTACCAAAGCAGGAAGCAAGTGATGCATCTGGCCCAGCCAGCAGGAAGAAGAGATGATGAGTTCAGTATGGGAAATAGTCTTGAGGTCCTCTCTGACATCCAAGTGGAGATCAAAGTAGATTATTAATCATACAGGTCTGAGACTCAAATATATCTCAGACGAGAGGGGTGAATATTTCCTGTCCTTCAGTCAAGCAGTTTCAGAAATCTGCTATTCATAATCTTTTCTTGATTAATTATAAAGATGGTGACACTGGTCCTCAAGACATACTTTCTATGATTTCTCCTCTACCTGCTACTCCACATATTAAACATCACTATTATACATCAAAGTAAAATTATTTCATTTAGTCTCTCATCCTTCTTTAATAAACATTTTGGTAAAAATATACTGAGGAAATTATACAACCATGCAGATATCATTCAATGATTTTCCACATCCTAAATACATCTACATAACCACCACCCAGAGCAAGAAATAGAATACACCCAACAGTGCAAAAGTCCTATCATGTTCCCTGTCAATCACTTCCTTGTCAACAAAAGTAGCCACTATCTTGACTGTTAACTTTATAAATGTGCCTGTTTCCTTGTTGCTGTTGTTGTTTTTATTTTCTTTTAACTTGATATTGCAGGGCCTTGCTTGGAACCTCAAAGTAGGTATGAATATTATTTTCACCTAAAGAGATTTGAAATTCAACAGATGCAGAAAGAAGCCTTCTTGGAGCTTCCCTTATCTGACTAAAAGCGACAACCTCTGAGAAATGAAGCTACCATAAATCCCCTCTCTTGGGAAATTTCATTGCGATGAAGAAGACGGAATGGCACTCACACCTGCATAAACAAATAGCACAAACTTTCTTATCTCCCATGAGTTGGCCTGGAAACTCATTTGTCTTTCCTAAAGAAATCTATTTCTTCTTCCCATAGAAGACTTTTCTGCCCTCCTCCCTTTCCTCTACTAAGTTAGGTATATAAACCTCTCTCTTCAACTATTCAGCAAACTAGCTACTTCTTTTGTTAGTTCCTGTATGCATATGAATAAATATTTCCTCTGTTGATCTGTACTTTGTCAGTTTAATTCCCAGGCCCCTAAGAACTGAACCTAAGAGGAAAAGTTTTTCCTCCCTAACAATACCAATGGAAATACATATTATGCTCTTTTTTGTGTCTGAAAATTTTGCTCAAAATTATATTTGTATGATTATTTTCATTGCTGAATAACATTTCCTTGTATGAAATTACAATTTATTCACTCTAGTATTGAAACAATTTTGGGTTCTTTCACTTATTCATTAATGTATCAATAAGTATGACATACATTTATTGAGTATCAATTTAACATTAGATACTGTACTAATTAAAGATAAAAATATTGATAGGACACAATTTATGCCCTCAAGGGACTTACAGTCCAATAGCAGTAATAAAAGATGAACAAATGTAACCAACTGCAATATGGTTGGACTTGATCATTTAGCTCTCTTATACTATGGTTGAGTGAAATGATAGTTGAGATGCGTAAATCCTATAATATGTTCAACAATGAAGATATAGTTATTTGCATTTTTTGCAGTAATAATATAATTTTAATGTATACTTTGGAGTAGAACAGTATCTTAAAACAAAACAATGTTCTTACTAAAGAAACTAAATAAAAAATGAAGACATATAATTGAAATTGGCTGTGGTGCTCATTATTTTTTAACTTCATCTTAACAAATTGCAGTGTTTTCCCAGTTGACGTAGAAGGTACAGCTGTAACAATATACAAACATACTTGTATATATTTCAAAATTTAAAATAATGTTAGGTATTTTAGCACTGATGTTCACCCTCAAAAGTGTCCTGGTTTTGATGATATAAATGATATGAACACATTAGGCAAGGAAAATAAGCAATAGCAAACAAACCAAAATACTGAAAAGTGAAATTTGTGGTTTTCATGATGTTCCACTAAAAAGTTATGTACCATTATTTTATGGTATTTACTTCTAGTCATTCTCAATTTGTTTCAGATTTCAATGGGTGACTTTGGGGTGAAAGATGCCATCTTCTATAATGTCTAATACATCCAACTACCCCACACACTGAAACAACAATTTTAAATGGGAAACATTAAATCAGCTTCCCCTTTGGCACAAAGCTTGAGTCTTTGCTCCTCTACTAGTCCTCATGAATGTATCAGCCTCTCAGAATGAAAGATTGCTCTACTTTACGGTAGACATATATTTTACAACAAGGAATTCCTGACCTGTTATTTTACAAACTATAAAATCAGTAATGCAGTTATGAAGATAAACTCTGGTCAATATATCAAAGATCTGAAGAAAATGAGGGTGACGCTATTAAGATTTGGGCCACAGCCAAGAGAAGAACTGTAACAAACTCCATTTCCATTACATCTTGGTTGTTTTATGCATATATGAAGTATCTCTTAAACTAAAACCTGTAAGCAAAAGAATATTGAGTAAAATTCAGACAAAATTTATCTTCCAGATGGAAATGACCTAGACAAGTGATTTTTGTGAACATTTGCAAGGCTAAAGTAATTTGAAAACTTGTTTACACAATTGTTTTCTGAAGTTGAAGTTGAAGTTGAAGTTGATATCCAAAGTTACTTAATGGTTTTTCACTTGAAGATTGAAGTAGGGAACACAGAGAGACAGTAGAGAGGTAATGAAGATGAATGAAAGAATATAGGTAATAAAGGAAGGTATGTATAACTTATAAGCAGCTAAAATATGTGCCATGGTGTTGAAAACCTCTACTGAAATTCAAGTTGATTTCAATGACTCCTATCCTGTATATAAATCTGTTTTGTGCTGAGAGCTCCTGGCCTCACTATGCAAACCCTTAGCGTAGTTCCACCCACTGGGCATTTTACTGACCACAGCAAAGAACAGTTACACTGTCTCTGAATAATGAGAATATCAGCTTGACACATTTAGACAGATTTTTAAAAGCACCTCTTTAAAAGAAAGCAGCAGCTTGAAGAAAGAGTTATAATGTAATGCAAATAAATTCTAAGTCCCCCAGTTTTCCTATGCATGGGCAGTTAGTTCTAGTATACTCGGAAATTTCTGTATTGGTAGGTAATTTAGCAAAATACCTAAGAATACTGTATTTTATTATGGAAGGATTATAGATTTTCCCGTTCAGTGATTAAACAGTGAATTGTGGCTCTGAGCGATCATAAATTCAAATGTGTTAACAGTTTTAAATCTCTTATAGGTTACTTAGAGGAACCCATTCTTGTGTGTGTGTGTGTGTGTGTGTGTGTGTGTAAAGTAAATGATAATGTAGAGACTGACCAGAATAGGTTTTAAATAGCTTTTATAATATGAAAATGACAGGAATTTTGAGAGAAGATTTAATTAAGATCCTTTTTAGAGGCACATAAGATTGTGAATAGTTCACTCACAATTATGCATGAGGTTACATTTCCTTCTCCTGGCATTGTGGGGTCACCTAGACACTCTCATCCAGCATACCACCAGGTATCCAGGAGGAAGGGATGAAACTCTGCAAAATGCATCCAGTAGACAGAGTATCAGAGAGAAAAAGGGAATCAAATTGACATCAGGGTTCCGTGCAGATGAAATCTGGGCTCAATCTCAGATACTTTAGTATCTTACACTTGAAATGGATGTTAAGAATTAATCTAGTTTTGTCAATTAAAGTCTGATCTTCAGGTAAGCTGTTGTCAGTATTACCAATGTGCACATCAATGGTATCTATTTTATTCTCTCCTAAAAAACACCATTAAAGTAAAAGAAACTCATCATTAAAAGTAAAGCTAGATATTAACTTGTGATAAAGCAAAGATATCCAACAAATTCCTTGTACTTGTTATAGTACTAAACACTGAAAATCCTAAGCAAAATACTACTGATGGAGAATGTTATGGAAAACATGAAATGACAGCTATATATATGTCCTTTCTTAGTCAAATTTGTTGACAACTCTCTTGATTTTTTCTCCTTCCATATCCTTTCAAACAATTTCTATTTTGCTCTGTCTCTATTACTTGATTGAAACAGCTCTTGTCCAAGTTACCACTGACAACTTATGTTACAAAATTTAAAGAATGCATATTTATTCTTATATTGTTGATCATTTTCTCTGTCTTTACACATGCTCTTATCCTGGCTTCTGTGATTAGCATTATCCTATATATTCTGTAAATCTGCTCTGCCCCTATAGTGTACTCAAATATTTCAATGGCATTAAATATAAGTTATTTGCTTATGTTTCCCAAATTTACATTTTAAAATCAAACTTACCTCAGCAGTAAGCTCATATATTCAAATATCTTCTTGTCATAGACTACTGAGGTTTCATTCTATAATCTCAAATATAATAGGCCCTTAGAAGAATTTTAACTCTGTTCTTAATTTTATTTTTTTCTCTCTGACACTTTTATCTCCCCTGGGTTTCTCCAAACCAGCAAATGGCACCACCATAATTAATAAAACTTCTCAAGCCATAAACCTGAAACTCATCCTGATTCCTCTATTCTTTACCCTCCATATCTAATCAAACAGTGCCAATTATAGCCCACCAATATATTTTAAGTCCACCCACTTTATCTCCAACTTGACTGCCATCATGGTAAACCAAATCATCATCAATTCTTACCTAATAAAATTACTTTCTTACCTAATAAAATTACTTTCTAACTGATCTTAGCATGTCTATTTTTAGATTCCTAAACTAATTGTGTGCAAAGCAGACAGCAGGATTAAAACAAAACGAAACAAAACAAAAACTTGAATTAGACCTTGCTTAAAACCTTCTGATGGCATCTTATTGCAGTTAGAAGGAAATAAAAATATCTAGACAGGTCCTATATAATCCTTTCTGATATGAGGCTGCCAACCTCTCCATTTTCCTTCGTAACCCTATACCTTTCACTCTCTACACTCCTGCCCCATTGTTTTTCTCAGTTTTTCAAACACACCAAGTTCTATCTCCGCTCAGGGTCTGTGCACATTTCAGTTTTTGTCTGTTTTGCTTACTATGCTTTTGTTCCTGCTCTTAACATGTTTGCCAATTAATTAATTTTTGCTACTTCATTAAAATTGAATGAAAAAAGCATTTTTCAGAGAATTACTGACCTATTTAAACGACCCTGAAACTACCAACCTATTTTAAATGATATTGGGCAGATATCTCAAGATGAGAAACAAATTTCTCTAGACTCTGGGCTGAAAAATTTTATGAATATCATTACCCTGAAAAATAGAGATGAATATAACAAACAAAAGGACATCGTGATTCTGTGTTCCTATTCGGTATAAAGATAAATATATACAAAAGAAAAACCGCAAAAGTCACAGTTAACTTTTTGAAAAGGTTGCTGTCTATAAACTGCTTAACATTGATGTATTTTCTTAGGAGAGCAATAAGAAAGGGAAGCAAGCAAATGGGCTTTAATAAACCGTTATATTCATTTGCTATCTTCTTTTTCCTTACCTCTCCTCTAACAGCATGTCTCTTAAACTGGGGACAAAACATAGATAGTAATTTAAATTTCAAAGAAAAAAAAGAGCTATTTTAAAATAGTAGTTACAAAAAGTGACTGCCTGCCAGCTGCACTGATGACCTCTTAGCCCGCAGACTGACTCACACTCAGTCCACCTGCAATGTTGCTCTAACTGGTCTGCTGCGTGGAAGGAGCCCCTTTTCAGTGTGTGTTTAGTCAGTCACATCTCAACTAGCTTCCATGATGTAGTTCAAGTCCTACCTTTCTAATAAGCCTCTTGCAGACCATTTGAGCCTGTATGTGGACTTATTCTGACATATGCTGCTCTATCTACCAGTATGACCACTTGATCACCTCTTTTATCTTTTCATAAAATAATTTATGGGGGGATTCTTCTTCCTGGTGACATTCTAAATTCACTGAGGGCAATAATAATGTGCTTTCTGTTTGCTTATTTAATATATTTTCTAGTGCTATCTTGTCCTAAGCATTTGTTTTATAATAAAGAATATGATTCACTCAGCAAATAGTTACTGAGTTCTGCCATGACACTATAACATACTATAGTGCACTGGGAATACAGTGTTAACATATATTAAGTGTTTCATATATGTCAAGTATTGTTCTTTGTGTTTTACATTTGAAAACTCAATTTTCACTGTCAAGTTCTGAATAGACAGTATTATTACCCCCACCCGCAATTTATAGATAAAGAAAATGAGACACAGTCACGTGAAATAACTTGTTCAAGATCACAGAGGTTGTAAATAATAAGGTCAAGATTTGAATCCATGGAGTCTCATTACAGGTATATGTAATTAACTGCTTAGCTCACTGTACTTACAAGCTTGTGAAGAACACAACAATTGAATGAGCAATTACAAGGTGACATAAATACTGTAACAGGGTATAGACAGGGTATAGAGGAACACAAAGGAAAAGATTTAATGTAGACCTGTGGGCCTAAGGTCTATAGAGTCTGTACATATAAATTATATATAAATTGTGTGTGTGGAGAGAGAGAGGAAGAGAGAGAGAAGCTGTGTGTATGTGTGTGTATATATATATACCTTGTATTGAACATATGCATCACACACATACACACACACACACACACACCACACTACACTAGTCCTTAGGCGGTTTTGGTCTTCAATTTGTTTCTATCTTTTGCATACTATCAGTTTTGCATTAAAGCCATTTAAAAATGGATTTACAAAAAAAAACTACTGCCCTGTCATCAGCAAAATCTTATTGTCTACATTTTCCTACTGAATTCCTGGGAAAAATAATAGGCTTAAATTAGTTTACAGTATAAAACATAAATATTCTCCTAAAATTATATAAACTAACTTCTTCTAAAATGGAGAAAACCATTCGCTTACAGAGTCATATACAAATATATTGCCTGCATTCAAATGTTTGTCTTTTGAATTAATAACCCTATCTAGAGTATTTACTAGGAAAAATATCTGAAAGTTTTACAAGTCATATTAATCTTTTAGCAATGGAATTTCAAAATCTTTACAAATGTCTTACCAAAGTAGAACTCTTCATATGTAACAATTGCACTTAATTTTTTCAAGTTTGAAAGTTCCTACAGTGCTCCAAAGAGTTTGGCATATTGTCTTCTGTGAGAAGACCCAAAATCTCACTCAACTTCTCTCAGCATTCTTTGAACCCAAGGAATAAATTACTCCATCAAGAAGTGGTTTTCATTGTCCATTCATTGCTTATGTATTAAGCGCTGATAATATAAAAGTAAGTCTGCCATCAGGGGAGCCAGAGACTAGTGGAGAAAGAGATTCCTTGTTTTTGTTTTAATCCTTTTCAGATGACACATCAGTACAGCCTAAGTCTGAACCTCAATGTCTTCCCAAATGTGCCAGGGAGGAAAAGCCTGATGTAAAGAGAAAATGTGATGTGAAAGATGAGCCACAGATGCACTGATTACATAATGCTCTGAGCAGGGCTGCTGCATTGCACAATTCCAGGAGGCAGTCACATTATCGTCTATGTGTTAATAAATAACGCTCTCTGGAGTTGTGCAGTTTACAGCCTGCTCAACCACACCTGGCAGCCCTGACTAGGGCTTCTCTTAATGCTCCAAGTAACAGTTCCAATGAATTCATTTTAGAGACATGAAAACATCAAACAAACAAGGCTACTCCTCAGCTTCAGAAGCAGCTTTTCAAGATAATGGAGAGAAAGCAAATCATTATAAAATTCAACATTTATATTGCAGACCATCAATGATTAATTTAAGAGACTTTTTTTTTTTTTTTAAAGTAACCATGCCTACTGGGGGACATGGAGCCAAACTTCTATGAATGACTTCATCCTGCTCTCCAACAAAGCTTTTAATTATGGGTACTTTATAAAGTGCATGATGTTAATGAGACATTTGCTCAGCAGGCTGCTTCCCAGGGCTCCTTCTTCTAGTTCCCTTGACTCTGGCAGGACCTGGCAGCCGCTACAGCAAGAGTAAGAGTTCAGATGTTTCAAAACAGAATTCAATGATCTTTTGCCAACATGAAGGAGATAGATATGAGCATAAGGAAAAAAAATACATTGCTCTGCAAAACACTGCTTCATTTCTCAAACACAGAGGGAGGGCAGAGAGGAATAAATTGCATTGGGCTGCTTCTCAGTTTTAAAATAAAGGTTTACAAAGCAGTTTCATTTTTTTTGTGCAATTCATCATTCCTTTAATATTATTTGGATAGGAAACTGATTTAACTCAATTATCCTTAACTGAATTCAGGGCATTTTAGTCACGCAAACAGGAAAGGAAGAGTGGAGTAGCATGAGAGTTATTAGGGTTGAGACAGAGAAGAAATGTTCCACCCACCCAGCTGCCCACTAGTACCATTACTTTTGCCATCTGTAATTACATTCTATCCACAGTTTTATTCTCTTCACAGAGACACATAATCTGACTTTGGAAGTTATCTTTCTAAAGCCATAACATGCTGGAAAGCCTCACTATTTCACGAGCTTTACTGAAAATTCTGGAACTTTCTTCCCCAACTGTTTCCTCTTAACCATGATTTCAAAGCCTAATTTAGGAACCTAAAAGTTTGGGTTTGGAAGTATTTTTCCGTATCATCCTCCTTACATTGCACAAGTATGAGTTTGTTACAGGAAATTCTGGCTACAAAAAACATGGAAGGACTAGGAGCCTGGGAAGGCAAGACTATTGCAGGGGCCAAATTTGATATCAATTAACATTACTTGGTAAAATAAATTTCAGCATCTGCCTTGTGCAGTTCCTGACAGCCATCCCCACTACTGTCAATTTCCCTCTTTTGAATCTTCCCATCTTACTTTCCCTACACATGTCAGGCAATACTTATAATCAAGGCATATCTCAGCTAACCTTCTCCAAGGTATAAGAGCCGCATCTCCTGGTCTCATACTGTGGAGTTATCCTAGGTAATTTATTTATTTATCACATTGGCTAATAAAGCCTCAAATATGTGAAGGACTTATCCAGATATCGCCATAGAATTCTGTGAGGATGGGCATAACTCAGAAGGAACATTCATGTAGAATCTCAGACATATTTTTTAAATACATGGGCTATTAAATAAGGTGAGAGAAAAAATACATGTCAAGTACTTTTCCGTTCACCAAACTAATTCAATTTGTGCCGTTGACAACATTGATGATGGCTTTTCTGGGAAAAGCCTGCTCAGTTTGAGATTGTCTCAATATTGTAAGCATGGTTTTCAGAAATGGACTGCATAAACAATCCTGCCCAGAGATAGAAGCAGAGAGAAAGCAAATGGACTGTGGTTCCATGGAAGGCTCCTCCAAGCAAGCTCTGGTGCTCAGATGTTCCCAGGAAGGGAATACGTGTGCAGAGACTGCTGGGTTGCCTTTCCCTGGTGTTAGCACTCAGAGCCACTGAACATGGACTAATATTCTCCATTGTGCAATATCACACTGTTTTACTCTGACCTGTTTTCATCAGAGACAGGCTAGAGTGTGTGGACCTTTTTATCTACCAGATCTCTGCACTAAGCATGGGTATAGGTAAGTAGAGGAAAATGTCTTGTATGGGAACAGTGGCACATAGTTTACAAAGGGCTTATTACACATGATCATTTGCCCTAATCCTCCAACAAATGTTTTAAGGAAGGATTATTAACTCCATTTTTAAAATGAGGAAACTGAGGCCTGAAGAGGTGAAAAGGTTGGCTCAGAACCATACAACAAATAATGTCAGAGTGGAGGCTCAAATGCAAGGATTATATTTCTTGCAAGGATTATATTTCTAAGTCCAGTGTTTGTTTAAGTTATTGCATATCTCTATAGTTACCTGAAACTTAAAATAATTCTATATCATTGTAAAAGCTTTCTAAAAATTTCCTAGTGACCTAAAAGAAAAGAGAGAATAGATGATACACCAAAAACTATGTTTCCATGTTTTTCTGAGGAGCTCTTTTTTTTATTTGATAGGAACATAGAGAAACTAGAGAAGAGTCATAGAACAGAGGACAATTCCCTGGAATCAAAGAATACAATTAGGCTAATTTGTTTTTAGTGCACCAAAATATATCTTATGGACAAAGTAGCTGCTGAGCCAAAGCTGTATTCATGGTAGTGATACACACAGGAATACACAAATTGTGATGCAGATAACCAAGTCTTTGTGGTCATTGGAGTATGTGGGGCAGTGAAGGTGAAGCTCATTGACAAGTGTGGTTTGGTTTCTTCCCAGATTTCTATACTTTCTGAGTTTCTTATTTTTGACTCTATAGGTAATTTTTAAATTATCTAACTACAGTTCTGAGATGTCTATTATTATTTTGCCTTAAAATAGTCTTAAAAAGATATATTGGATATCTTATATTTTTAAATGGTCATATACAAAACATTCTCCTTCCTTATAAAATGTTATTTCTTTGCATAAAAAAGGTATTTCTTTTAATTAATTGATTTTACTCTACTCACATTTTAAATTCCAACGCTCCAATTCTCGTCAACTATCAACTAGGTCAATGACACCTAAATCTGCATCTTCAGTGCTCACTTCCTCTCTGTCCATTTCTTTCTCATACTTCCTGGTCACTGATTTACCTCTGAAACATTTCTCAAGACTGTTCATATTGGCCTGCTTTCCTAAAACCCTTCAACATTTATTACTTGAATAGCAACAATCTCCTACTTGGTGTTCCTATTTCCACCTCTCTTTCTTCCATTATAAAGATAGAACCTATCTTTTGTCAACATTTAATAAACAAAAACCTCAGTTAAGTAGAGTCAGGGGACCAGAAAGGGGAGCTCTCATGCTCTACCACTTTGTGGAGCCCAATAGGGAGACAAAAGACTTCCTCTTCTTGCTTGGCAAGAGCTCAGCCTATGAGAGACTATCACAGCTCAGCCAGTGAAAAGTCCTGGACTCTTTGTTTACTATAGTTCTCACAACTTCCTTTTCCACTCTATAGAAGAGTTCTCCTCATTTTTGCTGGGGGATTGCAAGTGCCTTGCCATGGTTGCAGACCTAAAATTACAGCTCTTTGCTGATCCTGAATAAACCCATTTTTGCCGCAGAAATAATTGGCAGTCTATTTGGTTTATGTAAACACTTTCTAAAATGTAAATATAAGTCTGACAATCTTTTACTGAAATGTCTAATACCTGAATAAAGAAGGAATTTAAAATATAAACATATTTATGGGACAGTATTAAATAAAAGAGTAAAAATGCTGTATGCAGTGTTAGACTTAACTAGGTAAGTATAATGCAAGCATGTAGGTAGTAACACACAAACTTCTCAGGCATTGTGTATTATTGTGGAGGATGCAAAAATATATTTTAATGATATCTTTTCTATTTATTTTTGTATAACTTTAAAATTAAATAGTAAAAATGTATATTCAATAGCTGTGTTACCTAGCATCCTTAGTCTAACTGTATCAAAACAACACAGAAAATTCTTTCAAAGCTGAACTCAATTTAATTTTCCCCAGACACAAATTAAAAAAATAATCGTATCCAGGCATACAATGCTATTCAATCTTTTAAAAATATGCCTTGTTAATTCCTCTTCCTATACTTGGCACATAAATCCCATTTTTCAATGCTTGTGTTTTATTTCTGTCCTAGATCCTACCCAAATTTTCCAGGCAGTGAGGTTCTTTATCATCTATGTTTCTAATGCTCTGTTCAGCCATAAAAAAGAAGGAAATCTTGCCTTTTGCTGTAACATGGATGGGTCTTGAGGGCATTATGTTAAGGAAGTCAGCCAGAGAAAGACAAATGCTGTATGATTTCACGGATATGTGGAATCTTAAAAAACCAAACTCATAGATACAGAGAACAGATAGGTGTTGTCAGAGGCCAGGATGAGGGTGGGGGAAATGGGTGAAAGGGGTGAAAAGGTACAAACTTCCAGTTATAAGATAAATCAGCCCTGGGAATGTAATGTACAGCATGGTGACTGTAGTCAACAATAGTGTGTTGTGTATTTGAAAGTTGCTAAGAAAGTAAATCTTGAAAGTTCTCATCACAAGAAAAAAAATTTAACTATGTGAGGTAATGGATGTGGACTAAACTTACTCTGGTAAACATTTCGCAATATACACATATATCAAAGTATGTTGTACACTTTGGACTAATACAATGTTAAATATCAATTATTACCTCAGTAAGACAGGGAAAAAAAGTCCTTGACATACTGGGCCCATCACTGGACCTCCTTGAAATGAAGAACCTTAGCTTTTCATATTCGAATCTCTCCTTTAACTTATCAACTCCTCTAGAGTACTTCCTTGTCCTCCGAGTAACCTCTCATCCCTCTTAGCCCTAGCCTCAGTTTATAGCATTGCACCTGGATTGGAGCTGAAGCTGGAGCTTTTCTTTAAGCCTAACAGGCCGTGGACCAGTACCAGCCCACAGCCCAGGGTTGGGGACCCACGTGCTAGGTGATTCTGTCTTAAGTAGAACTTTACAGCTGTATTTTAGTGCCTCCATCTATAAGGGAAGGAAAATGCACTTTCACCTACTTGAAGTACACAGAATCAATAAAGCACATTTAAATCTCTATAAACTTAGGTAGTAGTATGATTTTAGAGCACTTCCCTTCACACACAATCTCTCAGTAAGGGATAAGTTATTGCCATTCTGATACACACACTCACTTATATAGTCACACTCTTTTCGTCTCCCCGGTCTGTCCTTACTTTTCCTTTTCAAGCACTGTGTTCACATCACTTAGTTTCACATAGGTAAAGTCAGCACTGAACCATACTTCCTTCATTCTCATGTGCTATGTTACTTCAGCAGCAGCATCACTATCGTATATCGAGTACCTACTACCTAAAGGCATTTTCAAATGACAGAATAAAATGGGTTTGAGGGGAAATCCACTTTTCTCCCACAAGTTCAGAAGCATGTTCAAGTTCACAGCTCCTCATAGAACAGTGTTTAATCATGATGAGTTACAGAAAGTCTTCTTAAAAATGAGCCCATTAAAAAAAAAAGTAACATGGTAGACCTCCCCTTTCTATGACCAAATATTAGTAACACCATGTCCTTCCTCTTCCTCACTACAAGCAGACTGATAGACCTATTCCTTCCTGAGAGGCACATGCAACACACCTTTCAACTAACAAGTTCTATGTACCCATATATTCCAGCACACTTTTTCTGCTCCCTACTTGTTCCTATAAGATGGAGGAACATTTCTCATTTTAATCATGTTGCTCTCCACAGTTTATAAGAGCTATCTGACACTGGCTTTAAAAGCCAGAAATAAAGTGTACGCTTTGTTATTTTAACAAAGTTCATTCCTTTAGGCAGAGCAGCAAAAGGACTACAGGGCAGTTTATTCCAATCTCTTTACCAGATAGACACCTCCCACTCTTTAATAGATACCCAGCTTTTCACAAGCAAAGGCTGTTCTTCAGATGTACAACCACACTCCTAAGGGATTCTTCTCCACCAGCTATTCAAAGAGTACACTGTGGGATATAAAGATATTTTAATTTGATCCATTGACTGCCTGATATTTTTAAACATTCCTGGTTTTTTACCAAATTATCATAATTACCAGAGTTTGGTTCTTTCTTTCCTTTCTAAATTATTGCTATATTCTACCTTGCATTCTTTTCGTGGAGCCTCAAGCAGCTAGATCTTCCTAACAGTACTTATTCCAACAAACTGAGAGGAAGGGGACCTAATGTAAATCTGCACAAGGACACAAAGTGTGTTGGGAGGATGGTAAAAAGGCCACTTAAAAGAAAACCAAACACTTCATCAGTGACTGCACTTTAAAAGTGTCAAGGTCATACAAAGACAAGAAAAGGCTAAGGAACTGTTACAGACTAGAAGAAACTAAGGAGAAATCACAACAACATGATTCTGGAACAAAAAAAGGCCATCAGTGGGAAAAATGAAGAAAGTCAGATCAGGTCAATACATTAATAGTTAATACTATTGTACCAATGTTAATTTTCTGTTCTTACCACTGTTCTGTGGTTACGTAAGATGTTAACATTAGGGGAAGTGAATGAGGTGAGGAATATAAGGAAATTATTCAGACTTTTTTTTTTTTTGTAACTTTTCTGTATTTCTAATATCAGTTCAAATTTAATTAATAAATAAATAAATAAAATGAAAAAAAATGTAAAGCCCATGCACAAACCAAGGTCATGTTCCAGAAGTTTTGGTTGAAGCCTAACTTTCAGGAAAATGGAGAACCTAGACAGGGAAATGATTCGACAAATATATGGAAAATCAAACTTCACTTTTAAGCAGAGCCACCTAAATGAATCATCTAACAAGTTCTGGAGAAATAGCAGATTAAAGGGCCAGGCCTAGAAGGCAGAGAGCAGGGAAAAACGTTTCCTCACTGTTTTCTTCAACATTCCCAGCAACAGAGGAAAGAAAGCAAGCCTGAGTAAGCAGCAAGTCATGTGCTGTGACTCTGGGAAGGCTTCTCCTCCCTCCACCCCCGTTTAGTTTGTGCTTCTTAAAAGGAAAAAAGTGTACTTGGTCACTGTGATGGAATGTCTTTCATTAGGAGGATCTGAAACACCTACCAATATTAACGTTTATGGAGATAAAAAGTATTCCTCTTTTAGAATCCCAGATATAATACCAAGGTGAAAAAAAAATCCAGTAATTCACACAAATTGTCTTGTGCAATGATGCCCTAAACTTAATACATAGATTTTGAATAGCCTCTATTAGCAGTGATAAAATATGAGTATCTATCCTTAGAAAAATTTTAGTTGTTAATAGCATATTGCATTTGCTTAACATAGTAGATATCCAAAGTGTTTCAAAATATATTATGACACCATGACATCCTTATAAAATATCAATATATTTAAATTTTCAAATGAAAAAAGTGAAACTTCACAAGGTTTATTAACTGCATAACCTACATATGGCAGTAACTGACATTTGGCTTGAATGCAGAGGAACTCCAAGGGCATGGTAAAAAAATAGCCTGTGCTCCTGGGAGGGAGGAAGCTGATATGCAGCTCGGAGCTGGCTGTCATGCAGGACTGCAGGCCTGATGTGATCTGCCAATTATTCAGCAGGAAATCAAAGTTTCATCAAATAAAATTTTGTCAACCAAAAACTGACTGTCTTGTTTCTACTCCAACTCAGTTGGAGTCAGAATGGCATTTCTGAAATATATATATTTCTAGATATAATAGTACATTAATTTCCTCATCAACTATCACTTGAAGACTAAAAAGTGGGATAAATTTGTGGCTATTTTACTATATCTATTGTGAAATATATATAACATTTTACATCATGTAAATATTATGTGATATTTCTTAATATTTAAGGATTCAAAAACTTAGTTTTTTTAAAAAATAAAGTGCCAGGGGACCTTCAAGATGGCGGAGGAGTAAGACATGGAGATCACCTTCCTCCCCACAAATACATCAGAAATACATCTACATGTGGAACAACTCCTACAGAACACCTACTGAACGCTGGAAGAAGACCTGACTTCCCAAAAGGCAAGAAACTCCCCACATACCTGGGTAGGGCAAAAGAAAAAAGAAATAACAGAGACAAAAGAATAGGGATAGGACCTGCACCAGTGGGAGGGAGCTGTGAAGGAGGAAAGGTTTCCACACACTAGGAAGCCCCTTCACGGGCGGAGACTGCGGGTGGCGGAGGGGGGGCTTTGGAGCCACGGAGGAGAGCGCAGCCACAGGGGTGCAGAGGGCAAAGCGGAGAGATTTCCACACAGAGGATCGGTGCCGAGCAGCAATCACCAGCCCGAGAGGCTTGTCTGCTCACCCGCCGGGGCGGGCGGGGGCTGGGAGCTGAGGCTCGGGCTTCAGTCAGATCCCAGGGAGAGGACTGGGGTTGGCTGCGTGATCACAGCCTGAAGGGGGCTAGTGCGCCACGGCTAGCCAGGAGGGAGTCCAGGAAAAGGTCTGGAGCTGCCGAAGAGGCAAGAGACCATTGTTTTGGGGTGCACAAGGAGAGGGGATTCAGAGCACCACCTAAACGAGCTCCAGAGACGGGCGCGAGCCGCAGCGATCAGCGCGGACCCCAAAGACGGGCGTGAGACGCTAAGGCTGCTGCTGCCGCCACCAAGAAGCCTGTGTGCGAGCACAGGTCACTCTCCACACTGCCCCTCCCGGGAGCCTGTGCAGCCCGCCACTGCCAGGGTCCCGTGATCCAGGGACAACTTCCCCGGGAGAACACACGGCGCACCTCAGGCTGCTGCAACGTCATGCTGGCCTCTGCCGCCGCAGGCTCGACCCCCATTCCACACCCCTCCCTCCCCCCAGCCTGAGTGAACCAGAGCCCCTGAATCAGCCGCTGCTTTAACCTCATCCTGTCTGGGTGGGAACAGACACCCTCAGGCGACCTAAACACAGAGGCGGGTCCAAATCCTAAGCTGAACCCTGGGAGCTGTGTGAACAAAGAAGAGAAAGGGAAATCTCTCCCAGCAGCCTCAGGAGCAGCGATTAAATCTCCACAATCAACTTGATGTATGCTGCATCTGTGGAATACCTGAATAGACAACGAATCATCCCAAATTGAGGCAGTGGACTTTGGGAGCCCATAGAGTTGGAATTTGCTGTCTGTCACTGATTTCTTTCTCAGTTTTATGTTTATTTTATCATACTTTTTAGTGCTTGTTACCACTGGTGGATTGTTTAGTGGTTTGGTTGCTCTCTTCTTTTTTAATTATTATTATTTTTTTAATTTTAATAATTTTTTTGTTTCTCTTTTTCTCCCTTTTCTTCTGAGCAATGTGGCTGACAGGGTCTGGTGCTCTGGCCTGGTGTCAGGCCTAAGCCTCTGAGTTGGGAGAGCCGAGTTCAGGACACTGGACCACGAGAGACCTCCAGGCCCCATGTAATATTAATCAGTGAGAGCTCTCCAAGAGATACCCATCTCAACACTAAGACCCAGCTCCACCCAACGGCCAGCAAGCTCCCGTGCTGGATGGCCCATGCCAATCAACTAGCAAGACAGGGACACAACCCCATCCATTAGCAGAGAGGCTGCCTAAAATCATACGAAGTTCACAGACACCCCAAACACACCACTGGATGCGGCCCTGCCAACCAAAGACAAGATACAGCCCCACACACCAACACACAGGCAGCAGTCTCCTACACCAGGAAGCCTATGCAAACCACTGAGCCAACCAGACCCACTGGGGGCAGACACCAAAAACAACAGGAACTACAAACCTGCAGCCTGCCGAAAGGAGACCCCAAACACAGTAAGTTAAACAAAATGAGAAGACAGAGAATTATGCAGCAGATGAAGGGGCAAGGTAAAAACCCACCAGACCAAACAAGTGAAGAGGAAATAGGCAGTCTACCTGAAAAAGAATTCAGAGTAATGATAGTAAACATGATCTAAAGTCTTGGAAACAGAATGGAGAAAATACAAGAAATGTTTAACAAGGACCTCGAAGAACTAAAGAGCAAACAAACAATGATGAACAACACAGTAAATGAAATTAAAAATTCTCTAGAAGGAATCAATAGCAGAATAATGGAGGCAGAAGAACGGAGAAGTGGCCTGGGAGATAAAATAGTGAAAATAACTACTGCAGAGCAGAATAAAGAAAAAAGAATGAAAAGAATTGAGGACAGTCACACACCCTCTGGGACAACATTAAACGCACCAACATTCGAATTATACAGGTCCCAGAAGAAGACAAAAAAAAAAAAAAACGGGACTGAGAAAATATTTGAAGAGATTATAATTAAAAACTTCCCTAACAAGGGAAAGGAAATAGTCAATCAAGTCCAGGAAGTGAAGAGTCCCATACAGGATAAATCCAAGGAGAAACACGCCAAGAAACATATTAATCAAACTATCAAAAATTAAATACAAAGAAAAAATGTTAAAAGCAGCAAGGGAAAAGCAACAAATTACATACAAGGGAATCCCCATAAGGTTAACAGCTGATCTTTCAGCAGAAACTCTCCAAGCCACAAGAAAGTGGCAGGACATGTTTAAAGGGATGAAAGGGAAAAACCTACAACCAAGATCACTCTACCCAGCAAGGATCTCATTCAGATTTGATGGAGAAATTAAAACCTTTATAGACAAGCAAAAGTTAAGAGAATTCAGCACCACCAAACCAGCTTTACAACAAATACTAAAGGAACTTCTCTAGGCAGAAAACACAAGAGAAGAAAAAGACCTACACAAACAAACCCAAAACAATTAAGAAACTGGTAAGAGGAACATACATATTGATAATTATCTTAAATGTAAATGGATTAAATGCTCCAACCAAAAGATATAGACTGGCTGAATGGATACAAAAACAAGACCTGTGTGTATGCTGTCTACAAGAGACCCACTTTATACCTAGGGACACATACAGACTGAAAGTGAGGGGATGGAAAAAGATATTCCATGCCAGTGGAAATCAGACAAATGCTGGTGTAGCAATGTTCATATCAGACAAAATAGACTTTAAAATAAAGCCTATTACAAGAGACAAAGAAAGACACTACATAATGATCAAGGGATCAATCCAAGAGAAAGATATAACAACTGTAAATATATATGCACCCAACATAGGAGCACCTCAATACATTAGGCAAATGCTAACAGCCATAAAAGGGGAAATCGACAGTAACACAATCATAGTAGGGGACTTTAACACCCCACTTTCACCAATGACAGATCATCCAAAATGAAAATAAATAAGGAAACACAAGCTTTAAATGACACATTAAACAAGATGAACTTAATTGATATTTACAGGACATTCCATCCAAAAACAACAGAGTACACTTTCTTCTCAAGTGCCCATGGAACATTCTCCAGGATAGATCATAACTTGGGTCACAAATCAAGTCTTGGTAAATTTGAGAAAACTGAAATCTTATCAAGTATCTTTTCCGACCACAATGCTATGAGACTAGATATCAATTACAGGAAAAATAACTGTAAAAAATACAAACACATGGAGGCTAAACAATATGCTACTAAATAACCAAGACATCTCTGAAGAAATCAAAGAGGAAATCAAATTACCTAGAAGCAAATGACAATGAAAACATGACCATCCAATACCTATGGGATGCGGCAAAAGCAGTTCAAAGAGGGAAGTTCAGAGCAATACAATCCTACCTCAAGAAACAAGAAAAATATCAAATAAACAACCTAACCTTACACCTAAAGCAATTAGAGAAAGAAGAACAAAAAAACCCCGCAGTTAGCAGAAGGAAGGAAATCATAAAGATCTGGTCAGTAATAAATGAAAAAGACATGCAAGAAACAATAACAAAGATCAATAAAACTAAAAGCTGGTTCTTTGAGAAGATAAACAAAATTGACAAACCATTAGCCAGACTCATCGAGAAAAAAAGGGAGAAGACTCAGATCAACCGAATTAGAAAGAAAAAGGAGAAGCATCAACTGATACTACAGAAATACAGAGGATCATAAGAGATTACTACAGAAACTGTATGCCAATGAAACAGACAACCTGGAAGAAATGGACAAATTCTTAGAAAAGTACAATCTTCTGAGACTGAACCAGGAAGAAATAGAAAATATAATCAAACCAATAACAACCACTGAAATTGAAACTGTGATTAAAAATCTTCCAACAAACAAAAGCCCAGGACCAGATGGCTTCACAGATGAATTCTATCAAACATTTAGAGAAGAGCTAACACCTATCCTTCTCAAACTCTTCCAAAATATAGCAGAGGGAGGAACACTCCCAAACTCATTCTACAAGACTCCCATCACCCTGATACCAAAACCAGACAAAGATGTCACAAAAAAAGAAAACTACAGGCCAATATCACTGATGAACATAGATGCAAAAATCCTCAACAAAATACTAGCAAACAGAATCCAACAGCACATTAAAAGAATTATACACCATGAAGCGGGGTTTATCCCAGGGATGCAAGGATTCTTCAATATATGCAAATCAATCAATATGATACACCGTATTAACAAATTGAAGGATAAAAACCATACGATAATCTCAATAGATACAGAAAAAGCTTTTGCCAAAATTCAACACCCATCCAGAAAGTAGGCATAGAGGGAATCTACCTCAACATAATAAAGGCGATATATGACAAACCCACAGTCAACATCATTCTCAATGGTGAAAAACTGAAACCATTTCTTCTAAGATCAGGAACAAGACAAGGTTTCCCTCACTCACAGCTATTATTCAACATAGTTTTGGAAGTTTCAGCCACAGGAATAAGAGAAGAAAAAGAAATAAAAGGAATCCAATTTGGAAAAGAAAAAGTAAAACTATCACTGTTTGCAGAGAACATGATACTTACTGTACATAGAAAATCCTAAAGATGTTACCAGAAAACTAGTAGAGCTGAAAAATCACTGAATTTGGTAAAGTAGCAGGATACAAAACTAATGCACAGAAATCTCTTGCATTCCTATACACTAATGATGATAAATCTAAAAGTGAAATTAAGGAAACACTCCCATTTACTACTGCAACAAAAAGAATAAAATACCTAGGGATAAACCTACCTAAGGACACAAAAGACCTGTATGCAGAAAACTATAAAACACTGATAAAAGTAATTAAAGACGATACAAACAGATGGAGAGACATACCATGTTCTTGTATTGGAAGAATCAACATTGTGAAAATGACTATACCACCCAAAGCAATCTACAGATTCAATGCAATCCCTACCAAACTACCAATGGCATTTTTCACAGAACTAGTACAAGAAATTTCACAGTTTGTATGGAAACACAAAAGACCCCGAATAGCCAAAGCAATCTTAAGAAGAAAAATGGAGCTGGAGGAATCAGCCTCCCTGACTTCTTACTATACTACAAACCTACAGTAATCAAGACAGTATGGTACTGGCACAAAAACAGAAATAGAGATCAATGGAACAGGATAGGAAGTCCAGAGATAAACCCACGCACATATGGTCACCTTATCTTTGATAAAGGAGGCAAGAATATACAATGGAGAAAAGACAGCCTCTTCAATAAGTGGTGCTGGGAAAACTGGACAGCTACATGTAAAAGAATGAAATTAGAACACTCCCTAACATTGTATACAAAAATAAACTCAAAATGGATTAAAGTTCTAAATGTAAGGCCAGACACTATCACACTCTTAGAGGAAAACACAGGCAGAACACTCTATGACATAAATCACAGCAAGATCATTTTTGACCCACCTCCCAGAGTAATGGAAATAAAAACAAAAATAAACAAATGGGACCTAATGAAACTTCAAAGCTTTTGCAGAGCAAAGGAAACCATAAACAAGACGAAAAGACAGCCCTCAGAATGGGAGAAAATATGTGTAAACGAAGCAACTGACAAAGGATTAATCTCCAAAATATACAAGTAGCTCATGCAACTCAATAGCAAAATAAAAGAAACAACCCAATCTAAAAATGGGCAGACCTAAACAGACATTTCTCCAAAGAAGATATACAGATTTCCAACAAACACATGAAAGGATGCTCAACATCACTAATCATTAGAGAAATGCAAATCAAAACCACAATGAGGTATCACCTCACACCAGTCAGAATGGCCATCATCAAAAAATCTATAATTAATCAATGCCGGTGTGGGTGTAGAGAAAAGGGAACGCTCTTGCACTGTTGGTGGGAATGTAAATTGATACAGCCACTATGGAGAACACTATGGTGGTTCCTTTAGAAACTAAAAATAGAACTACCATATGACCTAGCAATCCCACTCCTGGGCATATACCCTGAGGAAACCATAATTCAAAAATAGTCATGTACCACAATGTTCATTGCAGCACTATTTACAATAGCCAGGACATGGAAGCAACCTAAGTGTCCATCAACAGATGAGTTGATAAAGATGTGGCACATATATATAATGGAATATTACTCAACCATAAAAAAATGAAATTGAGTTATTTTTAGTTAGGAACTTTTATCCTGGCGGTTCTTATACTATCACAGTATATGACCCCATGTGAGTAAAAGAGTATACACAGGATCCAAACACAGGGCTGAGTTCGCTTCTACGGATTTGTGCCTTCTTGCTTACAGAAGCAAATATGAAGAAATGAAAATAGTAGTAGTAGTAATATTAAAACATAATGTTCCGTGTAGTAAATGAGTATAATGAGACAGCTAAAACTTAGCTTTCAAATCAGAACTGATAAAAAATTTTATGCATATAATATGTATCAACATGAATTTCAAAATTAACCATTGTCAAATGTCAGAATAGAAAAAATGAGATTAATAGTTTGCTCCACCAACTAGTCAATATGCTATGAGATAAAATTAATAACTCAATATAATTCATACCACTTTCCAAATACATGGAAATACCAGAAAAATAACAGAGAAAATTAAGCAAATATGTATGTGCCATTGCATTTCTTTAAAAGGCAAGGGTAGTAAATAGGGACTTAATTTGTAGAGATAAACTTGGATAAATGGCCCTAGGGCCAAACCATAGTCCCTCACAGCTCATAGGATCTCTCATGACGAACTTCCCCTGCCTTCACCCCTTCTAAGAAAGGAGAATCTGAAGCAGGTTTTAAACCCCACTTGTTATGGAACTTTCCACTCAGGCTTTAGGGCCAGACTGACTAGATTCTGAGCTGTCATTTACTGTGAGACTGAGCAAGTTATTTAATTTTCTTATTCTCAGGTTCTTGATATGTAAACTTGTGGCATTAAAAGTACTTACCTGTTAGGTAAGGAACATCTAAAATTGACTCCAATTTATTAACAGAGTATTTTTAGATTTTGTGCTCTCAAGGAACATAGCTATTTTTCAAATAGAAAAGGAGATTCTACTCTGCATTGCCTGCTGTTGTATGTTATTTTGACATGAAAGAAATATTCTCTGTGTGGGTTTTGATAGTATTCAAGAGAGATTTATTATGTTTGACTTTATTTAGTTTTAGAAAGAGCCAATTTCATATATATGTATAAATTATATGCTAAACTTTAAATATTAATAAATTATATATGTAACTCTCAATGTCCCAGTGTGTTTATTTTTCCACAATGTAATTGCCATTATTCAAAAATATTCTCTGTGAACAAACTGGAGTATATTTTAGATACTAATAGCAATACTTATTAGTAGTTACATGAGAATCTCACCGTGTGACAGGCACTGGGCTAAACATATTACACACAACATTGTGCTGGTGAAGGAACAAAAGTAGAAAATTTGGAGTAGGTATCCTGAGTTCAAATCTTCACTCTGCTACTTCCTAGCTGAGTGAATAAGGGAAAATTATGTAACATCTTTGTGTCTCAGTTTGTACAACTGTAATATGGATCCCATGTATAGAGTTGTTATAAGGATTAACTCAGTTAATTAGAGGTTTCAGATCAGTGTCTGGCACATAGGAAGCACAGAATTAATGATTATTATTATTAAATATTTTAATTGAGACTTTTGTTTTGTTTTCAGAATCACTGTAGTAGGCCTAGCAGCAAAATTTGCATTGAGAAGACCTGAATTTCAATTCCAGATCCAATTTCTAATATCTGTTGTGACTTTGGTTGAGTCATATGAAGTCACTGAGCTTTACTTATCTGTAAAATCTGAATAACAACATTTGACTAATGGCCTACTATTACTGTCAAATAGAACAATGTAAGAAAAATTCCTCATAAGGTATAAAACCATAATGAAAATATAAGTATCTTCTTACCTAAACATAGAAAAATGAGTATTTATTGTCTTGCCTTTTCTTTCATGACATCTCCCTCAGTCCACCCTAACCCCACTCAGTGGAGGGTTTCAAAACTACAAACCCCAAATCACAATGGTTTCTATATGTGTTTGAAGATACAATGTCCCTAACCAGAAATATTTAAAGCAGCTGCTTTCTTTCTTTCTTTTTTTTTTTTTAAAGCAGCTGCTTTCTTAAAGAACAAACGATAATTTGGTACAAGTTATTCCATGTGCAAAAATCAAATAATGGTATGCATTTCCCAATTCACAGGAGGAAAAAAATGACAGCATTTTCTCAAGATTGAGACATTCTTTCATTTATTTTTTTCTTGTCTTTCCTTTTTGCTATTCTTTATCTGTTAGGGAAACTGAAAGTGACAGAATGAATTGTTGAGTATCAAACACACATTAATTAAAAGCCTCAGCCTCAGCCATGCTTTTTCTTTGGCAACAAGTTTCGTGATTGATACATGTATTTGTGGTTTTGCTCTTATATTGTGTTGATAAAATGTCATTTTTCCCTGTTATTTAATGGTTATGACACTGGGTGGAAATGTTTCAGGGTAAAAACATTCTCCAAGGAAAATCACATATGGTGTTTCCCACACTAGGCAGAAGAATTTTTCAGTAATTAGGTAGGATTTTACCAATCCAAGTAGAGATTTCTGAAAATAACTGGAGATATTCTTTCCTTGGGATGGAAAATTTTTAAATGACGAAAGTGAATTATATAGTTAACTAAAACTTAATTTTTTCCAACAGCTCTGGAAACCATACATTGGTCTGATTTTTTAAAAGCTTAATCACTAAATTACTAGTGGGAATCAGTATGTGACTTGTCATCAGATATGACTAATAAAATTTTTCTCTTATTTTTCCAGTAGAGAAGAAAAAATTCTGACAAGTCAGAATTTATCTGAAAGTCTTTTCAGTGGAGACCTGTGATTGAATGGTGTTTTGGAATTACACTTGGTTATGTAATTCTTCTAAATCTTTTCTCACTGTGTACTCCTGAAAGTAGAAACATGTGTTCTTTGGATGCTCTGGGCTGATAAAGCATGAAATTTCTTTGAAGTTTGCTGTTTCATTTTTTAAATTCACGTGAATTTTGCATTGTATTCCTTAATATAGGTGAATCTCTTTTAAAAGGAAAAAATCATTTTAAAGATAAAAATAATAAAATTAATAGTAATGTATACCAGGAAGATGTTTATCATGATTGAAGAAAGTGTTTCAAATTTTAATGTCCACACAAATCTCCTAGTAACCTTGTTAAGATATACATTCAAACCCAGTAGTCTTGGTGACGGCCTAAGACTCTCCATTTCTGAAGGCCCCGATGTGAGGAGATGCTGCTATAGTCCCCAGACCATATTCTGAGTAGCAAAGTTTTAAAGGACAACTGAAAAAAAATCCAGATGAGTCTCATGTAGACTCATTACAGTGGTGTTAATTCTGAAGTCATGTTGAAATATACAGGTAATGCATAGGAGTAGTGATTTCTGAATTATAAACAAAACATAAAAATTTCTCACTTCAATTAAATTCTAGCTACTTAAATAATTTCAATTACTCGAAAGCTAATTGGTATCACTCAGTTTACACATATTCTTTAGATTCTAATTTAGTGTTATATTGAACTGAACAGATTCCTTTATGCCCTTTCTAAGTAATGCATGCAACTCATTCCTCCAATGAAACCAGTTCTGCCACTCTGGCCCTAGCAAGGGTCTAAGGATCAGAGTCAGAACCACAGGTTTATAAAGCCCCAGAAACAGTAAATGATGGGTCTGGAATTTTAATCCAGTTTGACTGCAAAACCTTGCCATATACCTGTACAAGACAATGTTTATTTCCACACTAAAACCCTAAGTTTGTAAAGGCATTAAAAATGGAAGAAGTTAATATATTGAATATAATTATTTTCTTGAACTTATGGCAGTTGATAGAATACATCTTTATAATATAAGGTACTGAAAATATGTTGAACTGAATACATTTTTTAGGTATGTTCTAAAATAAAGCAGAATTCCATAACATCTGATGCAGATAATGGATAATATCCAGTCTCAAAAGTTTGACTTGATGTTAACCTAATACAAAATAACAGCATAATCACGTTATGAGAAAAGTGAGGATCTGAATTCACACTGAAATCACTTGTTAAGTCATTCTAGAAGAACTCTACCATTTTGAATAGTTTCAAATACACTTGTATTTTCCTGCTCTGGGCAATAGATGTTTATATGTCTATTTATCAGAGATTATCTTTTTCATAGCACCTTTAAAATCAGTAATCTGAGAGAAGCGGTACTGAGTGTCGAAAAATGCTACTATTTGTTAGTATTAGTAAAATACCAAAGTGTGAGAAAATCATCTAACACAGCTATACTTTTCTCCAAACCTAAAATAGCTTCTGAGAGCTTAGCTTGTGCAATTAGATCAGTGACAGCTGAGGAAGAGAGAAGTTCAAAGAGTGGCTCAATCAAACCACTAAACCAGGCAAGTGGAAAATTGCATTTTGTTGCTTTGAGTTAGGTAGGCTATTACCTGAATATGTATGCACATATTTATTTTCCATGTTTATTAATTTGGAGTTCTTCACTTTTCTTTTACCCTTTCTATAGCCCCATATTTAAACAAGTTGATGTTTTGGTTTTGTTTCTTTAATCTCTCGATGGCATTTCTCACAGTACGAGGTTTTCCACATCTCATTTTAATATCATTTAGTATTTAAGAAGAGTACTTATTTGCGAACCCCAGTTTATTAGTCATGCTCCAAAGTAAACATTCTGTATGAGCCCTCTGGAAGCACTGAAATTAAACTAGAAAACACTAACTCAAATGAATACAGGGCTGATGTGCATTCAGTCAGATAGCAATGTGCAACAAATGATCCCATTTTGATTATTTGTGTATCCTCATGCACAACAAGGGTGTGCTGTAGACCATGGTATTTAACCTGGACTCCACAGGCCCATGAACTAATTTCAGGGATCCATAAACTAGCTGATATTGGGTGGAAAATCTGTATGTATATATGTGCATGTGTATATTTCTGGAAAGAGGAGATGCTGCTTTCAGGAGCTTCTCAAAAGGGTTTAAAGCCACCAGAAAGATTAAGAATCACTGTCATAAACCAAGAGATATGTGATCTGACATTTAGATGTGGGATTTAGCAGGTTAACAGAGAACACAAATAATGCAAGCTAAGGTCAGATATGGAAGAATGTGGCAAACATCACCAAGCAGTCCTAAAAATCTTCAGTTGAGCAGAAAATACTAGCATTGGTTGAACTACTACTACAAGTCAGGCACTGTGTCACATGCTTTTCATATCTCATTATATCTTAACTACACTTCTGTGAGATGATTCTCCTTTACTCCATTTCACAATTGAAAAATTTGAGGGTCAGAAGAATTAAATGTTTAGCCATTAGACCTCAACATTTATTGACACCATTACTTGTGCCAGCCACTACTTCATGCATTATTTCATTTAATCCTCACAAACAACCCTATGAGGAAAGTGTTACCCTTATTTAATAGATGAGTAAACTGAAATTTAGAAATTTATGTAGCTTACTCAAAACTACACAATTAGGGAAGGGCAGAACCAAGATAAACTCAAACAATATATGAAACAAATTCTATGCCCATAATTACTATTTTAAACCAGGTATAACTCAAAATTCATATTATTCTTACTAGGGCACAACTCCTAAGAAAGCAACAATGTTAATTCACATTTATAGTCTACCAAAACGATTTTATATCTTAAAGGGGATTAGCAGTAGGAGAGAATAATTTTTTTAGAAGACCTGTAAGAATTAGGTCAAACTCTTTAGATGAGAGTTGAGTTCAAGAGATTCTTCTTTGCTTAGAGCTTTAGGGTTGACGAGAAGTACCTTAATACAGTCCAGTCCAACCACCCTTTGATGCTGAGTTTCCTCTATCTCCAAGTCAGTATCCAGCTCTTGCTTAAAATTCTCATTGGGTATGAAACTCATTTTCTCTTGGTTAGCCCATAATAACATTTTAAGTTTTCACAATTGTAAAAATTATAAAGGGAATAAATTATTTCCTGACCCAGAATATAATTCAACTAGGTTGGGCAACCCAAGCCTAAACTCATAGAGAGCATGTAAATGTTCTTTTCCTTTATTCGTTCCCCTTGAGCATCCATCCTCTCTTTGGTTTAGTATATCCTCTTCTGTTTCAAGATTATTTTTATTGGCCAAAAGCATAGGTGCAAAATATCAAAGATCTCTATTTTTGGTCACTGACTGCCAGCAGCAAGCTTATCCCTTCTTTGATTTTTAAAATCCAAATTTTAAAACCCAAATTTATCTGAGAGCTGCTTGTGCAGTCAGATGGCTCTCTCTGGGAAACTAACCCTTCTCTTACTCATCAGAATCATTTGTGATTGCAGAGTTAAAATTGCATTTGTGATAACATTTTCATCTTTTAGAAGCCTGATGACACATTCTGATTCATAATTCTTATGTATATTTTGTTGACAGAAAAATCAGAAAAGAAACCTTTCCCTTCCTTCTCACTGCCCTATTTTTTTCTCTAATGTTTTCCTGTGTGACAATTGTCAGGGTCACTCTCAGATAGGTGGTATATTGGCAAATAACAAGTGATTAGATCAGACTAAGAGAAGATGTTGGCACTGAATTACGAAGAAACAAAATACAAATTGCTAATAAGAAGATTGTATTACCTTCCCCAGTGTGAAAAGAATCTAGAAAGAATGAAAAGTGTCTTCCAACTTTTAATCTATGTCTTCAAGTTTTGATCATGGTTGATCATGAATCTGACAATCTAGTGATGATATCTTTAGCTTTGTGCCTACTCATTTTTATCCATTTAAACACTGAGTAATCTGATTTTCTCCCTTTTTTCCCATAATATGTTTGCAGCTCAAGCTTCTAGAAAAGTCATGGTAGAAGCCTTTTGTACCCTGTGGTTCTGCCTAAGCTATCTGAAGTTTCTTCAACAGGAAAGGTCTTTTTAAGCCATATTTAATAAAGGAAAAAAAACCCAACTCACTAGAATTCTCAACCATCATCTTTCATGTGTCACAACAATGTAAGCTTTAGAGAAAAATGTAGCTTTTTGTCCAAATAAAAATAATAACTATAGTATAGTAATCTGGCTCCCTCTACTTACTTTCTTCCATATAACTGAAAGAGCTTTGATGAATATTATCCCATCCTGAAGATATGGAGGTACCAGTTTTATGGTCACCATTTTTTCTCTTGAAACATTCCTACAACATTCCTGTTCTCACTGGTTCTAAACTAACTCTTATCTCCCATAACCAAAAATGACATGATATTTTGCTTTTATCTATTTTCCTTCTCTTATATGTTGTTACTCAATATCATCTTCTGCCTTTACAATAGTCTTCAAACCTGTGTCATCATCACCATATTGTTAACATCCTTCCACAGAAACTAATCTCTTCTAAAGAATGAGCTTTCAGCTTTCTACATTCTCTGTTTTGCCCATTATCTATTTCAAGAGGCATAATATAGCAAAAGTCACTAAATGGCATGAAACAACTTGCTTGCAATAAATAGATTACATTAAAACCAATAATAAGATATTATTCTATATACTTCTTAAGTTTAAAATGTAATTTAAGTTTGTTTTTCCATACCCCATACCTTTAGAGGTATGGAAAATACAAAACCAACCCTCCCTTTGCCTTGGTCCAGTCCCTTGTGACAGCTTAACCCTACCCTTAAATATTTTAAACATGCATGTAATATCTGGAAAAGAGTGATTTTCTATCCACCTTCCTGCCTCCATAGAATCTATCCAAGGTGTGTAGGCTTCATTTCCTAAGTAAATTCTGGGGCATGTTGTCACCTAAATCAGAAAAAGGAAGTTCTCTTCTGAGTCTGGAAACTTACAACTTTTCTAAATCTCATTAGAATGTATTCCGTTTGAGAACAGGTAAAGAAGGGGTGGAAGATGACAAAATAAGCCCCCAAAAGGAAGGCACTAAAGCAAGCAATCTGGTGCCATTAATGCGAGAGCTGTCAGAGACACAGCTTGTAATAACAGGGACAGCGCTTCTTTCAAAGCCTAAACTTAAAGCTTCAACAGTAAGCAGGAAAATGATATTTACATTGAGATGTAAATTACAGCCAATGACACTGTTCATTTATATAAGATGGGTTTATTTTGGTGTTCAGAAATATAAGTTGAAACCCTGTGTTTTCTTTTAGAGAGACTCTGCATAGAAAGTAAAACTTAAACTTGTCCCTGATATACCAGGAAAATGCAAAGGCCACTTCACTGCCTAAATGTGAGTTAATATAGTGCAAAGGTAATCCTGTTTAAGAGGAAATCTACATTAGTAAGATTATTTCCAAGTTCTCTTGTAAAGGCCACTGCTTTTGAGGCAATGGAAAGTCTATAAAACAGTAAAGCCTTCCATACAGAAATACGCAGACACTTCTCCCTTATCCCTGAACATTAGGTAAACAGCTTCACAATTGTGTACCCTAGAGATAAGTGATGTATTTTATAGAACTAAAAGACTGAAAGAGAATTTAAAATGCTATTTCATTTGAATTTCTATCTCCTGGTACAAATGGATTATGGGTTTATTTTTTCCATACAAATTCCTAGAAAAGATGATTCTTTAATATCTGTGGTACTATATTAAAGCAATCACAACCTTTCTCATAAGGAAGCTTGGGAGACCAACTCTAACCCCACCTCCTTCCATTTATTACACTGACTGAAACATTCCTCAGTGAAAACTCAAAACAATGCTCAATCACCATACACTGCACATTTGTATCTGCCCCTTCAATAACGCTCTGCATAATTTTATGATAGCACCAATCACATTGGAAAAAAGTTACACCTGTCTCTCTTACCTGCTGGATTGGTCACTCTTTGATGGCAGTGTATCTTCCCAGTGTCTATCTTAGTAACTGGAGCACAGTATGCATTCAATAAAGGTTGAGTTATGTTATGTTTGTTATATTCAGTTATGTACACTATTTTTAATCTAAATACTTTCAAGCACTTCAGCTATTAACAAGAATTATTTCTCAAACTCTTTCTAGAATTCATCAACATACTTTATCAACAGCATCCCAATAAATGTTTTATAGTTATGATAATAATGCAAAATATAATTTATGAGTTGCTTTGTTATTATTTTGAAGACCCATCAAGGTGTCATGTTATACATTGCTTATAGTACAATCTTTGTGACTGATATATAGTCTATATTTGAGATAATTTGGGGGGAAAGTAAGAGCTGCTTGGTACAAACCACACTATTTGTTGTGATTCCACCTTAACATCTCACTATAATCCCCAGGTATGTTGGAATAAAAATGATCAGGGCAACTTTAACAATAAATAGAAGGCAAATGTCAGTAACAATAATAGTTAAAGAAGATAGAGATAATGTCAAAGCTATTTTGAGAAGTTGTCTTCTCATTGCTTTAGAGATTGTGACAATTCTCCCTCAGGTTCCAGCTGATCAGACCGCCTCCATCACCTTTCCCACTTTGACACCCTGAGTGGCTTGGGCAAATCTCACACCAGCCTTGCTGCAGCAAGGGTATTCCAAAAACACCAAGTTCTCTGTAATATAGCTCCACTATGATCAAGATTATTAGTTCATTCATTCAACTAATATTTTTTAATCCTTTGTCATTCATCAGACATTTTTCTGAACACTAAACAATTATTAAAAAGAAAAAGTCTTTACTATGGAGCTTATATCTAGTACAGGCAGACAATAAATATATGTGAATAAATATACAGTATATTAGATTGTGCTAAGTATTATGGGGAAAAATAAACAGGCTGAGGCGATCATATAAATCATTGTACAAAATGAGAGATTTTTGAACATTAAAGAAGGAGTATTTATAATAACACAAGTAGTCATAAACCAGAACTGTCTCATGTAACCAGAGCATGTAGCCACTGTAGGTGAGGGAGATGAGAAATGTGTTGGGGTACAAGAAAATGCCTTAATTCCTAGGATCTAGAGACCTGAAAATTAGGTAGCTAGCTTACAGGTATTGAGTAGCAGGAACTGTTCAGAGTACATTACCCATAGTAACTCATATCAACATTATCACAACATTATGAGATAGGTGCTACTATTATTTCTATTTGATGGTTCAGGAAACATATGCATAGAGATTTGAGAGCAAGTTTTTCCTAGGAAAGTTTTTTTCATTACCTCCTTGTTCTACTGCCTCCTCTGGATCCTTTTTCCCATTAGCCTGAAGTGCCCGTGACCACGTTTTCCCTTTCAAGGAGGCTTCTGCATGTGATTCAATAAGACACCATGCTTACCAAATATGGTAAGTTAAAATAGAGACACTGAATTCTCATCATAATTGCGGCGCTTGTGAAGCTGGGGATATAATTCTTTTCATGGGTCCTCTTTGGTAATTAAAGTCTTTAGACAGAGCCTCTGGTGTTTGGCCACAAAACTATGTTTACTTTCTCCCTATATCCCTCTGTACTGAGATTTGATGAATTGCCTTCATATCATATGCATAGTTTTATTTCACTTTTACATATATTAAGAAAAGAGGAAATATAGCCAGTTGTTAGACAAGCCTAGTTATAAAATCAAATCTGTACCTTTTCTCTAGAGGTATCTGTAAGCAGAAATGTACCTTAAAATATTTCCTCTAAGTATTAATCATTTTAGGAAGTTATTCCTCTAATTAAATGGTAAGAAATAAACATATGTTGTCCACATATGAGTCAGTGGATATCTGCATTTTTACTATAATTAAATCAATAAAACACAAGCAAGCCAATAATGAGATATTCGATTATTTATATTATACGAAAATAATAAATATTCTGAAAATATCCAGTGTTGCAAGAACATTATCACATGAACACAGGCATATTTTTTGGTAGCAGTATAGCTTGTTATACTCCTTCTAGAAAGCAATTTGTCAGTACTTTTCAAAAAAAAAAAAAACGGTAAAATTCACAACCTCAGCACCTAGTCACAGAGAAATTACCTTAAGAAAAATAAACAAATGATGTATAATTCTATTGGCATAAATAAACAAAAGTTGGAAACAATCTAAATGTTCCAAAATAAGGATATTAATTAATTCATTGAGTTCTAACAACACTATAGAATATTTTATAGAAATTAAAAATCTCCTTTTGGAAAGTTGTATGCCATCAAAGTAAGGCAATCTGATATAGAAATATTAAGCTAAGAAGAAGAAAATACAAAGTTTCATTTGTTATATAAATATCTTTGTGTAAACCATGGATATTAGTGGGAATTGAAAGAAAACATGCAAAATAAAAATTAAAATAAAGTAGATGTATTAGAATTATGGGATTGTGAGTAATTTTTAATGAGTTTTATTACTATTAAAGATTGCAAAATAAATAGAATTTTTAAAAATCACCGAGCACAAGTCTTATTCACATTATAGAATCACTCGAGAGGCGATTTATGGTCCTTGTATTTTTCGAAGCCATGTAGATTAAATGGTACTCTTCTTATATGATACATGGATTGGTTTAAAGCCTTATCTATCAGTTAAGCATTTTAAACTTACACAGAATGAATTGGAGAAAGGGAACACAATTGAGTAGAAAAATTGTTAGAGAGCTTTGATGAAATCTGATAATAAGAGTAGACTGTGATAAAGTGTTTTAACAGAGACATTTTTAAAGTAAAAGTCTATGATTTGACATCCAGTCCATTTGTGTATTTTGAGGGATGTCTGGAGAATTTGCTGGTGCCCTGCAGAGAGATAGATCCAGGATACTGAGAAAAATAAATGTCTCTGATAGTTCTTCATGGATAAAATTTGAAGGTTATTTATGCCCCACAGCTCAGTTTTAAATTAATCACTCCGAAGCTATGACAGTCTTTATATATAACTCTTCAAGTTGAAGCTATGTAAATAAATAAATATATATTAAAAATTTTATTTAAATATATATATATGTTCAAAACTGCTAGCGCTCTGCAAAAGAAGTATTTTTAAAAGGGACTTCTCTGGTGGTCCAGTGGTTAAGACTTTGTGCTCCCAATGCAGGGGGCCCGGGTTTGATCCCTGGTCAGGGAACTAGATCCCACATGCCACAACTAAGAGCCTACATGCCGCGACTAAGACCGGGCACAGACAAATAAATAAATTAAATAAATAAATAAATAAATATTTGGAAAAAAGAAAACAAGCAAGATTAGAGGATTGAAATAAACAAGTTAAGAAAGTTTAAATGTCTTATCCTGGCAGAGAGGCTGTACATTTGTCATTCAACATTTAGAAAAACAGCTCTTTGACTTTGACATTTGAAAAACATTGTATGCATATGTTCATTTAAACATGCTGCCTTATCAATGTTGTCTAGGAAATTAAGAAAGTACTTTTTGTTACTGTCCCATTCTGGAAGATGAATGAAAGCAGATGTTGAACCAAGAAAGGAAAGGTTACTGCAAGATACATGTATGTGGGCGCTTTTGAAAAGAAATAATATTGGATATATTTACGTGTAGGCATTGAATATTAATTGGCTCAAAGTGTCTGTTAAATTTAAACAAATGTTATACTAAGCCTTGTGATATAGCCTTTAAGGTGTCTTATTTTCCAAGTACTACTAAGCTTTGTCAGCTTCAGCAAGGCAAATAATGCAAAGCCTCAGCAATTATTAATTTAATTAATTAATTAAACACCCCTCTGCTCCAAACAGTCTTTGAGTAGGTCTTAGGGAGACAGGAGGCAGAAAGAATAAGCACTGGTCTGAAGCTGGTCTTAGAGCCAACAGAGGGATGCTCTAAGGGGACTTACTCATCCAGATAATCTTTTATGGTGAGTTTGTTTTTGACAACTCCCTCTTTAAATTGAGAAACCTACCCATACTATTAGATCAAGTAACTCAGCCAAGGTCAAGCTCTGGTTCAAAAATATTATCAATACCACATCTATGATATCCATTGTCAATCCCTTAACCAATCCTCTCTATGGCCAGACCCCAAGGTTGAAGAGTGAAGGATTGGGGGAGGAGGGCATAAAACTAATTCCATTTCTATGTTTTCATTCTTTGTATGCAGGCTTTCTTTCAATTAAGACAACATTAAAATATCTCCCACCCTCAAATCACAAAAACAATAATCACTTGTTTGGTGCTTCCACCACAATAATGATCAGCACAAGAGTAACCATGGGAATGAACTCTATAGAAACCAATTAGAATACCATTGTGTGCCGTGGGATGTATGTGTATGAGGAAATGTTTTAAAAGTGCATCACTGTATTACAAGACGTTCTCTATAAAATTAACAGCAATGTTTATGGATAATTTAAGCTAAACATCTAGTTAGCGAGCAAAACAAAAAGTTCAAGGTAAATCAATACTTTTGATGTAATAGGAGTAAGAGCATTCCAGTGCATTTAGCCTAAGTACGTAAGCTTTACTAACAAGAACATTTGTTTAGTCTTTTCTATTAGGTTTTATCACTACATTGATTGTGAAACTATAATAAAACCTGTTGAGACTTTATAACCAAATAAAATGTGCTGATAAATGAGTCACCTAACACATAATGCATAATACACGATGGCAACCACTTTTTAAAGACCTAGGCAAACACATTTAATCAATAGACAGCTGTTTCCTAAACACTGTGTTAGGCACAACTAGCATCATAAAATATGCAAATGTATTCCGTACAATCTGTAATACTGAGTTCATGTTACAAAAATATCTCTTAATACTCCAAGGAATAGAAGTGACACGTGATGTAGAGATAATAAATGATAGAGGAGTTCATGATATTTGAGTAGTAAAAACGTGTTTAATGACAAAGAGTGTAATTGAGTTAGGCCTTCCTTAATACAGGATGAGAATCTGGAGTGGTAAAAAGGAGAAAAGAAAGGCATTAGGGGATACTATGTACAAAGTCCGCAGACACTTGACAGACTGAGAGGAAATTATTACAGTTAAAACAAAGACTAGTGATTAACCTTAGAATATGTAAAGAACCCAGGTGAATGAAAAAGACAGGAAGCCTCACATGGATGTTAACAGGCACCAAAGGGGAAACCCAAAGTATAAGAAGATACGCTCAATCTCATCATGAAGACAGGAATGAAATTAAAACAGAGTGACCATCCCTTTTGCAAACATTATTTAAGCAACATGGTCAGACCTAGAGATAATCATACTAAGTGAAGTAAGTCAGACAAAGACAAATATATGATATCGCTTATATGTGGAATCTAAAAACATGATACAAATGAACTTATTTACAAAACAGAAACAGACTCACAGACACAGAAAACAAACTTATAGTTACCAAAGGGGAAAGGTGGGAGGGTATAAATTAGGAGTTTGGGATAAACATATACACACCACTGTATATAAAATAGATAATAAACAAGGACCTACTGTATAGCACAACTATACTCAATATTCTGCTCAATATTCTGTAATATTGGGAAAGAATCTGAAAAATAATGGATATATGTATATGTATAACTGAATCACTTTGCTGTACACCTGAAACTAACACAACATGTAAATCAACTATACTCCAATATAAAATAAAAATTAAATTAAAAAAAAATCAAGCATGATACAGCAGTTTGCAACTTAGATTTAAAAGATGAATGTTTTCTCAGTAGGCAAGAATCCTCAGTGGTAACATTTAATGTGCATGTGGAAAGGGCTAGAATGGCACAGATTTGCCTGCTTCAAATTTTCTTACCACTGTGTCAGTCTGGTTTCATCCACATTCCCTGGAAGAAGTTGGGCAATTTCTCTTCTCCTCGGCTTTGGCCTGTTGCTCTCAGTATCTTCCAACCCACAGCCATTGCTTCCTAAACAGTGCACGCTCTGAACTCAATCCATTTCCACCCCCCCTTTTCTCAGGTCTATATTTCAGAAAAAAAAAAAACACACACAAATTTCAAAGCTCTCAACCAGCCCTATAATCCTGCTGATTTAAGCCATGTATTACAAAGTCCTTGTTAAAAAATTCAAGATAATGTTAACCCCAATTTTATTCCTTTTGTATAGAATTATAACTGTATGCCAAGAAAACACAGAGGCTGACTATTTGGCTTTCCTCTTTTGGGGACCCAGGTATTAAGAGTTGAGTACTCCCCAGTTGACTGTCCCTTTCATCTCTAGTCTCTGCAAATCACCCTCTTAGATTGATTTTTCTTTCATCTCAAAATCCTTCTTATTTACCCTCTCCTACTGTAGGTATCTATTCCTTCTGTTTGCTGTATATCTCTGGATATGTATGGAAGGACTATCAGTGGGCCCCAATATTCATCCCAGTCTCTGACACTGTTTGCCAAGATTGTTTCCTTTAAAATCAAAGGAACTCAGATACTAGTGTCAAAGCATTTTTAATCTAACTGCCTCAGAATCTATATGCTACCTGAGCATACTGTGCTACCTACTGCACATTCTTCCTCCAGCTCCTATCCTACTCAAATCCATCCCCAGAGCATTTTCTAGGCTGTCTCTCTCCCTTTTAAGGCCCACCCTTGGCTCTTGGCCTAAAATTTCATCTTCTGCCTACCCAACATAATTTCCCCATTCTTAAGACACTGGCCCAATGCATCATTCTGATTCTGTGGTACAAGTCTGCCCTTTGATTCCTCCCTTGAAACATGTAAGCATTTGGGGAGTTGTGAAAATATTGGTTTGATGGTTTGACAAAGGACATTAATGGGGAAACAAACATAGAGGAGACTCCAGAGTATAATGTTTTACTTTGTGTGAGAATTGAAGTGGAATCTCCTTTCCTCGTCTTCAGCTGATAAGAACTAGGAATTGTTCTTATCACATGAACCACCAAAACTCCCAACACTGTTTGAACAGCTTCTCATCAGGTCACTGTGAAAAGGGAGTGACACTGCATGAACTCAAACTCACAAAAAGGCATTTTGATCATTGACTTTCATGTGAGTTGCTTACAATTTTATACCTGATTACTATGCTATAGAATAATGATTATGTAGACCATTAAATGTTTCCTTAACATTTTATGTCTTTTATTTGATTAGTACAGGAAACTCTATTCATGTGTTTTCTGTGTTCATAGTTTATTAAATGTGCAACAAGGTTATCTGCCCATAGAGCTTGATCTCCCCTGGTGTACACATAAGGAAATTTTCAACTGTATAGTCTTTTTTTTTTAATTTCCTTTTTTGCCTTATGTTGGAGTATAGAGAATGGAACCACGAGACAGAGTTACCAGAAATTTCATATAAGTATAATGCAGTAAAAACCAACTTAAAATAACCTTTTTGAAAAAATGAATACTTTGGATATTGTAAAAAATGAATTGAGTCTTTCTGCATCCCAGCTCCAGACTTTCTGGCCTGTAGCATGAGTACAAGTACCCTCATTCTGGGTTACACAGTTCAGTTAAATTGAGCGTGTGTTAACTGGCAGCATACATTTATAATGGTGACAACAAATAGAAGCATGTCCTTCTAAAAAACATGAAGGAACCTAGGCTTAAGAACTTTATAACACTTTATTCATTCCCTTTAACGAAACTAAAAGAACTCTATTTTATAGATAAGAACATTTCATGTACTTGATGAAATGCTGATTTCATGTAATTGATTTATGATAATAAATCCAAATTCAGGACTCAATATCCCATCTTTATTTTTCATTAGTACGACTCCAAACATTGCCCAATATAAACCATTTTAAGAGAATGACTGAAATTGAGATTAATTTGCATTTTTAAATTAACAATTAAAAAAATAGAGATTGTACTTGAACCCGCATCTTGTAAGAACCTAGTTCTTGCTTAACCTTTGAATTTCTTTAATGGACTTCAACAACATGAACCTATAACCCTCTGCTCATGCTAACTGTTCTAGATTCCCTTTATTTCTCAGTTATACTGTCATTCTGCTTTTCTAGCTTGTTGATGTCCTTAGTCTCTCCACAGTAGTTGTAAAAATTTTTTCTAATAGTTCCAGATCTCCTGTGACCTTTCACTTGATTTATGCGATCTCATTTGACTTATGTGAGAATTTATTCTCAATAACCCCTGCAGTTTGAGATGTTTCCCCCTATTTTTGGCTTGGCTAGTAGCAATGAAAGGAGAAAGTATTTAATTTATTGCAATCCTAAGACATCTTTTCTTTCTTTACCATTGTCACATACATCATAACGATGCAAATTTTATTTGTTGCAAGAATATGAGAACAGTTTGCAAATGATGAAGACAGCATTTGAAATTTTTAAAAATAAGTACAAAAATATATACACAAGTGCATTTTGTCAGGTTTGTCATTCCTAAATAACAATATGAAAACAGACTGAATTATCCAAGATTAGGAAATATTATCACAAGAAGGTAAAGAAACAACAAAAGCAGACTCTCCTGAGAGAACTTAGAAGCTCAGCATTAATACAGAAAAACAAGGAAGTTTGATGGCTGTGATGGTTAATTTTATGTGCCCACTTGGCTAGACCATGGTGACCAGTTGTTTGGTCAAACATTAATCTAGATTTTTCTGTAAAGGCATTTTTTAAGATGTGAATAATATCTATAATCAGTTGATTTTAGGTAAAGCAGATTACCCTCCATAATGTGGGTGAGCCTCATCTAATAAATGAAGCACTTAAGTGAAAAAAACTGAGGTTTCCTGAAGAAGAAGGAATCTTGCCTCCGAATGCCAAAATAAAAATTCTTCCTGAGTTTCCATCCTTTGGACTCAAGACTGTAACATGAACTATTTCCTGAATCACCAACCAGCCAGTTTGCCTTAAGGATTTTCAACTTGCCACCTACCAGCCCTAACAATGGCATGAGACAATTCTTTCAAATCAATCCCTCTCTCTCTTTCTCTCTCTGCCTCTCCCTTTCTCCAACTCATCTCTTATTGGTTCTCTTTAGAACTCTGACTAATACAATGGCCACTAAAGAATCTTCCAAATTTTATCATAAAAAAAACAAACAGGACTTACCCAGATCATAATTAGTCATAGTCAAGATATAAGATGTTTTCTCTCCTTTGTGATCAAATCATTTTCTTGACAGAGGTCTCAAATATAACTATCATCTGCAAAGGGTCATTAACACAAGTAGTTATTTTATCCTGAAAGTTGATATATTAATAGAAAAGAAATCTTGTGATGTTTGCTCAACCTATGGTCTATTTTATTTTTCTGAAAATTTCCCGCCCATCCCATAGCATTAGACCACTTGCTGTCATGTTTGCACTATGTGAAACCTACCTCTGGTCATTGCTGATTGGCCCAGAGATGGGCACCCAATACAGGCTGGATTCACCATGTCTTTCTCTCTTAGGGATCTGCAGGTTGGTTTCAAAGTCAACAGTCTCTGTAAGTCTTCTTGGAAATGGAGACAAAGCTGGCTTCAGAGAAAAAGGAGACAAGAATAAATCAAAATGTAATAAAAAGCAGAGACAATAACTTCAAGACCCACAAAAATGGGAGAAACTAAAATCCTAAAAACTAGTAATTTTAATTGCAATTAATGATTACATTTAGTAAAAATAGAATCAATAATAACCAGATTCAGTTCCTGAGGAGGTCTGAATACATGTCTTTCTTCAGATTCCATGAAATATCTCGGAAAGCTTATTCTGAAGTCCTTCCTCTTTTTAATTCTCCTCCTACTTCTTTGTTTCCTTCTTCTTTGAGCAAATTTGAGTGGCTTAGCCACAAGAGCTCTGATTAAGATAAACAACCAGTTTCCTTTTGAAAAAATTAACTATGATTTTATCATTTGCTGCCTTATACTTCCATTTTTAAGCATTTTGAAAAGATAAAATCAATACCTTTGCTTTTAATTCACTGTCACCTCATTGAAACACATCATTTTGATTCATTCAAAGAGTTAAAGATAAGAGGCACTTCAAGATGGCAGAAGAGTAAGACGCGGAGATCACCTTCCTCCCCACAAATACATCAGTATTACATCTATATGTGGAACAACTCATACAGAACACCTACTGAACACTGGCAGAAGACCTCAGACCTCCCAAAAGGCAAGAAACTCCCCACGTACTTGGGTAGGGCAAAAGAAAACAGAAAAAACAGAGACAAAAGAATAGGGATGGGACCTGCACCAGTGGGAGGGAGCTGTGAAGGAGGAAAGGTGTCCACACAGTAGGAAGCCCCTTCGTGGGCGGAGACTGCGGGGGGCGGAGGGGGGACGCTTCGGAGCCACGGAGGAGAGCGCAGCAACAGGGGTGCGGAGGGCAAAGTGGAGCGATTCCCACACAGAGGATTGGTGCCAACCAGCACTCACCAACCCGAGAGGTTTGTCTGCTCACCCGCTGCAGCAGGTGGGGGTTGGAAGCTGAGGCACAGGCTTCAGAGATCACATCCCAGGGAGAAGACTGGGGTTGGCTGCATGAACACAGCCTGAAGGGGGCTAGTGCGCCACAGCTAGCCGGGAGGGAGTCCGGGAAAAGGTCTGGACCTGCCGAAGAGGCAAGAGACTTTTTCTTGCCTCTTTGTTTTGGGGTGCGCGAGGAGAGGAGATTAAGAGCACCACCTAAACGCTCCAGAGATGGACACGAGCTGCGGCTATCAGCGCCGACCCCAGAGTTGGCCATGAGATGCTAAGGCTGCTGCTGCTGCCACCAAGAAGCCTGTGTGCGAGCACAGGTCACTCTCCACACCTCCCCTCCCGGGAGCATGTGCAGCCCGCCACGGCCAGGCTCCCGTGATCCGGGGACAACTTCCCCGGGAGAATGCATGCCGCACCTCAGGCTGGTGCAACGTCATGCTGGCCTCCGCCTCCACAGGCTCGCCCCGCACTAGTACCCCTCCCACCCCCCGGCCTGAGTGAGCCAGTGCCCCCGAATCAGCTGCTCCTTTAACCCCGTGCTGTCTCAGCAAAGAACAGACACCCTCAGGCGACCTACACGCAGAGGCGGGGCCAAATCCAAAGCTGAAACCCAGGAGCTGTGAGAACAAAGAAGAGAAGGGAAATTTCTCTCAGCAGCATCAGAAGCAGCAGATTACATCTCCGCAATCAACCTGATGTACCCTGAATCTGTGGAATATCTGAATAGACAACGAATCATCCCAAATTGAGGCAGTGAACATTGGGAACAACGATATATATATTTTTTTCCTTTTTCTCTTTTTGTGAGTGTGTATGTGTATGCTTCTGTGTGTGATTATGTCTGTATAGCTTTGCGTTTACCATTTGCCCTGCGGTTCTGTCTGTCCGCTGTTTTCTTTTTTTTTTTTTTTTAAGTATAGTTGTTAGCGCTTGTTATCACTGGTGGATTTGTTTTTTGGTATGGTTGCTCTCTTCTTCCTTTCTTTCTTTCTTTTTTTTTGTATTACATTTTCATTTTTTAAATTTTTAATAATTATTTTTATTTTAATAACTATTTTATTTTATTTTATTTTTTCTTTCTTTCTTTCTTTCTTTTTTCTCCCTTTTATTCTGAGCCGTGTGGATGACAGGGTCTTGGTGCTCTAGCCGGGCGTCAGGGAGAGCCGAGTTCAGGACATTCGTCCACCAGAGACCTCCCAGCTCCACATAATATCAAACGGCGAAAACCTCCAAGAGATCTCCATCTCAATGCCAAGACCCAGCTCCACTCAATGGCCAGCAAGATACAGTGCTGGACACCCTATGCCAAACAACTAGCAAGACAGGAACACAACCCCACCCATTAGCAGAGAGACTGCCTAAAATCATAATAAGGTCACAGACATGCCAAACCCCACCACTGGATGCGGACCTGCCCACCAGAAAGACAAGACCCAGCCTCATCCACCAGAAAACAGGCACTAGTCCCCTCCACCAGGAAGCCTACACAGCCCACAGAACCAACCTTAGTCACTGGGGGCAGACACCAAAAACAATGGGCATTATGAACCTGCAGCCTGCAAAAAGGAGACCCCAAACACAGTAAGTTAAGCAAAATGAGAAGACAGAGAAACACACAGCAGATGAAGGAGCAAGGTAAAAACCCACCAGACCAAACAAATGAAGAAGAAATAGGCAGTCTACTTGAAAAAGAATTCAGAAAAATGATAGTAAAGATGATCTAAAATCTTGGAAATAGAATGGAGAAAATAAAAGAAACGTTTAACAAGGACCTGGAAAAACTAAAGAGCAAACAAGTAATGATGAACAACACAATAAATGAAATTAAAAATTCTCTACAAGGAAACAATAGCAGAATAACAGAGTCAGAAGAATGCATAAGTGACCTGGAAGATAAAATAGTGGAAATAACTACTGCAGAGAAGAATAAAGAAAAAAGAAAGAAAAGAATTGAGGACAGTCTCAGAGATCTCAGGGACAACAGTAAATGCACCAACATTCGAATTATAGGGGTCCCAGAAGAAGAAGAGAGAAAGAAAGGGACTGAGAAAATATTTGAAGAGATTATAGTTGAAAAGTTCCTTAATATGGGAAAGGAAATAGTTAAGTCCAGGAAGCACAAAGAGTCCCATACAGGATAAATCCAAGGAGAGACACACAAAGATACATATTAATCAAACTATCAAAAATTAAATACGAAGAAAAAATATTAAAAGCAACAAGGGAAAAACAACAAATAACATACAAGGGAATCCCCATAAGGTTAACAGCTGATCTTTCAGCAGAAACTCTGCAAGCCAGAAGGGAGTGGCAGGACATATTTAAAGTGATGAAAGGGAAAAATCTACAACCAAGATCACTCTAACCAGCAAGAATCTCATTCAGATTCAACAGAGAAATTAAAATCTTTACAGACAAGCAAAAGCTAAGAGAATTCAGCACCATCAAACCAGCTTTACAACAAATGCTAAAGGAACTTCTCTAGGCAAGAAACACAACAGAAGGAAAAGACCTACAGTAACAAACCCAAAACAATTAAGAAGATGGTAATAGGAACATACATATCAATAATTACCTTAAATGTAAATGGATTAAATGCTCCAACCAAAAGACATAGACTGGCTGAAGGAATACAAAAACAAGACTTGTATATATGCTGTCTACAAGAGACCCACTTCAGACCTAGGGACACATACAGACTGAAAGTGAGGGGATGGAGAAAGATATTCCATGCAAATGGATATCAAAAGAAAGCTGGAGTAGCAATTCTCATACCAGACAAAATAGACTTTAAAACAAAGACTATTATGAGACAAAGAAAGACACTACATAAGGATCAAGGGATCAATCCAAGAAGAAAATAGAACAATTGTAAATATTTATGCACCCAACATAGGAGCACCACAATACATAAGGCAAATACGAACAGCCATAAAAGGGGAAATCGACAGTAACACAATCATAGTAGGGGACTTTAACACCCCACTTTCACCAATGGACAGATCATCCAAAATGAAAATAAACAAGGAAACACAAGCTTTAAATGACACATTAAACAAGATGGTATTAGGATCATGAGAGATTACTACAAGCAACTATATGCCAATATAATGGACAAGCTGGAAGAAATGGACAAATTCTTAGAAAAGCACCATCTTCTGAGACTGAACCAGGAAGAAATAAAAAATATAAACAGACCAATCACAAGCACTGAAATTGAAACTGTGATTAAAAATCTTCCAACAAACAAAAACCCAGGACCAGTTGACTTCACAGGTGAATCCTATCAAACATTTAGAGAAGAGCTAAAACCTATCCTTCTCAAACTCTTCCAAAATATAGCAGAGGGAGGAACACTCCCAAACTCATTCTACAAGGCTCCCATCACCCTGATACCAAAACCAGAGAAAGATGTCACAAAAAAAGAAAACTACAGGCTAATATCACTGATGAACATAGATGCAAAAATCCTCAACAAAACACTAGCAAACAGAATCCAACAGCACATTAAAAGGATTATACACCATGATCAAGAGGGGTTTATCCCAGGGATGCAAGGATTCTTCAATATACCCAAATCAATCAATGTGATACACTATATTAAGAAACTGAAGAATAATAACCATATGATCATCTCACTAGATGCAGAAAAAGCTTTTGACAAAATTCAACACCCATTTATGATAAAACCCTCCAGAAAGTAGGCATAGAGGGAACTTACCTCAACATAATAAAGGCCATATATGAAAAACCCACAGCAAACATCATCCTTAATGGTGAAAAACTGAAACCTTTTCACTAATATCAGGAAGAAGACAAGGTTGCCCACTCTCACCACTATTATTCAACATTGTTTTGGAAGTTTTAGCCACAGCAATCAGAGAAGAAAAAGAAATAAAAGGAATCCAAATTGGAAAAGAAGAAGTAAAACTGTCACTGTTTGCAGATGACATGGTACTATACATAGAGAATCCTAAAGATGCTACCAGAAAACTACTAGAGCTAATCAATGAATTTGGTAATGTAGCAGGATACAAAATTAATGCACAGATATCTCTTGCATTCCTATACACTAATGATGAAAAACCTGAAAGAGAATTTAAGGAAACACTCCCATTTACCATTGTAACAAAAAGAATAAAATACCTAGGAATAAACCTACCTAAGGAAACAGAAGACCTGTATGCAGAAAAATATAAGACACTGATGAAAGATATTAAACATGATGCAAACAGATGGAGAGATATACCATGTTCTTGGATTGGAAGAATCCATTGTGAAAATGACTATACTACCCAAAGCAACCTACAGATTCAATGCAATCCCTATCAAACTACCACTGGCATTTTTCACAGAACTAGAACAAAAAATTTCACAATTTGTATCCAAACACAAAAGAGCCCAAATAGCCAAAGCAATCTTGAGGAAGAGAAATGGAGCTGGCGGAATCAGGCTCCCTGACTTCAGAGTACACTACAAAGCTATAGTAATCAAGACAGTATGGTACTGGCACAAAAACAGAAATATAGATCAATGGAACAGGATAGAAAGCCCAGAGATAAACCCATGGTCACCTAATTTTTGATAAAGGAGGCAAGAATATACAATGGAGAAAAGACAGCCTCTTCAATAAGTGGTGCTGGGAAAACTGGACAGCTACATGTAAAAGAATGAAATTAGAACACTCCCTAACACCAAACACAAAAATAAACTCAAAATAGATTCGAGACCAAAATGTAAGGCCAGACACTATCAAACTCTTAGAGGAAAACATAGGCAGAACACTCTATGACATAAATCACAGCAAGATCCTTTTTGACCCAGCTCCTAGAGAAATGGAAATAAAAACACAAATAAACAAATGGGACCTAATGAAACTTAAAAGCTTTTGCATAGCAAAGGAAACGAGAAACAAGATGAAAAGGTAACCCGTAGAATGGGAAAAAATATCTGCAGATGAAGCAACTGACAAAGGATTAACTCCCAAATTTACATGCGGCTCATGCAGCTCAATATCAAAAAAACAAACAACCCAATCCAAAACTGGGCAGAAGACCTAAGTAGACATTTCTGTAAAGATATACAGATTGCCAACAAACACATGAAAGAATGCTCAACATCACTAATCATTAGAGAAATCCAAATCAAAACTACAATGAGATATCACCTCACACCAGTCAGAATGTGCATCATTAAAAAAATCTACAAACAGTAAATGCTGGAGAGGGTGTGGAGAAAAGGGAACCCTCTTGCACTGTTGCTGGGAATGTAAATTGATACAGTCACTATGGAGAACAGTATGGAGGTTCCTTAAAAAACTAAAAATAGAACTACCATACGACCCAGCAATCCCACTACTGGGCATATACCCTGAGAAAACCATAATTCAAAAAGAGTCATGTACCACAACGTTCATTGCAGCTCTATTTACAATAGCCAGGACATGGAAGCAACCTAACTGTCCATCAACAGATGAATGGATAAAGAAGATGTGGCACATATCTACAATGGAATATTACTCAGCCATAAAAAGAAATGAAATTGATTTATTTGTAGTGAGGTCGATGGATCTAGAATCTGTCATACAGAGTGAAGTCAGTCAGAAAGAGAAAAACAAATACTGTATGCTAACACATATATATGGAATTAAAAAAAAAAAAAAAGGTCATGAAGTACCTAGGGGCAGGACGGGAATAAAGATGCAGACCTACTAGAGAATGGACTTGAGGATACGGGGAGGGGGAAGGGTAAGCTGAGACAACATGAGAGAGTGTCATATACATATATACACTACCAAATGTAAAACTGAGAGCTAGTGGGAAGCAGCCGCATAGCACAGGGAGATCAGCTCAGTGCTTTGTGACCACCTAGAGGGGTGGGATAGGGAGGGTGGGATAGGGAAGGTGGGAGGGAGGGACATGCAAGAGCAAAGAGACATGGGGATATATGTATATGTATAGCTGATTCACTTTGCTATAAAGCAGAAACTAACACACCATTTTAAAGCAATTATACTCCAATAAAGATGTTAAAAAAAAAAAGAAACACATAATTTTTCCTAACAGCATTGAATGTATTATCTAACACAAAAAACTCAGATGACACCAAAATGTAGGTTTTGATTTTTACTGATTGTTTCACTTAAAATCTGAAGAACAAAGGGTTTAGAAATCAAGGGGTGAAAAGTCTGGAATTGATTATATTGTGAAATAGCTGCAAATAGTCCAAAATACACCAACTAGAAAAATGATTCAAAATAATTAGTATCTAAAATTTTTCAAAGAAAGAAAGTGATTAGAACTTATATTTGATAGCATTTGAGGTAGGAGTTCCAGTAGGGTATATCCATAAACATTTTTTATCCAATCTCTGGACCTCATCCAATCTCATCCAATGTTAACCAATCGAAAAAGGACCTTTACAATGGGCAATGCAAGAGTGCAGTAGGAACAGACTGAGTAAATATAGAGTTCCGGCATGGCAATTTTGGAGATCCATATGTTTGTGAGATAGAAAGTCAATACCCTTAGCAATTATCCAGCTTATCCATTGCTTCGGTTTAATCAAGAAACTATGTATAGTCCATCTGACAGTGACCTGGGCTTCCTCTAAATAGAGGTTTGGATTAGGAATACTGTAATCTCTTCCATCATGATACATGATTTTCTTTTATGACAAAAGTTCACCAGAAAAAGCAAAATCTTGACTCTTCCCCAGAAAATATGTTCCATCTCAGGAGAGGTAGTAAAAAAGTATGTAAGGCATGCTATATAAGAGATAATGTTTAAGAAGAGCAAAAATAATAACTATCCATTTTACTATTCTAGAGAGGAAGTGATATAATGACATTAATGTATGCAAAAATTTAGGGATAAATACTTTAAGTAATGAATTTGTCATTTCAGATTTGTGTGACAAAATTTTCAATGAGCCAATCAGATCTGAATGTTTCTAAATAATAATTACACTGACGTCAGACATACTTAGCTGATTAGTATATCAAAATCTCTTTAAAATAATTCATAAATGACTCACCATTTCATAGGCTGAATCTGTGACGTGGAAAAACAGGTGTATTTACCAAAAAAAGTGTCTTCTAAAGGTGTTCCCAAATGGATGACCTTTGCTGCTTGCTTATTTTAAAAATCTTTGTACTTATTAGGTGTATATCATATAAATTTAAATGAAGATGTCCATGTAGCACAATTCTACTGAATAACAAGGTTTCCTTTATTGATATGGCTTTGATTATGTTTCTTTGTACTAAGGCAGCTACAGCATCAAGTATTTCCTATGCAACTCACAGGAGCATTGTACTATTTAAGCCTAATGTAAATATCTTTATAAATCCTAAGTGAAGGAAGTCAGTCTCAAAATCTTTGTACAATTACAGTGCTCTGTGGTTGAATGAAGAGCAATGTTCAGTACAATATGGCATCTACTATGCAGATTTGTTCTATGCACCTGCCCCCATCCTCATGGGCCCACAGCTTAGTTGTCTCAGGGAAGTCTTCAATTCAAAAGGAAAAGAACTTAGATGGTAGTTCACATAACACTTTCTGTGGGATACAAGGGCAGTAGAACAAATAGGCATGGCATAGGAGAAATGAATTCTCTTCAACGCAGTGCTATGGCATTGGCCATGCCTTAGGCAACTCTATATCATAGGTGGTACTAGTGACAACAGTTATGGTGGCATCAGGGTCTGATGACTTGTCTTAAGTGTAGGTGGTAGCAGTTAGGATTGCAGTACCTCTATTTTTGCTATAGAAGTTTCTTTTCAGTGAGTTTTCTTGGAAGCCTAGTACAGTTTTGGAGCTTTCAGAGTGATGCATTGTAGCAGCTCTCACCACTCTGACAACAATAAAATCCAACACTGACTACGAGACCAGCAAGAGAAGGCAACTCCACAGCCAGCCTCAGTGGCAGGAGTGAAGGTTCCTCCATGAACCTTGTGGGAAACAGGGCTTTTTGAATAAACTTCAATCCTTAATTAGTGCATATCTTTTCATCTGCCACAGACTACACATCACTTCCTCAGAGAAGCCGTCTCCAGCTCCCCACATATGCTTCTGTGGTGCTCTGTTAATACTCTTTCAATGAACACTTTTACTTGCTTAGTGCCTACCTCCTTTCCTAGTTCCTAATTGGCAGGAGAACATTTACCTGGCTTCTCTTGTTCCCTGCTCTATCCCTAGAGCCTGACATATAACAGGGGCTCGAAACCCATTTGTTGAATTAATAAAAAGGATATCCTGGCTGGGCTAATCCCGATGTCGCTAGAGGTCTTCGTATATAATGAGCAAATAAAGCCAACTTGAATATAATAGGATATTTTGTGGTACATGAATAGGGGCTGAACTCTATGTCTTAATTAGCCAGGAGCATAGGAAGCCCCTGGGAAAGAAGTAAAACTATGCCTTCAATCAGGGATCATACACATATGCATTTGTCTAGTGGTCTGATAGATGCCAACAACGGTATTGGGAGAGGGCATGGTGGAACTGGAACAAGTTAAATGGTCAGGAGACCTAACTTATCCATGAGATAAGATCACCTTTAACCCAAATGTTCTCTGGGCCCTTATGTGTGTGGGCCTTACATAATGTCAGTTGTCACAAATTGCTCCGCAGATCTGTTGAAAAGAGCTCTTCTTCATGCCAAGAGAAAAGACCACAATCATATCTATTTGTAAAACTTTCTAGAAGTGTTCATGCAAATGGGTATGATGAGGACATTCTCATATATAATTAGAGCTGCTCTTTTATCTTCTTTGGCTAAAGCTCTTCCAGTCACTGATGCTATTTTGCCCTGAACCTCATAATATGTGTCAGATTCTATGCTAGTCCCTCAGAAGTCAATTGTGAAGAAAACAAAGCAAAACAAAACACAATTTCTGCCAATGAACGTGGTCTAGTAGAGCAGACAGACATGAAAATGGGCCATTACAAGCCCAGTTTGTAAGTACTGTGATCAGACTAAACACAGAGGACTCTGGGAGCAGAAAAAGGTCACCCAAAGTATTATCAGAGAAGGATTCTCAGAGGAAGTGGCATCGAGGTTGAGACCTAGAGAATGAATAGTAGGAGGTTACAAGGTCTATGCTGAGGGCAAAGCCTGTGCAAAGGTTTGCACAGCATAGTGTATTAAAGAAATACCAATTGGCAGGTACAAATTACTGTGTATAAAACAGATAAACAACAAGGTCCTACTGTATAGCCCAGGGATCTATATTCAATATCCTATAATAAACCATAATGGAAAAGAATACGAAAAAGAATATATATATACATATATAATATATATATACCTGAATCACTTTGCTGTACACCAGAAACTAACACAACATTCAAACAAACAACACTTCAATGGAAATTTTTTTTCAAAAAAAGAAATACTAATTGTTCAGTAGAGCTAATCGATCAGAAGGTCAGAAGTGGCAAAAAGGTATAGGAGAGGACTGGGAGATAAACAAAGCCAGATCATGAGGGCATTAGAAGCTATGGAAGTACCTTTAAAAATGGTAAATTTCATGTTACATATATTTTACCACACACACAAAAAAATCTCAGCTTCCCTTTCCAACCAATATAATGAAATAAAGAATTGTGGTTCTTCCAAAAAAAAAAAAAAAAAAGATGCTATGGCAAGAGTCTGGACTGCTGGACTTTATCCTGGAAGTATCTGAGAGCTATTAAGGGTTTTAAATTGGAAGTGATAGCATCAGTTTTGCACTTTAGAATGATGCCTCTGGCCATAGATAGTAAAAAAAGGATCAGAGCATGAAAGGCTAGATGTAGAGAAACAAGTTTGGAAGCTCCTGCAAAGTTCTAATAATACCTATAGCAAATGAGAATGGTTTGAATGCAAAGACAGAGGATATGGCAAACTTGAAAGAGTAAGTCTCAACAGCTGTTAAGGACTGGTTGATTGATCTGAGTGAGGGGATAAGACAAAGGGAAGATTCTTGCTTGCACATTTGTGTGAATAAGGGATTTCTGGCTCTGAGAAGGAGAATCCACTGGGCCTGAATAAGGTTAGCCCATGGCTGGTATGAGTGTGGTACAAGCCTGCCCCATTACGTGGGTACAAGGAAGTTACTGACAGAATCCTTTCATGGTGCTGAGGGGGAAGCCCCCTACACTTCACAGTACTTCCAGGGACAGCGCCACTGTTTTTGTCTACTACAAGTTTTAAGAGACAGATCTTCAGGAGCTCTTTATACAACTACCCCCAGCCTGCCTTTGCAGCATTAATATTGTTTCCACAATCTGGTTAAGAAACCAAGGCCCCTTACCTGAGCACACTTCTTCCCCTGACACTCTCTGAAGTGGCTACTTTCTGGTATTCTTTTCCACATCATGGGTATTAGTGCACCTGGAGATGGTTTTCCCTTTTTTATTTCATAGAAACATAGAAGCAATGGGAAGAGAACTTATAAACTCTACCAAAGCCATACTTCCCTATCTACCTGTATCTGAAACCACAGACTCTGACTTTTCTCCTGTCACTGGAGATGAATCATTTCTTCCCTGGGTTCTAATACCTCTCACTTGTTTGTGCCTTCTCCATCTTCATGTTCTCAGCAAATAATGTCTCTATTTATCCATGATCTCAGGAGAATGCCTTGTAATCCTTGATTCCTTGCTTTTTCTTACCCTATGAATCCAACCCAAATATGATCCCTGGGAGCTCTATCACCAAAATATATCCTCAAACCGCCCAGTTCTTTGGCACTTCCTCTGTCACTACTCTAAGCCAGCCACCATCAGCCACTGCAGAGACCCGCCCCACTGTGACAGCTTGCTCCCAGGTCTTCCTCATACTGATTCATGACCCCTCAGGTTAATTTTTCATACAGCAGCAGAAGTTAGCTTTTAAAATATACATTTGAGCACATTAGTTCACTTCTCAAAACCCTCCAATGACTTGCCCTTATATTCAAATAAAACCCTAACCCCCTTCTATAGCCTGCAAAGCCCTACAAGATCTGGTCTCTGTCTTTTCCTGCATCAACCATATACAACCCTCTGATCCATGAATTCACATCAGAAACATAGGACTTTTTTCTCTGCCTCAAACTCTCATTTCTGCCTCAAGGTCTTTCTTATCCCTCTGCCTAAAATATTCTGTCTGAAGACCTTAAAATGACTCATTTCTCCAGTTCGCCAAGGACTTTGCTTAAATGTTAACATATCATTTAGAGTTCAATCAGAGAAGCAGTAGGAATATGTGTGTATATATATATATATATATATATATATATATATATATATATATATGAGAGGTATAGAAAGAGAACTTCTCTCTATATATAGAGAGAAAGGAAGTATCTATCTCTGTCTCTCTATATGGAGATATTTATCGAGGAAAGGGCTTATGCAATTGTGGAGGCTGGCTTAGCTAGTCCACAGTGTGTAGGGCAGGCCATCACGAAGGGAAGACCATGAGTAGACTGACTGTGTCTCCACAGGCATGAAACTGTTGTCCACAGGCAGAATTGCTCCTATCTCCCAGGAAAGCCTCAAATCTGATTTTAGAACTTCCATTTGATTGTCAGGCCATTCAGCATAGTTACTCTTATGTAAAGACAACAGATATGAAACTTTAATTACATCTGCACAATTCTTCATAGGATCATCTAGATTACTGTTTGACTGAAGAGTTAACTGGGGACTGTAGCTTAGCAAAGTTGACGCATCAAAAAGCCATCACAGTCACCTATTCAGAGAGGCCTTCCGTAATCATAGTGGCCATATCAGGACCCTGTCAATCTCCTTACTCTCTGTGTCCATAATCTGCTTTGTTTTTCATAGCATATATCACAAACTGACGTTAATTTTTTATTTATTCATTTTATGATTTCTCCAATAGCTCCAAGAAATCAGGGACTTTGTTTCATTTACTACTTTATTGTCATTTTAAAATTTTTTAAATGAATGAATGCATTGGCCAATGAAATGATCACTATTAATGTAACTCAGAGAGGGAGGGTGATCTTCAGTGTGTGATATAATTCTCTACTCAGAGATGTGTTCACAGTGATTGGCAATAAGTGTGGTTAGATCTTTCATTAGGGACTTGTTGTCAGAAAAGTTTGATGGTGTTGTCATCTACAACCCAAAGTAAGAAAGCAAGGAGGACTGGTCATGATCTATTTAATTTTAGTCTAAAATGTTTTAAAGATATTTGATTTCTAATACATGATTATTTCACTCTGATCAGGACTTCTGACATCTGTTAACATTTTTTCTGTACAACTTAAATCTTAACTTCTCTTCTGACCATAAAAGAGCAGCATTTATAGGTACAGAAATTAACAATGTAGTTTCCAGATATAAGAAAGAGAAAAAAAGAAAAAAGAAAGAAATGAAGGAAAGAAGGAGGGAGGAGGGAGGGAAGGAAAGAGGGAGGAAGGGAAGGGCCAAAATTAATCCATGGTCAATTTCAATTTTTTTTGTTGATAAATTTTCCCTTTTCTTTCAATGTTCAGAATACAGTAAACCAAAGTGCTGTTTATAGTCTTGGTGTTTTTGTTTCATACAAGTATCTTTAAAAATACAAACAACACTGTTGTCAATAAATTTTACTTCATCCAATTTCCCATTACAATGAATGGCCTGTGCAGTCTGAAAAGAGTGAAAACGGTGATAATTCAACTGATTTGTACCATATACTGAAATTCTATTACGTGATAGGCACTAAGTAGGTGGTATGAAGGATACCAAAAATGACCTCTGCCTTTCTGTACCTCATATTTATAATATGCATAAATCTTTCTTTCATTTTTCTCTGAATTTACAAAGCACAAATTCCCTTTCCCATACTTACATGTGTTTTGAATTAACTTCAGCTAAATGAATGAATAAATACATACATAAATGAATAAATAAATGTCACAAACCCATTTAAAACATTTACCTTTGCACAGGGGACCTATACACACTATTATTGATATGAGAGATTAGGACATATAAAAATCAAAACCCAAAGCAAAACAAGCAAGCAAACAAATTCTGAGTTCCTCAGAAGGAAGAAGCTGTGGGTATACTGAAAATAAATACTTCATTAACCAATTCTCTAGTTGGATGAATGGATGAATCATTCCCAGGGAGCAGTAAGTTGGGTCATTGCAAAGGTCTAGTCTCTCAGGCCACTAAAGGCACATTTAGAAAATGAAGCTGTTGTATATAAACTGTACCAGACAGGTTAGAAATCAAAATGCCTCCCTATCTCACTCACGAGGAGAATCTGGCAGATTGAGAATTGTTCCAGAAGAAAGCATATTAGGCAACAAATAGCTTCTTGAATTATACCCAGTGTAGGAAATTAGAGATGTTAAGAAAAACTCCTTATATAAAGATCCTTAGCAGAGCAAAAGGTAGGGTTCCAGAATAAATGATTCTCAGTGGATTAACATCTTATATCAAATTCCTACTAAAAGAGAATTTCAAAGCTTGCATGAGTGACTGCTCAAAGGCTCCTAATTGTTACTTTCTGGATGGGAGGTTCTCAATGTTTTGTACTTGTTGCACACTTTCAAATACAGGCCTTTCCCTCATGAGCCAAGTTTTCATAATGCAAATTTGGTATGACTTGATCAATTAACTTTGGAGAATAATTAACTCTATAATTTCTATCATATAGAATAGGATAATAAAACTTGCTCTATTCTAGAGTTCATATGAAAAGATTGTTACAAAGAAAATAGATGCAATCAAACACTGGGTCTCTCAAAGAGATTTACATTAACTTGTAACAATTAAAAATAAAATTATCACTGAAACTTCCTGTGAATCATTGGATAGCCCACACATGAAAGTGGCATTTGGCATTTCTCTATCATTAAGAATCAGCAAAAAAAAAAAGAAGAAGAATCAGCATTATTTACAGTACCTAAGACATGGAAACAACCAAAGTGTCCATTGATGGATAAATGTATAAAGAAGTTGTGGTATATATACATACAATGGAATATTATTCAGCCATAAAAAATGAGGAAATCCTACCACTTGCAACAACATGGATGGACCTTGAAGGTATTATGCTAAGTGAAACAAGTCTGAGAGAGAAAGACAATGACTGTATGATTTCACCTATATGAGCAATCTAAAACAAAGGAACAAACAAACAAAGTCATAGAAAAAGAGATCAGACCTGTGGTTACCAGAGGCAGAGGCTGGGGGAAAGGAATTGGAGGAAGGTGGTCAAAAGGTGGAAACTTCCAGGTATAAGTAAGTGCTAGGGATAAAATGTACAACATGATGACCGGAGCTAACACTGCTGTATGATATGTAGGAAAGTTGTTAAAAGAGTAAATCCTAACAGTTCTCAGCCCAAGGGAAAATTTTTTCCTCTTTTCTTTCTTTTCTTTTTATTGTTCATATGAGAAGATAGATGTTAGCTGAACCTATTGTGGCAATCATTTCACAATATATATAAATCAAACCATCATGTTGTATGTCTTAAACTTACACAGCGATGTATATCAATTATTTCTCAATAAAACTGAAAAAACTGTAAACTGTAACATATTTGCCAAAGTAAAAAAAATCAATATTTTCAGTATATTTGTACTTATGTCACCATACCCTATTTCCCTCTTCTTTTTATGTAAGTTGACATATAATTTATATACAATAAAATAAACCAATCTGAAGCGTACAGTTCAATGATTTTGCCTCTTTTAGAATTTGTATAAATGGAATAATACAATAAAAAAAAGAAATAGGGACAATTTTAAGCCCTCTTTCATTTTATGTGAGATACATCAGGATAATCACAGATTACTATATAAAATATTTATAGAAACATCAACATAAAATGTACCTCGATTTGTTATAGAGACTGTCCCTGATCATCTGAATTATAATTGCTGATATTTATTGAGAACTTATTAACTTTCCTGCTTAAAGAAACTGACATATTTACATGTTAATTTTTTCATCCTTAGATGACTCTATGAAGCAAATACTATGTTATTACCATTTTATAGATGAGAAAATGATATACAAGGAAATGAGGCAATTTGCACAACATCAGAAAGCTTAGAAGTGGGGGAACCGGAGCCTAAGCAGACTTTAGAAGATAGGTTCTTAGTCACTACATAATACTGCTTTTATAAACTCACTCAATTTCTCCTCATTGTATTCATGGAACCTTTCTCCTACCATTCATAGCATGCATCACAACTCATAAATATACATCTAATTGTTCTCTTATTGATTTAGTATGTCTTTTCCTGCGGTCTCTAACTCCCAGTAGACTGGGCCATGTCTGTAAATGCAGTTTTTGGCACTGAGAAAAACCATCATAAAGGTATATTGACTATGTGAATGAATGAATGAATGAACAAAGGGATGGATGAATAAATGAACAAAAAATCATTTAAAATTGTTTTGCCTGATATTATCACCATTTTTTTCAATTGAAACAATTGCAAGCAAAACTTAGTTTTGATATCAAGTGAACCTAGGAAACTTTGGTCACTTGACGGTTACTTTAGGGGAGGCATTAAAGGCAATTTCATGGTACCCATCAATGGCTCACTAAACCTAATCAACCTCAGCTCTGTTTCACTGTCTAAATAGAACTGACTGCCTCTTTTATAATCACAAGGCAAAGTTCTCATATGCTCTATTAAATATACACTCCTTTATGGCTGTTCAACTTGCACTACCCATACCTCTGACTCCTGGCAGGTAATCCCCTGAATTACATTCACAATGATCCAGTATCTCAGTCCATATGAGAAACACTGTCATAATAATATCTGCCTCATTATGGAAAAGTATGTTTTATAACTCATAAAAGTTATGAAGGGAAATTAGTGGTGATGTTTAAAAAGAGTAAAAAGTTGGTGGAAACATAAGAAAGTGAAAACTAGAAATATGTGAGAAAAAGGCAACACCTTGGAGGTATCAAAGGAAAATATTCCCTATGATCTGCTTAAGCTACTCAGTGACATTCTTCTCATTATTACCAATTCCCCAAACCCTCACTTTCATGATTTTTTTTAAAATTTGAGGGTACCCTTTGTCCCTTATTAGACTGCGAGCACCTCAATGTTAATGGAAGGAACTACCTTCTATATATGTACAGAGACTTAAATGTTGGGATAGTGGTCAGGTCTCATGGAAAAAGCATACGATATGTACTTTGGGGCCTATACATGTGACAAAGTAGCACGAAGAGTGTGGGATGCCTGAGCAGCAACTAGGAAGAGAGAGTTTGCTGTGACAGGGTGTTAGGGTTGTGGTGAAGGGGCTGTGTGGGTGAGAGAAAGAGGAAGGTATTCTAGGCACTCTTGAGAGTGAAAAAGATTTAAGGGGATGACGGCAGGCCCAAAATAAATTTTAGAAACATTTTGTATGATTCATTTTCATCCAACTGTTAAGAAAACCTTTGATAATATCTAAATTATTCTCTGAGGTCTCTGAGTTCACGCTATTCTTTCTTCACCTATGACTGAGGAATTTGGGCCATGAAGGAGGTGGAGAGCTCTGTGTGACCTACACACAGTTCCATTCCTTGACACTTTATAGAGAGCAGTTTTTTTTAAAATTGTTTTTTGACTCAACACATAACTTAAAAATAAAGAGGAGTAAGAATGCAGGCCTGAACATAAAATAATAAGGTCTGCTTTTTCTTAGGAAATACATTCACATGAGATGACTTATTTGTGATTTGATTTAGACTATTTCACAAAAGAACTGCATTGCATTCCAGACTCTAATGCTTAGCAGATAGAGGGTCAATAAATGTATAAAATGAAAGATGATCAATAAAAAAATATACGATTTCATTCAAAACACAAAAGACTTACAAGGCCAGAAAAATAAGAACTTTTTATCAGCACCAGTTAATAGAAAAACAGAATTTTAAAAGTTGAGGCAAAGTGAGACCCTTGTTGGGATAAAATTCAAATCTACATCACCCAGATGACCCACACCTATAAAATCAACTTGCCCTCCCCCTCTCGCCATGATGCAGTAGCTGATGCAATAAAATTGGAAATTTTACATATATATTTCTTCTGTGTTGCATTCTAGTATGAATTTATACAGCCTCATAGATTGGTCTCTTGTCTCTTTCATTTGGGGGGAAGGAATAGAGTTTACCAGGACACAATAATCATAATGAAGATGTGGCTGAGTCCCCAGGAACTCGATCTGAGACCAGACGTGCCCCTTAAAGCCTTGCAACCTGTTGCAAAGTTCCAACATTTGTAGAAGGTTTGTCAAAGGGAAGTTGATATGTACTGCTACCAATTTTCTCCACCTTCTTGCAAGTCAACAAAGCCTGTCTCAGCTGAAAAATGACCAGAACCTGTTTATTAGTCAATATATTGAATCACTGCTTTCTCATTTTTTAGAAATTGCTTTGAATCATTTAATTATTCTATAGATCAAAGTATAGCAACCTATGACCCATGGACTGAACAACATTTACCTAAGCTTTAAAAATGTGTTTATAAAACCATTTAGATAGCAAACACCTCAAAAGCAGAGACTCTAACATCCAAATTGTTTATGTCTAACAATAATACAGTACTATGACTGTTAAGGGATTCCACAATGATGTGTATGTGTGTGTATCCCCAAATTTGAATTAAATTATTTTCCTAGGTAAGGAACTTAGCTTTCAGAGCACAGAAATATAGCTCATTCTGTCATCTGTTAGATTCAGGCATGACCATTACTGTGTAGTTATTCTGAAAGCTCAGGGACAAAGGGACCCTGAAATTTAGCATCATTAAGACTAATCTTTTATTTTTCTCTCATACTTCCTTTTTTCAAATTCCATGTATATCATTCATTCATTTACTCAACATACATTCTTAAGGCCCTATAAGTATCAAATACTGTGCTAAAATTTTATCACTTTCTCATAGCAAGCACAAGTGTGATGAAGAGAAACATGTAAATGCATGATACAACAGAGATTGCTATGGATAGTATTTAAATCAAAGAGGATAGTAAAATGATGAGCACTGGCTCAGGGAATAGAGATAATATTTGAGTCATGTTTTGAGACTAAGTAGGAATTTTCCAAAGAGGCAGAGAAGGGCATTACCATAGAGGAAAAAGAATACATGATTTTTCAGAGGCAACAAAAGATTTTGCACGCAATTCTTAAGGACATGGGTTGCTTCTAACTCATCAATAGACAATAAAGCAAAGGAGTGTTACTTTCTCTACTTCACAATTACTTTTTAAATCCTTAGAACTGGGGGCCAAAGCCTGAATACTTGAAATTATAAGGCAATATTTCCATACATAGAGAATAATCTAGTGGTACAGACAGAAAACATATGAAAATTTTAGTAATATGAAATAGCATTTGAAATTACATGTTGTGGGATGTTTAAAGGAGAGAGAGAGGGAGAGAGGGAGAGAAGGGCGGGGAGAGAGAGCGATGGAGGGACAGAAAACGCAGTATTATAGCTAGGGTAGGACTTTGAGGATGGGTGGGGTTTAGACAAGTGATAAAGAGTGGAAGTATGATGTCAGTGAAGGATGTCCAAGCAGGGTGACAGTGCTGCAGAGTTCTACAGCATAAAAGTCTAACTGAAATTCTGCTGCAGGGAGAACCATTTGCATAGACTAAAATGTGAATACGTCATTCCCATTTACCTCCTGGATTTGTTCAACTCAGCAGCACCAGATAACCCACCCTGGATATCCTCTGAAAGCCCAGCCACAGAATTTGCAATTTAGAGCATCAAAACTTGTTTAAGGCCTAAGGAGCCAATTTCTTCTCTGAATTGGGATCAGGCCACCTTAACACTGAATCTCAAGAGAGTCCTAAAGGTCACTAGCTTTCTGTGCCTTGCTTTTGCTGACCCAGCACTTAGAATTTTCATTTCCATTTTGAAACCAATAAATCAGCATATCTTGCCAGAGGAGTTTTAACCTCTTAAGATGCAATCAAATTGCTCAGTCAAAATGACTCCTGAAATTGATCTGCACATTGCTAAGAATGAAAGAGAACTTTCATGTTTCTAAGGAATATATATCTCTGATTTATAGGATAATGTTAGCTGGATCCTGAAGGATTGAGTAATGCTGTTACAATTAGAAAGATGTGATATTATCTATACCAAATAGAACAGAAAGTTGCCCATCAGTGATACTTACCAATTGTACATAGATAACCACTGTAATCAATGTGTTTGCTGATACATTGTTTTCTAATTATCTCCATTTCAACTTGAATGTTTACTGTCTTTGATCACTGTTAAGAATGATAAAAAACACAAAATATATCTTTAATTTCTGAAGTACCTCCTTTGGTGCTTTAAATAACATACCAAAGGCTTGAAAGTTGTTTTGGGTTTTGTTTGTTGTTTTTGGGTTTTTTGGCCACCTAATTTTAATTTTTTATCCTGATTTTTTTCTAGTTTGACTCAACAAATTATCAATAAATAATTTTCACCAAAATTAGGTCTTTCAATGAAACAATTTTATTTTGAATATGTTAAGTTTCTCATTCAATATATGTTTCAAAGCAATAGCTTTATCAATGTGTTCCTTCTCAGTTTTTTTCATCCCAATTTTGTCTTATTTCTTTAGTCAGGGCTGGCCCAGCCTCACAAGAGAATCTTAAAAAGATCATTTATCTCCCTGCTTAAACATTGTGAGGGAGTTGAGAAATGACCACCTCTCTTGGGACCCTACTTTCCCCATTAATGAAGCAATAGCCATCTAATTAATTTAATCAGCTATCACAAAGATTAGCAAGGTAACATGTCCCAAGTGTCCCATGTTAGTTAGAGAAAGGTATTATGTATACGGAAGAAACAGCATGATGTTATCTGTGCATTATTCCCTCAGCCCTTAAACTGGCTGACTGGTTTTCAGCTTCAGTGCTCAGGATCAAGTGAGCATAATGTACATTTAGGAAGAACACACGAATTGCCAACCAACCACCAAAGATCGCTAAGTAATATTTGAAACATATGAACATGAAAAATCAGTCTGCTATTGGGAATCTCAGAATAGTATTTTTTTTTCTTATAGACTTTAGCACTAATTTCTCCCCTCTTCAATTGCTGAAATGTCATGTAAAAAGTAATCTGTGCATGCTTTACTAAACTAACAAGGCAGGGAGCGTTGTTTCTGTCTTCCTGTGGAAAGGAATGCAAACCTGTCCCATTGTAAGTGAGGTAATCAGGTAAGTATAATGGAACAATCTTTTCCTATAAAGTTTTGTATTGTTATGAATATAAAATAATAATAGTGTTTTTGTTAATGTTGTTATCACCAACTCATTTTCTGTTTGAAGTCAATGACTGCTAAAATCTAAATGGGAAAAGGGGATAGAAAAATGAAAAGAATCATTAAAAGAGGGTTTTAGTAATACAGCTGCAATGCATTAAATTGTAGTTTAATTTTATTTCAAAGTTTTCCTCAGAACACTTAAGGGAGAATTGTAGGCATACTGGAGAGGAAAGGCCAATCTGTGCCAGGCATTTTGAATGAAAGTATTCTAAGCTTTTCTACTTCTGTTATTCTTCCATCTGCTTTCTGTAGCCCACAGAGGAAGGAAAGGAAGGAGCAGATACCATATTCATCCCTATGGCCTAGATCTTGGTTGCAAAAGCCTCAAAAGCATGCTGTCCCTTCAAGCTTGCTCTGTAATTATGATATGGGCTTTTCTATGGAAAGACACATGGAAAAATCTGAAGACTAATCTTCTAGTATCACTTTGCACAGAAGTTGTTTTCATCTCATCAGAAGCTACAAACAAATTCCTTCTTGGTCTCTCAAGAATCGCAGAACTTGAAGCTGATATTAGGGGAAACTACTCTTGTTCACATTTATGAACTTCTGAAAGTGAAGAGTCTGTATACAGAAAGAGAAATATCAGCACTGGGCAGGGTACCAGATTGGACAAGTTCCCACAAGTCAATTGTTAAATGTTCTGGCATTTAATGAGTCAGTTTTTAAGCCACTGGTAGTTTCAAATTGGGCTTGACAGGAGTATTTATACCGTGGAAGCTGATAAACACTACACATCAGTTCCCCAGTTTACCAGCATCCCAGGATGCTGAAAGAAGAGGCAGCTAGAATAATAGTGACTGCCATCTGGACCTTATGTTCTTTAGTAAAGACACTTGAGTATAAGAGGATTAGTGTGGAAGGCTCTGTTAGTCTTGAGATGATCATCACAGCAGCTTTCAGAAAGACAATGGATACCAGGATGATACAGCAGAAGATAATGCAAGAAACAAATGTCTAGAAGTTGTTCAAAAATGGTCACTAATCACCCATGACAGATATCAATCCCTAGATAGGAAACTTTGCCTCTAAATGCCACCATGCTTGATCGTTTTAATTAAATGTTGTACAAAATTGCATGCAGTTTAACCAAATTTCCTCTCCACCTACACCCAGCCCCAAACAATTTTCTTAGTGGTGTCCTAAAGCTCAAATTTCAAAAAAAAATCCTTTTAGGTTTTGTTAAATCAAAATACAACCTGAACTTTCTGGAGGTCACTGCCTCAGGTTTTTGCAGACAGTAGCCTAGATGGGTAACTGAGCAAATTTAGTTTTTTATTTATGCTCATGAGTGGACAGTTGCAAGATAAATAACCAATACAAATTTGAAATTATAGTTAACACTTATACATTGCTTACTATGTACGACATGTATGAAATACTACATCCTCATATGATGTAACTACTGCCATTTTACAAATGAAAAACAAAAACAAACAAAAGATGAAAACCTGGGTCACAGGGAATTGAAGTACCTTGCCTACTATTTCACAAAAGCAAGTTTGGAGCATGGTTTTGGATCTAGAAGGTCTGGCTCCAGAAGTGAAGAGCTTAACCATTACACCAATGCTTTTCATGGAACCATGATGTTTGTGGCATTCAGAAGCGCCACTGACTAAGAATGTTCCAATTCAGTTGCCTCTTTTACTAGAATGCAATGTGTATTATATTTTCTCTTTCCTTTTTTTTTTTTAATAAATTTATTTATTTTTGGCTGCGTTGGGTCTTCATTGCTGTGTGCGGGCTTTCTCTAGTTGCGGCAAGCGGGGGCTACTCTTGTGGCGGAGCACAAGCTCTAGGCACGCAGGCTTCAGTAGTTGTGGCACGTGAGCTCAGTAGTTGTGGCTCGTCGGCTCTAGAGCACAGGCTCAATAGTTGTGGCACACGAGCTTAGTTGTTCTGAGGCATGTGGGATGTTCCTGGACCAGGGCTCGAACCCGTGTCCCTTGCATTGGCAGGCAGATTCTTAAGCACTGCACCACCAGGGAAGTCCCTCTTTCCTTTTTATAAAGAATGTTAGTTTATATGTCATGATTTTTACATATTTATCACTTGCTATGATTATTATAGTCATTTGTATAAATGTGAATTTATCTACTTCAGTTGGGTTTAATAAACAATTAAGAACTTACTAGAAGCTACACACTCTACTGAGAACTAGGAAGAATAGAAAAGCAGGATAAACAGTAACATGATCTCTGAACCAGACGTTGTTACAACAGAACTTGGGGAGCAATGCTTACACACTTGGCACACTGAAGACTGGAACAAGATAATACACAATAAAGCGCTTCCTCTAGGAAAATTTGTGTAAGAGACAGTATTAAATCTAGGTACAATCCATAAATATTTTTACAGAAAAAAACATAAGGTGAAATAATTAGACACTAGCAAAATAAATGAGAAATAAACTGTCACTTTGATATATAAAGATGAATAAAATAAATGACGATATAAACAAAGGATTTTCTAAGAAAAGTTGATACTGAGAAAAAAAGAAAAAAACTGAGATTAGATAATGTATAAAGGAAACATTGCACAGAATCCTGAAAAAATGAAAAAGAAAAGTGTATAATGCAAGAATAAAGCAGAGCTGTAAATTAATACAAAGCTGAAGGGAGAAATTTAAATTAGAAATTCAAGAGGTGCCAGTATTTCTTTCAGTAGGTTGAGGTAACTGGATTAACAGCACTGACAACTCTCAAAGCCTATAAGTATGGTTTATACTCATTGAAACATAGTATTTTAAATTAATATTAGTAAAAAATATATTTTAACATTAGATATCCTGTGATGATTGTGTTGACTGAATTTAACTTCTATTTGAATTAAAGTAACAAAATTATTGAATTTAATGGGTTATAAGATCAGTTTCTTCCTTAGTGTCCATGTTAATGGAATGACTGAGGAGCTACTAGGCATTTGAAAGATGAAGAGAGAAATAAGGACCCATGGTGTCATCTGAGGAAGACATTAACTCAGAAAAAAAGTAATGGAATTGACATGTAGTAAAATATTTCCCAATAAATAAAGAAATTGATTCAGTATTCTTTCAAGGCCTGGAGGTATACATGGGAGGATAAGGTCAGAATAGCATGTGTGAGAACAGAAATTCTAGAGGAATCAAGCAACTTTCCTGATAGAATTGGATGATTTTTGACCTCATAAGGGCATTTATTGGCAAATTGATCACAAAAAGTAATGGTGAAATCCTGAAGCCTATTATCAAATTGAATTTTATTTATTTTTAGTCATAAGTGTATATATAGTGGTTAGGCTAATGGCATAAGTATTAGTTAGAGTAAGCAACCCTTGCTATTGCAACAGATAAATCCTGAAATTTCAGAGGCTTAACAAAGATTTATGTCTCACATGTGCAAAGTCTAACATGGGTCAGTCAATGCTCCTCCATCTTTCAGTTACATCATCTGTAGTACTTGGCCACCAGGATCACCACAAGAGGGAAGGTGTGACCTGGAGTTATGCAGAATTTTTTAAAAGTTCAAGCCAAGAAATAGCACACATTGTAACCGTCCACATTGCATCGGTCAAAACAATGACACAACCTAAGAGCAAGGAAGTATATTTTTCCTGTGTGTCCAGGAAGAGAATATATTGAAGAGGCAAATAGCACTTTTTCTGCCAATATAAATTATTAGCATACAAGAAACAATAAATATATTTATGCTTGGAGAACATTCTGCTTTTTATTACTCATGACTGGGAGAGAAAACTGAGCAATGGGATAAACTAGAACAACTAATCACCAGTGTCTTCACTATGAAACTGAAAGACCTGTGAGCAAAGCAGTGTCTGACCAATGCATGATGAGCCAGTCTTCAGAGAGAGAGGAGGGTGCTAGCTAGTCAAATAAAAAGTGTAGCTTATCAAATATCAATCCTCAGTAAGAATTTATATATAGGCTCTCTCTATATACATACTGTCTGGAAATCCTTTAGTCTCTGTGTCCCTGTACCATTCTAGATGCACAGTTGGGCCTCTCAAGATTTTCCAAGAAGTCATCCAATGTAGAATTAGCTGATAATTTCATGGAGAAAGGTACACCGCAAGGAATAACTTGATATGCTCGTTGGGATGCTTCAAAATTTGTCTCCAATCTGCGCTCAGTTTTGCTAACTACTGCTTACTTCTTGAACCTACTTTTCCCAATAATACATCTAATTATACACAAAAATTTACCTTTGGAGAAATGCACTCATAAATTTGAATACTCAGGGTCATAATTTTTCCCAGGGAAAAAAATAAAAGCTTGGTGAAATTATGAAGTCCTTCACATCTCACTCTTTAGAAGGAAGAGGAATAGTAAGTAAATGTGTAAATATCTTTTTCTGTTTTACTGAAAGGCAAGGGGGGGAGGGAGGGAAGGAGAGAGGGAGGAAGAGGACTGGCTGTCTCAGATCAGACATCTCTATCCCCTGCAATAACTGGATCAAGGATGGACACATCCAAACAGGCCAATTAGACTTATGCCTGAAATTTTTCTGAAACTGTCAAGAAAGACATAATCTTTCCTGATTTGCCAAGTTGTGATAATATAAGATGGTAGATAGGACCCTTGTTCCATGATATGTAGAAAATCTAAGAATAAATTTAATAAAAGTAGACAAAATAGCCAACAGATGGAAAAACAGAGAGGGAAAGAGTGGAGAGAGAGAGAGAGAGAGAGAGAGACATGAGTCCTATATTCTTCAGGACTGAAGCCATTTCTCAACTTTCCAATTACTGAGCTAATAAGTTTCTACACTATGCTACTTCCACAATTCACATAAAGGGTTGTTTGTATATATAATATAATAGATGCATATCTATTTAAGAATAAAATTGTTTAAATTTACTAGAGAAATATGTACATAAGTAGAAATAAAGGGTGAATATCAATAACTACAGATTTTTATAAAGAAATATTTTAAGGTTTCTGTGTTAGTGCTTAAAATGCTTTACATTTATACAGTCCTTTGTACTTACAAAGTTTTCCAAAAAATTAGCTAATTTAACCTTAACATAACCGTACAACAGTTATTATAATCCCACTCCAGAAGAAGTAAAATTGTGGCTCAGAAAAGGAAAATGATTTGCTCAAGGTCATGTAATAAAAACCTGAGTAAGAACTCAAACTAATGCCCTCATTCCTGCTATATGATTACAAAATGTTCATCTTAGAGCCAAGAACTGCAAAGTCTAAATTAAACGTAATAACACATGGTCAAAAAGGTAACTTCCACCTCAAAAAATAATTATAGAGACGAATTTATTTTAGTCAGTCATCTTGGTTTGAGTTCACCTGAAAGCAGAGCCTGAGACAAAGACCTGATGCAGATATTTTATTTGGGAGGTGATCCTAGGGAGCTAGAGTGAAGGAGTGGGGAGAAAGAGACGAAGAAGAGAAAGACAATAAAGGAGGAAGTACTGAGCTTGTCATCACTATGAGCAACTAAAGTTCAATCCCACTTAGGAACCTCTAATAAATCTTACTGCATATACACAAAACTTTTGTGGGAAGCATTGGAAGCTGGGGCTTTTATCTACCAACACTGGATTTCTACGTTTAAAGCCCACACCTCTCCCCTGCTTGAGTACTTCCACCAGCTCCTTGATGCCACACCTGCAAATGGGCCATGAGTACTTGTCTCTGTTGCTTAGAGGAAGACCTAATGGAGAGTTGGGAAGAGGTCAGCATTTCAGTGAAGAGTCCCTCACAGCTGCAGTGAGTCAGAGGTGGGATATGGGTACCTGGCTAAGGGTACCAATAGTGTCTGCTACAGACATACCCAAAATAGATTGGCATTAAAGTCAATGTGTTACCATTAGTTCAAGATTTGATATGGACTTGGTAACTACAGAGAGAAAGAATAATGGAAAAGTCTATATCAGCTCTCATAGAAAATAGGTAACATTTTTTTCTCCTTATCAATTAAAGTTCAGCACACATCTCTCTAAAACAATTTGCAGTTTCAGAGAGATTCCATTTCTGACTTGAGTGACAAGTAGAATTATTCATAAGCAAAGAATGAAAATGAGTTAGAAGAAGACCAAATTATTATATACAGATATAAATGTCTCATCTCTATCTTTAATGAGAAATTCTAACAGATTTTGCCACTACAAATGAGTCATAACTCATGGACTAAATTATCCTTAACACATACATCAGGAAGGCAACTACTTTTGGGCAGTAGACAAAGATAAACATAAAAATGTCTCAAGAGAAATACAAGGACTTACATCTTTATGGTGTTACAAACTAAAGATAAATTGTGTAGTGCTAAATTTAAAATCTGTACAGAAATCAAGTTTGTATAGTTTCAAAAGAAATTTGAATTGTAGAAACTTAAGTCCCTCTATTTAAAATATCCTATTTGTTTATAGCCTTAAAAGTCTTCATAAGCATCAATACTTCCAAAATATTTTTAATATTTGCAAAGAAGTCAGGACTAAACAAACAGAAAATGGAGATTTCTATTGGGTAAGGCATGTATTAGTAATGAAACTTATGTGATAGCAACTATGCCAGCCACTCAAGTCCCTTACTAAATTATGCTTCTATTGACTTCAGGAGTTTATACTCAAGATCACATAAAAAGTACCAGACAGTTGTTTAGGCATATCTCCCAGGATAATTTAACTTGTGATAAATTAATCCAAGCAACTTTAAATATCAGATAAAAACTATTAAATAGAGCTAGCATTTTAAAATCCTACAAACTTTTTAATTAAAATACTTGAAATGACATTGATTTTATGAATCTTTCCTACTAAAGTACAAAAGCTTCACATAGAAATTATAATCCTAGAAATAAGAAGATTAAGGGAATTTCCCATATATTCAGGTATATCTGTATAGGTATTATTCATAAATATTTTTAAAATTTATATCAACATTATTGAGGTATAATTTATATTCAATAAAATATACCCATTTTGAATGCACAGTTTGACAAGTTTTGACAAATGTATTCCAGTAACTACTACCACAGTCAAGATATGGAACATTTCCATCACCTCAAAAAAGTTCCCTTATATCCTTAAGCAGTCAGCCTCCACCACCACACACCAGTGCTGGCCCCAGGAAACCACTGTTTTTTGTTTTTGTCACTGTACATTATTGTTGCCTGGTGAATTGCATATAAATGGAATCATATGTATTATAATATTTTTTGGCTTGCTGAAATAAGGTCCTAAACATAGAATAAAAATAAGCTGAGAATTATTGTCCCCCTCTTTGAAGAATGAGCTAGAAAATGGAATCTTCCCTTGGGAATGACCCATCAGGAGCTCTTAGGGTTTACAGGTGTCAATAGTGATAGCTGGTTGCTTGCTCCAAATTTTCACTTGGTCTTTCTCTCCTCCACTTGGGGAGACGCTGGGAAAATTTCTGCTTCTAAATTAGAGTTTCTACTTCTTTTTAAAGTCTCCTGTTCTAAAATCTGCCAAAATCTAGACACTACTCTTTCTGGGATAGACAGTACTTTCATTCATCTATTCAAAATGAACAAAATACTTCAGCACAACAAGCAAATCTGAATAAAGGCTATCCCTATAACTATTTATTCCCTGTCAAAACTAAACATCCTGCAGAGATTTCATTTCTCTTCCTGAAGAGGGGAAACTTCAGTTTTGTCAGGGGATCCTATGGTCTGAGCAATAGTTGCTTGATGATGATAATCAGAGAGAAGGCAAAAGGGACTGAATGAAGGTACAACAAGTGGAAAAGGAAAAATCTAAGCCTTTCATATTTTGCTGGGGAAGTGGGTTTGGGCCTCCATCTACATCCCAATCCATAGGGTTATGTCCAGGCAAATTCTCATTTTGCATGACTTGTGACTATTTTCTCCTTAATATTGTGGGGAGGAATACATATTAAAAAAAGGGCAAGCCATCTGGGTTTCTATACAAATGAATTTTAAATATGGAATCTGCATATGTTATTTATTGAAAACATGTAAATGTCTTAGGGGAAAGGCTGTAGCTAATTTTAAAATATCTTACTTAAGAGTGATGTTTATAATATTCATATACTTTATTCCCATTAAAAAATCTTTATATGATTAGGATCATGGACTTTCAAGATACATTTGGAGAGGGCCCCTGAGTTTTCCAATAATGATCTATATAATTATGTAAAGTGAATACTTTGTCTTAATACTTGAGGACTTCAAAACTTTCCTTTTCCTAGATTTTAGTTTCTGGTAAGCCTGTGGTATTCCCCCAATTGCTCTTCATACCATAAATTAAACATCGAATTCTTAAGAGAATCTGATGAATTCAGCCACTGTAATTTAGTTTGACAATCTATGTCCTTATCTTTCTTGACCTTGCCTTTCCTCCTTCTGAAAGCACCTGCTATTTCCCCTACTTTACCTCCTCACTTTATCTCCTCTTTTCAATGCAGCACTCAGGTGATTGCTGAAGTCCAATGAGCACATAGTTAGCCACAGGAAAATGTGTAGGAGAGAACAGAAAAAAAAAAAAATGAAGTCATTGGCATGTACTAAGAATAAGGGAGCTTATTTATGGAGATGGAGAAGACATGATGATGAAGATCAAAGAAAAATGATACTGGGAAGAGTCATGTAGGTAAGCGAAAAAGATCATTAGAGAAGTGGTGGCAGTTAAGATTTGTGAGATAGATGACACCAGATCTTGGATGTCCATCACTGCCAGGCTGAAGATTTAGATATAACTTTATAGATAATGGATTACAACTGAACCTTTTGAGCAAGAAAGGAGTGTGAAAAACACAAAGCTTTGTTTTAGAGAAATTAATCTGGAAGATACTTGTAGCATGGATTTTATATGTGTAGACTTTGTCAAATGGCTATAATGTACCCTAAAATGCTTGAGTTGAGTGACGTGTGTGTGTGTAAGTTAACTTTAATCTATACTTTAAGGGCAGTTGGTTAACTTAAATGATCCTAATCAGGATTTACCTACTCCAGAGATTGTTGGTTGGTTAGCGGGAGTTCAAATCCCAGAACTGACTACACTTTCTTCCATTATCTTTAGCTCCCTTGGCTCTTGTGGGTTTGTTAGCTAATACAAAAGATGTAAGAAATAATTTTTCATTGGTGATACATGTTATTCAAAGTATCTTGATTTGCCCAGCAGATTATACATTTCAGAGTAGTACCATAGACCCAATACTTTTAGTTCAACCTTTGGTTCAGACATTCAATGAAGGATTCTGTCAGTGTATTCCAACCAGGACAGCTGGATTCTACTGCTAGAAGATTGTCACATATGCATTGAGCTAAGCTTTCATGTAATAGTCTCACCAGTATGCCTAAATGATAATAAGCTGTACTCCACTGAACTTACAAGAAAAGGTTATATGACTGTTTTTGTCACTGTTTCTTAATAAATGTTTCCATAAGTAGCGGTATTTCGAAACTCGCATTTATCATATTTACTATCAGGTAGTAGCACTGTAAAAAAAAAAAAGAAAGCATATTTGGAGCTATCTCACCTAATAATTTAATTGGAGACTACTTATAAAAAATGAAAACCAAAAACCTAATAATTGTGAATGGCTAAATTGGCTTGGGCCAGCATGCAACAAACATAAGATATAAGACCTATTTTGAAAATAGTATCCATGTGAGGGAATGATGGACTCAATTGTATGTGGGAATAGAAATATTTGGGAAAGGCTGAGCTCAAAGTCTCTTTAAAAGCATTAAACAAAAGAAATTTAACCTCAGATTTAATTAAACTTTCCAACTTAAAACATAAATTTAATTCAAGAATATCAAATTAAGAACACTATTATAAAATGTAAAACTTATGTGTCAAATTTTATTTAGTCATTTTGATTAAAATAATAAGAATCAGTAAGAAAGTGGAACTGGAATAATACAGAAAGTAATTAGAAAAAATAATTATATCATGGGGAAAAAAAGGCAGAATTCCAAAGATTGCAAATGGTTTATCTAGAGGCATATTACAGGTTCTGTGGAAGAGTTTCTAGCATTGTGTGGGATGATGGAACTGCACTGTGTTATGAAAACACAGCTGCACATCCTGTTCTATATAAAATGCTATGCTAGGGCGACAGATTGTACATAGGTGCAATGTGTACTCAGTTTGTTCTTATAAAGGACAGTTTTATGTTTTGCCATTTCTAGCATAGTTTAGTCCATTTTGAAAATTACTCTCTATCATCCCCAAGGAATGGCAAGAGAATTTTGGATTGAAATATTTTCTTTTTTAAGAAAGGGAATTGAACATTCAGGGGGAAAAAAAGAAGGTAAATTTCATGTATCTCACTCTATATGCTCCTTACTTAATGAGGCGTTTCCCCCAAATTTGACTAGCTCTATGGTAAGCAGAATAAAAACTACTTATATGACATGACTCCAAAAGTATGAAAAACCCCTTCAGTGTCCAAAGGATTTCTGAAGTACTTAAAAATATTATTATGTTTGACAAGAAGAAATTAGCTGAAGTTATAGTTACACATGTAAAATTTCACCTGGTGCATAGTAGGTATCAATGAATCGTGTTAAATTTAAATGCACATACTGGAGTGAGAAGTAGAATAAAGATTATTAGCTCCTGGACTTCCCTGGCGGTGCAATGGTTAAGAATCTACCTGCCAATGCAAGGAACACGGGTTCGAGCCCTGGTCCTGGAAGATTCCACATGCCTCAGAGCAGCTAAGCCCGTGCGCCACAACTACTGAGCCTGCTCTCTAGAGCCCATGAGCCACAACTACTGAAGCCCGCATGCCTAGAGCCCTTGCTCTGCAACAAGGGAAGCCACCTCAATGAGAAGCCCACACACTGCAACAAAGAGTAGCCCCCGCTCGCCGCAACTAGAGAAAGCCCGCACATAGCAATGAAGACCCAATGCAGCCAAAAATAAATAAATAAATAAATAAATAAATTTATTAAAAAAAGATTATTAGCTCCTTTTTACAAATCAACAGAGATTAGTTTATTGCGTTAGCATTAGTTTCTTCTTAGAAGAACTAGGTCCTTTTTTTCAAGAAAATAAGAGCAAGTTAGAGTGTGTCTGAACCTCGGAAAATTATCTAGGAATGCCAGGCCAGGTAGCGGGGGAGTCTGGAAACTGCCAAAAAGTGAATGGGCAGGACCAAAAGATGAATAATTTAATATTATTTAGTTCAAATTATTGTAATATTAGAATATATTGCAAAATAAAAAATGCTTTATTTCCTAACTCTAATTATAGAAATAAATAAAATAAAATACATTAATGGCAAACTACTTGCTTAAATATTTATAATTATTTTTAAAATATTCTAATTCTAGTTAGTTATTGAAAGTTAATATAAATTTGAAACAGGAGGGAAGGGGGCAAGGCACAACCTTTAAAAGAATGACAAAGCCCTTGAAGATACAACATAAACTGGTTAGAACCAACTAGGTCCAAGATGGCGGCAGATTCGACTTCCAGTAGACCTTGAGCCTCATTATACTCTCATTGTAATTAGCATGTAATTAGCAATGTAATTAGCATTGTAATTAGCGTTAGCATGGTAAACGGCATACCTGCAGGCGCCATGACAGTTCCAAGGCCGAGGACCATAAAAGGCCAACATGTGGGTGGTGGCCCAATTCTTGGAAATCCCTGTCCCTTCTCCAAGATAGTTGTAATAATCCTCCCACTCATTAGCCTATGAAATCACCCAGCACATAAAAACTAACCACCCCATATTTCGGGGCCTCTCACCTTCTGAGATGGCCCACGCACACTCTGTCTGTGGCATGTGTTTCTCCCATGGCTTCTCTCACTTTCCAAGACAACCCCATGCCCTGGGGCCAGTCTTGCCTTTTGAGACAGACTTCGTTCTGTGTATGGAATGTGTCTCTCTCTAAACAAATCCACTTCTTACCTATCACGTTGTTTCTCACTGAATTCTTTCTGTGATGAGACACAAAGAACCTAAGCTTCAGTAAGTACTGACACCAGGTGAGCAATTTTAAATAAAAGACAGTGGGTTCAAGTCCCAGTCAGAGTTTTGGCTGAGTTAAGAGTCTCAGCCTGTGGGTTCAAGTCCCAATCTGGGTGTAGGCTGGGTTCAAGTACCGGCTGAGTTGTGCAGTTTTAAAGATACCTAAGTAAATCAATGAAACAGAATAGAACCCAAAAATATATGAACAATTGATTTTTGATAAAGGTGCAAAAGCAATTTAGTAGAGAAATAACAGATTTTTTCAACAACTGGTGCTGAAAATTAGATAGCCATTAAAAAAAAAAGTACTTCAAACCATACCTTGCACTAAAAGAAGTTCATTAACTTAATATAAAATCTAAAACTTAAGAAGCAAACAAATCTTTGATTAGGAAAAGCTTTCTTAAATATAGCTATAAAAGTATGATTCATAAAATAAAATTATTGATATGTTGTACTTCATAAACATAAGAATTCTGCTCTGTGAAAGAAACTGTTCGAAGAATGAAAAAATAAGCCATAAATTAGGAAAACAATATCTGCAAAGCATATATCAGATAAAAGATCTGTGTCCAGAATATATAAAGAACTCTAGTAACTCAAAAATAAGTAAACAAACAGCTTAATTTAAAATGCACAAAAGATTTGAATAGAAGTGAAAGAAGTGGCAAATTAGCCCATGAATAGATGTTTAACATCACTAATCATTAGGAAAATGAAAATTAAAGCTACAAACAGATAGCATTACATACCTCTTATAATGCTTGTAATACAAAAGACTGACAATACAAAGTAATGTCAAGGAATGTGGGGAAACCAGAACTCATTGCTGGTGGGAATAGTACAACTACTTTGGAAAACAGTTTGACAGTGTCTTAAAATGATAAACATACACCTGTCATATGACCCAGCCATTCCATCCTTAGGTGTTTTCCAAAGAAATGAAACATTTCAATAAAAATGTCCATAGCAACTTTATAAAAGTATCCCCAAATTGGAAACAACCCAAATGTCCATCAGCAGGTAAATCCATAAACAAATTTTGGTATATCCCTTCAATGGAAATCTATTCAGCAATAAAAATTTCGGGACCATTGATACAAGCAACACCATGAATGAATTTCAAAATAACTATGCTGAGTGAAAGAAGTCAGACAAAGAAACAGTACCTACTATATTTTTTTTCTAAAATTCTAGAAAATATAAGCTAATCTATACATAGAAAAGGCAGATCCATGACTTTCTGGGGATGAGAGATAGTTGGGAAAGGCTGGGAGAGGGGAATCACAGAGCAGCATGAGGAAATTTTGGGAGGTGATGAATGTGCTCATCATTTTGCTTGTTTACACACACACACACACACACACACACACACACACACAGAGGAGTATTTTACAGTTTAAACATGTGAAGTTTACTGTATATCAATTACACCTCAATAAAACTGTGCAAAACATATTTCCAGTTTCTGTGAGATGCTTATATAAACCTGTACAATTTCCTATGAAAGCATCCTGATGCATAGCTCATGTTCCCTTTAAATTTATCACAGAAAAGGGTGAATTAAAAATAAAATTATATGGCAAGAAGTCAAAGGATGTAGTTAAAAATGACAACTTTATGCTCTTGAAGGGAACCACAAACACTAAACAACAGAACAATAGTTCCTAGACTATTACTGAATTCAAAATTACAGGAAATGATAAACGAGAAAAACATTAAATCTGACTGTAAATTGATCGATGAATTGAAAAGCAGAATCAGGAAATGGTAAATTTCTTAAAATGTTGCTTTTCTCAGCCTTTGGAGTGAAGATTGCCAAACTACAAACTGAAAAGACCATATTTTCTACTGCGAGGAAAACTTAAACATTGTCATTTAGAAGTAACTGAGGAAGTGGTGGGAAAGAGACTAAATGCTTGAACCTATTTAGAGGGTTCTCTATAAATAGCAAATTCCCACAGGTCCTAAAGAGAACTATAAGTATAAGGTGAGCTGCCTTGTAAATGTGCTAGTAGTGAAGGAAACTTCCTAAACAATTAGTCCATTTTTCTGCAGTGAAACAAGGATTTTTCTTAAGGAAACTAATGGTGGACAGTCTGGAATTGCTACAAATGAAAGATCTAGATTAATTTATAAAGCATTTGCAAGTTCTTGAGATAAAGCCTGGGAGACTGGGGACTTACTCACTGTTTGTTTTTGTTGTTTTGTTTTTTAACCAGTGCTAAACACAGGCATACTGGTGGTACTCAACAAATGTTGGCTAAAGCATGTTTTTTGTTTTGTTTTGTTTTTTTACATGGGAGAATCTCATTTTTAGTGCATTGAGATTTTATACTAGGCAATACTGGTTTAATTAAAAAAAGGAACTCTCTTCTCTGGTAGCATATTTCTACTCTTTCATAAGTGAGATTAATAAAGTGAGTACAGGACAACACAAGAGAAACCAGATACAACAGAGGCATCACCAAGACAACCAGAATAGAAAGGTTTATTAGGACAGAGGCCAACGAGCTATGGAGTTGAAACATGACAGAAATGCAATAGAATCATAGAGAAGGCAAATAACTTCCAAATCAGTAAATCAATCTGATGCAAAGATTCGAAGGCCCTTCCTAATTCCAAGGTGTTACACTACTCAGAATAGTAATAATGCAGAGCAAGGAAAATGCACATTAGCAGAGGATTAGAGTAGATTTGGACTTTAAAGTAAATGAGTTTTATTTTTACCTTTGGACCATATGTAAAAATGAATTGCCTAGAAGCATAAATAAAGGAAACATATAAGTAGCCAGAAGTTGGGAGACCAGAATCCTGATCACATCAACACCACCTTCACTACCCGATGCCAAATGCACCCATAAAGCGTCTCTTCGTCACACCTTATATTAGCTTCCTAGGGCTGTCATAACAAATTACCATGAACTAGGTGACTTCAAACAAGAGAAATTTATTTTCTCATAGTTCTGGAGTTCAGCAGTACAAAATTAAGGTGTTATCAGGACCACACTCTCTCCACAGGCTCTAGGGGAGAATCTGTTTCTTGTCTTACCCAGCTTCTGGTGACTGCAGGCCAATCCCTGGCTTGTGGCCATGTCACTCCAATCACTGCCTCCATGGTCACATTCCTCCTCCTTTTCTGGGTCTTCTCTGTGTGTCTGCTTTATGAAGGATACATGTGATTGCAATTAAGGCCCACCAGGAGTATCCAGGATAAACTCCTCCTCTCAAAATCCTTACTTAATCATACATTTGCAATACTAAGTAATATTCATTCTTTTGCCACATTATGTTATATTCATAATAAATTCTGGGAATAAGACATATTTTGAGGGGACTACTATTCAACCTACTACTACATATCATCTCTCTGGGAAAAGATTCATATATATATATATATATATATATAATAAAGGGAGTATAGTTACAATTGAAAATAATAATAAAATACACAATACTATTTATTGTAAACTCTATTTTAATCAATTCTTAAGGAGTGCTTTCACTGATTTTTGCTGAACTCTTGTATCCACAGCCAAACTACGATTTCAGTTAGCAAGGACTGTTGATTGATATTTTAGTTTATATTTATAAGTTATGTGAGGGTGAAATAATGAGGACAAATGTGGGAACTTTACTCATTCACCAATGCAGTGAGCATATTTTTCCTGAATTTACTGATAGTTTTTTTTTTTTTTAATACTGAAATGGTATTTCCTCAAATATTTTTATGCTAGTTCCAAAGTAACAGCTACAGGTGGCACATAATTTGAAATTTAATCTGCATTATTAACATTTTCTCCATCACTTTCTTAGGTCCATACAATCAGCAAAACAATAATCAAGTTCTGATTTGTAGCATTTGCTGATTTTCCTGGTGTAAATATTTCCAACATGACTGAATTCAGGCTACTAATATGAAATCACTAAATGCAGAGTTGGGAAGAGATAGTCAATAGCACATAATTATATAGTATTTCCTCCGTTTAGACACATAGAGTAAATAACCTCAAGAGCATACATAACAGTAAAATATACTAAAATAATTAAGAAGTGATAAACTTTGGTATTTGTCTTGGCTTCAACACAGTTTTTGAATTTTAAGTTTATATAATTTAATTTTCAATAATGGTTATGTTTAAAAACTGTCTTTTACTATAACTGAAAATTTAAGCTGGCTCTCACAAATTATGAGTTGGTTCCAGCATGCTACTATATAACATGACAATGAAGAATCAGAAGAGGGCTTCCCTGGTGGCGCAGTGGTTGAGAATCTGCCTGCCAATGCAGGGGACACGGGTTCGAGCCCTGGTCTGGGAAGATCCCACATGCCGCGGAGCAACTGGGCCCGTGAGCCACAATTACTGAGCCTGCGCATCTGGAGCCTGTGCTCCGCAACAAGAGAGGCCACGATAGTGAGAGGCCCACGCACCGTGATGAAGAGTGGCCCCCGCTTGCCACAACTAGAGAAAGCCCTCGCACAGAAACGAAGACCCAACACAGCCATAAAAAATAAATTAATTAATTTTAAAAAAATTTAAAAAAAAAAGAATCAGAAGAAACATTTTCCAATCTTTACATCAGTTACACTAAAAATTAACGATAGGCTAGCAGGTTTAGCCAGAGCAAATGCATCTTAAAGTCTTCAGTCTTTTCCAGGACTATTGATACAACTATCAGTCAGGGCTGACTCCAAAGAAAAACACCAAGTTTTATGTTAAAGGTCTCAATAATTCAGTTATAATAAGCAGAACAAGAAGCTGACTTTCCTGCTCTACATTTCTAAAAGTTTCAGCTATACCTACTGATGAGTCTCCAGGTGAATTTCATAAGAGGGAGCTTACTGATGAGTTCTAATTATGCCTAATTCCATATTCACCAACAAATTGACAGTTTTGTTGTTTTGTTGTGTGACATTAGGCAAGTCACTTCCTTTTCCCTGGCGATTTCTTAATCTACAAAATGTGGATATCCTACCTCACAGGGGTGCAGTAAATTATGACAAATTAAAAAATATTACATATCCAAAATGCAATTGCACAATTTAAAATAGTAATTAAGAAAATTAGTAGGATACTATGACAACTCCTTTGGAACCAAGCCATTAATTTTTAAATAAGGAAAGGAGAAACACAAAGGAGTAACCTCATCATGATCTTTTATAACCTCTCTTTTGGGAGAAAGGAATCAGGCAACACTTATTCTCTCACAGAGAAAAATAGAGAGAGGCATGTGACCCCCGGCCTGTTTCTATTATGCTAGCATCTGCAATCATTAGGTTCAAGTGACATTTAAAAAAATTATTTTCTGCAAGAGTCCCAAGGAAACAATAATTACCATTTAATGGGATTCACAGTGGCACAATAATATCACTGCTCTTCCTCACCTGAGTTCTGAACCAGTTGAGAAAGGCAGATGGGCACCAAAATACCATCTTTATTATTCATAATGGAAAATGTGGCTTTTATTGGATGGTAAGTGGGCTTATAATGAACACAACAGTAAAACTGACTTACCCACTATGACAAAGGCAAAATGGGATCACTGCATACTTCTGTCCTAGAACAAGGCTCTTGACAACTTATAGCATGACAGATATGCACAGGATACATGCTTCCCAAGACAGGGAGAGACAAAGGGTCAGCGCTTCACACCTAGCTTCTCCTTCTAAATTCACCCATCAGGTAAATCCTGCCTCTTCACTGGGAGATAAAAGAGTGATGAGGCAGAAAAAGTCCTAGAATGTTATGCTAAAGGAGCTGCCTCTATAAGGAAGGAAACCTCAGGAGTAGAGAAAGCTCATCCTTTTCAACTCTTTCCCACCACCATTCAAAACTACTGGTGTAAGAAAAAAGAGTTAGGAGTTGTCCATGAGGTACGCACACCCCAGCAAAGAATTTGGGATCAAGAAAAAGGATAGTTCCCTTTAGTTCACATCTAATGATGACTGACTCAGTACTAGGTGCTCAGAGAAGTCAAGCAACTTAAGTAAGGTCACACAGCCAGCAATGGTGTATGATTAGATTATGTGCTCTTTGAATGCAGAGATTATACCTTAATAACTATATATAATAACTATAGTTTAATAATAGCCTGGAACATCATAAATATTTGTGGAAGGAAGTAAGAAAGGAAGGAAATAAGGAAAGAGGTAGGAAATAATTGAGAGAAATAAATTTAAACCCAGGTCTGAATAGATCCTGTCACCACTCTACATTGCCTGAGTATGGGTGTTATTACTGGGCCTTGTGACTCCTAGCATTTTATCACACATTTAGGAAGAAGGCACTCTTGAATGATCATATTCTTATTCTTAAGAACAGTAAGTCTCTCTAAGGGAAATATGCTCAGTGTTCCAACCAACTCAGATATTGTTCTGGCTGCATGCTGAGATGATATATAATCTCACGGGTCCTCAAACCAAATGAGAAAAACAAAATGAATTGCATCTAATACATAATGGTGTTTATAATCATACTTAACATCAGCATGTTATGCCATAAATAATAGTGTAACTACAAGCTTGCATTAGCGTATTTTAGGCATCCTCTCTCAAAACAGTATACAAAGCTAGGGTTGTCATTCTTTTGCTGTTAAAGATTGTTCTTATAACACTGACAAGCATTGATATATGGGATTAATCCCTTTAACTCATTTATTCAAGAGATTATTCTCTACCATGTCCATGGCTGAATAAGCAAACAATAAATATCATTGAAAAATCATAGGCAATCCATTGGTCAAAAAATTCAGGTAAGAAAAGAAGTCAGTCATAGAGCTCAAGTAGTTTTTCTGCTCTTCACATACTTTGGGATTGTGGGATACTATTACTTACAGAGAAAAACAAAGCCCTCAGTATGTATGATGAGCTATTTAAAAACTAAAGTGAAATTTCAAAGTGTTTTATATTAGAGAAACATATCAATATACCTTTTAAACTTATATATTTGGTAATTGTGAATCTCTCCTTTTTTGAAGATTCTCACATAAATGTGCTATCAGACCTGCATTTTAGAGTCTACTCTGTTGATGACTAGCGGGACCACCTTAGCCATATGACGGCTCTCCTTTGGGTCTCAGTTACAGTATTTTGTTTATAAGGATGACAGTAACTGGCTACATGAAGACAGAGGCCTAGATCAAGCAACCTCTTCACATCTTTTATAGTCTTAAGTATCATGATCTATGATTATATGTAAAAAGTTGCAATTTCAGACAACTGGGGTCTGAGGTAGTTACGTGGCAAAACTGCTGTTCTCATTCAGCTGCCCTTCTGCACCCATGGCAGCTTCAGGAGCGGTGCTATCTTCCTCAGACTTAAGAGTCTCAGCTGTGTCAACCTCCACTGCAGTAACATGAAGGTTGATGCCTAAGTGAAGCTTTATCCTCCACTCCAGTCCAGCCAGCCTCCTTTAGTACAGGAGCACTCCACAATCAGGCCTGCAATTCAGTTCTGCCTACACAACTCTTATTCAAGTCCTATTCAGGCTATAAATTCCACCTCCTCAGTATGTTTCCTATTGCCACTGAAACACAAACTTAGTGGCTTAAAACACCACAAATTTATTATCTACAGTTCCTCAGGTAAGAAGCTCTGCATGGGTCTCTGCACAAAAAGATATAACAGGGCTGTGTTCCTCTATGGAGGTTCTAGACAAGATCTATTTCCTTGCTAAGAGGCTGCCCACATTCCTTGGCTCATGTCTTCTCCACCATCTCCAAAACTGGCCATTGACTCTTCTTCCATAGTCATACTAACCTCTAGCCATAGCCAGGAAAGTGTTTCCATTTTAAGGATGCACGGGATTAGATCGGGTCCACCTGGATAACTGAGGATATTCTCCCTATCTCAAGGTTTCAAGATCCCTGTTCTTAATCACATCTTCTAGATCCCTTCTGCCATTGTATTAGGGTTCTCCAGAGAAACAGAACCATTGGGGTGTGTGTGTGTGTGTGTATGTGTGTGTGTGTGTGTGTGTGTGTGTGTGTGTGAGGGGTGAGGTGGGGTGGGTAGAGAGAGAGATGGATTCTTTTTCAGGAATTAGGAGTTGGGTTACAGGATCATGGGGGCTGGCAAGACTGAAAGCTGCGGAGAGGCCAGCAGTCTGGGAACCAGGGGAAGAACTGGTGTTGTTTCTCAAACCCGAAGGCAGTCTGAAGGCAGAACTCCTTCTTCCTTAGGGGAAAACCTTCAGTCTTTTTTTAAGACCTTCAAATGAATAGATGAGGCCTACCGACTCATGAAAGTTAATCTACTTTACTCAAAGTCTATTTAAATGTTAATCTCATCTAAAAAATACCTACACAGCAACATTTAGACTGACCAAATATCTGGATACCCTGGCCTAGCTAAACTGACACATAAAATTAGCCATCACAGCCAGGTAAGGGGACGTATTCATAGGTTCCAGGGATTAGAGCAGAGACATCTTTGCAGGGAGGGAGTATTATTCTGCCTGTCATCTCCTCTATGAAACTTACCATAACCATTCCAGCCCTCACTCATTAAACTGTGCCTGCCACTACTGGAGTCTATGTTCCCAATTACTTAACAAGTCATTAATTACTGCCTTTTTGAAATCAGATTGTTTTAAAAGTGGTGTGGTAATTATCATCTTTTGTAAGAAGACTTTCTGCTTTATGTGTCCTGTGTCTTCTCATTCTTTCCCTTTCATGTTCACAGTGCTAAGTACATAATAATCCGCATATTTCTTAGATACTTCTTTAAAAGCAAATAACATATTTTGTTTTTGAAGACACTTTATGTTATATTATCTTTTTTTTTTTTTTAACTCAAATTGAGTACCAGAAAAATCAAATGAACATCTAAGGTGACATGGAGTAGGACACAGCATTTAGGACCTTACAGGCCCCAACAATACTCTTTCTATTACCTCAAGTTAAATGTTTATAAATAATAATCTTACAATCATAAGGCAAGGACATTGTACATGGGTATAAATTTCCCATTTTTTTAAAATTAATTAATTTATTTTTGGCTGCGTTGGGTCTTCGTTGCTGTGCGTGGGCTTTCTCTATTTGTGGCAAGTGGGGGCTACTCTTCGTTGCGGTGCGTGGGCTTCTCACTGCCCAGGCTTCTCTTGTTGCGGAGCACAGTCTCTAGGCGTGCGGGCTTCAGTAGTTGTGGCACACGGGCTCAGTAGTTGTGGCACACGGGCTTAGTTGCTCCGTGGCATGTGGGATCTTCCCGGACCAGGGCTCAAACCCATGTCCCCTGCATCGGCAGGCAGATTCTCAAACACTGCGCCACCAGGGAAGTCCTATTTCCCATGATTTACCAGTATGAACATATACCATTTTCATAACCAGTTTCATATACCATTCTGAAAAAAATGTTTTTAACAAAAGAATATAAATAATATTCTAAATACCCAGGTATACTATGATTCAGTATTTTGGTTATTATTCCTTTAAATTCTTATTGTTATGTACTATGAGTTTTAACATGGCTTAAGTTCAAAGTAATTTGCAGAAATGAAGTCTTGCTGAAGTCTTCCCTATTCCCTGCCAGTGTTTTAATGCTACCCAGTAAAAACAAGGGAAACTTACTATCAGTGTCCACAAAGGATACTTTATCCCTGTACAGTTCAGTCACTAAAGTCTGACTGGTATTAAGAATTTTCTGGGTCAATATTTAAACAACATTGAGGTTAATCAGTGATCCTTCAAGAATTTATAGCTGGTATAAAAGAGGTAAAAGAAGCAAAAAATACCACAAAAAACCCAAAACAAAGCCAAAACCAACACACACACACACACACACACACACACACACACACACTCTCTCTCTCTCTCTCTCATACACACACAGCTTCTATGCCTACAGTGAAAAAATGATAGAATATATTTTCTAAGTGATCTGTAAAACAGGGATTCTTAAGATGATCTCATTTGACTTAAGGATATAGAGCCTCCCCATTCAATTAAAAAGTGGTAAAGTCTTCATACAAGCACAGTCTGAATTTAAAATTCTGTAATATATTTAAGTAAATAAGATTCACATTTGCTATACAAACATTATTTACTTCTCCCAAATTCTTATATTGAAGCCTTAACCCCCAATGTGATTGTATCTGGAGATAAGGTCTTTAGGAAGTAATTAAGGTAAAATGAGGTCATAAGGGCAAGGCCATAATCTGACAGAATTGTAGATTTATAAGAGGAAGAGAGAGATTTCTCTCTCTTTCTCTGCCATGTGAAAACACAGCAAGAAGATAGCCATCTTCAAGCCAAAAAGAGAGCTCTCATCGGAAACCAAACCCTGCTGGAAACTTGATTTTGGATTTCCAGTCTCCAGAACTGTGAAAAAAAATTTTTTTCTGTTTTTTAAGTCACCCAGTCTATGATATATTGTTATGGCATCCTGAGCCAACTAATACAACTTTTAATTTATGAAATGGCTTCAATGGAAATCTAATACAACTAACCACAACAATTTAGTATATGTAACTCTCTCCAACAGGAATAAAGAAATTTCCAATCAATAAAACAATAGGTCTTGTTGAAGCACAAATAAAAAAATAAATCTACATGCAGAAAAACCCCAAAAAACCAAAAAACAAAAAATCCCAAAAAACTAGACACTCACACTAAACTGTTCACAAAAATTAACTCAAAATGGGTCAGAGACCTAAATGCAAAATGCAGAAACTGCAAAACTATAAAACTTCTAGGAAACAATAATGGTGAAGATCTAGGTGACCTTTGGTTTGGCAATGACTTCTTAGAAAACAACTCCAAAAGCATGATCTGTGAAAGGAAATTTTGATAAGCTGTATTTCATTACCATTAAAAACTTCTGATCTGCAAAATACAGTATTATAAAGTATGAAACAACAAGGCACAGACTGCAAGAAAAATATTTGCAAAACTCATATCTCATGGACTATATCCAAATATACAGAAAACCTTAAAAATCAATAAGGAAACAAATAACCCAAATAAAGTGTGGGTAAAATATCTAAACAGACACCTCACCAAAGAAAATATACAGATAACAAATAAGCATATGAAAAGATGTTAAACATTATTTATCATTAGAAAATTTCAAATTAAAATGAGACATCACTACGTACCTATTAGAATGGCTAAAAAAAAAAAAATGACAACATCAAATGCTGATGAGGATGTAGAGCAAGAGAAACCCTTATTCATTGCTAGTGGGCATGCAAAATGGTACAGCCACTTTGGAGGACAGTTTGGCAGTTTCTTACCGAGCTAAACACAGTCTTACCACATGAGCCAGCAAGCACATTCCTTGATATTTATGTCAAGGAATATATGAGTTGAAAACTTATGTCCGCACAAAAACCTGCACACAAATACTTACAGGAATTTTATTGATAATTACCGAAACTTGGAAGCAACCAAGATATCCTTCAATAGGTAAATGGATAAACAAACTGTGGTATATCCATGCAATGGAATATTATTCAGTGCTAAAAGACAAAAGGAGCTCTCAAGCCATCAAGCCACAAAAAAGAAACAGAGGAACCTTAAATGTATGTGTGTGTATGTGTATATATATATGTACATGAAAGAAGCCAGCATGAAAACACTGCATACTGTATGCTTCCAACTATATGACATTCTAGAAAAGACAAAACTATAGAGACATTTAAAAGCACAGATGTTGCAAGTGGTTTGAGAGTGATGAATAGGTAGAGCACAGGGGTTTTTTAGGGCAGTGAAACTATTGAGTATGATGCTGTAATGGGATGTGATGGTGTAATGGTGGATACATGGCATTATGTGCTTGTCAAAACCAAGAAGAACAGTACAACACAAAGAGTGAAACCTAATGTAAACCATGGGCTTTAATTAATGTATTGATATTCATTCATCAACTGTAACAAGTATACCACATCTATGCAAGATGTAAATAATAAACGAGGGAGAGGGAATATATAGGAACTCCCTTTATTTTCTGTTCAATTGTGTGCAAGCCTAAAACTGCTCTAATAAATAAAGTATATTAATTTTTAATAAATAGGCAAAATCAAGATATAATCTATAGCAAATAAAAAGTTTTAATCTTGTAATAAAACTACTAAACATAGCGGTCAGATATTTCTTTTATATCCATTATACACATATGCATATATTACTAGAAAATACAATTCTATGACATATCAGCTCATAAACCTAATGGAACAAGAACAATGAGGTACAGAAGAAATAAACACAACTACAGTTATACGAGTGAAGTCTCTAAAAAAATATATATATTTATACTCCAAAATGCCTTTCCAGCATGAAAATTGATTATATTTTAACTCCTAAGAGCAACATAAAAGTAGAATGAGTAGAAGTTACAATATTTAGACTCTTAAGAGAAGAAAGAATCCATAACTTGAGTGAGGAACAGCACTGGGGTATGTTCAGTGAAAGGTTTTCATATATTCAAATTGTTCTCTACAGAGGCTATGGGATGCTCTCTAATGTCTGTCTTGCTGGATCCTCACACTGGGAAGAAGTGGTCTTTGTTCTTTACAACGGCGGGTCAGAAGGAGAAAAGTTTTGCAAGCTCCTCTCTCAGAAGTCACTGCAAATTTATAAATGTCATGTACCGTCTCAGAAGGGAGATGGGACAAGTACTGTTTGAATGTTGTAAATTCTGTGACTTCTACTTGCTCATTATTTTTATTTATACTGACAATTTTTGAGCTCTTTAATTGATTTATTCATTGATTCATTCATTCAGAAAATAGCACAGGAGTTTCTACCATCCATTCTAGACACTGGCAGTAGAACAATGATCAAAGTGCACCAGATCCTTGGTCTCAACAGATGGAAATAAATCCTTAGTTCTTTCAATGAAATCCTGTGTATGTATGTATCACTCAGGAATGATCAAGCCATTGTCTTGTGGTATCTGCTGATGGAAGTGAAATAACTCCTTTCGGTCTAACTGTTGTTTCTTGAAAGTAATCAGTTTATTTTCTCCGGTGACTTCATTATTTTTATATCCCAGGTTCTGCAGTTTCATTGTAACATGTATAAATGTGGATTTGTTTTTATTTATCCTTTGTATGCTTTGTATGCTCCTCCAATCTGGGAAACTTTATGTCATTGCCTCTTGAAATACTGATGTACCTCCACCCTCCCTCTTACTTTTCAAATGTTCTATGAGAACTATTTGGGCTTCTCATTCTACACACTGTACTTCAACTGCTCTTCCATTTTTTTCCATTTCTTTTCCTTTGCACGCTATATTTGCCAGATATTTCCTCCAATTCACTTATTCTCCCTCTCTTGGTATCTACTCTGTTTGATTCATCCATTGTTAGATATTTATTTCTAGAAATTCATTTCATTTTCAGAGTATGTGTTTCATTTTTTAATAAATTTGTTCAATTTTTGTATTTCCTTAAATTGTAAGCAATGAAAAATGTAAAAAAAATATGGGAGAAGAGTTTGTTATATTTAAGGAACAAAAGAGCGGTCAGTGTGAGAAGGAAAGAGTGGTATAAAATGACGTAATAAAAGGTAGGCAATAAATAACCAGATCTTGCTGGGTCATCTAGACCATTTTAAGGAGTTTAGATTTCATTCTGAGGGTGAAAACAGTGTTTTAAGCTGGGACATAATATGATTTTATTTATGTTTAGAAACATGTCTTCTATGAAAATAGGAGAGGAATGAAGGGAAAAGTGACGAACAGTATTTCAGAGGTTTAGAAAAGAGATTATAGTGGTTTGGATTTGATCATTATAATGAGAATGCAGTGCAGTGACAAATGATCCTTAATGTATATTGGCCAATGCTCAACAGCTTTATGCACATTATTATTTTTAATCTTCAGAACAGTTTTTAAGCTTTTACTAGTCCAGTTTTGTAGATGTGCAAACAGAGGCTTAGTCATACTAGATAACTTACTAAATTCACAAAGATGCCACATAGTGTAAATAGTTTTTGACTAAAGTCTCTCAGTCTAGTCATTTTAAGAGAGAGATATAATGAACAAATAGACAAGGTATATTCAGATTATGACATGTGCTGTGAAGAAAATACAACAGGATAATTGATAGAGACCAGCTGTTGGGGTGGTGATCATTCAGCAAACTTTGAATTTGAGAACCGGTTGACAAAAAGGCATGAGGAAATCTGGTGGGAGAAGGATTTTTGTGAAGACTAAAAATTGAAAGTTTTAAAAAACTCTCAGCATAACACTCAATATTATGAGTTCTTAGCTCCAACTAAGAGTCACTCTTTTGATGTGTTTACTTCTCTCCACATCTGTAGTGAGCAACACCTTAGTACCTGCTATCAATTTCATGTCTTATCCCTGTGTCTATTAATGACATACCCCTTAAAAAAAAAGGACCCCCCCCTCCTTGACTTTGGGAGCTCAGGGGGTTGATTGAGAGAAGAGTAAGGGGACTGATAAAGGAGACGCAAATTCCAATATACATCTATGCATGGTGAAGAATTTCTGGAAAGATAATATCAGACAGTTACTGAGAATAAATGACAGGTGCCTGCCTTATGGAAGGAAAGCAGAGAAAACAGACGAGGTCTGAGAATAAGGCCTTGGCTTCTAACAATATTTCTTGATGAATGAGTGGCCCTTGCAAAATTCACTTCTATCCTAAAAGTGTATCAGTATTTTAGAAGTTGTCCATCTGTGTCTTCATGTTCATTGGACAAATCAATATTCTTTTAAGCAAAATAATTACTATGTTTAAATTATATAACTTTAAGTTTTCTCTTGGCAGTCTTTGCTTTGGGAATTCAACAGCATTAGAAAGAGGCAGAGTTAGTAATAAAAAGTGTGACCTGATGTATATCTCAATGTATTTTAAATTTTAGAAAAGTTACATAATTATGCAAGTAATATATGAACATACAGACACAGGTATACATGCGCGCACACACACACACACACACACACACACGCACACAAACACTCAGTATGCTTCTGCATGGCAATCTTTTATTTACTGATACCAGCCAAACTGTGCATTTCTTAGCCTAGTCTTCTGGAAATCCTAAAGAGCTTAAAAATCACTACTTGACCTGATAGATGACAGAACTGAGAAACAGAGTTCATGTGCTTGACTGCTGTAGCTGCAATCATTTTCACTTAGTGACAAAGCACAAGTCTATATCTGAGAATATCTTATTCACTGTTCACCAGCTATAAAACCAAAGACAATGTTCTCTCTCATCAATAGCTCTGCAGAAAGAAAACTGTCTGGATAAGGGGAATGGCGGCACTGCCATGAACTAAAGCCCTGGCACTCTGTCCAGAACTCTATGTGCTTTTAAAAAACTGCACTTATTCTTTTCCATATGTGAGATGAGGAATAGTAAGAAATCCAGCCATGCAGTATCAATAGCTCATATTCCGGAGTCAGAATACCCTGTGTTCCAAATCCCCTGTGTGCTTCTTGTTAGTCAGACGTGCTTGGGCAAGTGATAGAATCACACAAAGTCTCAGCTTCCTCCTCAGCAAATGGCTTGAATAATTGAACCACTCTCTCCACACAAGAGATGTTGCGAGGATTAAATGAGGATAACGTGAATGCTCCATAATTGTGTGATCAACAGAAATAATTTTCAAAGCACTTTCTTCATATAAGACATAGAATAATTAAATTATCATTCTGTAATGAGAGACTTACTGCTAATTGATATGGGTACCGGGCCCTTGACTAAAACTATTTATTGAATCATACCCAATATATGTGACAACTTTAGTGGTATATGATTTTCTTTCAATCCAGGACCTCATAAACAGTCAGTTATAACCGAAGCTACATAGTGGAAGAAACTACACACTGTTCACTAGACAAGTATTAACTCAAACATAACTATATATTTAACAAGCTACAAGTAGTATTTAATTTTGTCAATTACATTGATTTTCTATTTCCCCTTTCTTGAGTTAACAGGACATTTTAGCCAGAAGTCTCTGAGTATCTCTTTCTTCTGGTTTCACTTATATCCCCATCTTTCATTGTTGAATCCTATAATGTCCCGAATAACTCTACTGTGTGTTCAATGCAGTATTAGAGCTTTTAATACCAATTTTTGGGATTCTTTGGTCTCTCCTTCCTCAATAACTGCTCTGTGCAATGCTGGAATTTAAAAAGATTTTTCTATCCTTCAGCATTTTATCTTTAAAATACTGACTACAGATGCTTATCCCTTATTACACAGGATACAACCCAGGAAATGACTAGTCCCTTTATTTGCAAGGTACTGCAGTTCTGTACAATATCTCTTGATCAGAATTCAAGATTCTATAATCTTGACCCTGTGTCATCATGAGAATGGAAGGGAATTTTATTACTGGTTGCTTTTAGCCAAGAGCAAAACTGTTTTCAGGGTCAAAGAACATCGAGGTAGTTAATGTGCTACCTGGAAAGTAAAATTATCCTTACTCATCAGATATAAAGAAATTATTGGTTTACATAAGCCTTACAGTGTAGCACTTAATGTGCATGAATGTTTTTCCTAAGAGTCTCTAAGAGTTTAAACTTTAAATTGTTTATTACTCACTTTCACTTTTTGTTTAGGTTACACTTTCACATATATCACAAACACTGGATCACCATAAATACCCTGTGCAGTGAGCTGGGCAAGCATCTCCCTACAGGGACACAAAGGCTTGAGAGATGCCCTGAAAATGACGATCATGGTGACTGAGGAGCCAAGATGAGGACAGAACTGTGATCCACATCCAGTACATGTTTCACATACCACAATGCCTTCATCATGTGTAATTTTTATTGAACACCAGTCAGCTCAGTACTCGTTGTTTCTAATCTTCAAAATAAAGTTCACCAAAGGAAGAAACTAATTCTATACTTCTATGTTTCTTTTTTAATGTCATTAACCCAAAATCTAAATGACATTTAAAGCATTTGGGCAGACAATGGCGGAGTAGGAGGATGTGGAACTCACCTCTCCCCACAAATATATCAGAAAATACATATACTTGTGGAACAATTCTCACTGAAAACTAACTGAAGACTGGCAGACAGACTCCTGTACAACCAAGGCTGTAAGAAAGATACACGCAGCATCAGGTAGCAAGGGAAGAAAAGTGATCAGGTAGGGACAGGTGCTCTGGGAGGTGACTCAGAAGGAAAGGGAGATTACGTGGGTGGAGACTCTCCCCGGAGAGTGAGTGGTTCAAGCCACACTTTGGGTGCTCCAGTCCTGGAATCCAACAAAAGGAAGACAAGCCCCCCTGGCTGGTCAGAGGGCCAGTGGGACTAGCAGGAGGACTGTGGGAAGGCTGGACTCTGCTCCTGAGAAGTATGCAAATGCTTGCTTGAACCGGAAGCAGGCGAGAGGGAGTGGAAAGGGAGGACTGAAACTGTGTGGTTGACTGGTTTCCCACAACCACCCTGATGGCATCCCAGCCTAAGCCAAGCAAACCACAATGGAGCAAGGGATGCCATGATCGAGGAAACAGCGTAGCTGCGAGACGCTGTGGTGGCTCAAATCCTAAGTGGCATATCAACAGGGAGGTGGCAACCACTACTCGCAATTACACAGGCAGCATATCAGAGGCAGACCATATTTCTGACAGTGGCCAGACTACCACATCCAGTACCCTGACCTTAATCAAATACCCATACCAGCCTCTCTTGCTCTAGCACTGTCCCCCTCTGGGATTGAGGGTGCTGGTACTGGGAGGGGAAAGAGCACACACTTAAAAGGAACTGAGCAGGCTCAGACTCAACCCTCAGGGCTTCTGCTCTAGTACTTGGGACCTGACCCTGCCCCACACCTGGCTCCAGCCCTAGCCCCTCCTTCTCCAGCACCACCTCCTACCAAGGTGATAGCTGCCAGCACATCCTGAGGAAAGATCTGACTTGAGTTCATATCAAATCCAGCTCTCCCACCAAAGCCACTGGGCACACAGACTATATAGGGATGCTCCTATGTGAGAACACCACTTCAAGACCACCATAGGTAACTGTTTGACCTAATTTGAGAAAGATAAGCAAAATTAGAAGACAGAGGAATTTGTCTCAATTGAAAGCGCAAAAGAAAACTTCTGAAAAAACAACTACTGAAACAGAAATAAACAATTGATTAGATAAAGAATTCAAAGCATTAGTAATATGAATGCTAACTGAATTAGGGAAAAGAATAGATGAATATCATGAGAATTTTTAAAAGAAACTAGAAAATATAAAAAAGAATCAGTGATAACTGAAGAATATACTAACTGAAATAATTTAAAAAAAAACCCACACACATTAGAAGGAATGAATAGCAGACTAAATGATATAGAAGAATGCATAACTGATCTGGAAGATAGAATAATGGAAATCACCCAATCAGAACAGTGAAAAGAAAGACAAATTTAAAACAAATGAAAACAGTTTAAGATATCTTTGGGATAACACCAAGCATACCAACATTTGCATTATAGGAGTCTCAGAAGGAGAAGAGAAAAAGAAAGGGGTCGAAAATGTATTTAATGAAATTATGGCTGAAAACTTCCCAAGCTTGAAGAAGGAAACAGATATCCAAGTACAGGATGCACAGAGGGTCCTAAACCAGATAAACCCAAATAGACCCACACCAAGACATGTCATAATGAAAATGGTAAAAGTTAAACATAAAGACAGAATTGTAAAGGCAGCACGAGAAAAACAAAGACTCATATACAACAGAACCTCCATAAGGCTATCAGCTGATTTTTATGCAGAAACTTTGCAGGCCAGAAGGGAGTGACAAAATATATTCATTTGTAAATATCTTCTCCCAGTCTGTAGGTTGTCTTTTTGTTTTATTTATGGTTTCCTTTGCTATGAAAAAGCTTTTAAGTTTACGTAGGTCCCACTTCTTTATTTTTGTTTTTATTTCCATTACTCTGGGAAATAGATCCAAAAAAATATTGCTGTGATTTATGTCAAAGAGTGTTCCTCCTACGTTTTCCTCTAGTTTTATACAGTCTTACATTTAGGTCTTTAATTCATTTTGAGTTTATTTTTGTATATGGTGTTAGAGAATGTTCTAATTACATTTTTTTACATGTAGCTGTCCAGTTTTCCCAGCACTACTTATTGACGAGACTGTCTTTTCTCCATTGTGTATCTTTTGCCTCCTTTGTCACAGATTAATTGTGACCATAAGTGTGTGGGTTTATTTCTGGGCTTTCTATCCTGTTCCATTGATCTACATGTCTGTTTTTGTGTCAGCACCATATTATTTTGATTACTGTAGCTTTGTAGTATAATCTGAAGTCAGGGGACGTGATTCCTCCAGCTCCATTCTTCTTTCTCAAGATTGTTTTGGCTATTCGAGGTCTTTTGTGTTTCCATACAAATTTAAAATATTTTGTTCTTGTTCTATGAAAAATGCCATTGGTAATTTGATAGGGATTACATTGAATCTGTAGATTGATTTGGATAGTATGGTCATTTTAACAGTATTGATTCTTCCAGTCTAAGAACACAGTATATCTTCCCACCTGTTTGTGTTGTCTTCAATTTCTTTCATCATTCAGCAAATATTAAACATTATGACAATTAGTTAATAACATGATTTAGTAAATCTGAGGCATAGAGAAATGAGAAAGTTTTCCTAATGTCACAAAATGAGTACTGCTCAATCTGGAAAAAAGAATCCTCATGTCATCACACTATTTTTGTTCACTTAAATTAGGTCAGCAACCAAATGTCCTTATTTCTAGAAACTTTTAAGTAGAATGTATTATTGGTATCACAAAGAATTAAAAAACAAGGGATAAATGGCAGACATGTTCTACAGAGATATTTGCTGTACTGGTGGTAAACCAATGGTGGAAAAATGACATTTTATTTTTTACTATCATAATTTAAAAGATAAACTGAAGAAAATATACATATTTCTAACATCTAACCATGAACTCTCATTTAACATCTCACTTAACTCATCTACAAAATAAGAGTATTAGACTAATAAATATTTACCAGTTTAATCATGTTTTTATTCTATGATTTAGAAGGAAAACAAATTCTAGGACAATAAGGCAATATTATGAATTTTATAGGAGCCCTGGGACTCAAAAGTATTTTGTCAGGATTGTGAAATATCAGTTGAATTAAGGAGAGCCACTGATTCACATATCTGGGAAGAAAATAAAATCACTGCTGTTAATTTTAATATTTCATCAGTTGATGAATCCTTTTAGCCTTGAATACTGTGTGCCAGGAAGTTAGAAACTGGCAAATTATGATTCAACTGTTTTACCTTTTTTAAAAGCTAATCATAATTTTCTACCTTCACATATATGCCCTACTTACATTTTGTGAACCAGAAGATGTCTCTCACAGAAAGAGAGCTCTCTGAGACTCTATCACAGGAGAGGCATTTTGGGTTTTCCCCTGTAGCAAAACAAGTAGAGAATTTCTTCTCATTTCTTGGGTCCAAAGGATTTAGTATTATTTTCTGAGAAGGAAAATAGGAGAAACTGCACTACTACAAGCTTAATATCATGTCAGTCTCCAAGGGCATTAAAGTCTTTTCCCCTAAATTCTCGTAAGATTCTTAGAACAAATATACCATATCTTAGATTAAATTTAATCACTTGACCATAGAAAAAAATTGCCTATGACATTCCTTTAAATGGGAAAATTATATTCCTATAGTTTTATATAAATTACATTCTTAAGTTAAATTACATTCTTAAGTTGTATAATTGTTATATAACATAGAATGAAATTCAGGCCTAAAACGCATCACAGAGGAGCCTTAACCAGCACAAGATATCTATTTAACCACATTTCTGCAATTCTTAATCTTGGGATTGAAAACAGCCCCAGTAGGAAGACTACTGCCTGCAAATGCTTGACTTAATATCATGCCAAGGGATAGATAAGAGTTTACAATGCTGGTTTTAAACTGTGTGGGTGGGGACAGGGGAACTGCTTATGATATAAATACTACAACAAATGTTTGACATGATTTTGACAGTGGCACCATGGTCGGACATGATGGAAAATAGAGCAGCATTTGTTTCCACTGTGTGTGGAAATCTAAAAGGATAGTTCTACTCATTAAAAAAAAATCGAATCTAAATGTTTCCTGTTTCATGTATGATTAATGGTGGCTCAAATTCATCCTCACTCAGGAATGAGAACAGAGGAATGAAGGAATCATTGAGTATTCAAGACTCATATTTTTTAAGCATGTATTAAGGATGATTAACTCGGACATCTGAACCAATCATCTTACTATATTTATAAGATTTCAGGGAACTCTACCAAGTTAAAATGTTATTTCTCTAACTGCTATTAACATGTTGAAAATAAATTTAAATATATGTATAATTATGTCCTGACTATAATCTCAAAAGGCATATCACACAATGAATAATCATATATTTTTAATAAATACATTCAATATATAATACAATATATTTCAGTATACAATGAAAATTAACTCCAAGCACACTGCTTTTTTGTTGCCTTCTTGTTGCTTAATAAACATTTTCTCATTTACATGTAGTACCTGTTTGCAAATTGCACTGCTTTATCTAAGAAACGAAAGTGAGGTAAAACATTATGATGTATTCATTTATTTTGAATTTTATTTTATTTTTTTAATACAGCAGGCTCTTATTAGTTATCTATTTTATACATATTAGTGTTTATATGTCAATCCCAACCTCCCAATTCATCCCACCACCACCCCCCACCCCTGTTTTCCCCTCTTGGTGTCCATAAGTTTGTTCTCTACATCTGTGTTTCTATTTCTGCCTTGCAAACCAGTTCATCTGTACCATTTTTCTAGATTCCACATATATGCGTTAATATATGATACTTGTTCTTCTCTTTCTGACTTACTTCACTCTGTATGACAGACTCTAGGTCCATCCACGTCTCTACAGATGACTCAATTACGTTCCATTTATGGCTGAGTAATACTCCATTGTATATATGTACCACATATTCTTTATCCATTCATCTGTTGATGGGCATTTAGGTTGCTTCCATTACCTGGCTATTGTAAACAGGGCTGCAATGAACATTGGGGTGCATGTGTCTTTTTGAATTATGATTTTCTCTGGGTATATGCCAAGTACTGAGATTACTGGGTCATATGGTAATTCTGTTTTTAGTTTTTTAAGGAAACTCCATACTGTTCTCCATAGTGGCTGTATCAATTTACATACCCACCAACAGTGAAAGAGGGTTCCCTTTCCTCCACACCCTCTCCAGCATTTGTTGTTTGTACATTTTCTGATGATGTCCACTCTAACTGGTGTGAGGTGACACCTCACTGTAGTTTTGATTTGCATTTCTCTAATAATTAGTGATGTTGAGCAGCTTTTCATGTGCCTCTTGGCCATCTGTATGTCTTCTTTGGAGAAATGACTATTTAGGTCTTCTGCCCATTTTTTGATTGGGTTGTTTGTATTTTTAATATTGAGCTGCATGTGCTATGTATATATTTTGGAGATTGATTCTTTGTCAGTTGATTCATTTGCAAATATTTTCTCCCATTCTGAGGGTTGTCTTTTCATCTTGTTTATGGTTTCCTTTGTTGTGCAAAAGCTTTTAAGTTTCATTAGGTCCCATTTGTTTATTTTTGTTTTTATTCTCATTACCCTAGGAGGTGTGTCAAAAAATATCTTGCTAGAATATAGAAATCAATTTTCACTGCAAAGTAAAGGAGCTGTTACAGTGGAGGATTACTGGACTGAATGTCAATATTATGACATAGTATGAGTGTGTTTTGTGTTTGGTAACTGCAATCATTGTTGCTTTTGTTGTGGTCATCCATTTACAATGCTTGGTGTCAGTCTATTTATCTCTTGCAAAAATAAAATACAGTGTGTGTGAAAAAAAAAATCTTGCTGTGATTTATGTCATAGTGTTCTGCCTACGTCTTCCTCTAAGAGTTTGATAGTGTCTGGCCTTACATTTAGGTCTTTAATCAATTTTGAGTTTATTTTTGTGTATGGTGTTAGGGAGTGTTCTAATTTCATTTTTTACATGTACCTGTCCAGTTTTCCCAGCACCACTTATTGAAGAGATTGTCTTTTTTCCATTCTATATCCTTGCCTCCTTTGTCATAGATTAGATGATCACAGGCACGTGGGTTTATCTCTGGGCTTTCTACCATGTTCCATTGATCTGTATTTCTGTTTTTGTGCCAGTATCATATTGTCTTGATTACTGTAGCTTTGTAGTATAGTCTGAAGTCAGGGAGTCTCACTCCTCCAGCTCCGTTTTTTTCCCCTCAAGATTGCTTTCACACTTTGGGGTCTTTTGTGTCTCCATACAAATTTTAAGATTTTTTATTCTAGTTCTGTAAAAAATGCCATTGGTAATTTGATAGGGATTGCATTGAATCTGTAGTTTGCTTTGGGTAGTATAGTCATTTTCACAATATTGATTCTTTCAATCCAAGAATATGGTATATCTCTCCATTTGGTTGTGTCATCTTTGATTTCTTTCATCAGTGTCTTATAGTTTTCTGAGTACAGGTCTTTTACCTCCTTAAATAGGTTTATTCCTAGGTATTTTATTCTTTTGGTTGCAATGGTGAATGGGATTGTTTCCTTAATTTCTCTTTCTGATCTTTCATTGTCAGTGTATAGGAATGCAAGAGATTTCTGTGCATTAGTTTTGTATCCTGCAACTTTACCAAATTCATTGATTATCTCTAGTAGTTTTCTGGTGGCATCTTTAGAATTCTCTATGTGTAGTATTATGTCATCTGCAAACAGTGACAGTTTTACTTCTTTTCCAATTTGGATTCCTTTTATTTCTTTTTCTTCTCTGATTGCCGTGGTTAGGACTTCCAAAACTATGTTGAATAATAGTGGCGGGAGTGGACATCCTTGTCTTCTTCCTGATCTTAGAGAAAATGCTTTCAGTTTTTCACCAGTGAGAATGATGTTTGCTGTAGGTTTGTCATTTATGGCCTTTATTACGTTGATGTACGCTGCCTCTTTGCCCACTTTCTGGAGAGTTTTTATCATAAATGGGTGAATTTTATCGAAAGCTTTTTTTGTATCTATTGAGATGATCATATGGTTTTTCTCCTTCAGTTTGTTAATATGGTGTATCACATTGATTGATTTGCGTGTATTGAAGAATCCTTGCATCCCTGGGATAAATCCCACTTGATCATGGTATATGATCCTTTTAACATGTTGTTGGATTCTGTTTACTAGTATTTTGTTGAGAATTTTTGTATCTATATTCATCAGTGATATTTGTCTGTAATTTTCTTTTTTTGTAGTATCTTTATATGGTTTTTGTATCAGGGTGATGGTGGCCTCATAGAATGAGTTTGGAAGTGTTCCTTCCTCTGAAATTTTTTGGAAGAGTCTGAGAAGGTTGGGTGTTAGCTCTTCTCTAAATGTTTGATAGAATTCACCCGTGAAACCATCTGGACCTGGACTTTTGTTTGTTGGAAGATTTTTAATCACAGTTTCAATTTCATTACTTGTGATTGGTCTGTTCATACTTTCTACTTCTTCCTGGTTCAGTCTGGGAAAGTTATACTTTTTAAAGAATTTGTCCATTTCTTCCAGGTTGTCCATTTTATTGGCATAGAGTTGCCTGTAGTAGTCCCTTATGATGTTTTGTATTTCTGGGGTGTCCGTTGTAACTTCTCTTTTTTCATTTCTAATTTTATTGATTTGAGTCCTCTCCCTCTTTTTCTTGATGAGTCTGGCTAAGAGATTTTCAGCTTTGTTTATCTTCTCAAAGAACCAGCTTTTAGATTTATTGACCTTTGCTACTGTTTTGTTTCTATTTCATTTATTTCTGCTCGGATCTTTATGATTTTTTTCCTTCAACTAACTTCAGGCTTTGCTTGTTCTTCCTTCTCTAGTTCCTTTAGGTGTAAGCTTAGATTATTTGAGATTTTTCTTGTTTTTTGAGGTAGGCTTGTATTACTATAAACTTCCCTCTTAGAACTGCTTTTGCTACATCTCATAGGTTTTGGATCGTCCTGTTTTTGTTGTCATTTGTCTCTAGGTATTTTTTGATTTCCTCTTTGATTTCTCCAGTGAGCTTGGTTATTTAGTAACGTATTGTTTAGCCTCCAGGTGTTTTGTGTTTTTTACGTCTTTTTCCCCTGTAATTGATTTCTAATCTCATAGCATTGTGGTCGGAAAATATGCTAGATATGATTTCAATTTTCTTAAATTTACTGAGGCTTGATTTGTGACCCAAGATGTGATCTATCCTGGAGAATGTTCTGTGTGCACCTGATAAGAAAGTGTAATCTGCTGTTTTCAGATGGAATGTCCTATGAATAACAATTAAATCTACCTGATCTATTGTGTCACTGAAAGCTTGTGTTTCCTTATTAATTTTCTGTCTGGATGATCTGTCCATTGGTGTAAGTGAGGTGTTAAATTCCCCCATTATTATTCTGTTACTGTCAATTTCCTGTTTTATAGCTGTTTGCACTTGCCTTATGTATTGAGGTGCTCCTATGTTGGGTGCATATAAATTTATAATTGTTACATGTTCTTCTTGGATTGACCCCTTGATCATTATGTAGTGTCCTTCCTTGTCTCTTGTAACAGTCTTTATTTTAAAGTCTATTTTGTCTGATATGAGAATTGCTACTCCACCTTTCTTTTGATTTCCATTTGCATGGAATATCTTTTTCCATCCCCTTACTTTCAGTCTGTATGTGTTCCTAGGTCTGAAGTGGTCTCTTGTAGACAGCATATATATGGGTCTTGTTTTTACATCCCATCAGCAAGCCTGTGTCTTTTGGTTGGAGCATGTAATCCATTCACATTTAAGGTAATTATCGATATGTATGTTCCTATGACCATTTTCTTAATTGTTCTGGGTTTGTTTTTGTAGGTCCTTTCCTTTCCTTTTTTCCCCCAATTAGACAAGTTCCTTTAGCATTTGTTGTAGAGCTGGTTTGGTGAATTCTCTTAGCTTTTGCTTGTCTGTAAAGCTTTTGATTTCTCTGTCGAATCTGAATGAGATCCTTGCTGGGTAGAGTAATCTTGGTTGTAGGTTCTTCCCTTTCACCACTTCAAATATATCATGCCACTCCCTTCTGGCCTGTAGAGTTTCTGCTGAGAAATGAGCTGTTAACCTTATGGGAGTTCCCTTGTATGTTATTTGTTTTTTTTCCCTTGTTGCTTTTAATACTTTTTCTTTGTCTTTAATTTTTTTCAATTTGATTACTATGTATCTTGGCATGTTTCTCCTTGGGTTTATCCTGCCTGGGACTTTGCACTTCCAGGACTTGGGTGGCTATTTCCTTTCCCATGTTAGGGAAGTTTTTGACTATAATCCCTTCAAATATTTTCTCGGGTCCTTTCTCTCTCTTCTCCTTCTGTGACCCCTATAATGCGATTGTTTGTGTGTTTAATGTTGTTCCAGAAGTCTCTTAGGCTGTCTTCATTTCTTTTCATTCGTTTTTCTTTATTCTGTTCCATGGCAGTGAATTCCACCATTCTCTCTTCCAGGTCACTTATCCATTCTTCTGCCTCAGTTATTCTGCTATTGATTCCTTCTAGTGTATTTTTCACTTCAGTTATTGTATTGTTCATCTTTGTTTGTTCTTTAATTCTTCTAGGTTTTTGTTCTGTAATTCTTCTAGGTCTTTGTTAAATATTTCTTGCATCTTGTTGATCTTTGCCTCCATTCTTTTTCAGAGGTCCTGGATCATCTTCACTATCATTATTCTGAATTATTTTTCTGGAAAGTTGCCTATCTCCACTTCATTTAGTTGTTTTTCTGGGGTTTTACCTTGTTCCTTCATCTGGTACATAGTCCTCTGCCTTTTCATTTTGTGTATCTTTCTGTGAATGTGGTTTTCGTTCCACAGGCTTCAGGAATGTAGTTCTTCTTGCTTCTGCTATCTGCCCTCTGGCGGATAGGGCTATCCAAGAGGCTTGTGCAAGATTCCTGATGGGAGGGACTGGTGGTGGGTAGAGCTGGGTGTTGCTTTGGTGGGCAGAGCTCAGTAAGACTTTAATCTGCTTTCCTGCTGATGGGTGGGTTGAGTTTTCTCCCTGTTGGTTGTTTGGCCTGCGGCAACCTAGCACTGTAGGCTACAGGCTCTTTGGTGGGGCTAATGGAAGGCTCATGCCAAGGAGTACTTCCCAGAACTTCTGCTGCCAGTGTCCTTGTCCCCACGGTGAGCCACAGCCACCCCACACCTCTGCAGGAGACCCTCCAACACGAGCAGGTAGGTCTGGTTCAGTCTCCTATGGGGTCACTGCTCCTTCCCTGATGTGCACACAACTTTGTGTGTTCCCTCCAAGAGTGGAGTCTCTGTTCCCCCAGTCCTGTCAAAGTCCTGCAATCAAATCCCGCTAGCCTTCAAAGTTTGTTTCTGTGGGAATTCCTCCTCCCATTGCCAGACCCCCAGGTTGGGTAGCCTGACATGGGGCTCAGAACCTTCACTCCAGTGGGTGGATTTCAGTGGTATAACTGTTCTTCAGTTTGTGAGTCACCCACCCAGCAGTTATGGGATTTGATTTTATTGTGATTGCGCCCCTCTACCATCTCATTGTGGCTTCTCCTTTGTCTTTGGATGTAGGGTATCTTTTTTGGTGAGTTCCAGCGTCTTCCTGTCAATGACTGTTCAGCAGTTAATTGTGATTCCAGTGCTCTTGCAAGAGGGAGTGAGTGCATATCCTTCTACTCTGCCATCTTGAACCAATCTCCTAAAACAATATGTTTAATGAACAATCATTATCGTGCATTTAAATTCCATTGAATTGGTCCTGTCTGAGCCTGCATTTTCAAAAGAACTATTAAAAGAGTCCTATGCAATGAAGTGTCCCTTCTGCCACCCTAAAACAATGTATTTTTCTTAACAGTGTGTTTTTGAGCTATATATCAAGTCTGAGATGAGCTGACTTTCCTGAAAATGGCCATATAAGCACAGAGAAGCAGAGGAGATGACGAACAGAAATACACATATTAGTGCGAGACACCCAAAGTGTCTTCCAAAGAGTTTGCCATTGGAAAACTCATTCCTTAAGAAATAGTAGCAGAACTATCAATGTGAATAGTGTACAATTTATTTTATACATTGTGTTCCTCTGATTATGGTGTCATCAGTTCCTAGTGTAACTGAAAACATATTTTCTAGACACTTAATAGGAAAAAAAAGTTCTATAGCCAATTCCCCAACAAAACAGTGTTAGTTACTCTTCTTTATCAAAATTTTTCCAACCTAAAAATGAGATTAAATTTGTGTTAAAAAATGAAAAATTAAAGAAAATAGTCATTTTCTTATATAAAATGATTATTTTGATGTAGTGCTACCAAAGTCTTAAGTCCTTATACTATTTTAATACTTTAATCCTTCATAGACTTTTATAATTGAATCCTAAAATACAGTAAACACACACATGTAACTGGTGTGTTGAACATGACTAAAGAAATATAGTCAAGACAACTTTATGAACTCTCATTGTCTTTTCAACATTTATTCATAGAAAAGTTTTCTTGTTGTCTACTTAAAAGAAAAGTTATATGATCACTTTATTCCATGAAACCCTTTGAATTATTTTATCAGAAATGTCCAGTACAGTAGCTTAAATCTTCATGATTCATTGAAAAGTAAAGTTTCTGGTCACTGCTCCCCACAAGCCCCAATCACCCCACCGTTCACCACCAGTATTGCTGAGTAGCAAGTAGGCTGCTTCGTTTTTTATGAAGGGGTATGATTGGCTTTTTCCCTTTATTCTGTTCATAATCATACTTCATGCTTTTAGTTTTTCTTGGGTTAGATTTTGGGGAAAATGGAATACAGAAAATTCTTGTTAACTGGTACTCTGATAAGATAATCTTCATACTCTTCGAGCTTGGCATAGGTTGAAAATTAGTCCTGGTCTCCAAGTTGCTTTCCTGGAAACCTCTGAGAATGATTACTGGGACTCTCTGGAGAATGCCTGAGTGGACAACCCTATTTGTCCTATACCTGTCCTGCCCCAGCTGCCCCCTCACCCTCATACTCCCCATTCCTCCACCCCCAGCTTTCTAGTTACCCACTCTTACACAGTTTCTTGGGCAGGATTCAAGAGGGCTCCGTTCTTGCAATTGTTTTTATGTGGCTGATTTTTTTTGTTTGTTTGGTTTTTTTGCTTTTGTTGTTGTTGTTTTTAATGGACAATTCTTACGGTCCTTTCTTCTTTTGAAAAAAAGCAGGCCACCATTCTGCTGCTAACATCACTCTGGGTTTCTTAACTTGTGTCAGGCACATTTTCTAAGTCTCCAGTGTGGGCATACTCTCTGGGTGGTCCCTTTGGGGTCACTGTAAATGGCTGAGGCTTAGAGTAAGTCCCTCCACTTAATTGGGCATCCTGTATTTTATCTGGTTACTTTATTCACCCTTCCCTTGTGGCTGAGTAGGATATAACAGCACTTCCCTCCAACATATCCTTTCCAAATCTCATTCCAACTTCCCTCTTAATCCGGGCTATATCCCTAAGAGGTAAAGGCAAGGAATTTAGTTCTTGGATATTTCTTTTGATTAATGCATTTTGGTATATCCCACAACTCATTAAGTATCAAAAATCTATCTTATCTCAGTCTCAGTTGAAACTTTAAATTTATCTTCCTGGTTTAATAAATGTGATATATTGTACCTTTATGGGATAATTTTAAATTCTCTAAAACTTCATATATTTTAAAGCACATTGTATAGCATTTACTATTATAACAGTCTCTGATTATAATAATTTTATACATTTCTTTTATTTTATTCATACGTTTATATATATTATACTTATGTGCATTTACATATTAAATTTATAATTTATATAGCTTATAATTTATATAGCAATTATAATTTTTTAATCTAATGCCTCAATTCTTCCAGGAACTGCAATAGCCCCATTCTTTCTGGAATTGCCCCTTTCCTTGTTACAAACAAGATCTTCTATTTTGACTGGCCCAGGATGGGTCTGTGACCAAAGTCAAGCGAACCTGAGTCATAGTTACAGTCACAGTCACAGTCAAGCCAATCATTGTCCATTGGTAATTTATAGCAAAACTTAGAAAAATCAGTTAAACTAAACTTTACCATATAAAATTCAGAAGCTGTAATTAATCATATGTTTCTAGAGATAACAGGATTTTAGTAACAGATATGGAGGCATCTGAGACTCTGTTCTATTTATTTCTGTGGTCTAGGTGCCGCTCTTGACCTTCTCACACATGGGATGTTTAATTTTTCTTTGTTTTTTAGACTGACAAGTGACACTTTTTATCTAATCTACTTGGAGTTACAATCAATAGATACAGTCAATCAATTGTATCTTACCTTACAATCAATAGATTGCTTAAATGTTGCAATTCAATTCATTATTTTAATATTGTGTCCAACAAAATATTACCAAGTCTTTTACAAAATGTCATAAGTTAGGGAAAATGATAGGTTTAAAATAGCTTAACTAAAATAAATTGGTCCTATTTTAGGAACACAGTTAGAAGAGAGAGAAACAAAAGAGCACCACAATAGACACAGTTAATACTTGAATACACCCCACACAAATATTCAATCCACAGAATATTTATAAAGCCATTATTAAAATGGGTGGTAATACCTGAGTAGAACTGTAATTAAGATAAGAAAATAAAGACTAAGAGTACAAGTTCTAAAAATTCTTAAACAGATCATCAAATATTCTTAGCAAAACATTTTTAAAAAATATATTTTACATAAGGAATTAAAATTAGAATGAAAATCCCTTCATATACGAACATTGAGCAATGGTATTGTTTGATACTTTGTGTGTGTGTCCCTAAACCACACCTCTCACAATGACAGGCGAATAATTGAAAACGTACAATTAACTACTTTACCTTCATTTTAGCATTACATCCAGTCTTGGCTCTAAGGAATATTTTAGGCAAACGGTTTGGTATTCTATTCTTTGCCTCTCTCAGAGCTTTTCCCCTCATTTCATTAACGTCCCTCCAATAGCTTCCTAGTTCTCTTTTGCTATCTTATTTTCTGTGGCACAGATACTTAATCGGTTACTTCTGCACCAGTCTTGACCCTAAGTCTAAAGCCGCCCTTCTGCATTATCACTCACAATAGTCAGCACATCATGACATAATCAGGTGTGAATCAAGTAAATCACCTTTACAGACATTCAACTACAATGTCTTCTTTTGCAGGCAACACACTGATGATATAAAATTTTGCCTATTTTACAATTTTTATTTCCATTTTTATATTATTTTATTCATATTTTCTAAACAGAGGAAAAATTGTTTCCTCTTTCAGATCTATCGTTTTGCAATAAAGTTCACATAATTTTATGAAAGGACTTTAACGTCTAAAATTAATATATAATTATACTTTATTTAATATTTATCAAGTTTGTTATATATCTTCCTTCATTTCGGAAATCACATAATCATAAAAGAAATAGAAATAGGATGTGAGATGTTACTAAAACATATATATTGTAAACATGGTAGAAAGCTGCAAATATTCCAATTGAAAAAAGAAGTGTAAAATACCTGTATTCTGAAGAAACCAACATGTAGCTGAATTAGAATGATATTTTTCTGTGGTGTTCATACTCATACTAAAAATCAAGAAAAAATGTAATGGTAAAAATATGGAGCCCTCTAAGAAGAACTTTGCCTCTGAAAGAACAATAGAGGGGAAGGAGGTGATGGGTAATGACATAGTCAAAAGAAAAGAAGGAATACAAAGCAAAATAGCTAGTGAAACACAAGGAGGGAATCAGATTCTCCAGTGGGGGTAAACTTAACGTCAATCTGCTTGACATATGAAAGTCACACAATTGGGGATGGGAGATATTACAGTTAACAATGTACTTTTTATTATTATTGCAGTATGGATATAGAAAATAATAGCTGTCACACAAAGGGACTTTGAAAGGGCCCGACTTTAACATAAATGAACTAAGGTGAGGGGAGAAGGCCTCCTTGAGAGAGCAAGCATTAGGAACTCATGCTTTTGTTAAGTAATTAACGTAGCAGCAGGCTTCACACTGACTATTTCAAAGCAAAAAATGAAGCAGGTAGCAGGGGTGGGCGGTTATGGTACATGGCATTTAATTTCTCACACTATACTTGAAAAGAGAAGAATTCAAGATTATTTGTAAATTAAGCTAATTAATTTTACTTAAAGGAAAAAAGAAAAAAAAATGAAAAAGAGAAAAAAGTTGCCTATCTGCATAGTCTATATTTTGAAAAACAATTTCCAATTTTATTTCTCTTATTTATTTAGCTATTAGCTACACAGTATTCTAATTTCTACTTTTAGTTTTAAGATTATTACAGAATTGATATATTATATATCAGTGGTATGGTGAAGTGAGTACATGTTAATCTTTCTAATCTTTTGCCTTTGAGAAGCCACTCCTTCTGGATCTATGTTTGGACCTGGGTCCTGCAGTCATAGTGACTTTCCCTGCATTTACCTCACCTCCACCTCATTACCTGGCTCCAACAAGTGGTGATCCTCTGATCCACAATGACCAGTGCGTGGGACCACCTTATACAGTTTGTTGCGCCTGAGAATGTCTGGCCAGGGCAATGAGTGGGGCCTGAAATCTAGCCACGCTTCTCTCCCCAAGCTGTGTACCTTGGCATGGGGTGTATATGTCTGAAGAAAGGTCACCTTTCTCTCATCCTCAAAAAGGCTCCATCTGCTTGCCAAGCTGTTCACCTGCAGGGCTGCCTCTACCTAGCAGGGAAATCATTTGCTCTTTTGTACAAAGGCTATGGAGCCATATGGGCTAGCAGAGACCCTGCCAATGACAGAAATTCCATACTCTGCCTCAGTGACTGTTTTGTGGATGGACCCAAGCTCAAATCTGGTGAATCAGAATTCTCCCCTGAACTTTTATTTTACTATTAGCTTGAAATATTGCATTTAATGGCTTGGGTTGCTAAACTGAAAGGATGGTTGCAGCCATACTCCTCACTATTTGCAGAGTCTGTTCGCAGCATTAAGCAAACACAAGGAAGAAAAGAGCACTAAGAGATGGAAAAAAAGAGAACAAGCTCTGGTTTGAACCCCTGGTTCCAGCTCTAACAGAAGTCTCGACCAGCATTTCCCAGCTACAGGAGCCAATGGATTCTTCCTTAATTAACTTGGTGCAAGTTGAGTTTCTGTCATGTTCAAATGAAAGATTCTTATATACACTGATGGTATACTGATTAGTTCCGTTGTTGCAATTCACTAGAAAGGATGTTGCGCATAAGGAACGCTACTAATCTCCCCCTAAGAGCAGTACTCCAGTTACTATGTAACAACAAGCATCTGCTGCCTTTCACCTTGAACCTGTATGTAAATGCTGATGTTTTCAGAGTAAGTGACTGATTACAGTGGGATGAAGTTAGGAAAGGATCTCTGAAGATAGATGAGTGCTTTTGCCTAATCCCAAAGCAATGAAGCTGGATTGGCAAAAGAATGAAATGGAACATTCCCCCATTTGAGGAAATAGCATAAGCAAAGGCACAAAGAAGCAAGTTAGAGACATACGTTATGACTCTTTTAAGTTTCAAATGAATGAATTTATTAGCTCACTACTGAAAATCATCATGGATAGTCCGGAAGCAGGATTGTTTTGATTCCTATTTAGATATGATTGTCAGGAATCTCTTTATCTCTCTCCTCTTGGAGAGGGAACAGCTCCTTCTCTGTTATTCTAGCACAAATCTTAGGAGTAATTATGACTGAACAGTTCCGTTGCTTAGGTCATAGGTCCAACCTTCACTGGATCTGATTGGCCAAGGTAATATGAGGCTCTGATCAGTACTGCCTGTAGCTGAGTGTGGAGGCAGCACCATCTGACCAAACTCATTGATAAGTGTTTGCCCAAGGTAGTAGTGGGAGCCATTACTAGAAAAAGGAAAATAGATGCTGGATAGGTAAACATCCAAGGTCCAAAGAAGAGAATAAGCTGGCTGGCTAGGTGATAAGGAACGAATTTATTAGCTAGCATGAAACATGAGATTGGATAAATGGGACCAAGTTCAAGAAATATTGGAGTGTTTTAAATTTGAGGTATTTGAATATCAGTATTGCACATAAAAATGGAGTTTACACACAGTAATCTGTTTAGCACTAGAGAAATAGGTGGGAAAAGGTGCGCCTCTTTTGAATAGGGAGCTCATGTAATTTATATTCCAAGCTGTGACACTTTCAAGAGTAAAAGGGGGGTAGTCTTAATGATTATACTGGAATAAGAGGCATAAATTGGGACTTTACCCCAGAAAACTAGGGCAAATGGCTGCTCTTTTTCTCAGGAAAGTGGTCAGAAAGAGTAGTTTATACACACATTTCGTGTGTAGTGCCTTTTGACGGTGTAATCATAGACAGAATCAATTCCAAGCATCTGTGACTAACCTTTAGGCAGTCACCTATAGCTAAACATAAGAGGAGCCAGGTGATTGACAGGAAAATCTGTGCCAGAATGGATACTTGAGCAGATGGTAATCTACAAAGCCAGTTGGATCCTCTCCCTTGAGAAATGTTAGATGCAAGATACACAGAGCAAGACTCCTTGGAATGAAACAGAATTTAAAAGAAACTCACAGATAATGTGGTGTATTAGCTGGTGTGGGCTAAAGTTCTATAAAAGATAGAACAAAATATTCATGTCTCAACCAAGAGAAGTTATGTCTTACTCCCATGACAGTCCAAAGTGAGCGTTCCTAGTCAGCGGGAAACTCTCTTCACACAGGGATCCTGAGAGTAGGACTTTTTCCACTTTGTGGCTTTGTTGTCCACAAATCACAGATTAGGATTAACATTTGTACCATCAGGAGGGATAGATAAGACATTGGAGGAGCCAAAAAGTTTTTCTTAAAAGTCTTGGCCAGGGCTTCCCTGGTGGCGCAGTGGTTGAGAATCTGCCTGCCAGTGCAGGGGACACGGGTTCGAGCCCTGGTCTGGGAAGATCCCACATGCTGCGGAGCAACTAGGCCCATGAGCCACAATTACTGAGCCTGCGCGTCTGGAGCCTGTGCTCCACAACAAGACAGGCCACGACAGTGAGAGGTCCACGCACCGCGATGAAGAGTGGCCCCCGCTTGCCGCAACTAGAGAAAGCCCTCGCACAGAAACGAAGACCCAACACAGCCAAAAATTAATTAATTAATTAATTAATTAAAAAAAAAAAAAGATAAATGGGCGAAGAACATTTAAAAAAAAAAGGTGTTTCTCCAAACAGGGATTGAGTTTAAGTATATAAATACTTCCATATGGTTTGTCAATTACCTTTAGTAATTAAAAAAAAAAAAAAAAAAGTCTTGGCCAGGAATAGTTCACACATTTCTACTCACTTTCCATTGATGAGAAGTAGGCACAGGAGACAGCTACAACTAGAAGCAAGGAAAGGAATAGGGTCCTTTCCTGGAGAAAGGTAGTATGGCTGGGACACCTGTATACCAAGTAAGGGACTTTAGAAGACTACCAGTGGTCTCTGTCCCAGGCTGTAAGCAAAACCCTCAGCAAAAAACCGGAGAGGTGGAGAGATGGACAGTTGTGAGTGGGTTAGAAATGGACATTTGCATAAGAAGCAGAGACAGAGAGATGTTGACTGAGCCTTCTCAGCCCAGCCTCCATAAATTGGTGTTAAAGGATTTTTTTCCTGACTTGCTCTTTTTGTTTACAACAGTCACTATGTGCTTACATGCGTTAATCTGGGGAAAATAATCTAAGAAGTCTGTGACCTGATCAAGTTTAAGACCCACCTCTCTTAACTCCCCAAGCAACACTGTCCACTTTTATGGCTTCACTGACACTTTACATGGTGATGATTCCCTCGTTTATTTCTCCAGGACAGACTTCTCTCGTGAGCTCCAGCGTGGCATACCTAGTAGTACTGCACAGCTCCACTGTATCTCATAAACAAATAATGGCATTCTGGCACTGAATTCATCACTCATCCTCCTCCAGCCTGCACCTCTCGTACTTTGCATCTCAGTGAATAGCACTAGCATTCATCTGGATGTTCGGATGGGAAAACTGGGAATCACTCCTGGATCCTTTCTTTCTCACAGCTCACAGAATTGATCAAGACAGGAGCTCACCTCCTTCTAAGGCTGGAATCCACCTACACATCGCCACCTACTGCAGGTTTCATAACCCAGGTCATCTTTTCTCGCCCAGATTTTCACAGGAGCCTTCTAACTATTCCTCCTGCCACCAGTTTTGCCCTTCTATTTATTCTTTACACATCAGCCAGAGTGATCACTTTGTTGTAGATATACAACTAAATCACAAGTCCTGCTTAAAATATTTTTTTGCTATCACTTCTAGAATAACTCTTATTTACCATACATGGCCTGTAAAGCCCTTTTGTTAGTCAGGCTCTAATCAGGAAAACAGAATCCACAGAAGTTCATTCAAAAAAGGATAGTGAATACAATAAACAATTACAAAGGAGTTGAGAGAAACAAAAGAAACACAGGTGATGCTGAGACAAGCAGAAACTGGCAACAGCAGGAAGCCACTACCACTCTAGGGTGGCATGAACAAAAAGAATAAGTAATGTTATTAGAGTTCAGAGTAAGGAATTCCTAAAAGAAGATATAACTTCTGCAGGAACTTGTCTGACAGGAGCTGGGACCATGGATGAGGAGGGTCTGGTGAAAGCTAGAATCATGAAGAAGATGCAGTCTCTTTAGAGAAAGAGAGGGAAAACCATCCTGGCTTCTCTTCTGCTCTGCACTCTTGTGCCCTCAATCACTGACTTTACCTGGAAGCCAACTGGCAAGGGAGCCTGCGTGATGTACTTTTCAAAACACAAGAAGGTTAGGAAATGAATGTGCACAACTTCATATTCTGGCCCTGCTTATCTTTCTAGCTCAGCCCTGCCACTGCTCCCTCCCCTGCATACTCTGCACTTCATCTCAGGAAACTCATTTCAGTTCCCTGCCATACTCTGTTCTCTCTGTGTTTGTACATCCTATCACCCCAATTCAGAAGGGCCAGAAAAGAGGTCACCCTTTTGCCTTCTCCCAATTGCCTGAATATCCCCAGCAACGCTTTGGGTCTCAGCTTAAGTATCACTCTTCTAGAAAGTTTATTTTGGTCCCCAAATCTGAACTAAATACTCTTAACATATGAGCTCTTAATAGCCTATAAATTCCCATTACAGCATTTATTAAAAAAATTAAAACATGATATAAAAATCGATTATGGTTTACAATTTACCTGTCTATATCCTGAGTCAGCCTACAAATTCTGTGAGAGTAGGGGCCCCATATCTGCTAGTCACCACAGCACACAGAAGGTGCTCAGTAAGTATCCATTAACTGAGTGTGTGGATCAAGAGATGAAGGTGGTGAGTCAGAAAAGAGCAGTGGTTGACAGGTAGTGGTGCCAGCCCCTGATCTGGAATTGCAGTGAGGACCTCACTGCTTTGAAAAGCAAAGGACATTGTTCAAAATTTCCATGATTTCTGAATGTGTGATTGCTACTTGGGCTTTAGGCTACCTTATTTCACTTCTACCCTTACAATTACTTCCTCACTCCTTGACTCAGGTAACACACATCTTACTGTATTAAACAGCTGAAGGAGAAAGACACAAGAAGCCGGAAGTCCAGCTAAAGGGCTATTGTGGAAATTTATGTATGAGTTTATAGGAGAAATAAATTAAATATGAGGCAAGAAATAATGAGGATATTATTTAAACATGAAAATAGTTTAATTTGGAAATAATTCTGTAAGGAGTAATCATAGAAGGCCATGCTTACCTGAGGAAACAACTAGGAAAATTTATTCCAATCTAGTTTAGATGCCTCCCTTTTAACTCATTTGTGAAAAAACAATAAAAAGATTAGCTAAAGAAAAGCTAATACTACCACATTCTGGAAAAAAGTACATAGTTCACTAATAGTTATTTTAAATACAACATATACACCAAATTACAAACAAGAAACAGTATGGTTCTGGCTTTAGTCATTATTTCCTCAGCCACAAGTAAGTCAGGTGGTGTTTCTGTCCTCATCTCTGTCTCTCCTATTTCCACACACAAATTCTGCTGCTGAAAGCTGAGACAATGCTCTTAGGAAGTGCTGTTATCACTCTCTCTTGGAATGATCACCTTTTATTATGATAATCCATTTGTCTGCAGTTTTTTTTCCATTTTAGTTCATAGATAATTTCTTCCTTAGCCATGTAGATTTGTTCTTACTTGCTCTACTTCTATACCTAATTTCTGTTACACAAATGTATGATGATGAAATTCTTCAGGGTTTCTGGTGTGACTGACTTAATATGTGAATGTGCTATGCTTGTAATCTTCTCTTCTGTGTTGGAGGGGATTTCAATTACTCCTATCTGTGAGCAGAACATCTTCTAGAGTAGTCCATGATATACAATGCCCTTTTCCAATGGTTTCTTGTCTCTATACTATAGTTATTAACCTGAGCAGCTAGAGATAAAATCTCTTGCTCTGTAATAAAACTCTGCCTCACTAGGTCTTTGCTTACTGTATATTGGTTCCATATATTCTCAATATTAAATAAAGAAGCAAAGGAAGATTGAAGTAGGGTATGTTTATAAAAGATTACAGAGTTCAGTCAGAGGTATGATATTGGGTTTTCTATGTTCTCGAACAAACACTACTTGAACAAATTTGTCATTAAATCTGACCTTGTGAAAAGGGATATTCAAAATCAATAACATATATGCCTTAAAATATAAACTTAATGATTTTTTAAATTCAAACATAAGATCAGTAATTATATTACTTATAAAATACCTCAATAGTTTGAAACTGGCTTTATGAAAAATAAAAAAGGTCTTCAAACAAGAGAAAGTAACCTAGAACTAAAGGCAGAAGTCAGATTGCATGATTTCCCGGGAAAAAATCTTATATCTGAGATATCTTGTCACCTAATTGCCCACACAACTGTCCACAAAGCAATTGTGTAGCCAAGAATACAAATAATAAATAAAAACATAACCACAAGAGTTCATAGCTGGAGTTCACAGTCAGCCAGGAGTTCTACTGAGGAAGCTGATTTTATGATGCTCTCTGAATGATATAAAATATATTTTCCAAACACAGGCATAGCAAAGTCACCTGAAAATTCTATCTAGATAGAACCCACAGGCAATTTTTATCTAATGGAGATAAATATACTTACCTCATAGGGTTGTTGTGAGGATTAAATAAGATAAAGTACATTCAATACCTGTTATGGGTTGAACTGTGTTCCCCCCTAATTCACGTTGGAGTCCTAATCTCCAGTACCTCAGAATGTGATCTTATTTGGTACTAGGGTTGTTGCAGATGTAATTAAGATGAGGTCACACTGGAGTAGGGTGGACCACTACTCCAGTATGACTGATGTCCTTATAGAAAGGCAGATGAAGGCAAAAAGTGCCTTCAATCTTCTACAAGCCAAGGGAGACCAAAGATTGACAGCTAATTATCAGAGGTAGGCAATAAGCATGGAACAGATTCTCCATTCTCCATCTCCATCGTTCTCAGAAGGAACCAACACAGCAATACCTTGATGGTGGACTTCTAGCCTCCAGAAATGTGAGACAATGTATTACTGTTGTTTAGGCCTCCCACTCTGTGGTATTTTGTTATGGTAGCCCTAATAAGCTAATACGGTACCTAAGAATGACTGGCACATAGTGGAGGTTCAACTGATGCCAGTGCATCAGTGACAGACTCGTGTGAACACATTCATGTAAGTAAAGTGATGTAGTAGTATATATTCTTGTGTAAAGGAATGTAGTAGTATATTAAGTGTTGCCTCAAAAGTTTCATAGCAATTTCGAGGGCTAGGATTCAAAATCTCTAATTTCCTGGAGGAGAAAGGAGAGCTAGACAGGAATCTGAGACCAAGGGAACTGAGATATTTGACAAGACTGTAGCAAAGCACTCAAAATACAGGAATTCAGCTGTTCATCCAACTGACAGAATGAGCTTTGGACACAAGGAAGAATGAAAAATTTGTGTACTGGAATTAGGGTCACATTAGTCATTCATCATTTCTAGAGTATCTGTCACATGTTCATGCATTTTGCTAGATACAGAGGGCACAAGAAAAAACGACTCCTGGCTTTCATGTTCAAGAGCTAACAGCCTACTTGGGAGGAAGTCATAAAAATGTCATAAAAAATACCATTGGGATATAAAGTAGAAATGATTGGTAATACGTAAAATAATTCTAGATACAATGAGGATTCAGATGTGGCAGGAAACCGTATGTGTCTAATGTTACCAACTGTCAATATGAAGTTGTGCTGAGCCATTAGAACACTTCACGGAGCTCCTTGCATCTTTTTTAGATACAGCAACTTTGTTGTTTGGGCTAAACTGTCATCACTGGAATTGAATGAAGTCTGAGTGAGTAATTCATTACAATATCCATTCTCCAGAGTCTGCTATGCACCTGACACCTAAGGCACAAGTGTTTTTGGTGGGTGATTTATTTGTTTCTGCTGTCTAGCAGCATCTTTATTATAAGTGCAAACATTATGCAGGTCTAGTTAGAATATTTTCAATGACCTTTCTTAAATATTCTACAAAGGTAGATACTACAAAAAACTTCTTTCCGTGGCACCCACCATAGAGATCAGTTGCATTTAATTCATAGCTATATAACAGAGTTTGTCATAATATATTATGGTCAGTCATTTCTAGTTCTTTGTTTTTAAACACTGTGTACAATGAGGGGAAACAATTTACTTTTGGACTTCTAAATGTGTTATTGCTTTAACAGCCCAATATATTGCTTTGTGTGCAGGACCCACACTATGAAGTGCATCCTCCTGTTGTTGGAGAATAATACAAGAATAGGACAAAATCAAGGCAACAGAGGGTAGTATCAGGAGCATACAGTGTGATTCCTGTTGCACAGGGCCTGCCCTTGCTAGGAGGTGGGCATGCATGTTGACATAGCATAAAGGAGCAGTCTAGCATCCTACACAGTTCAGAGGTTCTACATACAGGTGGAGGTGGGGTGATGGGCTTGGCAACAGGTCTTGAGGCTGGAGGCTCAGGGACAGTACTTGGTTCTGGGCCATGTGATGAAAGTCTGAGATATGCTGCAGGTGGTGACAAAATGACTCCAGCTCTTGGGATTGGCAGAGGTGAAAAGACATGCAGAATTACACAGACCAAGAAACAGGAGCAAAGAGTCATACCCCACAGGATCAGGACAAAAAAAGTACAGAATACAGTTCAGATCCTCCCTAAAAGAAAAGGATCTAGATGAGAGGGGTGGCAACAAGTTGGGGACAATAAGCAACAAAGCAACATGACTGCAATGGTGACGATAATATACAGACTTCCTGAGCCAAAAGAGTCTAATATTCCTCCTGCCCTCCTTCCAGGGACTAAAAATGGCCTCAGCCAAACGGATGCCAGCAAAAACATCTGGCGAAAAGAGGTGTGAGGTTGCCAAAATCAAGGCAGTTTATGAAAAAAAAATGTACATATTTAGAAAGATAAGAGTAACATATAGTTTGCAAATTGAGTTTTAATGATGGAATTTTGAAAAGCTTCTAAAAAGTTTTTGATTCATGTTTAGCCAAATTAATATAATCATGATTCATGTATGTAAGGATATTACCACCCCCTTTAAATATAGCTAACATATCTCATTTACATTTTATAGGGAAAAAAAGATAATGGTGCAGGGTAGCAGATGTTATGCTACTGTCCCAAGAAACTCATTTTCTTTTCAGGCTAAATTCAGCTACTAAAACTTTATAGTCAAGCATTAAAATGCCTGGGGAAACAAAGGTACTGGGCAAAGATCCTAGCAGATACTTCTGGAAGCATGAGAGGGCAGGTGATCTTGAGTCTAAAGTAAAATGAAATCATGAGTATAGATTTAGAACTAACTTTGAGTCATTAGGAAAACCAAAGAATCTCTATGTATTTGAAACAATAAGCAGACGTTTGATTAAAAGAGAAGATGTGAATAACTTTAAGTTGATTTTTAAAAATTGACTCAACGTTAGTTTATTTTAGGGCAGTGTTTCTCAATGTGTGTTTATGGAACCAAGGGCACCAATATCTCCTAAGAAATCTGTTAGAAATGCAAACACTCAGGGCCTACTTCAGATCTGCTGGATCAGAAACTCTTAGAGTGGGGCTAGCAATCGGTGTTTTAACAAGCTCTACAGGTGTAAAATTGCCACATTTAGCAAATAAATGTACAGTATACACAGTTGAATGGAATTTCAGATAAAAAAATGAATAATTTTTACTATGTCCCATGCGGTATTTGGGACATACTTATACTAAAAAAAATACGCTGTTTATCTGAAATTCAAATTTAACTGGGCATCTTTCATTTTATTCTACAACCTTACCCAGGAGACTCTGATACAAGTTAAACAATGAGAATTTTAGGGTAAAAATCACAGCAATGTTAAAAAAAAATAGTATTTCCTTTGCCTATAGAACAGATAATGCTGAAAGCGTTAATGTCTGGTGCACGCATCTTTCTGCATCTGTCTGACAGAATGTTGAATTCGGTTTTAAGATATTTTTGTTTGGCCAAATGTATTTGTTTTTATTTGTTCTTTGTGTTTGGATGTTTGGATTAATTGCAATATTTAAAATGTTGTGAAATTTCACATAAAATCATGATCTGGATCACATACCAGTATGGCAACAACTGAGACTTTTAACAAGTGGGTCCAGTGTTCCACAGTCCACACCACTCCCAATTGTGTCTCTACCATAAATCTAGACATTGCCTGTCATTTATATCTGCTATTGCACAGTTTTAATTATCCCAGGTTGGGAATATATTACTTGCCTCTGTCCTCATAGTCGTGTAAGTTTGCAACCTCTTTTCATTAAAGGTTTCCCCCTACATGTGGACTTTTTGGAATATGAACTTCTCAAAAGGAAGGTCTCACATGGGAAATGGGTATCATGTCTTTGGCTACATCTCCCAGAAAACAAGTTAGTAGAATTAGAAATCAGGGTTGTAATAGAGTTTAGCCTAAAACAACCAAGCTTGACTTACACAAGGACCAATTTAGAGGAAAAAAATATTGGGCTGCTTTTGTTTGTTTCATTTAAATTAAAAATATTGTTATTGATTTTCCAGGTAAAAATGCATATTCTAAATCTGATGATATGTTTTAGTAGTGAAAAGAATAACAATATAAAAATGAACAGTGATTTCTAAGGACTAAAATGTTAACACTGCAGAGTATTTAAGAAGCAAAACACAAAGGGTGATTTTCAATCTTTCACACTAAAACTAAATTTTAGGTCATATCTTGCATTTAGGTCATATACATGCACCCTAAAGATTGTGACTTACTAATCATTTCTCTATACCAGCTTGAACTAACATGTGGGCATGTGGGCATGTATCAGTAGCTCACGCCTTGTTGAAATTTGGTTCCTGGCGCACTCCAAGAACTGCTGTAGGCACACTGTTTAGGCAATGCTCCATTTATTTTAAGTAACTGGATAAGTACTGAAGAAAAGTCACCTATTTTGTACTTAATCCAACTTTGTGCCTTGCAGATCTGAATTCTGCAAAGTCGCTTTTGATTCAAACTTTTGCAGCAATGTCCCTTTTACTATCTCAACAGCTTTCCCAGAATAAATCTTTCCCCTTACAAGCTAGGGTTGGAGAACATGTGCCAGGCTTTTGTGACATATGGGTCTGTCTACAGTAATTAATTCCTAGTTTGTCTGACCTAATTGCTCCATGTTGGCAACTCTTGTTATCTTATTAAAGGCAACATTGTTAAATATAAACAGAATATTGCCAAAATAATGATTATTTTTTCAAAGCTGCACACGTTTCATAATTCCTCTATTGTATCAATTATTAAATTCTCTTTGTTCACTAAATATTTCCTAGCCTCTGATCTCAAATGCATTGCATGTTCCAATTTAATTTATCTTTTTAATTATATTGATGATTAGTTGTGTTCTAAATCTACTGTGGAGCCAGAAATTAGATTCAATTTTCTTTTCCCACGCTTCTATATATCTATATATCTATTTATATCTACTTATATATTTATATATCTATATCTATATATCTATGTATCTATGTATTTATCTATATCTCCTATTTTATTCTCACCAGTCAGGAAAGTAGAAAACCCAAGTGTTTTCTATTTTTATGTAAAGTAGATTAGTGTTCCTCTCTGCATGGTTGATGAGGAAGGGCATTTTGTCTACCTTGAACTCCCTCATTTCAAGTTGGTATATGCATCTCAGATCCATCTGGACTTTTTTCTCTATTCACTTGTATCTCCTTTTAATCCAAACTCCAGAGCAGTGGCTTATAGTAAAATTTGGTTTGAGGCAGAGTAAACAATTCAGGCATTTACAAAGCTTGATAGTTGTTGCTTTGTCACAATTAACAACAGAGAAAAACCCCTGAGGGAATGAATTTTATCTATCACTCTCTAGATTTGTGAGACATTTTTACAGCAATTCCCTAGGTCTCATGTAGTATGTTATAGGATGCCCTTATTCTACATGCCTAATTCTAATGCTGTCCCTTATGCATCAAAATATACTTTATAAACAGTAAAATAATTATAAACTCACACTGTTCTCACTTCTGAATTCTAATATACTACACTTTTGAAAAATCATATGGAATTTGTATAGCCTTCACAAAAATTTTCATCTAAAGCAATCAGTTACACTAGACAGGACCTCTCAATTTACGAAAAAAATTAATCAGGGTATACAAAGGTATAGGTGCAGCAGTGGGAAGATAAAATAGAGCAGTATCTCCTTCTATCTCCCCCCTCCCCAGCATCATAAAACTGGAAGAGAAAAATATTTTTGAAACATTTTCACTTGAATTTGAATATTCTATAAATCTTGATGCCATGTGAATTTCTCACCCATTAAAAGCAATGGGTTCTGATTCTTCAGAGAAGAGACTGATACACGATAAAACAAGAAGTTATATCTCAGCTTTCACTGTCAGATTTGATTTTGTAGCAAAACAGCAGGCTTGAAAAACAGGCCTTGTTAAGGGATGGAGGATGGAGATTCTAAATTCCTTTAGCCTGGACGATTGAGATCATATCAATAATTTTGTTTTCTAAAGTATAGGAAAATGGAAATAAAAACAAAAATAAACAAATGGGACCTACCTTACCCTGTCATCCCAAACCTGTGGAGACAGGTAGAGGGGCCTTTAGAAACGTCCAGTGAGCTCTGGCAAAACCCAGACTTTCAGGCCTACATCTTTGGGTGTGTGTGTTCAGGAGGGGGAGGGAAATGGACGGTGTGCTCCTAGTAGAAACCTTGCAATAAGGCCACCAGGTGACTGTGCACAATGGGGGCTGAGAGAAGCGATGCAAGCAGTGAGATAGTTACCGGGAGAGAAGGTATTTTTTGAAAGCTAAATGTCAAAGTCATGAGGCTCACCTTAAAGTCTAGGACTCCAGAAGATCATCTCAAAGGCCACGCGGCACGAGCTTCGGAGGACCACGCACAGTGAAGTAAGTGCAGCTCAAATTAAGAAGAAGAAAGGCCAAGATTCAACTCTTCTGTCCATTCACTCCCCTTGTGATGAGGATAGGTTGCAAAACATCCCACTTGGCCTTCAGGCACACACGGAAGCCAGCTGAACCTGCTAAGCTAAATTGGATACACGTGATGATGAAGGGCACGGTGGGCCTGAGTCGTGGCTGGTGGTTGCATGGAGCGGAGTGACGGAGGTGGCGTCCAAAACGTTGGCTGCTCTTGCTCTGGCCTGCCGTCACTGCCCCAGAGTCGGAGCGCTACAGTGACCGTGGGAGAGAGCTCTCACTTGGACTGGGCGTCCAGGGGGCACTGGCCTCGCTGGGCTCGGGCGGAGCGATCCCATCATCCCCCACGGGATGGCAGCTGACAAGGGCGACAGAGCTGGGGCTGAGGTGTCCCCAGAGAAGTCGGATACTCGAGGGACAGGCATGACTGGCTGGTGAGGTTCACCAGGCGTGGTTTGGGGGGCGTACGGTGACTGGAAGCTTTGCGCGGCCTCAGGGGAGCTGTCGCCAGGCCCTGCCTTTGGCTGGTGCCCATTCTTGAGGACGCACGAGTCTGAGGAGTCTGAGGTCCTTCTTATTGCCTCACTGTCTTCTGCCACGACCGCACTCAGGCAGCAGCCCATGAGCAAGAAGATGGCGTGGCTGGCGAAGTATGCAATGCCCAAGCAGGGTGCGCGGTCCCGCACCCCGGGGCCTGGGCGTTTGCCTGGCTGTGGTGGGCGTGCCTGCCGCGGGGTCAGCCTGGCCACCACGCCCACCGCCTCCACACGGGGCTTCAAGCGCCGGAGCTGCTCCAGCAGTCTCTAGCTGTCACGCAGCAGCTGGGCCACTGCGCTTGCGCGTTGACTTCTGACCCTGCACAGCGCGGCCGCACGGCACGTCCTCGTGCTGCGCGCGCCCGGCGTCCCGAGCGTGCTTCCTCGGCTTCCGGAGGTTCCGTGACTAGCAGGGAACGCTGGTGGGAGAGCGGCGTACCGCGGAGAGGCTCCGCAGGGACCTATGTGTGTAAGTATATTTACATGTTTCTATATTTACATTTATTATAGATGTTATGTATAGCATATTTTATATATATATTATATATATAGCCCTTTGTTGGGCCACGGCGGGAGTGTGGCCCAAGAAAGGGCCGTATATATAATATATATATATTTACATATATATTTATATTATATATTAAATATATTTAATATAATATATGTTAATATAATATGTTTTATATTATATGAAATATTATGTATAATATAAATCTATATATAAATATATTTTTTGATAAAATCTAGCGTCATCTCATGCTCCCTCATGCCCCTGTGGAACTTTCTGAAGCATTGATAGCCTGCTGGTAGGGCTACAACCTGGTACAACCATTTTGCAAAACAGTTTGTAATAGTTACTAAAGTTGACGATTTGTGTGTCCGTGTCCCAGTAATTTAATATCTGGTGATTTAGCCTACGGACCCGCATGCATGGGTGTACCAAATTATAATTCAAAGAGTTTCTAGCAGTGACGTTTATAATAGCACAAAATTGGAAAAGACATTGCCCACCCAATGTTAAAATTAAGTTTGATATGTTCAAACAATGGAAAATACTACAATTTACTTAAATATAACTTAAAAGTTATATTTGATATGTTCACACAGTGGGATACAATCCAGTAAAAAGAAAAGAAAAAAAAATAGAGGTATGTGTGACAATGTGGATGGATTTTGCAATAGTATTATGGGCAAGAAGCAAAACCCAAGTGTTTACTTACTTATGATTTGTGTAAATTTTAAAGGCAGGAAAAGCTAAGCTATAAATTATATTGTTTAGGAGTGTATATTTTGGTGTTATATCTGTACGGGAAAACAATAAATGAACTGCCGCAATGGTCCTGGTAGTGGTCGCCTCTGGGAGTTGGAGGAGGAAGACGTTTGTAGGGGTACATAGAGGCTTCCAGGATGTTAGAAATGTTCTGCTTTTGACCTGGGAGGTGGTTACATTGCTGTCTGCTTTATAATCATTCTTCACACAATTTGTTTATGTTTTATGCATGTTTCTATACATTTTTATTGTTTAAAATGAAAAACAAAACAATTTTAAAGCTGGGGAGTTTTTCAGACACCACATAATTATCAAAGTCTTCTTGTAGCAGAGGACTCACAGTGGGCTGACTGCTGGGGCTGGCACCCATGGTCCTCACAGCCTGACCTCAGGACATTTCCCCGGACCAGGGAGGACTAAATGAGGCTAGATCAACCAGGAAGGACTGTCAGGCCCTGTCAAGACCAGGGAAAGAAAGACCATGAGTTGTCCCAGCCACAGTCCTCCAGATGCCAGCCAAATCTACCCTTGACAGGAGTTCAGCGAGGAGCCCATACCAGCCACCCCTTGGCAAAATGCAAAGATTATTTAGAGGACAGCATATTTATACATGGTTACCAGCTCCCTTCATTACCATACTACCCTACAAAACACATGGACACTACCTTGGGGAGGAGCAGGGTAGAACTCTGAGCATTTTTATCTAAAGAGGCTAAGCATTTACCTAAAAGGACTGTTTAAATGATTACAGCCACAGTGCTTACCCAGCTAGACTAAAATTTATGTTTTTTTTTTCTTTCTACTACGCTGAAAAGTGTGAACTGTAAAGAAATTCTTATCAGTAACACAAAATAAACTACATTTTCTTTGGACATCTAAATGTAGTAAATCTTTGAGTAAATCTTTGACCTAGCAATAAATATATGTGCATTTCTAAAGGACAGTGGGGAGGAAAGAGACAGTCTGCATTGTTGTAAGTATTTCATTGGAACAACACTGGGATCCAATTTACTCAATAATTAATTGCTGTTGCAGATGATTCTCTCACCCACTTTGATTATCAAGGTTGTACAGCTCTTAAATTTGGTGTGGCAAAGTTTCCTATGTGTGCTTTGTTTCTTGAGCTATGGCCTCCATGCAGAACTATACTTGATTATAGTTAAACCTTGTATAAAGAACATCAAAATATGAATATGGACATTAACAGTTAATTGAAGTATTGATATTCCTTAATAACATTGTTAAAATTGTGAAATTAAATAATGAAGCAAATAAGATGCTTATGAGTCTTTGAGAAAAAATAAAAGACTGCTTTAATGATTTTGAAATCCCTTATATGACATTCTTTTTGTTATTCTGTTTGACTCAAATAATAATATCCTAATATTATAAAAAGTTATAAATAAAATTATGAATTAGAATAGAAGCTTTCTATAACACATATGCTGATATACAGTGTAGCTGTAACACAGTGAGATTAGCTGTGTGCATGGCTCATTCCAGAACTCCTCTGAAACAAAAATCCCATTTAATAGTTTTTTTTTTAACATTTTTATTGGAGTATAATTGCTTTACAATGGTGTGTTAGTTTGTGCTGTATAACGAAGTGAATGAGCTATACATATACATATATCCCCATATCTCCTCCCTCTTGCGTCTCCCTCCCACCCTCCCTATCCCACCCCTCTAGTTGGATGCAAAGCACGGAGCTGATCTCCCTGTGCTATGCGGCTGTTTCCCACTAGCTATCTATTTCATATTTGGTAGTGTATATATGTCCATGCCACTCTCTCACTTCGTCCCAGTTTACCTTTCCCACTCTTCGTGTCCTCAAGTCCATTCTCTATGTCTGCGTCTTTATTCCTGTCCTGCCTCTAGGTTCTTCAGAACCATATATTTGTTTTTTTAGATTCCATATATATGTGTTAGCATACTGTATTTGTTTTTCTCTTTCTGACTTAACTGCACTGTATATGACAGTCTCTAGGTCGATCCACCTCACTACAAATAACTCAATTTCGTTTCGTTTTATGGCTGAGTAATATTCCATTGTATATATGTGCCACATCTTCTTTATCCATTCATCTGTCGATGGACTCTTAAGTTGCTTCCCTGTCCTGGTTATTGTAAATAGAGCTGCAATGAACATTGTGGTACATGACTCTTTTTGAATTATGGTTTTCTCAGAGTATATGCCCAGTAGTGGGATTGGTGGGTCGTATGGTAGTTCTATTTTTAGATTTTTAAGGAACCTCCATACTGTTCTCCATAGTGACTGTATCAATTTACATTCCCACCAACAGTGCAAGAGGGTTCCTTTTTCTCCACACCCTCTCTGGCATTTATTGTTTGTACGTTTTTTGATGATGGCCATTCTGACTGGTGTGAGGTGATACCCCATTGTGGTTTTGATTTGTGTTTCTCTAACGATTAGTGATGTTGAGCATCCTTTCATGTGTTTGTTGGCAATCTATATATCTTCTTTGGCGAAATGTCTGTTTAGATCTTCTGCCCATTTTTGGATTGGGTTGTTTGTTTTTTTGATATTGAGCTGCATGAGCTCCTTGTAAATTTTGGAGATTAATCCTTTGTCAGTTGCTTCATTTGCAAATATTTTCTCCCTTTCTGAAGGTTGTCTTTTTGTCTTGTTTATGGTTTCCTTTGCTGTGCAAAAGCTTTGAAGTTTCATTAGGTCCCATTTGTTTATTTTTGTTTTTATTTCCATTTCTCTAGGAGGTGGGTCAAAAAGGATCTTGCTGTGATTTATGTCATAGAGTGTTCTGCCTGTGTTTTCCACTAAAAGTTTTATAGTGTCAGGCCTTACATTTAGGTCTTTAATCCATTTTGAGTTTATTTTTGTGTATGGTGTTAGGGAATGTTCTAATTTCATTCTGTTACATGTAGCTGTCCAGTTTTCCCAGCACCACTTACTGAAGAGGCTGTCTTTTCTCCATTGTATATTCTTGCCTCCTTTATCAAAAATAAGGTGACCATATGTGTGTGGGTTTATCTCTGGACTTTCTATCCTGTTCCATTGATCTATATTTCTGTTTTTGTGCCAGTACCATACTGTCTTGATTACTGTAGCTTTGTAGTATAATCTGAAGTCAGGGAGCCTGATTCCTCCAGCCCGTTTTTCTTTCTCAAGATTGCTTTGGCTATTCAGGGTCTTTTGTGTTTCCATACAAATTGTGAAATTTTTTGTTCTGGTTCTGTGAAAAATGCCATTGGTAGTTTGATAGGGATTGCATTGAATTTGCAGATTGCTTTGGGTAGTATAGTCATTTTCACAATGTTGATTCTTCCAATCTGAGAACATGGTATATCTCTCCATCTGTTTGTACCATCTTTAATTTCTTTCAACAGTGTCTTATAGTTTTCTGCATACAGGTCTTTTGTCTCCTTAGGTGGGTTTATTCCTGGGTTTTTTCTTTTTGTTGCAGTGGTAAATGGGAGTGTTTTTTAAATTTCTTTTTCAGATTTTTCATCATTAGTGTATAGGAATGCAAGAGATTTCTGTGCATTAATTTTGTTTCCTGCTAATTTACCAATTTCATTGATTAGGTCTGTTAGTTTTCTGGTAGCATCTTTAGGATTCTCTATGTATAGTATCATGTCATCTGCAAACAGTGACAGTTTTACTTCTTTTCTGATTTGGATTCCTTTTATTTCTTTTTCTTCTCTGATTGCTGTGGCTAAAACTTCCAAAAGTATGTTGAATAATAGCGGTGAGTGTGGGCAACCTTGTCTTTTTCCTGACCTTAGTGGAAATGGTTTCAATTTTTCACCATTGAGAACAATGTTGGCTGTGGGTTTGTCATAATGAGCCTTATTATGTTGAAGTAAGTTCCCTCTATGCCCACTTTCTGGAGGGTTTTTATTGTAAATGGTGTTGAATTTTGTCGAAAGCTTTTTCCACATCTATTGAGATGATCATATGGTTTTTCTCCTTCAGTTTGTTAATATGGTGTATCCCATTGATTGATTTGCATATATTGAAGAATCCTTGCATTCCTGGGATAAACCCCACTTGATCATGGTGTATGATCCTTTTAATGTGCTGTTGGATTCTATTTACTAGTATTTTGTTGAGGACTTTTGCATCTATGTTCATCAGGGATATTGGCCTGTAGTTTTCTTTTTTGTGACATCTTTGTCTGGTTTTGGTATCAGGGTGATGGTGGCCTTGTAGAATGAGTTTGGGAGTGTTCTTCCCTCTGCTCAATTTTGGAAGAGTTTGAGAAGGATAGGTGTTAGCTTTTCTCTAAATGTTTGATAGAATTCACCTGTGAAGCCATCTGGTCCTGGGCTTTTGTTTGTTGGAAGATTTCACAGTTTCAATTTCAGTGCTTGTGATTGGTCTGTTTATATTTTCTATTTCTTCCTGGTTCAGTCTCAGAAAGCTGTGCTTTTCTGAGAATTTGTCCATTTCTTCCAGGTTGTCCATTTTATTCATTCTTTTACTTGCTTGTAGTAATCTCTCATGATCCTTCGTATTTCTGCAGTGTCAGTTGTTACTTCTCCTTTTTCATTTCTAATTCTGTTGATTTGAGTCTTCTCCCTTTTTTTCTTGATGAATCTTGCTAATGGTTTGTCAATTTTGTTTATCTTCTCAAAGAACCAGCTTTTAGTTTTATTGATCTTTGCTATCGGTTCCTTCATGTCTTTTTCATTTATTTCTTCTCTGATCTTTATGGTTTCTTTCCTTCTGCTAACTTTGGGGCTTTTTTGTTGTTCTTCCTCTAATTGCTTAAGGTGTAAGGTTAGGTTGTTTATTTGAGATGTTTCTTGTTTCTTGAAGTAGGATTGTATTGCTATACAGTTCCCTGTTCAAACTGCTTTTGCTGCATCCCATAGGTTTTGGGTCATCATGTTTTCATTGTCATTTGTTTCTAGGTATTTTTTGATTTTCTCTTTGATTTCTTCAGTGATCTCTTGGTTATTTAGTATTGTATTGTGTAGCCTCCATGTGTTCGTACTTTTTACGGATTTTTTCCTGTAATTGATATCTAGTCTCATAGTATTATGGTTGATATGATTTCGGTTTTCTTAAATTTACCAAGGCTTGATTTGTGACCCAAGAGATGATCTGTCCTAGAGAATGTTCCATGAGCACTTGAGAAGAAAGTGTTTTCTGTTGTTTTTGCATGGAATGTGCTATAAACATCTAATATAGCTTTATACCCTTCATAGCATATAATATCTCAATCATTATTTGAATGAATTAATGAACAGATAATGTGAAATCTTGCCCAATTTGGAATTTATAGTTTAAAGTAATATAGTAATTAATTTCAAATTTATTTTAAAAATTCAAATTTTGATGGTTTAAGTATGTTTTATATTTGCATTATACCCAGGTGCATTCCTTTATTTTTTTATTCAAATATAATTGACTTATAACACCATGTTAGTTCCAAGTGTACAACACAGTCATTCCCTATTTCTATACATTACAGAATGATCACCACAGTTAGTGTAGTTACCATCTGTCACCATACAAAGTTATTACAGTATTGTTGACTATATTTTCTATGTTGTACATCTCACCCCAGTAACTCACTTATTTTTTTAAACTGGAAGTTTGTACCTCTTAGTCTCCCTCATTTATTTCACTTATCTCCCCACCCCCCTTCCCTCTGGCAACCACCTTCCCACCTGTTTGTTCTCTGTATATGTGAATCTGTTTCTGTCTTGTTATGTTTGTTCATTTTTTGTGTTTTTTAAGAGTCCACACATAAGTGAAATTGTATGGAATTTGTCTTTTTCTGTCTGATTTATTTCACTTAGCATAATGCCCTCTAGATCCATCCATGACATTGCAAATGGCAGAATTTCTGTTTTTATAGCTGAGCAATATTCCATTGTGTGTGTGTATGTATAAATTCTTTATCCATTCATCTGTCAGTGGACACTTCGGTTGTTAGGTTGTTTCCATATCTTGGCTATTATCAATAATGCTTCAGTGAGCATAGGGGTGAGTATAGCTTTTTGAATTTGTGTTTTACTTTTTCTTCAGAAAAATACCCAGAAGTGGAATTGCTGGATCTGCTGGATTGTATGGTAGTTCTGTTTTTAATTTTTTGAGGCACTTCCATACTGTTTTCCATAGTGGCTGCACCAATTTACATTCCAGCCAACAGTACATGAGAGTTCCCTTTCTCTACATCCTTTCCAACACTTGTCTTTTTGATAATAGCCATCCTGAAAGGTGTGAGGTGGTATCTCATTGTGGTTTTGATTTGCATTTCCCTGATGATTAATGATGTTGAACATCTTTTCACGTGCGTGTTAGTCATCTGTATATTTTCTTTGGAAAAATGCCTATTCAGGTCCTCTGCCCATTTTTAAATTGGGTTGTTTGTTTTTTGATGTTGAATTGTGTAAGTTCTTTGTATATTTTAGATATTATTCCCTTATCAGATATATTGCTTGCAAATATCTTTTGTCATTCAGTAGAATGCCTTTTTGTTTTGTTGATAGTTTTTTTTGCTGTGAAAAAGCTTTTTAGTTTTATATAGCCCTATTTGTTTATTTTTTTATTTTGTTTTCCTTCCTTTAGGAGACATAGGCAAAACAATATTGCTGAGACTGAAGTTAAAGAGCATACTGCCTACGTTTTCCTATAGGAGTTTCATGGTTTCAGGTCTTACCTTTAAGTCTTTAATACATTTTGAGTATATATTTGTATATAATGTGAGAAAGTAGTTCAGTTTGATTCTTTTGCATATTTTTATCCAGTTTTTCTAACATCATTTGAAGAGACTTTCTTTCCCCTCTTTGTATATTCTTGCCTCCTTTGTCACAGATCAACTGACTCTAAATGTGTGGGTTTCTTTCTGGGCTCACCATTCTGTTCCATTGATCTGTGTGTCTGTTTTTTGCCAGTATCATAATGTTTTGATTACTCATAGCTTTGTTATACAGTTTGAATTAAGGGAATATGATACCTGCAACTTTTTCTTCTTTCTCAAGATTGTTTTGGCTACTTGGGATAGTTTGTTTCCATACAAATTTTAGAATTATTCTAGTTCAGTGAAAAATGCCATTTATAGTTTGATAGGGATTGCACTGAATCCGTAGATTGCCTTGGTCATTTCAACAATGTTAGTTTTTTCGGGAGTATGGTCATTTCAACAATGTTAGTTTTTTCACTCCATGAGCACAGTATATTTTTCCATTTGTATTTTCTTCAGTTCCTTTCATCAGTGTTTTATAGTTTTCAGAGTATAGGTCTTTTACCTCCTTAGATTTATTCCTAGGTATTTTAGTCTTTTTGATGTAATTGTAAATGGGCTTGTTTTCTTAATTTCTCTTTCTGATAGTTCTTTGTTGGTATATAGAAACACAACAGATTTCTATGTATTAATTTTGTATCCTGCAACTTTACTGAATTCCTTTGTCTAATTCTAATCAGTTCTAATCGTTTTTGGTGGTGTCTGTTGAATCTGATATCTGATTCCTCTCACAGGCAATTTCTGTGGCCTACTTTTTTCCTGTGTCTGAATCATGTGTGGCATGTCTCATATTGTTTTTTATTAAATACTAGCCATTTTACGTTATATATTGTAGCAACTCTGGGTGATGATTTTCCTCCCTACTCTCTGGGGATGTTTTGGTGGTTGTTTGTATCCTTATTTGTTTTGTGACTTGACTAGGCTACTTGTTAAAGTCTATTTCCCTTGCACCATTAAGCCTTTGGTGCCAGTCCTCTGAGGACATAGCTTTGGGCATGTGGCCCATGCCTAGGATAACAGTGGTTTTTCCAGGGCTCTCTTTGATTGTCTTTCTCTGATAAGCCATCTTCTTCCTTTGGTATTACACCCTGCTCATTAGGCTTTATTAATTACTGGCTGATTTCTCTATTATTTTCAGCATCACCCTAGAGCATAAATTGCTCAGCAGTCTGGTCCAGTTAATTTGGACAGTGATAATTTTTAAGACAATCTTTAAGGTTTTTTGCTGTCCCTGGGAGGGCTCTTTTCAACTGTTTCTATCCATGGTTCTTTCTGGAAAATGAGGTGGCCAGTGGTTTAGCATGTTACTCTTAATTAAGGAAAGTTATTATTTTTGAGAGCACCCTTCAGCTTGATCTCTAGTTCAAATGAAGAATCTAAGTAACTCCTTTAGATAAAGTTTCAGAGCTCCCTTCCTTATGGACTGCCCCTTCCCCTGGGAAATCTCTGAGCCACTACTCTGGGTTCTGCGTGAGGCAGTAACCTCTGGTTTTCTTGGCTTGCCTCTTCCAGAATGGAACTCTGCTCTAAGAAGGAGCTGGGCTTAGTGCCATAGGGGCTTCAGTATTCTCAGCTTGCTGAGGGTAGAGCCTCTGTGCTATGAATAGGAACTGAGTGGAAAAGGAGCCCCTCAACTATTAGCTGGCCCTCACCAGGAATTAGCCATTTCAACTTGCAGTTGAAGTGGATGAGAAATACTGATGGCTTATACCTTCTGGTGAAATATGGTAAAACTTGATTGGGAGCTGAGGGAAAAGGGAACCCCATCCTCTTAGCCACACCTACCTGTAGTGGAGCTTTCATCAAACTGAGTTTGGTGGATGGAGAGAAGCAGTGAATCATGACTCAAATGCCACAGTCTTTCATTGTTCTTACTGAGAAAAGTAAAAACTCACTTCATTCTTTTTTTTTTTTAAGATTTATTTTTGTTTATTTATTTATTTAGGCTGTGCCAGGTGTTAGTCGCGGCACGTGGGATCTTCGTTGCAGCATACGAGGATATAATTCCTCAACCGGGGATCAAACCCAGGCCCCCTGCTTTGGGACCACTGCAGAGTCTTACCCACTGGACCACCAGTCTAGTTTTATATGGTTTTATAGTTTTCATTAGCTTTGCTTATTTCACTGAGGAATGGGTCTGCAGGACTCTTCACCTTGTTGTCTTGAAAATGGAGCCCCTATAATCTCATTCTTTAAATTTTTATTTTCTTTTTTTTATTCCAAGGAAATATGAGGTGAATGTGAGGTAGACAAATATGTTCAGTTTGTCATCTTGATCTAATCCCTTTCATCTCTTTTTAAGTGTTCATCTCTTCTTTCCAGGTCTCCTTTCTTGCCCAGCTATGAGAAATTGACTTGTGCAGTCCTATTACTAGCATTTGAGAGAAGCTCTCTTAGTAAACTTGATTTCAAATTCAGCCTTCTCTACTAACTAGTTGTTTGACTTTAACATCATATGGGCTCTTTGAATTTCTGTTCCTTCACCTGTAATAAAAAAGGAAAGAACGCCTACCATGTGTTGTTGTCATTAGAGATAATGTAAAATGTTAATCTAAATATCGCTTTTAAAGAATCCAGATTATCTTATCTTAATTATGGGAAATATAGGAAAGAATGTGGCAAAATTATTTTAGCTTCATTATCTAATAAGCTTCAAACTACTTTTGAATTTAAAAAAAGTCATCTACACACAGAGCAATTACTGCTTCATTAAAAATGTTTCAAAAGAATACAATCAAACCTATTTTTTGATTTTTGATTAATCTCTACAGTGCCGTGAATTCTCATGTAAGAAGCATTTAAGAGCTCATGACTGGGAAAAATAATTTCTTTTTCATATGAACACTCTCAGATATTTTGGTGCTGCTTTTGAATATAGGTTTAGACAAAACAGAATGACTTTAAAACTCTCGTACCAGAGGGTTTCATTTCAGAAACCATTGCTGTTTAACCCCACAGTGACTGATTCCTGTATCTAGAGTGCTTGATTTAATTTAAAGGTCTATAACTTCAGCGATTTCCATACTGTTAAGAAATGCCATATTATTGTATTTAAATTTTACTGATTATTACCCCATCTATTTGAAATTGGTAAAGATTTATACAAGGGTTGAGTGAAAATTTGCCTTTCCTATTCTTTTTTGAAGTGAGTTTTCTAAACATTTGTCAAAGCAAAACCTAGTTGAGAACCCTACAAAAGTAGGTAGTCAATTGCTATATTTAATAAATTGCTGTATTTAATAAACATGCTCCTAGATGAGGGAAGCATTTGATAAGCAGGGATTTGCTGTACATTTAGACAAGTGACAGATAAATTACACATTTCTAAAAATTTAGAGTATAGGAAAGGCCTTCAGGACCTTGCCTAGCAATACCTTCTTACATCAATTGGTGTCTGAGGGCTGGAAGTTGCCCCATTATTTAGACATTTATGTGGTTTTTAAATGGTGCATCAATAAATCTTTGCAGACTTTTTGAGGCCTCTTAGTGATGGAAATCGGTGGTTTTGAAGTGGGAGGTGTTGTCTGTAAAAAATTCCAGGAATTCATCCTGCTTCAGTTGTTGAGCTTTTATTGATTTTTACGTATGGATTTCTATATAATGTTTCATTCATTCAAACAAAGGGTTCTGTGGTGGTTAATTTTATGTCCATTTGATGAGACCTCAGTAACCAGATATTTGGTCAAACACCAGTTTGGATATTGCTGTGAAGTATTTTTAAGATGAGATTAACAGTTGAATCAGTAGCTTACTCTTAATAATGTGGGTGAGCCTTATCCAATCAATCGAAGGCCTTAAAAGAAAACAGACTGAGTAGAGTTCCTTGTGCTATACAGTAGGCCCTTACATGGGAAAAGAATCTTGAAGAGTAGATATATGTATATGTATAACTGATTCACTTTGCTGTACAGCAGGAAGTAACACAACATTGTAAATCAACTAAATTAAATTTAAAAATTTAATTCAGACTGAGGACTCTGAGGAAGAGTTTTGCCTCCTGACTGCTTTTGGTCTTGAGCTGGAATATCAGCTCTTCCCTGGGTCTCCAGCCTGCCAGCATGCTCTGCGGATTTTAGATTTGCTGGCCTTCACAATCACATGAACCAATTCCTTAAAATAAATTCCTCTCTCTCTCTCTCTTTCCCCCTCCCTACACACACACACACACACACACACACACACACACACACACACACACACACACACACACACACACACACACACACACCCTTATTGGTTTTGTTTCTCTGGAAAACCCTTACTGATACAAATACAAGTGTATGTTAAAAATCTTGACTTGGTTCAATCCCCTCTTTTTCCAATAAAGTCTTATTAAAACACAGATTGCTAAGTTTCACTTCCTCCCTGTTAGAATTTCTGGTTCACTATATTCATGGTAGGACCCCCAAATTTGCCTTTAATTTCTAACAAGTTTCCAGGTGATGCCGACCCTGCTAGTTTAGAGACCACACTTGAGAACAGTTCCTCTAGATTACAGTGTAAAATGTTGGGAAGTGATGAAGGAGCTGCAGTATACTAGAAATTTTTAAAAATCATTAAATAAGTTATTTGATATGGCCCCTTTCTTGGCCTCTTGACTGGGATCTACTGCAATTTTAATCCATATTCCTGGGCCTCAGATTTGTTATTAATAAAATAAGGACTTTGGAGCAAATGATATTTGATGTTCCTCCTAGTTATAATTTATGGGATTTTATAAATACTACTACTCCTTGTGAGAATTAAAGAAAAACACTTAAGAAAATAAATTCTGGAATTGTCTGCCTGTAACAGTGAGGAATGGTTTGGCAGCAGGTAACTGTGAACTTTGCAAGTGACTGTGATTTGAGTAAATTGTTTTCTCACATGAAAAATATCTGAGAGTAGATGACTCATTATTGTTTCCATGATTGCAGGTTGGGTTCTCTGGAACAGAGTCTGAGATGCAGTTTGGGTTATAAAATGCTAAGTAGGGATCAACACCTATGAGGAGAAGTGGGAGCAAGCAGGATTGGACAGATAAAAACTGAAATGCATACCCGACAAAACCTCAGCCATTCTGGCAGGGAGCTCTAGAGTGAACATTGCGTAGCAGAGGGTCTTGTGTTGGCCTGAAACAGCCGGGTCTGTCTCAGGGTATAAGCTCTATCTCACTCCGTCACTGGAAGAGTGTGACCTCAGCTTAGTAGCTCTCAGCAGCTGAGTTAGACCCTGAAGAGCTGATGTTTGGATGCTGTCTGCTGGTCCCACTCTCTACACCTAGCAGCCATTTCTTCCTTAAAGGGAGTTATGTGTGGTACATCTTTTGTCTACCACACATATGAAGACAAGTCCTCTCTGGCTCTCCTTACCTTTCTCTCATGTTCATAAAATGGCTCCTGCAGTTGCAAATATTACATGCCATTCAAAGCATCAAGGGAGGGGAGAAGCAGTGATGTCCTTCTCTTTTATCAGGAAATAAAAAGCTTCCTAGAAACCATTGAGCAGATTTTGCTTATGCTTCACTTACCAGAAAGTTATCACATGACTAGATCTGTAGAGGTTGGAAAGGTGACTAGTTAGTGTCTTTATTCTCTACAGTGGAGAAATAAAAGGGAAAGATGGTTGGGATGGATGTGGGATTCCTTGGAAGTCTTTGTCACTCATTCTACTAATCACCTAAAATATCTCCCAGTTACTCTTCTAGGTACTATGTGTTAAATCCCACAAAGGTGTGCAGAATCAGTAGTTATTCCCTATTCCCAGGTAAAAGCCTGAAAACTAAATTCTTGCTTTTTCTTATGCTTTTTTTTTACATTTTCCTCAGTCATTGTCATGGAATCCAGAATTAACAGTCTTAGACTTTAAAGAATTTACTGGAGCAGCAGAAAAGAATGTTTTCTGGCAATGTATATAGAGTGCAGTTTTACTAAGAACACATACATGCTCCAATTGGGGAAAAATAGCATTTACTAAACTTAGTATTTTTATTTTTATTTTTCCTTTAGAGTCCAAATAAGTTTTCTTTTCTCTCCTGAGAAAATGTGGGCAGGCAATTCACAAATATGTCATGAACTGAAGGATACAGGGGCTGTAATTTGCATCAAAGCCAAATCAACAGGACTCCTGTCATCTCCTTTTCAAAGCGATATTATCCCAAGGGATGTGCTATTTCACTGTAAACCAAGGAATTCATGCTCAAACATGCAGTTGCCAGCTCACAATTTAACATAAAAAGTCTTAAGAAGAAAGCAAGAAAGTAGGTGGGAAAGAAGCCCTACCAATCTCAGGAATCTCTCCTGTTCTTAAGTAGCAGGCATTGTGCTAATAAACAAATGAAAATGAGTAATGACTTAGTGAATTACAATAATGCATATTGTCAAGTGGATAAATCATAACTAAAAGTAAGGACCATGCTTTCACAATTGCTGAAGTGGATAGGAAGAAGGAAGAACCTAATTATCTTATTTCTATAGCATGTCTGATTGAAATTTAGCTATATTCAAACTCACTTCCTGTAAATTTATTTCCGGGGTCAATGATTTTGACCTAGGATTTGAAATTTTTTTTCAAAAACATTTAAAAATTATATAGAACAGCAGAATAATGTCAGCGTTGTAATGTAATATCAAAGTTATTGTAATAAGAACTATGTTTTAACAGCAGTGTATAACTTCTCAAAATAATTTAGATAGCTGTTTTTCATGGGTGCTTTTAGAAATTGTTAGAAAAATAAATACTTTGATGTATTGGAGAAGAATATACTGTTTTCATAGTGAAATTGTAAGATCTCTCTGCAACTTTAACAACCAGAATAGCCCAATCAATGAGCACCTTTGAATGAACTGCCTTTCAGGAGACAAAATAAGCAGGGGTTTAAAAAACTTGTTATTTTAAATAAAAACAGTAGAGGGCTCTAAAAATGATGAAACAATCAACTGCAAAAGCTAATTCAGTTGAGTCCCAACTAGGTATGACACATTTTACACACATTATCTCATGTATAAAAGAAATATAGAAGCTATGAATAAAGGAATCATAAAAAGCAAGTTGTTTATGAATAACTTTCCATACAATATTATTTATCCTTTTAAGCCATTCCTTAACTATTTTATTTTTTTATTATTTTTCAATAAAAATTCCAAAGAGGCAATTTAATCACTTACAGAAAGATTTCAAACATATATATTCTCAAACATATATTCACTTACAGAAAGATTTCAAACATATGTTATTTCTTTAGGGAATAGTATTCTCTGTCTTGTTTCAATATTGATTTATGCGTTAATTTTTTTCTGCCATGGAACATCAGTGGATATATTTTTCAAGGGGCTATATTTCTAAATTATATTAAAATAGAATTTGTCTACTTTCATAATTAAAGTTCCAGGAGATATTTTTCACAGGAATATACATATAATTTTTAAAATCCTTCTTAATGCTACTAAAAATAATTGCATTATTTTCCTAATGAACTACTATCACCAGGGCTCCATGTTCATAGAACTGTATTAATTCTGACTCAGAATTTTGTACACATATTTCACTCGGGTAATTTTCTAAATAGAGGATAAATTTACTCAATATGGAAAATATATATTGAATGTTATTTTTAAGCTGCAATTATAAATTTGGTAATTAATAAGATGGAATCAATTGATTATATTTAATGTTTAGCAACATCCCTCTCTCCTACTATAGATGATTAGGGAGCAACAAGATGGCTGAACATCTGAATTGCTTATTTTTTCTTTCTTCAGAGTTCCCAAAGGTATATATTAAAACACAGAAATGACAATTTTAGAACCATAAACACATACAGAACCCAAGATAAGTCCTGTGAAAGGAATTAATGGCAGTGTAACCAGAGTTGTAATGTTAAATATTTCTGCGATATGAGAGGCAGCATAATGTTATGGTGAGGAACACAGACTCAGAGCAAGACTGCCTGAGACAAAGCTGGGCTCCACTCACCATCTGCATGCCTGTAGGCAAGTTGGTGCCTCTCTATCAATGTGGAACATTACCATAATATACTTACTATTAATATACTACTGACTTAAAGCATTAACGTAACTTCCCAAGGGACCTATTTTATTAATAAGAGCCCAGTTTAAACCCAAGGAAAATTGAGTTCAAATAATAAAGGATGGTTAACTATTTCAAAGTGTGCAAATAATTTTTAATTTTATGATATTAATATGAGTCTGGAGTAATTTATCTATTTGAATCTCTTATTTCTATTCTTCAAAATTCATCTCTTCTGTCTCTTCTCTCTTTTAGCTGTAATTTGACACAGACAGGACAAAAAGAAAATGCATACTCCTAGAACATTTCCTAGAAACAGTGTAAGTCCTGTGAACATCATACAATAACTTTTTAAATTGGAAGATTAAGAAAAATACCTCAACCACAAAAACCAAAGGCTAGTCCTATTCTGTTTTTATTTCCTTCCTGGAGTAAAAATCAGAAATATTAGGATTATATACAAAATATATGTAAAATGAAAAACCAAATGCATCCTTTCTCTCATTTTCCTCTACCCTTTTTTTATTTCTCTTACACATAATACCTCTATTAAACTAAAAAGATGTTTTGTCAGCTTTTATTTTTCACCAAGCACTCTCAGTTAGCACGTGACACAACAAAAAGCATTGTCAGATGATATTAAAGATAGGCAACATTCTAAATGGACACAAATTGAACGATTTAATTATCTGCCACCAGTATTATCAGTGTACCTCTGTTGTGCTTCTCCATTTTATAGGAAACAGCTGCCTAGCCAGTTATTCCTACCTATTTGTGGAAACTCAAGACCTAGTTTCATTAACAGCATAGTTACTGGACCACAGAAATAGACCCTTTTTCTAGTTTATGAGGTAAACCCTAAAAAAGCTTATTCAATTAATCATGGAGGGATTTAAGTAAAATCAGTGTATTTTAGAAAATGATTTAATGTTAAAGGGTATAGGGCAGGGACTCAGGTTAGTTTTAACTAAGTGTACTTATGTATTTGCCTTCTCTTATAGAAATGAGAGAAACAAAGATAAATAGATGTATTTATCTATTTATAAATAGATGTATTTGTAAAAATCTGTGGCTCAAGGAAGGAAGTTGATTGATTGTGCTAGGGAAATGAAACAGTTTTTACATAGAGTAAGAATTGCACTTATATGTGTGGGTGTATACATACACACATGTGTAAAATCACAACACTATATAATTACAACTTCACTGTGGGAGCTAGCTGTAAGAACTATGGGGTCTTTGAAACCCCTTAGATCGGCATTGAGATAAACAATATTCTGAAGAAGAAACAATTAGAAAATACTGTTTGATCTTACACTGTAGAAGAACTACGGTGTTGGGGTGGGAGAAATTATACCTGATTTCAAAGTTTTTACATCGATTGACATACGTATATCCTCAAGGCTCCCACACAGTTATGTTATAAATCTCTTTTATATTTCTGTTCTGAGAGATAAGTGAGCATGAGGGAGGAAGAGAGAAACTTCAGATACCTTAGTTCTACTGTCACCTTTAGTAACCTTTCTATTTTGTTACTCAAAGCCTTTTGCATTTAGCAAGAGGTCACTTACAGAGGTAGAAAAACACTTATTTTCTCTGAGACTCAATTAATTGAATGTCTTAGAGGCACACTTGCAGATATCAATACTAAAACTTAACCTGGAGAGAATAAAAAGGGAGAGAAAGACTGAAATCTGTGTGCATGGAAGTCTTGGGGGTGTGAATGAAAAAGTCATTGCTGTTGAATTCTCCTTTTCTTATATTCAAACTAGCAAGACATAAGTATATTTCAAGAGATTTCAAAACTGACTGGAACTTAAATAATATCCATATGGACTCATTCATGTTATGAGTGAGAAACCTATAACTGAGGGAGGATAAATGGATTAAAACATGGTCTTATCACTAACCTTTTCATTAATTCATGTTTCATTCATTTAAATAAACATTTACTAAACACTTTTGCATGGAACACTATGTTAAGCACTAGAGAACAATACAAATACATCATTGTCCCTGCCCTCAAGAGTACTTTATGTTCTTGGAAGAAAAAAGGCAAATTTCCCACAGCAAATGTCTCATAATTAAAGAGAAAGTTGTCCATAATTAAAATTGTTCTTTGATTAAAAAAAAATCCATTAACATGAGACATCATTGTAAGCACACCAATTTTATTTTTTTTAATTTTTTTAAATTTATTTTTATTTTTTTCTTTTATTTTTTATTTATTTATTTATTTATTTATTAAATCAGTCATCAATTTTATACACATCAGTGTATACATGTCAATCCCAATCGCCCAATTCAGCACACCACCATCCCCACCCCACCGCGGTTTTCCCCCCTTGATGTCCATACGTTTGTTCTCTACATCTGCATCTCAAATTCTGCCTTGCAAACCGGTTCATCTGTACCATTTTTCTAGGTTCCACATACATGCATTAATATATGATATTTGTTTTTCTCTTTCTGACTTACTTCACTCTGTATGACAGTCTCTAGATCCATCCACATCTCAACAAATGACTCAATTTCGTTCCTTTTTATGGCTGAGTAATGTTCCATTGTATATAAGTACCACAACTTCTTTATCCATTCATCTGTCGATGGGCATTTAGGTTGCTTCCATGACCTGGCTATTGTAAATAGTGCTGCAATGAACATTGGGGTGCATGTGTCTTTTTGAATTACGGTTTTCTCTGGGTATGTGCCCAGTAGTGGGATTGCTGGATCATATGGTAATTCTATTTTTAGTTTTTTAAGGACCCTCCATATTGTTCTCCATAGTGGCTGTATCAATTTACATTCCCACCAACAGTGCAAGAGGGCTCCCTTTTCTCCACATCCTCTCCAGCATTTGTTGTTTGTAGATTTTCTGATGATGCCCATTCTAACTGGTGTGAGGTGATACCTCATTGTAATTTTGATTTGCATTTCTCTAATAATTAGTGATGTTGAGCAGCTTTTCATGTGCTTCTTGGCCATCTGTATGTCTTCTTTGGAGAAATGTCTGTTTAGGTCTTCTGCCCATTTTTGGATTGGGTTGTTTGTTTCTTTAATATTGAGCTGAATGAGCTATTTATATATTTTGGAGATTAATCCTTTGTCCGTTGATTCATTTGCAAATATTTTCTCCCATTCTGAGGGTTGTCTTTTCGTCTTGTTTGTGGTTTCCTTTGCTGTGCAAAAGCTTTGAAGTTTCATTAGGTCCCATTTGTTTATATTTCCATTACTCTAGGAGGTGAATCAAAAAAGATCTTGCTGTGATTTATGTCAAAGAGTGTTCTTCCTATGTTTTCCTCTAAGAGTTTTATAGTGTCCGGTCTTACATTTAGGTCTTGAATCCATTTTGAGTTTATTTTTGTGTATGGTGCTAGGGAGTATTCTAATTTCATTCTTTTACATGCAGCTGTCCAGTTTTCCCAGCACCACTTATTGAAGAGACTGTCTTTTCTCCATTGTATATCTTTGCCTGCTTTGTCATAGATTAGTTGACCATAGGTGCGTGGGTTTATCTCTGGGCTTTCTATCTTGTTCCATTGATCTATGTTTCTGTTTTTGTGCCAGTACCATATTGTCTTGATTACTGTAGCTTTGTAGTATAGTCTGAAGTCAGGGAGTCTGATTCCTCCAGCTCTGTTTTTTTCCCTCAAGACTGCTTTGGCTATTCGGGGTCTTTTGTGTCTCCATACAAATTTTAAGATGATTTGTTCTAGTTCCGTAAAAAATGCCATTGGTAATTTGATAGGGATTACATTGAATCTGTAGATTGCTTTGGGTAGTATAGTCATTTTCACAATATTGATTCTTCCAATCCAAGAACATGGTATATCTCTCCATCTGTTGGTATCATCTTTAATTTCTTTCATCAGTGACTTATAGTTTTCTGCATACAGGTCTTTTGTCTCCCTAGGTAGGTTTATCCCTAGGTATTTTATTCTTTTTGTTGCAATGGTAAATGGGAGTGTTTCCATAATTTCTCTTTCAGATTTTTCATCATTAGTGTATAGGAATGCAGGAGATTCCTGTGCATTAATATTGTATCCTGCAACTTTACCAACTTCATTGATTAGCTCTAGTAGTTTTCTGGTAGCATTTTTAGGATTCTCTATGTATAGTGTCATGTCATCTGCAAACAGTGACAGTTTTACTTCTTCTTTTCCAATTTGGATTCCTTTTATTTCTTTTTCTTCTCTGATTGCCATGGCTGGGACTTCCAAAACTATGTTGAATACTAGTGGTGAGAGTGGACATCCTTGTCTCGTTCCTTATCTTAGAGGAAATGCTCTCAGTTTTTCACCGTTGAGAATGGCGTTTGCTGTGGGTTTGTTGTATATGGCCTTTATTATGTTGAGGTAGATTCCCTCTATGCCCACTTTCTGGAGAGTTTTTCTCATAAATGGGTGTTGAATTTTGTCAAAAGCTTTTTCTGCATCTACTGAGATGATCATATGGTTTTTATTCTTCAGTTTGTTAATATGGTGTATCACATTGTTTGATTTGCATATATTGTAGAATCCTTGCATCCCTGGGATAAATCCCACTTGATCGTGGTGTATGATCCTTTTAATGTGTTGTTGGATTCTGTTTGCTAGTATTTTGTTGAGGATTTTTGCATCTATATTCATCAGTGATATTGGTCTGTAATTTTCTTTTTTTGTAGTATCTTTGTCTGGTTTTGGTATCAGAGTGATGGTGGCCTCATAGAATGAGTTTGGGAGTGTTCCTTCCTCTGCAATTTTTTGGAAGGGTTTGAGAAGGATGGGTGTTTGTTGTAAGATTTTTAATCACAGTTTCAATTTCATTACTTGTGATTGGTCTGTTCATATTTTCTGTTTCTTCCTGGTTCAGTCTTGGAAGGTTTTACCTTCTAAGAATTTGTCCATTTCTTCCAGGTTGTCCATTTTATTGGCATAGAGTTGCTTGTAGTAGTCTCTTAGGATGCTTTGTATTTCTGTGGTGTCTGTTGTAACTTCTCCTTTTTCATTTCTAATTTTATTGATTTGACTCCTCTCCCTCTTTTTCATGATGAGTCTGGCTAATGGCTTTTCAATTTTGTTTATCTTCTCAAAGAACCAGCTTTTAGTTTTATTGATCTTTGTTATTGTTTTCTTTGTTTCTATTTCATTTATTTCTGCTCTGATCTTTATGATTTCTTTCCTTCTGCTAACTTTGGGTTTTGTTTGTTCTTCTTTCTCTAGTTCCTTTAGCTGTAAGTTTAGATTGTTTACTTCAGACTTTTCTTGTTTCTTTAGGTAGGCTTGTGTAGCTAGCTATAAACATCCCTCTTAGAACTGCTTTTGCTGCATCCCATAGGTTTTGGATCATCGTGTTTTCATTGTCATTTGTCTCTAGATATTTTTTGATTTCCTCTTTGATTTCTTCAGTGATCTCTTGGTTATTTAGTAACGTATTGTTTAGCCTCCGTGTGTTTGTGCTTTTCACGTCTTTTTCCCTGTAATTCATTTCTAATCTCATAGCGTTGTGGTCAGAAAAGATGCTTGATATGATTTCAATTTTCTTAAATTTACTGAGGCTTGATTTGTGACCCAAGATGTGATCTATCCTGGAGAATGTTCCATGTGCACTTGAGAAGAAAGTGTAATCTGCTGTTTTTGGATGGAATGTCCTATATATATCAATTAAATCTATCTGGTCTATTGTGTCATTTAAAGCTTCTGTTTCCTTATTTATTTTCATTTTGGATGATCTGTCCATTGGTGTAAGTGAGGTGTTAAAGTCCCGCACTATTATTGTGTTACTGTCGATTTCCTCTTTTATAGCTGTTAGCAGTTGCCTTATGTATTGAGGTGCTCCTATGTTGGGTGCATATATATTTATAATTGTTATATCTTCTTCTTGGATTGATCCCTGGATCATTATGTAGTGTCCTTCCTTGTCTCTTGTAACATTCTTTATTTTAAAGTCTATTTTATCTGATATGAGTATAGCTACTCCAGCTTTCTTTTGATTTCCATTTGCATGGAATATCTTTTTCCATCCCCTCACTTTCAGTCTGTATGTGTCCCTAGGTCTAAAGTGGGTCTCTTGTAGACAGCATATATATGGGTCTTGTTTTTGTATCCATTCAGCCAGTCTATGTCTTTTGGTTGGGGCATTTAATCCATTCACATTTAAGGTAATTATCGATATGTATGTTCCTATGACCATTTTCTTAATTGTTTTGGGTTTGTTTTTTGTAGGTCCTTTTCTTCTCTTGTGTTTCCCACTTAGAGAAGTTCCTTTAGCATTTGTTGTCAAGCTGGTTTGGTGGTGCTGAATTCTCTTAGCTTTTGCTTGTCTGTAAAGCTTTTGAGTTCTCCATCAAATCTAAATGAGATCCTTGCCGGGTAGAGTAATCTTGGTTGTAGGTTCTTCCCTTTCATCACTTTAAGTATATCATGTCACTGCCTTCTGGCTTGTAGAGTTTCTGCTGAGAAATCAGCTGTTAACCTTATGGGAGTTCCCTTGTATGTTATTTGTTGTTTTTCCCTTGCTGCTTTCAATAATTTTTCTTTGTCTTTAATTTTTGCCAATTTGATTACTATGTGTCTCGGTGTGTTTCTCCTTGGGTTTATCCTGTATGGGACTCTCTGCACTTCCTGGACCTGGGTGGCTATTTTCTTTCCTATGTTAGGGAAGTTTTCGACTATAATCTCTTCAAATATTTTCTCGGGTCCTTTCTCTCTTCTCCTTCTGGGACCCCTATAATGTGAATGATGTTGCATTTATTGTTGTCCCAGAGGTCTCTTAGGCTGTCTTCATTACTTTTCATTCTTTTTTCTTTACTCTGTTCCGCAGCAGTGAATTCCACCATTCTGTCTTCCAGGTCACTTATCCGTTCTTCTGCCTCAGTTATTCTGCTATTGATTCCTTCTAGTGTAGTTTTCATTTCAGTTATTGTATTGTTCATCTCTGTTTGTTGTTTAATTCTCCTAGGTCTTCGTTAAACATTTCTTGCATCTTCTCGATCTTTGCCTCCATTCTTATTCCGAGGTCCTGGATCATCTTCACTATCATTATTCTGAATTCTTTTTCTGGAAGGTTGCCTATCTCCACTTCATTTAGGTTTTTTTCTGGAGTTTTATTTTGTTCCTTCATCTGGTATATAGCCCTCTGCCTTTTCATCTTGTCTATCTTTCTGTGAATGTGGTTTTTGTTCCACAGGCTGCAGGATTGTAGTTTATCTTCGCACACCAATTTTAGAAAGCATAAAAGTAGTTTAAAATGTTCCAACAAAGAACAGTCCAGCCCCACATAGCTTCCATAGTGAATTCTCCCTAACATTTAAGGAAATAAATACCAATTCTATACAAACTCTTTCAGAAAATAGAAGAGGAGGAAATTAATTTCCAACTCATTTCATGAGGTCACTATTAGTCTAATGTCAAAACTAGACAAATACATTTGAAGAAATAAATGCTATAGACCAATATCTTTTTATGAATTTGCACACAAAAATCCTCAACAAAATATTAGCAAAATCAAATCCAGTAACATTATAAAGGCCAGTATATCATAGCCAAGTTGGACTTACCTCAATAATGTAAGATTGGTTTAACATTCAAAATTTAATCAGTGTAATTTGCCATATTCACAATATAAAGAAGAAAAGAATACGATCATTTCAATATATGCAGAAGTATATTTGATGAAATTCAGCACCAAGTCATTTTTAAAACTTTTAGCCACATACAAAAAGAGAACTTCCACAAACTTCTAAGGGCCATTTATAGGAAACCTACAGCTAACCTCATATTTAAATGTGAATATTTGATATTTTCTCCCTAGGATTAGGAATAAAGCAAGGCTGTCTGCCCTCCCTGTTACCATTCAACCTTAATATTGCAGGTCCTAGCTATTGATATAATGAAATGAGTAGCATAAAAGGCATAATGATTGACCAGAAATATGTAAAAAATATTTCTATTTCCATAAGACGTGATTGTTTACATAGGAAATCCTCAAGGACTCTACAAAACAACCACTGAAAATAATAGGTTAGTTTTGCAAAGTGGCAGGGTACAAGGTTAATATATAAAAACTTTTGTATTTTTGCATTTTTATATAACAAAGGAAAATAATTGGAAAATTAAAGAATATTCCATTTGTAATAGTGCCAAAATATATAAGAACTAGTAATTAATTTAACAAAAGATAAGCAAGGCTATATACACTGAAAACTATAGCATATTGTTGATAAAAAGTAAAGAAGACCTAAATAGAGATATTTACTATGTTCATGGATTGGAAGAGTTAACATTGTTAACATGTTAATTTTCTTTAAATTGACCTATAGAATTAATCCAATCTCGATCAAAATTTTAGAGCTTTTTTGGTAGAAATTAATAAGTTGATTTGAAAATTTATGTGAAAATGCGAACAATTCAGGAGAACCAAAGTAATTTTTAAAAAGAACAAAGAAGACATACATTACATGAGTTTAAGACTTGCTATGAAGCTACAGTAATGAAGACAGCATGGCCCTGGTGAAAGAATAGATCTATCAAATGGTTAATAGAACAGAATAGTGAATCTGGAAAAAAACCTGTACATACATGCTCAATTGATATTTGCCGAAGGTCCCAAAGCAATTCAGTGGGTGAAAGAAAACCTATAACAGTGTTGGAACAACTGGATATCCCTGCAGAAAAAGTAAGCATCAAACCTTAACATACACAATACACAAATGTTAACTTGAAATGCCTCATAATTGTAGTGTTAAAAATATAAAACAGCAGGAAAAATATTTGAAAATTTGGGTTAGCCATTGTTTTCTTAGAACATAAAAGGCATAAACCACAAAGGAAAAAAATGAAAAATTTGACTTCATGAAAATTGACATATAGCTCTTCGAAAGACACCTTAAGAAAACAGAAAGGCAAGCCATATAAATGTGAGGATAGATATACACAGCAGCAAGTAATTGGAAAGTGATTCACCATAGTGCCAAAAACAATGTAATTTGAATAAATGTATGGTATGAGGAATAATAATTTATAATTCAATAATAAGGACAATTAAGCCAATGATAATGGACATAAATATTTGAACAGACTTCACAAAGGAAAGTATTTGGCCAGTAGGCTCATGAGAAGATACTTAGCATATGGTCGTAAAGGTCATTTATGTAAATCATAAAGAGTTATCGGCGGTGGAGGGGGCGGCGGGCGCCGCGGGAGCTGGGCACGTGGCTGTGGCGCCGGCGGGTGGGTCGGGGCACGCGATGCTGCCGCCGCCACCTCCTCGCCGGCCCGGGCTGAGCTGCTGCTAGAACCGTGAACCGAGTGGCCGCCGGGCGCGCCAGCAGCGTGGGAGAATGGGCTGTGGCGGGAGCCGGGCAGATGCCATTGAGCCTCGCTACTAGGAGAGCTGGACTTGCGGGACGGAGTCCGCATGGCTCACCTACACCGACTCGGATGCGCCGCCCAGCAACGCCGCCCGAGACAGTGGCCCCGAGGCGGGCGGCCTGCAGGCAGGTGTGCGGAAGATGGCGTGTCCTCCAACGGTGTGCCCCGATCGACAGCACCAAGTGGAATATCCAACACAGAGAAGATGAGCTGTGGGACCTAGTGCCCAAATCCCCAGGGCCTCAGCTTAGGCCCCCTGACCCAGAAACAGAATGGCCTCCGGACCACAGAGGCTAAAAGAGATGCTAAGCGGACGTCTGCAAAAGAAGTCACTATTAATGTCACAGACAGCATCCGATAGGTGGACAGAAGTTGAAGAATCACAAAGAACTGTGGCAACTAGCAGAGTGTTCAACCAGTTGAAGGGCAGAGGGACTTCTTTGGTGCCCTTCACATCCTGGACCACATCGCGGAATCTTGAAGACGTGGGTGGCCCTTGCTGTGTGGGAACGCTGCCGAGTGCCTTGGGAGACTGTCTTAGCCTGTTGGGATGTTCTCAGCCTCCTGTTTATCACGTAAATCTATTGGCACAATACTCCCACAGGGTAATAAACTGCAAATGTATGTTCAGTTTGCTTCTTGCAACTCCTGCAGTGTGGTCTGATGGAAAAGTGGCGAGCAAAAGCCACGGGCCAGTTTAGGAAACGGAAAAGTAGAAGGGGTAGGTTCTTGGCTGAAAGAGTCACCGTCGGCCATGGTCCTGCGCACTGTTTCAGGCAAGCTTATTCCTTCATTCTTCCTTTTTGAAATACCACCATCACAAAGCTTACCGTGTTCACTTAAAAGTTGGTTTTCACCCAACTCTAAACTCACATGTATGAGGAATCAAGAGACAGGAAAACTCTGTTTTCTTGTTTCCTAGCTCAGGATGAGACAGATTCAGATCCAATTTTACACAAACTAACCCCACCAATACCCATGATGTGTCCCAGGGTGGTCTCTGTGATACAGTCACACCCATTTCTCTCTCATCTGCCTTCAGCATCCCCTCAGGCCGGGGTCCACGTTGGCCTCTGAATCATAATATCACAGTAGTGGTCATCTCGGAGCCCTCAGGGCCCAGCAGACATTGCATTTTTCCAGCTTTCCACTTCCCTTTGCTTGTGTTCTTGAGTGTTTTCTCTCTCCAATGAGGCCATTTGCAGTTGTTAATCAAAGACCAGGCTCGCAAGAGGGAGAAAATCTGGAACATGTTGGCTTCCCTTTGGCCTCTCTGCACAGCCCAGGACTGTGTCATTTGGTATCTGCAAAAGTATTGCTTTAGAAAGTCAGTAACTAGTTGGTGTGCGTTCACATGGACATTAGATCCACATGCACTGTGTTAGAGATCAGTAGCTGAGGCAGTTAAAAAAAAAATCAGTAGGAATAAAATTTTCTAGCATTTCTTTAGACGTGTTAAGGTGGAAGTATTTTCCTCCAAAGTAATGTAACATGATCTTTAAAGGGCTGTTAAGATGCCTGGGATTGGGAAAGGAAGGACTAAAGTTGTACTGAATGATACCAATAAACTCCATGTTTAGCAGAAAAAATGAAATAACAAAACAACAACAGCAACAAAAGTTATCACTATCCATTCATTTAAGTGGCTAAAATAAGTAATGACAGTACCAAGTGCTGGAATGGGTGTGAAGCAACTGAAAATCTCATATACAACTTTTCAAAATATAGAAGTGGAATAACCTCTTCATAAAACTTTAGGACAGTTTCTTAAAATATTAAATATGTATCTGCCTTATGAAGCACTATCGCATTCCTAAGAATTTTCCCAAGAGAAGTAAAAATATATTTCCACATAGATTTGTATGTGAATATTGATATCAGCTTTATTCACAATAAACAAAAATCATACAAACAACTATTGCTATATTAACATAGCATAACAGAGAGGGAAAGGGGCCTTACTTTTCTTTCTTTACTTTTCTTTTCTTCTCTTCTCTTTTTTCTTTTCTTTTTTCTTTCTTTTCTTCTTTTCTCTTCTCTTTTTTCTTTTCTTTTCTTTTTCTTTTATTTCACCATTAGATGGCTGAGCAACTCTTATATCTTAGTGTTTGGGAACATTTACCAGCTATATCTTGGATGGAATCATAGTGTGGCAGGGGCAGGTGGTGATTTTGCTGGCTCAGAGCAGCAGAGTGACCACCTCAGAAGTGGAAAACATCTGGAACTAGGGTGAAATAGTGTCACATAGTGGCCTGGATGGCATGCTGCAATAAGGGCCTTTGAGAAGTTGACTGGGGGAGATAAACATGAGCTGAGGTGAGAGAAGCAAAGAGCAGAAGCAGGTCCAAGTTGGATTTCATGTAGCAGATGGCATGTGCAGTACACCTTATAAGAGGATTGAAATCCTCCTTATCAGGGTAATGGGGAATCAGATTAGTACATTAACAGTAATATCAATTTTTTACTCTAGTAGAGAAATTTGGGGAAATTTAAGTTAATTAAAAATACAATAGGATTCCTAGCAGCAGTCACAAAAATTCGGGTGCCAGACATGGCTATAAGCATCTCGTCTCACAGTGCATGTCTTTAAAGTTGGGATGACTGAAGTAGGGTTCAAACCCTTCTTTCCTCAGGGAGAAGCTCTGGGTTCTAAGTTCCCTCGTGACTATGGGCCATTGCACTGGGGGTGGATTTTATGGCGAGATTGTGTCCCAGCCTCTCCTGCCTGCTTCAATGTGGTTTTCTTCTCATTTGCCTGATGTGTAGTTGTCACTTAGCCAGTATTTAGGTTTTTTTAAGAGGAAATTGTTCCATATTGTAGCTATAGACTCAATGTGTCCGTGGGAGGAGGTGAATTCAGGATCTTCATACATCACCATCTTGAACTGGAACCTCTTTCCCAACCTCTTCATCCCCACCTCTATATCATCTGGCTTTGGTGGCCAGTGGGGCTTATGTTTGCTCATGGGTCTGTCCCACAGGACAGTGACCAACAGAGAAGGAGTCCTTAAACAGTTACCACCACTGGGGCACATCAAGAGGTAACAGATCCAGGAGTTCAGTCTGTGAAGGAGGCCTATTAGCTAATCACTATGATTGTAGCCTGAGGGGCAGGCTTCTAATTAAACATGTATCTAAGGGCTAAGTGTAATTCTTTCCAGAGACTTAGGAGGGGGTCACTATCTTTGCACTCATCCTCTGTCATGCTCAGAGCACCAGTGTTTCCTGAAGGCAGCTTTACATGCATCTGACACCTGGTTTGTATGTCTAGCACCCTGTTTTATGTAGCTGCCACTCAGGGGATGCCTCATGATCACCTGGCTCTGGTGACCAGAGGGACTTGTATTCTTGGATCCCACAGGACTGTGGCAATCAGAGAAACAGTTACTGCAGGCTTCCATCCCCAGGGCAGTGCACAGACAGTGGACAGAGGCACTCCCCCAAGTCTTTTTGTGAAGGAGGCCTCTTTGCTTTGGCCTGAGGAGCAGGCTTCAGATTTAGCATACATTTAGTGGCCTGTACAGCTGCTCTAATAGGAACATGAACTGGGCACCATCTCCTCCTGCCTTGCTCCAGCTCACTGATATCTCCCAGAAAAGAACTTATACACTCATTTGGAGCCCCAATTTTTGTGACTGCTGCCAAGGGATCACCTCCAGATCACCTGTTTAGTGGCCAGTAGGGCTTACACTTGTGGTCTTACAGCACTGTATATATTTGCATACTTTTAAAAGCTGCTGCCTAAGGGTCTTGTTTCTAGTCAGCCTGACCCTAGGTGTTGATATTCTCTTTCGGGACACTGACAGTTCTTGGTACATCATCAACTACTGGGAGCTATTAAAAATATAATAGGCCGCTTGGACAAGCACAGAGGTTTGAGAGATGACAGAGACCTGAGGTAGGATTAAACAACAAGGTTCATTTCCGACACAAGGTCACTCCCTCCACTGGGGGAGGTGGTTGCTTCAGCTATTGTATAGAAACTAACACATAGAGTCAAGCAAAATGAAGGAACAGAGGAATATGTTCCAAATGAAAAATAGGATGAAACATCAGAAGAAAACATTAATGAAATGGAGATAAGTAATTTACCTGCTAACGTGTTCAAAATAATGGTCATAAAGATGCTTACTGAACTGGGGAGAAGAATGGATGAACACAGTGAGAACTGCAATAAAGAGATGGGCAATATGCTGCAGGACACAGTAACAGCTGAAAAATACACTAGAGGGGTTCAGCAGCAGATTAGAAGAAGCAGAGGAAAGGATCAGTCAAATCAGAGACAAAGCAGTGGAACTCACCCAATCAGAGTAGCAAAAAGAAAAAAAGAATGAAAAAAAGTGAAGACAGTCTGTGGGACTTATGGGAGAACATCAACCAGACTAACATTCACATTATAGAGCTCCCAAAAGGAGAAGAAAGAGAGAAAGGGACAGAAATATTATTTGAATAAATAATGGCTGAAAACTTCCCTAACTTGGGGAAGGACACAGACATCTACCTCCAAGAATCCCAGAGAGTTCCAAAGAAGATGAACCCAAAGTGACTCACACCAAGACATGTTATAATTAAAACATCAAAAGTTAAAGACAAGGAGAGAATACTAAAAGCAGCAAGGGAAATCGGCTTGTTGCATACAAGGACAACCCCTTAAGACTCTACGCAGACTTTTCACACAAATTTTACGGGCCAGAAGGGAGTGGCACAGTATATCCAAAGTGCTGAAAGAAAAAAAAATTCCAACTACGAATACTATACCTGGCAAAATTATCATTGAGAATTGAAGGTGGGATAAAGAGTTTTTCAGACAAGCAAGAGCTAAAGAAGTTCATCTCCATTAAAATTTCCTTAAAAGAGATGTTAATGGGACTTCTTTAAGTTAAAAGGAAAGACACTAATTAGTGACAAGAACACATATGAAAGAGTAAATCTCACTAGAAATGTAGATATCAAGAAAAAGTGGATTAATTACTTGTAAAGCTAGTCTGAAGGTTAAGAAACAAAAGTAGTAAAAAATAACTATGATTACAATAATTAGTTAAGGGATACACAAGATACAAATACTTAAAATGTGACATTAAAAACATAAAATGTGGGCTTCCCTGGCGGCGCAGTGGTTGAGAATCTGCCTGCCAATGCAGGGGACATGGGTTCGAGCCCTGGTCTGGGAAGATCCCCCATGCCACGGAGCAACTAAGCCCATGAGCCACAATTACTGAGCCTGCGCATCTGGAACCTGTGCTCCGCAACGAGAGAGGCAGCGATAGTGAGAGGCCCGCGCACCGTGATGAAGAGTGGCCCCCACTTGCCGCAACTGGAGAAAGCCCTCGCACAGAAACAAAGACCCAACACAGCCATAAATAAATAAATAAATAAATAAATAAAAATTAAAAAAAAAAAACAAACCATAAAATGTGAGGGCAGGAGTAAAAATGTTGAACTTTAGAATGGGATTCAAATTAAGTTATCAACTTAAAATAGACTGTTATAAGTTGTTACATGTAAGCCTCATGGGAACCATGAAGCAAAAACCTATGGTAAATACACAAACGATAAAAAGAAATGTAAGCATACCACTGAAGAAAGCCATCAAACCACAAAGGAAGAGAGAAAGAGAAAAAGAAAGGAGCAAGAGGAACTACAAAAACAGCCAGAAAACAATTAACAAAATGACAATAAACATATACCTATCAATAATTACTTTAAATGTAAATAGACTAAATTTGCCAATCAAAAGACAGAGTGGCTGAAAATAAAAGAAAAAAACCCAAGACTTATCTGTATGCTGCCTTTAAGAAACTCACTTTGGATGTAAAGACATGCAAGACTGAAAGTGAAGGGATGGAAAGAGATACTCCATGCAAATGCAAATCAAAAGAAAGCTGGAATAGCTATACTTAACATCAGACAAACTAGACTTTAAAACAAAGACTGTAATAAGAGACAAAGAAGGGCACTACATAATGATAAACGGGTGAGTCTAACAAGAAGGTATGATATCTGTAAATATTTATGTACCTAATTAGGGGCACCTAAATATATAAAGCAAATATCAACAGACCTAAAGGGAGAGATAGCAATACAATAATAGGGAACTTTAATACACTCACATCAATGGATGGATCATTTAGACAGAAACTCTATAAGCAAACATAGACCTTAAATAACACATTAGAACAGAAGGACTTAGATATTTACAGAACATTAAATTCAAAAGCAACAGAATACACATTTTTCTCAACTGCACGTGGAACATTTTCTAGGATAGATAACATGGTAGGCCACAAAACAATTCATAATAAATTCAACTGGGTTGAAATCATTAAAAATAAAGCATCTTTTCCAACCACAGTGTTATGAAACTAGAAATTAATTGCACAAAGAATACTGGAAAATTTATAAATATATGGTGATTAAGCAAAATGCTACTGAACAACCAGTGGGTCAAAGAAGAAATGAAAACAAATCAAAAAAATACCTTGAGACAAATGAACATGATAATGTAAAGTATCAAAATTCATGGGGCAAAAGCAGTTCTAAGATGGAAGTTGATAGTGGTAAACTCCTACCTCAAGAAACAAGAAAAGTCTCAAATCAAATAACCTAACTCTGCACCTCAATGGAGTAGAAAAAGAAGAACAAATGAGCCCAAAGTTAGTAGAAGGAAGGAAATAACAAAGATTAAAACAGAAATAAATGAAAAGAGACTAGAAAGATAATAAAAAAGATAATGAAACTAAGAGCCAATTCAGGGTTTTAATAGCTCTGTGTCAAGATTCTCAAATGTTTGTTGCAGAGTTTTGTTTTGTTGTGCTTTTTTTTTTTTTTTTGCAGTGTGCATTAGTCAAACTTTCCCAGAGAAACACAACCAATAGGTGGTTTTATATATATATATATAATATACATACATTTAGATATGAAGAGATTTATTATAAGGTACTGGTGCACACAACTGTGGAGGCTGAGAAGTACCAAGATCTGTCATCTGCAAGCTGGAGACTGAGGATAGCTTGTGATGAAGTTTGTAGGCCTGTGTAATGGAGTTCAGGAATCATGAAACTGGTTCTCAAACATTTCCTTTGTACGTTCTGTCTATGGAGATGTGGATTTAAATTTTCTTATACACCCCCCCCCCTTTTTTTTGGTTTCTTGAGTTTTCTACAATTTAATTTTTATGATTCTTTTTTATGTAAAATTTAGATTCTGAAACAGATTCCTCATGTCAAAAATAGGTATTCTAAAATGGTGCAGTATTCTAAATATTGCAGTGTAGTGTCATAAGAAACACAGCATCTGGACAGTATGACTTTCTGAATTACTCATTCTTGCTCAACTACCAGATAGGTGATTTGGATAACATATTAGCTAAAATTATCTCTCTATAATATGAGGTGATGACATGAGATGATATCCAAGATCCCTTCTAGCTCTAACATGTTTAGTTCTATAAAAATAGTAATATTATTTTTATCACAAGCAGTGAGTACTATGTTGGAAAGAAAGAACAGTTATAAAGAAGAACAATGCTATTGAAAGATATAGACAGTGAAAATATTTTCTCTTAACCACCACTAACAGGATTAAGTTGTAGCAAGAGCAAAGAGCTTATAGTTAATATAACTTAGTTAATGTCCTAATTGTACCTCTTGTTTTAACCATTTATAAATTGATATTTCTTGGTAATTTCTCCAATTTCTTTTATGACTTCAATACCCTCAAAAGTTTCCCCATCCTAATTAATTCTGTGCATTCCCTGGGCATGTTTCGGATGTGAACAGAAATTATTAGTCAGCTATCTATCCTCAGTACTCTGGCCACCTCTAGTACCAGCTGCTCCTCCCTTAAATGCTCATCTTTGAGGCCATTCTAGTGGATTCTGTCTCTCCCACTAAGCTATTTACTGTCAGGCATCACCATCATTGCCTCCCTCTGGGTATCACCATTGCTACTGTCAGTATCCACTTTTGTTTGTGCTTTTTAAAGACCTTTCTTTGATAAAGTCAATGTGTGAAACTATAGAAGCTGGCAGTTTTCCTCTCTCTCTGCTTGAGTGTTGTTTTTATCCTCAGGGGTACCAAAAGCCTTAGTGCTTATACTGCAATATCTTAGAAAAACTTTTGTGGAATATTTGGCTTTTATTGGTAACTACTGTCATGTACGCCCCCTATAAATACACATACCATTTCTCCTTGTCCTTTGTTAAGAATCATAAGAGTGGGTGAAATGAGAAAGTAAACAAAAATTAGTTATTGTGATACATGAATGATAATTTATGCTTGGATTCTAAGTTGATCATGGGGAAAGAGAAACAAGAACAGGCATAGGCACATGAAGAACAAGAATTCATGAGTGTGTAGTGTGCGTGTATTATGGCACTTAAGAGGTATGTTGTGCTGTAATGTGCTGTACATATAAGAGATGTCATCTAAGAACTAAATCAAGAGGGAGTTGTCTCAGAGCAATGTGGTCTGTATTCATCTGAGGGAGATGACTAGGGGACATACAGATTATTTAATGTATTCATTATTCAGCACACATTTTTGATCAATTGGATGGAAGGTAAAAATGTCATATAGAGTTATATATGATATAAAGCTATATATAGCTATATAGAGTGAAGGGGAGCAGAATACACCACCCCCAAATATGCCACTTTGGCATATTAATTATTTGCAATTAAAGTTACTTAAGAAACAACCAGTTCAAGGACACTCTGACCCTCCTTTGTCGCCCTGAAAGCAATAAATAAATCTCCCATGAAAGGTACCCTTCTTGTACCAGGAGGGTAGAAGGTATCCTTACCACCAGAGTTAGGGAATTCAGGGCTGAGAAGCCTGTATAAACAGACCTTGTTAGTTCTTCACTAATTTTCTATCCCAAGCCCAAACCCCTTTGTCTTATTAATTCTTCACAAATTTATTATTTCTTTGTCTGAAAGGTATAAAAGCTGCCTGCTTTGGTCATGTCTTTGTATATCATATTTTTATGAACTCCTGTATGTACAAAATAAAATTTGTTTTTCTCCTGTTAATCTACCTAATGTCAATTTAATTATTAGGCCAGCCAAAAAACATAGAAGAGAAGAAGGAAAAGTTTTTCTCCCCTATAAGAGCTTTATAGCTACTACTTTTAACAGCAGGAGAAGGTGAAAAATATTGGAGTTGTTGATGTTTGGGTTTTTAATTATGTCAATTAATTTAATTAATTTAAATATGTAATTAATAGCTTGTGCTTGTGTCCTTCAGTGTAATCTTGGACCAGTGCCTGAGGGTTTTGAAGGAACCACACATCCCCCATGAGGGAGTGAGCCTAAAGATAATTTGAGTTACAAACACTATGCTAAACTCTTATTGTCCCCTGCCTATGATGATTAAAGTTTTATTACTAGGTCAGATGTGTCTTCTTTACTCTCTTTTCTTGGTAGAAATGCATTCCTAAGAGGCTTTTAAGTTCCTCATGGAAATATTTGTTTAAAAGCATAAATAATCATCAAGATTCATTTTTTTTTAACATCTTTATTGGAGTATAATTGCTTTACAATGGTGTGTTAGTTTCTGCTTTATAACAAAGTGAATCAGTTATACATATACATATGTTCCCATATCTCTTCCCTCTTGCATCTCCCTCCCTCTCACCCTCCCTATCCCACCCCTCTAGGTGGTCACAAAGCACAGAACTGATCTCCCTATGCTATGCGGTTGCTTCCCACTAGCTAGCTATTTTATGTTTGGTAGTGTATATATGTCCATGCCACTCTCTCACCCTGTCACATCTTACCCTTCCCCCTCCCCATATCCTCAGGTCCATTCTCTAGTTGGTCTGTGTCTTTATTCTCGTCTTGCCACTAGGTTTTTCATGACCTTTTTTTTTTTCCCCTTAGATTCCATATATATGTGTTAGCATACTGTATTTGTTTTTCTCTTTCTGACTTACTTCACTCTGTATGACAGACTCTAACTCCATCCACCTCACTACAAATAACTGCATTTCGTTTCCTTTTATGGCTGAGTAATATTCCATTGTATATATGTGCCACATCTTCTTTATCCATTCATCCAATGATGGACATTTAGGTTGCTTCCATGTCCTGGCTATTGTAAATAGAGCTGCAATGAACATTTTGGTACATGACTCTTTTTGAATTATGGTTTTCTCAGGGTATATGCCCAGCAGTGGGATTGCTGGGTCGTATGGTAGTTCTATTTTTAGTTTTTTAAGGAACCTCCATACTGTTCTCCATAGTGGCTGTATCAATTTACATTCCCACCAACAGTGCAAGAGGGTTCCCTTTTCTCCACACCCTCTCCAGCATTTATTGTTTCTAGATTTTTTGATGATGGCCATCCTGACCGGTGTGAACTACAATGAGATATCATCTCACACCGGTCAAGATTCATTTTGTTACGAGCTTTCATCATCTTAGTTCAATTGGGAGAGAGTGAATTACAGAGTTTGCAATATCAAAATAAGTTTGAGTCCTGCTTTTACTTAGAAAGCCGCAAGAGGAGGATATTGCTCCCACATCAGGAACAAAGCCATATAAGTTATAAAATTATAACTTTTTTTACCCATTAGAGATTTTGTAAGGCTGAAGTTGTAAGGCAAGCAGATGAACTGAATTCCACAAGGTAACAAGCAGAGGAGGAGATATAGGGTATACTGAATGTTACACATCGGGCAGATTGTGGGAGGAAGAAGTGTTAAGGCATGAACGCAGGTGCGAAGTAAATCTGCATGCAGGCATGCAGGTGGTAATTGGCTAATGCTGGGGGACAGGACTGAATAATGCCTATGTATTGGAATCTTCTCTTCTGCAAAGCAAAAGCTGACTTATCCTTGGGGGAAAAGGAGAAAAGTCTTTCACACCATGGCCCCAGAATAGCATCCACTACCACTGGAAGAAGGATAAAAGCAGAAGCCCTCTAGCACTAATGGAAAAGCTAGAACCACCCCCACCTCCCCAGTACTTCTGACCCAAGAAAATCTTGGCAGCTGCTTGGGAAGAGGAGGCCTTTCCCCATCCATCTTGCACTGATACTAGAGAAAGGGCAGGAAACCCACTAGTATTGAGGATCCTTCATTGGTTCCAAGTAGAGGTTGCCTGCTGCTGGTGTAGCATTACAAAATAGGAAAAAATCGTCAACTAATTCATTATTAAGCAATAAATCAATCAGTAGAACCATACCAGAGACTGAGGGTCCATAAATTGGAACCATCAGACAGGGGCTTTGAAGTAATTACAGTTAATATATTGAAGGATATATAGTAGAAAAAGTTAAAACATGAGTGAAAAGAGTAAGAATTGAATGAAAGAAATGAAAAAGATTTTAGAAATGAGTCACAGAAATGCTTGAAATTAGAACCAACTAATCAAATAAGAAAAAGGAAAGCACTGTATCAGAGACTGTGTAGTCCATATCCTCTGAAGATAAAACATCAAGATGGCATTAGCCATGGAAGAAATGTATCAATAGAAATCCTTATGAGAGAAAATGGAGAGTGAGTAAAGGGATGCTTGCAGAGCCATCAGACCACAAAGGAAGTGTGATTCTATATGAAGGAGAGGGGAAAGGATGGAAGGAATGTTGGCTGGAAGTTTCTTTCACACATGGATTATAAAGAAACTTCAAGCATGCATAAGATGACTTATATAAGAATGTTTAAAATGCTTTTAGTTTTTGTAACGAAGAAGTACAAGCAACCAAGGCATCCCTTGCTACGAAAAATGAGAAATTAAATGTAGTATGAGCATATAATGGAAGACTTAGCACAGTGAGTAACACACATGCACACCTGTATTTCACAAAACACTGTATATTTTCAAGGATACATTTACAACTAAATAAGCATATTGATTGACAGTGAAATGGATTGAAAAACTAGGCATTCAGTATTCTAGAGATAGGAATGAAAGAAGAGAGGAATATGACTGGAAAAGGATGAGGACAAAGAAAAATAAAATACAATTAGAATAAATTAAAGAGGGGCTTTGGACATAATGATGCTGATATTATGCCATGAACTTAATTCTGTGTATATGTGATGTTCTTAAAAAAAAAGAAAAGAAAGGAAAAGAAAGATCTATATCTTCTTCCTTCAAAGTTAAACAGCATTTCCTGACTTCTTTCTGTGAAGATGAGGGTATTGGTATGTGTACTCTTCCCTCTGCCTTCAACTTCAATAATCTGCACCTTTAATTTTATATTTTAAACATTGTTTATATTAATATTCTCTTCAGCATCTATATTTTAGCCTTCCATATTTCGTCTACAAGTTGATTCTAAAAAATAACAACTACTGAGGAGCTTTTTAATCATTTTGACTATGTAAATAGTATGCATTGCAAAGCCAAGTGGTATCCTGGATTGCATCTTCTACTCTGATTGTTGAATGTTAACAATTACCAGACTGCTAAAATGGGAGTGTTCCTTGGATCCACGTCAAATAGTTTAACTTTTCTTATTTAGCATCAACCACACAATATCTGGAGGCATTTTTATTTCCATCATATGTGGACGATTCTGTTTTTTGGAGGGAAGTGATTTCTAATTTTTAAATTTTTAATTTGTTGAGACTAAAGACATGCTCTCTACTAATCCATTAATATCATCCATTTTTCAGTTAGTTTATCTATTATGTGGAATGTAGTCCAATATTCTTGATGACATTCTTTTTTTTAATATCTTTATTGGAGTATAATTGCTTTACAATGTTGTATTAGTTTCTCTTGTACAACAAAGTGAATCAGCTATATGTGTACATATATCCCCATATCCCCTCCCTCTTGAGCCTCTCTGACACCCTCCCTATCCCACCCCTCTAGGTGGTCACAAAGCACCGAGCTGATCTCCCTGTGCTATGCAGCTGCTTCCCACTAGCTATCTGTTTTACATTTGATAGTGTATATATGTCCATGCTGCTCTCTCACTTTGTCCCAGCTTACCCTCCCCCACCCTGTGTCCTCAAGTCCATTCTCTACGTCTGTGTCTTTATTCCTGTCCTGCCCTTAGGTTCATCAGAACCATTTTTTTTTAGATTCCATGTATATGGGTTAGCATATGGTATTTGTTTTTCTGACTTACTTCACTCATTATGACAGACTCTAGGTTCATCCACCTCATTACAAATAACTCAATTTCGTTACTTTTCATGGCTGAGTAGTAGTCCATTGTATATATGTGCCACATCTTCTTTATCCATTCATCTGTCAATGGACATTTAGGTTGCTTCCATGTCCTGGCTATCGTAAATAGTGCTGCAATGAACACCGTGGTACGTGTATCTTTTTGAATTATGGTTTTCCCTAGGGTATATGCCCAGTAGTGGGATTGCTGGGTCATATGCTAGTATTTTTTAGTTTTTTCAGGAACCTCCATACCGTTCTCCATAGTGGTTGTATCAATTTACATTCCCACCAACAGTGCAAGAGGGTTCCCTTTTCTCCACATCCTCTCCAGCATTTATTGTTTGTAGATTTTTTGATGATGGCCATTCTGACTGGTGTGAGGAGATACCTCATTGTGGTTTTGATTTACATTTCTCTAATGGTTAGTGATGTTGAGCATCCTTTCATGTGTTTGTTGGCAATCTATATATCTTCTTTGGAGAAATGTCTATTTAGGTCTTCTGCCCATTTTTGGATTGGGTTGTTTGTTTTTTTGATATGGAGATGCATGAGCTGCTTGTATATTTTGGAGATAAATCCTTTGTCAGTTGCTTCATTTGCAATATTTTCTCCCATTCTGAGGGTTGTCTTTTGGTCTTGTTTATGGTTTCGTTTGCTGTGCAAAAGCTTTGAAGTTTCATTAGGTCCCATTTGTTTATTTTTGTTTTTATTTCCATTTCTCTAGGAGGTGGGTCAAAAAGGATCTTGCTGTGATTTATGTCATAGAGTGTTCTGCCTATGTTTTCCTCTAAGAGTTTTATAGTGTCTGGCCTTCCATTTAGGTCTTTAATCCATTTGGAGTTTATTTTTGTGTGTGGTGTTAGGGAGTGTTCTAATTTCATTCTTTTACATGTAGCTGTACAGTTTTCCCAGCACCACTTATTGAAGATGCTGTCTTTTCTCCATTGTATAGTCTTGCCTCCTTTGTCAAAGATAAGACGACCATATGTGCATGGTTTTATCTCTGGGCTTTCTATCGCGTTACATTGATCTATATTTCTGTTTTTGTGCCCGTACCATACTGTCTTGATTACTATAGCTTTGTGGTATAGTCTGAAGTCTGGGAACCTGCTTCCTCCAGCTCTGTTTTTCTTCCTCAAGATTGCCTTGGCTATTCGGGGTCTTTTGTGTTTCCATACAAATTGTGAAATTTTTTGTTCTAGTTATGTGAAAAATGCCATTGGTAGTTTGATAGGGATTGCATTGAATCTGTGCATTGCTTTGGGTAGTATAGTCATTTTCACAATGTTGATTCTTCGAATCCAAGAACATGGTATATCTCTCCATCTGTTTGTATCATCTTTGATTTCTTTCATCAGTGTCTTATAGTTTTCTGATTACAGGTCTTTTGCCTCCTTAGGTTTATTCCTAGGTACTTTATTCTTTTTGTTGCATTAGTAAATGCAAGTGTTCCCTTAATTTATCTTTCTGATTTTTTGTTGTTAGTATATAGGAAGACAACATTCTTCTTAAGGCTGATTTTTTTTCAATTTCACGTGGAAAAAAGTTTTAAAAGTAGAAAAAACATGGAAAATACTAGGAAAAAAACAAAAATAAGCACTAAATATAGAGATTAAACCCATATGAATTTATTTCTGAATTTGCATTTAGTAATTAAATCTGCTTAGGAAACAACTTATTCTGATACTGTGAAATTGTTTATTTTATAATTACTGATAAGAAAAATGACAAAACATATGGTGCACTTACTATCTGATATGCTATATGCTAAAAGTTTTACATACCTTATCTCATTTTTCACAGCATTTCTAGTTTGGGGTTTAATCATCATTCCTATTGAATAGATAAAATGAGACTTAGAGAATTCATATGCTTTTTACAAGGGCACACAGCTTGAGAGGTAAAATGATTCTGGTTGTCATGGACTGAAGCAATGAAGATGTTGGGGATATTGTTGTTAATGTAAACTTTGTATCAGTTAGGATTATAGGTGACTGTATACAATAGTTTGCTAGTGCTGCCATAACAAAATACTACAGATTGGGTGGCTTAAACCACAGAAATTTATTTTTTCATAGTTCTGGAGACTAGTAGTCCAAGATCAAGATGTGAACAAGTTTAGTTTTTTCTGAGGCCTCTCCCCTTGACTTGTGGTTGGCTGCCTTCTTGCTGTGTCCTCACATGCTCTGTCTTGTCTGTGTCCTAATTTCTTTATAAGAACTCCAGTCACATTGGATTAGGGCCTACCCATATGACCTCATTTTAACTGATCTCCTTAAAGGCATTCTCTATCTCCAAATATAATTATGATTCTGAGGTGCCAAAGTTAGGACTTTAGAATTTGGGGGGAGCACAACTCAGCCCATGACACTATATATTCTTAATATATTTAGGGGCAGCTAGAGTATAGCAAATGGGTTAAGAAAATGGATTCTAAATCTAGTCTGCTTGGGCTCAAACCATGTTCTGTGAGATTTCTCTGATCTATGCTGGATTTCTTCATTTGTAAAATGGGAGTAAAAATACAATCTTATATCAAAGGTCTATATAAAAGATTTTCCTCAATACATGCATTTAGAATATAGCCTGGTGTGTCATAAGTAGTGAATAAAATTTAGCTTAAAAAATTCACAAAAAGTGTATAATTTCTAAATAGGTTATATAAACATGGCACAGAGTTTTCCAGTATGTATTGAGCAGATGATAAAGTGGAAAATTCATACCAAAAATATTCATTAGACCCCAGATATTGCCAAAATTCAAATTCTTATGTTTTGAGAAATGTACAAAATCCATGAGATTAATTTTAAATTAAACAATAAATATGTAATTTATAACGATAATAAATATGTGTCAAAAAACAAATAACAATAAAAGATAATAGCAAGATCTACCTTGACAACTTAATTTATAACAAGGGTTCATGATAATTATGGGGTTTGCACATTACTATTTTTGAAGATATAGGGTAAACGCTGTTAACTTAGTTTTAACCACCAAATATCCAATCAATTTTTTAAACTTTTGTAAAACAAAGATATTATTACCCAAAGGAATTATTTTATTTGTTTATTTATTAATTTGATCTTGTAATGCTGAAAAATGAAAAAAAATTAATTTCCTGAATTCAGGTAATTAGTTCAGCTTTTTAAAAAACATTTCAATTTCATACTGAAAAAGGGCCATATTTGAACTTAAGATAAATAGAATTCACTAGTAAAAAGATAGAGAAAATAAAAGTACATGGAGTATTTTATGTTTCAGGGAGGAGTCTCAGATCACTAGCTTTATATCTAGACTTTTCTTTTATCCACTTAAAGTGTTTTAATTCACTTGAGTAGCTCTCAGACAAGGTAGAATCTGTAGTGTTTTACTTCGTATGTGTGTGTGTGTGTATGTGTATTTTTTGACTGACTATTGGAATTTCTATTTTTTTTGTGAGGGGCAGTTTTTACTTGGATTTCTATTTGTTTGCAATTAGACTGTGTTAAAGAAAAATAACTGTGCTTTATGAAGTACTTCTCAGCATTGAGTGCATATTGCTTATCCTAAGAACCTATGGATTATAAAAGAGAAGAGAAAAGTAGAAAACTAACATTGCTGGACTTATGTGCAAAGTATTTAAAAATATTTCATTAATAGAGAAGTTAAGCACCTTGTCCATGGTTACATAACTAATAATTGTCAGAATTTGAATGATCACTTCACTACAAGTCCCATAAAGATTTGGTGAGTATATTCATGACAGTCTATCTTTATTTATTGTTTTGTTAATATTTTTACTTTCATAGTTTGAATAATTTTTTAATTGTATATATCTAATGACACTATAGGGAGGAAATTTTTTTTTTTTTTCCACTTCATAGGTTCTAGGGGTCTATGAAATAAACTGACAACAGACAAAGTAACAGGAAAAAAGGTATACAAATTTCTAAATTAAAATAAATTCAATCTATTTAAACTGAAAAAGAAAACAAAAGCATTTTATCCCCCAATTCTCTGACATCACAACCCCTCCTACCTCAGGTAATCAACAATTTGTTCTCTGTATCTATGAGCTTTTTTTTTTTAATTAGTTAATTTATTTTTAGATTTCACATATAAGAAAAATTATACAGTATTTTTCTTTCTCAGTTTGACTTATTTCACTTAGCATAAAGCCCTTGAGGTCTATACATGTTGTTGCAAATGGCAAGATTTCATTATTTTTTATTACTCAATAGTATTCCATTATGGTGTGTGTGTGTGTGTGTGTGTGTGTGTGTGTGTGTGTGTGTGTGTGTATATATATGTATATGTCACAGTTTCTTTACTCATTCATTCATCAGTGGACAGTTAGGTTATTTACATATCTTGGCTATTGTAAATAATGTTTCAATGAATATGGGGGTGCATATCTTTTTGAGTTAGTGTTTTCATTTTTGTTGGATAAATACCCAGAAGTGGAATTGCTAGATCATATGGTAGTTCTACTTTTATTTTTTGGAGGAACTTCCATATTGTTTTTCATTGCTGCACCAGTTTACATTCCCACATACAGTACATAGGGTTCCTTTTTTTCCACATCCTCTCTAGTACCTGTTATTTCTTGTCTTTTAGATAAATAGTCATCCTAACAGGTATGAATAATATCTCATTGTGGTTTGGATTTGCATATCCCTGATGATTAATGGTATAGAGGATCTTTTTCTGTACCTACTGGCCATCTGTATGTATACTTTGGAAAAATGTCTATTCAGATATTCTGCCCATTTTTAATGGATTTTTTTGCTGTTGAGTTATATGAGTTCTTTATATATCTTGGATAATACCCCTTTATTAGATATGTTATTTGAAAAAACTTTTCTCCATTCAGTAGGTTGCAGTTTCATTTAGTTGGTGATTTTCTTTGTTGTGCAGAAGCTTTTTGATGTCATCCTCTTTTTTAAGTTTTGCATTTGGTGCTTTTGCTTTTGTTATCAGATTTAAAGAAAAAACTCATTACCAAGATCTCTGTCAAGGAGCTTATCACCTATGTTTCCTTTTAGGAATTTTATGGTTTCATGTCTTACATTCAAGTCTTAAATCCATTTTGAGTTAGTTTTTGTGTGTGGTGTAAGATCATTGTCCAGTTTCATTCTTTTGTTTGTGGCTGTGCAGTTATCCCAATGCCATTTATTGAAGAGACTGTTCTTTCCCCATTGTATATTCTTGGTTCCTTTGTCATAAATTAATTAACCATATACGCATGGGTTTATTTGAGCTTTCTATTCTGTTCAGCTGATCTATGTGTCTATTTTTATGCCAATACTATCTTTTTAAAATTATTCTATCATTGTAATATAGCTTAAAATCAGGTTGCATGATGACTCTAGCTTTGTCATTCTTTCTCAAGATTGCTTTTACTATTTGGGGTCTCATATATGTGGTTACACCCAAATTTTAGGTTTGTTCTCTTTTTATGAAAAACAACATTGGATTTTTGATAGGGATTGCATTTAATCCATAGATTGCTTTGGGTAGTATGGACATTTTAACAATATTAATTCTTCCAATCTGTGAGCATGGAATGTCTTTCCATTTACTTCTGTTTTGTTCAATTTCTTTCCTTAATGTCATAGTTTTCAGTATACTGATCTGTCACCTCCTTGGTTAAACTTATTCTTAGGTTTTCATTATTTTTCATGCAATTTTAAATGGGATTGTTCACTTAATTTCTCTTAGTTCATTATTAATGTGTAGGAACACAACATATTTTTGAGTATTGCTTTTGTATCCTGCAACATTATTGAATTGGTTGTTAGTTCTAAGAGTTTTTTGCTGGAGTCTTTAGGGTTTTCCATATATAATATCAGTCATCTGGAAATAGTGAATTTTACTTGTTCCTTTCCTATTTAGGTGGTTTTTATTTCTTTTTCTTGCCTAGTTGCTTTGACTAAGACTTCTAATACTATGTTGAATAAAAGTAGTGAGAGTGGGCATCCTTGTCTTATTCCTGATCTTAGAGGAAAAGCTTTCAGCTTTTCACTGAGTATGATTTTTAGTTGTGAGGTTATCATATATGATCTTTATTATGTTGAGGTATGTTCCCTCAGTATCTGATTTGTTGAGAGTTTTTATCATAAGTGGGTGTTGAATTTTGTTGAATACCTTTCCTGGTCTATTGTGATGGTCATATGATTTTTATTCTTCATTTTATTAATGTGGTGTATCACACTGACTGATTTGTGGATGTTAAAACTTCCTTGCATCTCTGGAATAAATCCCACTTGATCATGGTATATGATCCTTTAAATGTATTGTTGAATTTGGTTTGCTAACATTTTGTTAAGAATTTTTGCATTTATGTTCATCAGGGGTATTGACCTGTAATTTTCTTTTCTTGTGGCATTCTTGTCTGGCTTTGTTATCACGCTAATACAGGCCTTATAAAATGATTTTGGAAGAGTTCCCTCCTCTTCTTTTTTTGGGAAGAGTTTGAGAAAGATTGTTATTAATTTGTCTTTAAATGTTTGGCAGAATGCACCAGTATAGCTATCTGATCCTGTACTTTTGTTTCTTGGTAGGTTTTTGGTTACTGATTCTATGACCTTACTTGTAATTGGTCTGTTCAGATTTTCTATTTTGTCATGATTCCCCACTGTCCACCAGAGACAGGTGATCTGGAGGTGACTCTGGGGGTCAGTCACAAAAATTGGAGCTCCTGATGAGTGTGTAAGTTCTTTTCTGGATGATACCAGCAACATGCAACAAGGCAGAGGGAGAGCAGCAAGATGATGTCCACAGCTTATTTTCCTTGCGAGCAGCTCCATAAGCCACTAAATGTGTGCCAAACGTGAAACCTGTCCCTAAGGCTTAAGCTCCAGGACAAGCAAAGGGCCTTTTTCACAGAAAGACTGGGTGGGGCTGTGGGGAGGTGCCTCAGTCTGCTTTATGTGTGGAGCCCTGGGGTTGGTAGCCTGTGAAGAACTTTTTCTCTGATTGCCACAGTTCCGTGGGATCCAGGATGCAAGCCCCACCCAGGAATGCAAGTCATCAAAGCCAGGAGATCAAGGGGTGTCCCCTGAAAGGCAGCTGCAGGAACCAGGGCTTCAGACATAAAAAAGATACCAGAAGCATGTAAAACTCTCCTACAGGAGACTCTGATACTCTGGAGCACTGTGGAGGTTGAGCACAGATAGTGCCCACCCTCCCAAGATGTCTGGAAAGGTTTACAGTCAGTCCCTAGATGCATGTTTAATTAGAAGCCTGCCCCTCAGTCCACAGTCATGATGATTAGCTAGCTAACATGCCACCTCACAGAAAGACTGAGCTTCTAGCTCTGTTGCGTCTTGCCATGCCCTGAGGATGGTGGCTATTTACAAACCTTTTCTCAGTTGGTTACAGTTCCATGGACTTAAGCCTCACTGGCCATAAGAACCAGGTGATAAAGAGGTGTCCCCTTGAAGCAGTCACAAAAATGGAGGCCCCCAAAAGGGATATGAGGTCCTTTCTGGGTAACATTAATTATTACAGGTTATTGTAGTCCCAGGGAACCAGGAATGCAAACTCACCTGGCCTCCAGTGCCAGGCAATCAAGAGGTGTTCCCTAGGTGGCAGCCGTAAAATTTGGGTCACCAGATGCATGTAAAGCTCCCTTGCAGGAGTTATGAGTGCTCTGAACCATGGCAAAGATGGTGCCCACCAATTTCTGTCCCTGGGTAGTGTTCCAGCAGGCTCTTAAATGTGTGTTAAATTAGATGCCTGCCCTCCAGTCCAGTGCTTTAGTGTAAGCAGGTGAATCTCCTTCACTTTAAGCCTTGGCACAATTGGCTGCCTTTGAGCTGGGCCCTGAAATGGGTGAGTCCACATGTGCAAGTCGTTTCAGAGCATTTTCTCAGATTGCTTCAGACTTACGGGTCTTGGGACACATGCTGTGTTGGTTTTTTTTTTTTTTTTTTTTTTTTTTTAGAGGATTTCTGTGGTTTCTTTTTTTGGCCGCACCACGCGGCATGAGGAACTTCCCTGACCAGGGATTGAACCCACGCACCCTGCAGTGGAAGCATGGAGTCTTTTTTTTTTTTTTTTAAACTTTGGGTTTATTTATTTATTTATTTACTTTATTTATGGCTGTGTTGGGTCTTCGTTTCTGCGCGAGGGCTTTCTCCAGTTGCGGCGAGCGGGGGCCACTCTTCATCGCGGTGCGTGGGCTTCTCACTATCGCGGCCTCCCCTGCTGCGGAGCACAAGCTCCAGACGCGCAGGCTCAGTAGTTGTGGCTCACGGGCCCAGTTGCTCCGCGGCATGTGGGATCTTCCCAGACCAGGGCTCGAACCCGTGTCCCCTGCATTGGCAGGCGGATTCTCAACCACTGCGCCACCAGGGAAACCCGCTGTGTTGGTTTTTAAAGTTAAATATTTTGAGGGCTCATCTCTCAAGTGTGTGTTTTAAAAGTTGGGATGACCAATGTGGGCTTTGAACCCTTTGCTCCTCAGAGAGAAGCTCCAGGTTATGAGTTCCCTCCAGTTGTGGGTCACTGTGCCAGGGATGGGGTTTATGGTGAGATTGTGGTCCAGCCTCTCCTACCTGCATCAGTGTGGTTTTCTTCTTGTTTGCTTGCTATGTAGTTGTCATTCAACCAGCCTTTAGTTTTTTGTTTTTTTTTTTAAATTATTTATTTATTTATTATTTTTTATTTTTGGCTGTGTTGGGTCTTCGTTTCTGTGCAAGGGCTTTCTCTAGTTGTGGCAAGTGGGGGCCACTCTTCATTGCGGTGCACGGGCCTCTCACTGTCATGGCTTCTCCCGTTGCGGAGCACAGGCTCCAGACACGCAGGCTCAGTAGTTGTGGCTCACGGGCCCAGTTGCTCAGCGGCATGTGGGATCTTCCCAGACCAGGGCTCGAACCCGTGTCCCCTGCATTGGCAGGCAGATTCTCAACCACTGCGCCACCAGGGAAGCCCCTTTAGTTTTTTTAAAGAGAAAATTGTTCCATATGTAGCTGTAGACTCAGTGTGTCCATGGGAGGAGATGAGCTCAGGATCATCCTGTGTCACTACCCAAGCTGGAACATCCCAATTTATTAATTTTAAAAATTATGTACATGAGGGTATATAGGAAAACAAAAGTGGATAGTCCAAAACCGGTGCTATTTGGGAGCTTATATACCACCTAAATAGGGGAAAAGGAAGAGGGGATGTAGGCAACTTAGGGTTGAGGGAATGATTTTTAGGAAAGATGAATGGGCCTTTAGAAGAATGGATGGGAGGTATGATAGTTTGTGACAAAGTTGTCTGAGTGTGATGTGGACTTCTAGTGTCCTCTCCTGTGATAAGAGGCAACCTTCCATGTTGATGAAACTCCCAAGGAGGATGTCTATGATAGTTGAGTTCATTTTGGAGGCTCTGTCTTTAAGCAGTTAGGAGGAGTCAGAGAAAGTCTCTTCCTGCTGTTTTCCCAAGTGTCTTCAAGCTCAAAATAATCAATATACCAAAGTCTCATATTTGTGGTAACTTTTCCTGAATTCTTTCAAAACAAGTAAACGAATAGAAGCACCTTTTTTTTCTCGGCCATGCCACGCAGCTTGCGGGAATGTTCCCCGACCAGGGACTGAACCTAGGCCAGGGCAGTGAAGGCCCAGAATCCGAACCACTAGGCCACCAGGGAGCTCCAGAAGCACCTTTTTCTTATCTAGCATGTATATAGAATGGAATGTTCTGATAATCTACATTAATTTTTGGAGAGGTTTAACTTTTATGTGTGTGTACACAAATACACTTAATAGTGTTTCCAAAGAATTGAAATGTACTGCTGATATAAATACAGTTTAATATAGAATTTTGTTTAGATTTTTAAATATTTTTTAAAGTGTAGCTGTTTATTTGAAAACAATTTCGAACTAACAGAAAAAGTTGCAAGAATTTTAAAAAGAAACCCCTTGTATTCTTTCCCTAGTTCCATCAATTAGCTAAATTTGCTAAAATGGCTTTTCTAGTCTCTCTCTATACATATTACTATTTTTTCTGAACTATTTGAGAATAAGTTGCATATATTATGTACCTCTTTCTTTACTTTTTTATTTATTTTTTCTATAAAATGATTTTTACATGTTTTTCTATTATCTTTGAATATAACTCTGTAGGAATGATATAGTGTTATTATCATTAGATTTACTGATCTAGTCATTATTTATTCAAAAAATATTTGTTGAGTACCCAATATGTGGCTACAGTGGTGAACACATTTGGTTAAATCCCTGTTTTCATCAGTTTTACAAAGGAAAATAAAAAGTAATTACAATAAAAGTTTTGAGGGTTGTGGTAATAAAAATAAAATTGATGTGAATGCACAGAGCAAGAACATCTAATATATTTTCATGTAGCTGAGAAATCTGGAGAAAGGTATATTTAAGCAAGGGCTGAAGAATTAAGCCCTAGGAGAGCAGGGAAAGGGGTCTTCACTGAGGGGACTGACTGTGTAGAGCTTCAGAGGTGAGACAATATGCTCAAGTCCAAGAATATCCATATCCTTGGGCTTTTGTATAGTTCTTTTAGCTGGATAATATAAAATATGGTTATTACTTAGAAATATTTCCTTTTGCACATAAAGAAATCAAGGAAAAACTCTTTCACTAGTGATCTCAAGCAACAGAAGCGAGAATGCTTATATGCTTTTGTTTATGAATGGCAAAGTAGAGAAAGATGGACTTCTCTAGAAAGTAGAACAGCTCCCCTGATGTAATTTAATCAGATAGGAGAGGAACTTCAGATAGCAGGCATTTCCAGGAGAGCTTGGAAAAATGACTATTGCAGTGAGTCAGTTTAAGGGCTTTTTCCAGAAGAGGAGATGTCTCCTTGATACACATGAGTCAGTGTTCCAGAAGAGCACTCTGACCTGAAGAAGAGAGGTGAGTGCCTACCAGCAGAGCAGGAAACAATGTCCCATCCACTGAGCCACCCTTATGGAAGGCAGCCAAGGAGAAAAGTTATCAGCCAAATGAACTGACCAAAGGCACTACCTTTATACAACCAGGCCCAGCCAGAGAGACCTCAGGATAACCTCAGGTCAATCTTTTTATGGTATGATTTGAGACTGTAGAATCACGTAAAATTGCTCATCACCAGGACATGGCTATTGCAAATTGTGTGTCTTAGCTTTCTGTGAGAGGGCTGGAGACAGGCATATGATAGTCTCACTCCAAGTCTTCCCAGGACAAAACTAAGCTTGGTATTTTATGTGCAGACACCTCTCTTTGTGAGAGAGATTATCAAGAAATGTTTGGAAGAGTTTGAATGCTTATATTGAAGTATAAGATGTGTAAAATTCATGCATACTTCTGAAAATTCAAGCATGCTGAAAATTATACATGAATACTAATGCCTTTAGTGAAAACAAAACAACGTAAAGAAAATCTCTGATGAATCTTAGAGTTATAAGTGCTCTCCAATTATATAGTTATATATGTATACATATGTACTGATTATTTCTGTTACGGTCTTTAATACAGTATTATAATTATTGACTGTTTTCCTATCTCTTGAGTTTAAAGGTGGGCCCCATGTGTTGTTTTCCTGTGTTTTTTACATTGCCCAGTATAGCAAGGAGCACTAACTAATATGAGGATGAATAAATCCTTTCAGTTTTACCAAAGTCATATATTGATTGGTATTGATTTAACTAATCATTGGAATTTACTACACACAACCATCATAACAAAATTAGCATCTAGATAGGAGATATTAGATTTTATAATATTCCCCACTATTTAAAGTAAGATATTTGTATTTTAGTTATAACTGTTTCAATAAACTAAATTTATAATTAAAAACAAAAAATAGGTTAAGGATCTAATCCCTCTTGCCTCTATCTGTATTTAGAGTTAGAGGAACATTTTGAGAAAACTTTCAGGAATGCAGTGAATTTAGATTTAGTTTTTAGAAATAACATTTACTAAGGGCTAAATGAACTTCTTACTGAAGAACTACTGGAACTTTCCTGACTCTTCTGGTCTGCCTCACAACTTGAAAGTGCTAGAAAAGCAGCAAAGCTTCCCAAATGATGCGTCATATTTCAATTAACCATTTGGAATTCTCCTGTCAGTTAGCTAATGAAATTTTACTTCCCAATTGTGATGAGAATAAAGAAATAGCAGTATGTTTTACTGAACTGGGTCATTCAATACCCTGACCTGAAACAAAGATGAAATTTTCAGCAAACCCCGACTCATTATCTCTGCAAGCTGAGGTCTAAAGTGCAAGGTTATTAGTGGTGACTTCCAGAACAACTTAATGTATGTTTCATGGAAATGGTAAAAAAAATTCTTTTTAGTGAAGGAAATACCACATCATTTACTTGTAGGGGCTCAGTCACAAAAAGGCCAGAATGATAATATAGGGCAAATGATTATTTTAGCCTGATGATTTTCCAGAAGTTGATTAGCATTGCTAGGAATTCATTATATTAAAGTATTCTTTAATTTTGTGTAGATGAAAAGTTTTTAAACTTGAACTTTTCCTCATTTTATTCTGCGCAAGCAAGGGTCACAAAGGTAACTAGGGGAAAGAACTCTGTAAAGCTGTCTGGACAATATGAATTACTAGGAGATGCTTGGAAACAAGAACATTTACTGTTTTCATTTTGAAGCTTATCTCCCAAGAAAGCTCCGTAGATGAATGAGTAGTACATTAGAGTAGCAAGTTGAGTCACATGCAAGGCTTTCAGACCTTTACTCAAAAGGAATCTGCTGTTCAAACTCTCTGTGTGAATGTTTGAGCAAAAGTCAAAGGTGATATCCCTCAAAATTATCTATTTGATTTTTCTGGTGTAAGCTTTTTAGTAAGGACATTTTAACATACATGGATATAAGTAAGTGGCAAATTCAAGATGACTTGTAAGGACATCATCCAAAGCACCACTTTAATTACCATTATTCAACAGGCACTAGTTGGATATAACATTCATTTTGGAGCAGAGGCATCTGTCTGATTTCATCCCTTGCCAAGCTTGTCTGTACTTAAAACTCCTTAGTAATGAAACTAATTTCTTTCATCTCTCTGGGCGCTGACAATGAAAAATTAGCAAGCAAATTGAAGTGAATATAAATATTAGATGCCCAAATATATTGCTGTTTATCATGGTGCGGGGACTGGGCATTGTGTTGATCTGGGTACATTCTACAACTTCTGAGAGAGCCATTTGTTTCTTTCAAAATGATAAGTCAAAGATCTCAACCACAAGCTATTAACTTGTACAGGGTCTAGCTCGCTATACAAAAATGTTGCATTTTCTTTGCCTGCATTAATCTTTCTTGCAAAAGGAAAGGAGGAAGGAAGGCAGGGAGGAAGGAAGGGAGGGAGGGAAGGAAGGAAGGAGGGAAGGGAGGGAGGGAGGGAAGGAGGGAAGAAAGGAAGGAAGAAACTGAAGAAACTCACAAACTGTTGGAGTCATAGATACTAAGATTATTTTCACACTGTTTTTTCTTTTTCTCCTTAGCTTGCAAAGAGACAAGTTTTCATCTGCTGTAGGGCTTTTGAGATGAAAACAAAGTATAGGCAAGTTAATATTTAAAAATAATATCAACATATAATAGTGTACTCTTTTTATTTGTTTCATTCAGATCTCTAAGCACTATTTGCATATTCACAAGCCTTAACTGACTCTTCATGATTAGCAAATTGAGTACAAAGTCCTCAGAGCTGGCATTTGAGGTCCTCCATAGTGTGAATCCCACCTACCTCTCTGTAATTATCTCCCACTGGTCACTTACATTCCAGCCTACACGAAGTACCTAAGTCTTTCTCAGAAACTATCCTGCTTGTCTCCACTTCTGTTCCTTAGCTTACCTTATTCTCCACTATAAATTTGCCCTTACAGTATCATACCTTCAGTTTTTCCCTCTTCAGTAAATCTTACTTATTTCTCCCAAGCTCCATTAGGGTGGGATTTTTTGTTTGTTTTGCCTTGAGCAATATCTGGTGCATAGCAGGAGCTCAATCAGTAATTGTTAAATGAATGAATTGCTCATTTATTTTGTAGTCAGTGCCTCCTAACTTTGCACATAGTTTGTCCTGTAGGGAGCTTCAGCCCATGTCCTGAGCTGAGGTGTCAGCTCAGCCGTTTCACGAGGAACTCTGGTCTGAAGGGCTGGGGGCAAGGCCTCTGCACGGGCCTGCTATGAGCAAGGGAAACAGACTAAGCAGCACAAAGGGAAAAAAAGGTGGATGGGCTAGGCCTGAAGTGAGATTGCCAGATTTATGTCCTTTCCAGATGAAATGTGGATCCTCTAGCAACAGTAGTAATGGAAGATTACCCTTAATCTGCCCTAAACTTTTCCTTGATTGATCTGGGAGTATGGAACACTTCAAAACTGAAAAATAACTCCTGGATTTTACTGACATAATGCCAGATGTTGAGTACTATTCCTCAACTTCATTTTAAAAGGTGTGAAGAGAGAGCACCTTCAAGATGGCGGAGGAGTAAGACGTGGAAATCACCTTCCTCCCCACAAATACATCAAAAGTACATCTACATGTGGAACACCTCCTACAGAACACCCACTGAACACTGGCAGAAGACCTCAGACCTCCCAAAAGCCATGTGGCTGACAGGGTCTTGGTGCTCCGGCCGGCTGACAGGCCTGAGCCTCTGAGGTGGGAGAGATGAGTTGGCGACATTAGACCACCAGAGACCTCCCAGCCCCAAGTAATATTAATCGGCGAGAGCTCTCCCAGAGTTCTCCATCTCAACGCTAAGACCCAGCTCCACTCAACGACTAGAAAGCTCCAGTTCTGGACACCCCATGCCAAACAACTAGCAAGACAGGAACACAACACCACCCATTAGCAGAGAGGCTGCCTAAAATCATAATAAGTTCACAGACACCCGAAAACACACCACCGGACATGGTCCTGCCCACCAGAAAGATAAGATCCAGCTGCATCCACCAGAACACAGGCACCAGTCCCCTCCACAAGGAAGCCTACACAACCCACTGAACCAACCTTACCCACTGGGGGCAGACACCAAAAACAACGGGAAATATGAACCTGCAGCCTGCAAAAAGGAGACCCCAAACACAGTAAGTTAAGCAAAATGAGAAGACACAGAAATATGCAGCAGATGAAGGAGCAAGGTAAAAACCCACCAGACCAAACAAATGAAGAGGAAGTAGGCAGTCTATCTGAAAAACAATTCAGAGTAATAATAGTAAAGATGATCCAAAATCTTGGAAATAGAATGGAGAAAATAAAAGAAATGTTTAATAAGGACCTAGAAGAACTAAAGAGCAAACAATGATGAACAACACAATAAATGAAATGAAAAATTCTCTAGAAGGAATCAATAGAAGAATAACGGAGGCAGAAGAACGGATAAGTGACCTGGAAGATAAAATACTGGAAATAACTACTTCAGAGCAGAAAAAAGAAAAAAAGAATGAAAAGAATTAAGGACAGTCTCAGAGACCTCTGGGACAAAATTAAATGTACCAACATTCGAATTATAGGGGTCCCAGAAGACGAAGAGAAAAAGAAAGGGACTGAGAAAAAATTTGAAGAGATTATAGTTGAAAACCTCCATAATATGGGAAAGGAAGTAGTCAGTCAAGTCCAGGAAGCGCAGAGAGTCCCATACAGGATAAATCCAAGGAGAAACACGCCAAGACACTTATTAATCAAACTATCAAAAATTAAATACAAAGAAAAAATATTCAAAGCAGCAAGAGAAACACAACAAATAACATACAAGGGAATCCCCATAAAGTTAACAGCTGATCTTTCAGCAGAAACTCTGCAAGCCAGAAGGGAGTGGCAGGACATATTTAAAGTGATGAAAGGGAAAAACCTACAACCAAGATTACTCTAGCCAGCAAGGATTTCATTCAGATTCGACAGAGAAATTAAAACCTTTACAGACAAGCAAAAGCTAAGAGAATTCACCACCACCAAACCAGCTTTACAACAAATGCTAAAGGAACGTCTCTAGGCAGGAAACACAAGAGAAGGAAAAGACCTACAATAACAAACCCAAAACAATTAAGAAAATAGTAATAGGAATATACATATCAATAGTTAACTTAAATGTAAATGGATTAAATGCTCCAACCAAAAAAAATAGACTGGCCGCATGGATTGAAAAACAAGACCCATATATATGCTGTCTACAAGAGACCCACTTCAGACCTAGGGACATATACAGACTGAAAGTGAGGGGATGGAAAAAGATATTCCATGCCAATGGAAATCAAAAGAAAGCTGGAGTAGCAATTGTCATATCAGACAAAATAGACTTTAAAATAAAGACTATTACAGGAGACAAAGAAGGACACTACATAATGATCAAGGGATCAATCCAAGAAGAAGATATAACAATTGTAAATATTTATGCACCCAACATAGGAGCATCTCAGTACATAAGGCAAATGGTGACAGCCATAAAAGGGGAAATCGTCAGTAACACAATCACAGTAGGGGACTTTAAACCCCAGTTTCATGAATGGACAGATCATCCAAAAGAAATAAATAAGGAAACAAGATTTAAAGGATAATTTAAATAAGTTGGACTTAATTGATAGTTATAGGACATTCCATCCAAAAACAACAGAATACACGTTCTTCTCAAGTGCTCATGGAACATTCTCCAGGATAGATCATATCTTGGGTCACAAATCAAGCCTTGGTAAATTTAAGAAAATTGAAATCTTATCAAGTAACTTTTCTGACCACAACGCTATGAGATTATATATAAATTACAGAAAAAAATTTGTAAAAAATACAAACACATGGAGGCTAAACAATACACTACTAAATAACCAAGAGATCACTGAAGAAATCAAACAGGAAATAAAAAAATATCAAGAAAAAAATGACAATGAAAACACGACGGCCCAAAACCTATGGGATGCAGCAAAAGCAGTTCTAAGAGGGAAGTCTATAGCAATACAATCCTACCTCAGGAAACAAGAAAAATCTCAAATAAACAACCTAACATTACACCTAAAGAAATTAGAGAAAGAAGAACAAAAAAACCCCAAAGTTAGCAGAAGGAAAGTAATCATAAAGATCAGATCATAAATAAATGAAAAAGAAATGAAGGAGACAGTAGCAAAGATCAATAAAACTAAAAGCTGGTTCTTTGAGAAGATAAATGAAATTGACAAACCATTAGCCAGACTCATCAAGAAAAAAAGGGAGAAGACTCAAATCAATAGAATTAGAAATGAAAAAGAAGTAACAACTGACACTGTAGAAATACAAAGGATCATCAGAGACTACTACAAACAACTATATGCCAATAAAATGGACAACCTGGAAGAAATGGACAAATTCTTAAAAAAGCACAACCTTCCAAGACTGAACCAGGAAGAAATAGAAAATATAAACAGACCAATCACAAGCACTAGAATTGAGACAGTGATTAAAAATCTTCCAACAAACAAAAGCCCAGGACCAGATGGTTTCACAGGCGAATTCTGTCAAACATTTAGAGAAGAGCTAACACTTATCCTTCTCAAGCTCTTCCAAAATATAGCAGAGGGAGGATCACTACCAAACTCATTTTACGAGGCCACCATCACCCTGATACCAAAACCAGACAAAGATGTCACAAAGAAAGAAAACTACTGGCCAATATCACTGATGAACATAGATGCAAAAATCGTCAACAAAATACTAGCAAACAGAATGTAACAGCACATTAAAAGGATCGTACACCATGATCAAGTGGGGTTTATCCCAGGGATCCTTCAGTATACACAAATCAATCAATGTGATACACCGTATCAGCAAACTGAAGGATAAAAACCATATTATAATCTCAATAGATGCAGAAAAAACTTTCAACAAAATTCAACCCCCATTTATGATAAAAGCCCTCCAGAAAGTAGGCATAGAGGGAACTAACCTCAACATAATAAAGGCCATATATGACAAACCCACAGCCAATATCATTCTCTATGGTGAAGAACTGAAACCATTTCATCTAAGATCAGGAACAAGACAAGGTTGCCCTCTGTCACCACTATTATTCAACATAGTTTTGGAAGTTTTAGCCACAGCAGAGAAGAAATAGAAATAAAAGGAATCCAAATTGGAAAAGAAGAAGTAAAACTGTCACTGTTTGCAGATGACATGATACTATATATAGAGAATCCCAAAGATGCTACCAGAAAACTAACAGAGCTAATCAATGAATTTGGTAATGTAGCAGTATACAAAATTAATGCACATAAATCTCTTGCATTCCTATACACTAACGACGAAAAATCTGAAAGAGAAATTAAAGAAACACTCACGTTTACCATTGCAACAAAAAGAGTAAAATACCCAGGGTTAAACCTACCAAAAGAGGCAAAATACCTGTACTCAGAAAATTATAATACACTGATGAAAGAAATTAAAGATGATACAAACACATGGAGAGATATACCATGTTCTTGGATTGGAAGAATCAAAATTGTGAAAATAACTATAGTATCCAAAGCAATCTACAGATTCAATGCAATCCCTATCAAACTACCAATGACATTTTTCAGAGCTATAACAAAAAAATTCACAATTTATATGGAAATACAAAAGACACCGAATAGCCAAAGCAATCTTGAGAAAGAAAAACGGAGCTGGAGGAATCAGGCTCCCTGACTTCAGACTATACTACAAAGCTACAGTAATCAAGACAGTATGGTACTGGCAGAAAAACAGAATGATAGATCAATGGAGCAGGATAGAAAGCCCAGATATAAACCCACACACATATGGTCACCTTATCTTTGATAAAGGAGGCAGGAACATACAATGGAGAAAAGAAAGCCTCTTCTATAAGTGGTGCTTGGAAAACTGGACAGCTACATGTAAAAGAATGAAATTAAACACTTCCTAACACCATACACAAAAATAAACTCAAAATGGATTAAAGACTTAAATGTAAGGTCAGACACTATAAAACTCTTAGAGGAAAACATAGGCAGAACACTCTGTGACATAAATCACAGCAAGATCCTTTTGGACCCACCTCCTAGGAAATGGAAAGAAAAAGAAAAATAAACAAATGGGACCTAATGAAACTTGAAAGATTTTGCACGGCAAAGGAAACCAGAAGACAAAATATGGGAGAAAATATTTTGGGAGAAAATATTTGCAAATGAAGCAACTGACAAAGGATTCACCTCCAAAATATACAAGCAGCTCATGCAGCTCAATATCAAAAAAACAAACAGCCCAATCCAAAAATGGTCCTAAATAGACATTTCTCCAAAGAAGATATACAGATTGCCAACAAACACATGAAAGGATGCCCAACATCACTAATCATCAGAGAAATGCAAATCAAAACTACAGTGAGGTTTCACCTCACACCAGTCAGAATGTCCATCATCAGAAAATCTACAAACAACAAATGCTGGACAGGGTGTGGAGAAAATTGAACCCTCCTTCACTGTTGGTGGGAATGTAAATTGATACAGCCACGATGGAGAACAGTATGGAGGTTCCTTAAAACACTAAAAATAGAACTACTGTATGACCCAGCAATCCCACCACTGGGCATATATCTTGAGAAAACCATAATTCAAAAAGAGGTAGTACAGTGTTCATTGCAGCTCTATTTACAATAGCCAGGACATGGAATCAACCTAAGTGTCCATCGACAAATGAATGGATAAAGAAGATGTAGCAAATACATACAATGGAATATTAACCATAAAAAGAAATGAAATTGTTATTTTTAGTGAGGTGGATGGACCTAGAGTCTGTCATACAAAGTGAAGTAAGTCAGAAGGAGGAAAACAAATACAGTATGCTAACACATATATATGGAATCTAAAAAAAAAAAAAAAAAGGTTCTGAAGAACCTAGGGGCAGGACAGGAATAAAGACGCAGACGTAGAGAGTGGACTTAAGGATACAGAGAAGGGGAAGGATAAGCTGGGACGAAGTGAGAGAGTGGTTTTGACATATATACACTACCAAATATAAAATAGGTAGTGGGAAGAAGCCGCATAGCACAGGGAGATCAGCTCGGTGCTTTGTGACCACCTAGAAGGGTGGGATAGGGAGTGTGGGAGGGAGACGCAAGAGGGAGGGGATATGGGGATATATGTATACGTATAGCTGATTCACTTTGTTATACAGCAGAAACTAACATGACAATGTAAAGCAATTATACTCCAATAAAATGTTAAAAAAATAAAATTAAAAAAATAAATATAAAGGAATAAAATACAGTCTGTTTTTAATACCTGCGGGTTTTGCTTGTGCAGGTAGGGTGGGCTGACTGTACTATGCCATTTTGTATAAGGGACTTGAGCATAGGCAGATTTTGGTATCTGCAGAGGTTCCTGGAACCAATCGCCCACAAATACTGAGGGAAGACGTTAGATAATTATTCATGTCATGGAGTAAAATAGAACAAGGAAGAAATATAAGGGAAAGTGTGTATGGAGAACTGTTGTTTTAAGAGACTTATCAAGAAAGGCTTCACTGAGAAAGTGGCATTTGATTAAACCTGTTGGGAAAAATACATGTGTGTATATATATATGTTTAAGGTGTATAATGTGTGTGTGTTTATATATGTGCACATGAGGTTTATATATATATATATTCTGTTTAATTAAATAGATGAAAAAGACTAAAAATTCCAAGGCAATACCCAGATTAGTATAGGACATCTGGTTAATTTGCAGATAAAATGTTTAAATATAACTGCTTCTGTCAATCAACCTTAATTCAAACTGAAAAATACCCAAAATATTCAAATAATTGTTAGTAATGGAAAATTTTAGTTACTTAAAATGAGAGCTAACAGCCTCTTTTCTTTAATTTCTGGCCGATTACTAATACATTCTTTGGTGATCAGCTCTGGTCATAAAATTGAGTGTGATTGATCATTATAAAGTGTGAACTAATGATGATTAATTGTACTGACTAAACACAACTGCTAAACCCTACGACTCTTCAACTTGTCATTGTTGAAAAAAATTTACCCTAAATGCAATAAGAAGCTGATGCAACTTATTTGTTTTAAACATAACATTTTTCTGGGTTTTAATTACACTAAGTATACTTGCATAGATCCCTAAATAACTTACTAATAATGACTGATATTTAATATGACTTTTAAAATAAATATGTCCTAAAGGCCAAAAGCATCATGATTTGGTTAATAGTGAATAATGTATCTTATAAGAAAAGAGTCATCATAGCATAAGAAGTTACTTTTTCAGGGTTTTTTTCCTATACCTAATATTTTATACACTAGTGTCATTTGTTTTGCTCTGTCAGTTACCTTGGAGAAACATAAGCACGACTTTAACGCACATAAAGAAAAATTTAAATGCTTTTGATAGTGTGATCTTTTAAATGAAAACATCATCACTGCTGGAGAAGAAAGGTCTATGAACAAACAATTATGGCAGAGTTTCTCAACTTCAGCAGTATTGTCATTTTGGGATGGATGACCTTTCCTTATGGAAGACTGTCATAGGCTTTGTAAGGTATCCTGTCCACCACCCACTAGATGCCAGTAGAATCCCCTCACCTACCAACCTGGTCGTGACAACCAAATATCTTTCCAGACCTGGCCCAATGTCCCCTGGGGGACAAATCACCCCTGGTTAAGAATCCTTGGTACTGAAAATGCCTTCTTATATTAATAGTTGTATTAATAATAGTAAATAGGTTAGCAGATTTATTTACTGAGCACAAATTATTACCATGTGTTCTGATGAGTGGTAAAATATATATCATCTCATTCATTTATTTCATCTATCGTATGAGGAAGCACTCTAGTGATGGTCATCTCAGAGATATGGGAACAGAGCTCCAAGAGGTTGACTTGCATGTCCAAAGCCCTGTAGCCAGTAAATAGCAGAGAAAACATTTGAAGTCAGCAAGTCATAGCTGTCTTATTTCAGGAATTATACTCTTGACCACTTTTCTTAATTCCCATTTCCTTAAAGCTTGAAACTGAAATGTTTTTAATGGATTCAAGAATCAAAATGTAAAAAAAAAAATTTATAGCCAGTAAAAAATGGTTTAGACTTTTTAGAGACCCAGGTAAATACTATGGGTGGCATTTAGAGTACACCAAACATACATTATACCACATCACATTGTTCATCAGTTGGTTCTGGGGAAAGTGTTTCGCTGCTTATTGGCTTTGGCTGACAGATCCAAGGAGTAGGAAGGCATGGGCAGGAGGACCTCTCAAGAGGTTGCAAAGTACTAAAGACTGGGACAAATGCCAGGAATAAAGAAAAACTGAACCGAGTGGAAAAAAAAAAAAAAAGCCTCTCTATAGAGAGTATGTTAAACCTGCCAGATCAACAGAATAAAATAGAAACATCTGACAGATTCTCTGTTAACCAGGATATTAGAATTGATGAATTGAAAGCAAAACTGAGATAAAAATTCAAGTATCATTATATTTTTTATAATAATGGGCTCTTAAAATAGGAGTATTGGACAGAGTTCTCGTCAGTCAGTTGGAAGAGCTCTTGAACAGGTGTATCTCTTACTTGATGATGCCAAAACGTTTAACATGATGGCAGTTTTCTCATTATGGCAGTCACTCCTTTGATTACAGTCAATTGCCAACTTAACTTTTTTATTAAAAAATTAACTTGTAGCACAATTGCAAAATAAATTTTCTCATTGATGTTAATGCATGTATATGCTAATGAGTTGCTTATGTGAATCATCAAATAGCAGTTAACAGGAATGAATATGAATTATACTAGAAACCAAATCAAATCGAAACAAACAAAAACCTTATCACCATGTAAAATTTTCCAATTCTAGAGCAGGAAGGGGGCTGATTTCTGAACAAGCTTTCACTACAACAGGTTGACAGATGAAAATGGAAACAAATGGAGGAGAGAAAAGATCCTAGTGTATATAAAATAGTTTAATTCATACTAAAACCCAGCAATATAGATCATGAAGAAAAGAATGAGTTGATCATTAATTCTGTTTAATTAATTGACTATTAGTTTTCTACTGCAGCATGACGAATTACCACAAATTGAGCAGCTTAAAACAACATGCTTACTGTCTCAGTTTCCATGGGTCAAGGATAGGTTACAATCCAGGTGTTAACCAGGACAGCATTCTCATCAGAGGCTGGACTGGAGAAAGAGTCACTTCCAGAGGCTTTCAGGTTGTTGAAAGCATAAGTCTCCTTACAGTTATAGAACTGAGGTCCTCACTTCCCTGATGGCCTTTGACTTGGGACTGCTTTCAGCTCCTACAAGTTGCTTGCATTTTCTGGACAGGGCCCTCTCATAAGATGGCAGCTTATTTCTTCAAAACCAGGAAGAGAGAGACATCTTCCTGACAGGCTTGCATATAAATGCATGCTTGCATACTTTTACAGAGAACTACATGCTTCCATATAAAAATATATTCATATACATATATAGGTGTGTATGTGTGTTTTTATACAGGGATAAATAGATATAGATGGAGATACAGATATAAATATACATATATGTATATATATACATACTTTTACATACATCTGTATATATATATATATACAGATGTATGTAAATGTAATCATGAGAGTGACGTCTCAGCACCTTTGCCATGTTTTATTAGTAACAAGCAAATCACAGATCCAGTCCACATTCAGATTAGAAGATTATACAGAATAAAAACATAGGAGGTATCCTAAATTTTGTCCAACACAACTACTCTGAAAAGCATTAGTTCAGAACAACCTATGACAGATACACAACTTTTACCTTGTTGGTTTTAAAATTTCAAATGAAAAAGCAAACAAACAAAAACACCAAAAACCATAACCATGAAATCAGAAGAAAATGTTCATTTTAAAGAAACAAATATTTTACCTCTTTGTAGAATACAATATCCTAAGTATAACATTAACATCTGTTTCAGAATAAACTTCTTCTTCACTGGAAAAAAGACATATTTGGCAACTCTGGCAAGTGACAATGTGACATTTCCAGGTCTCTTTGCATGAGAGAGAAGAATCCTTAGAAAGATGTTTTGCAAAAACTTCTCTCCAATCCTCCTTCCACTAGCAGCCTACAGGACAGTCACAAATATGTCATCAAATCTAACGTTTCCTCTCAAAGGAAATCCTGGTAATTAAATTGCTACCATACATTATTACTCAATTTGTTAAAACTTTTACTTATTAATACAACTCCTTTAGACTTAGCTTAACTAGATTTTTGTCACTCTGACTATTAAAAAAGAAAGCATACATAAAATATTGGTTAAGATTGTCATAATATTTATTCACTTTCAGATCTCTTTTTTTTTATTTTAAGAAATTTATTTTAACTTCACCAAAAATTCTGTTATGTTTGTTCACTTGTTTTGTATTTTCAATTCCACATATAATTGAAATCATGCAGTATGTGTCTTTCTCTGTCTGACTTATTTCACTTAGCATAATACCATCTATGTCCATTCATGTTGTCACAAATGGTAAGATTTCATTCTTTTTTCTGGCTGAGTAATATTCCTATATGTGTATGTATATTCTATATACATATATATAGAATTATATTTTTTTATATATATGTATAAAATATCACATCTTTATCCATTCATCTAGTGATGGGCATTTAGGTTGATTCCATATCTTGGCTTATGTAAATAATGTTGCACACTGGGGTACATATATCTTTCCTAATTAGTGTTTTTATTTTCTTCAGATAAATATCCATGAGTTAAATTGCTGGATCATATGATAGTTCTATTATTAATATTTTGAGAAATACTCATACTGTTTTTCCATAGTGGCAGCACCAATTTACATCCCTACCAAAAATGCACAAGGGTTCCCTTTTCTCCACATCCTCGCCAATACTTGTGATTTGTCTCTTTGATAATAGCCATTCTGACAGGTATGAGGTGATATCTCATTGTAGTTTTGATTTGCATTTCTCTGATGATTAGTGATGTTGAGCATCTTTTCACGTGCCTATTGTCCATCTGTATGTTTTCCTTGGGAAAATGTCTATTCAGATCCTCTGCCCATTTCTTAATCAAGTTTTTTTTTTTTGATGTTGACTTGTAAGAGTTCTTTGTATATTTTGGATATTAACCCCTTATCAGATATATTGTTTGCAAATATCTTCTCCTGCTCAGTAGGTGGGGTTTTCATTTTGTTGGTAGTTTCCTTTGCTGTGTGAAAGCTTTTTAATTTGATGTAGTCCCATTTGTTTATTTTTGCTTTTGTTTCCCTTGCCTGAGGAGATGTCTCCAAAAAAATTAGCTTAAAGTTAATGATAACTGCTTTGACCAAACACTATAGTATTCCATAGTGTACCAAGCGAAAGAGAAATGCAGCAATATTGAAAGACTATTTCTGTCTTTTCTCTAAGCCAGTGGTACCTATATCAATTCAGTTAATTATTTTTTATCTTGGGTAAATAAGAATCTCTGTGTTTTAGAGTGTATGTTAAATGAGGCTGTGTTGCTTTCCTAGGGGTGCCATAACAAATTAACTGCAAACTTGGTCAACTAAAACAATAGAAATTTATTCTCTCCCAGTTCTAGAGGCTACATAACTGAAATAAGAATGTAGGCAGGGTTGGTACCTTCTGAAGGATCTGAGGCGTAATCCAGTCCATGGCTCCCTGCTGGCTTCTGGTGGCTGCAGGTGATCCTTGGCATATAGATGTTTATCACTCCAGTCTCAGCTTCTGTCTTCATGTGGCCTTCCCCTCTCTGTCTCTGTGTGTCTCAAATATCCCTCTCCTTTCTCCTGTAAGGATACCAGTCACTGGATTAAGCCCCCCCCCCAAATCCAAGAAGATATTAACTCAAGATTCTTAACTTAATTACATCTGCACATATCTTATTTCCAAATAAGGTCACATTCACAGGTACAAGGGGTTAGGACTTGGACATTTCTCTTGGGAGGGACACTACCAACCCGTTATAGAGGCAACAATGAACAGTTGCTGTGTGTAAATAAAAGCAAATTCTAAATATAAAAAGCTATACAATATAAATTTTGGCATATAAAAATCAAATGTCTTTACGGTTTTAGCATTAACTACTATTACTTGATCATTTAGTCTCAATTCTCATACAGTGTCTCCAACAAAATTTTATGGAGGCAAATCAGGAACCAGAAGACCAGGGGATACATGCTAATATTTTATACGCAACTAACAAGAAACTAGAATGAAATTATGCATATTAGAATTAGAAACATAAACATCAGGATTCTTAGAGATATGAATGACACATAACATTATCTTTTGAATTTGGCCACTCTTCCATTTCAGTGAAAACATGTAAAAATTTGATGGGTAATATTGGTCACTGACAAAGAAGAACATTTAAAATGAATCTCCTTCTTCAGATGATATTTACATTTCTTCCCCTCAAAGTTAACCGTATTATTACTAAGCGCGTTATAGCAAATTAAATTTCTGATGGGTTCAAAAAGTAATTTCAATGGCTAGCTTCTTAGTTTTCAAAGGTATTTTAGTTAAACATGCAAAGACTGACTCAGTTCCTCTCCTTCAAGGACAACTGATTTCATATATTATATATTCTTAATTTTTAAGTCTTATTGTCAGAAAAAAGCACACAGTGGATCTTGCAACAGCATTTTTTAAATTGCTGAGGGAAATTCCATTTAAGTAGAAAACAATAATAAATGCCTTACTTCCTATAAAAATAGTCTTTCAGACACACACTTAGGCTTATAGGAATGTCTGTATTTGAAAGTTAGCATAAACATGTTCAAATATATATATGTGCACATGCACAACTTTTGATACTGAGGATATACATCTCCATTCATTTCAAGGTTTGTTGCTACCAGCAAGCTAGCAGCTCAGGAAGCACTGCATTAAAGTGACCGCCATCAATATTTTCATATAAAAATGTGATGGTAATATTAAACCAGGATATCTGTAGTTACCTGAAAGGTGGATTTCTTTGTAAACAGCTTACTATCTTCTTGACAAATCAGCAGACTAAGCCAGGTTATGAATAATGATAACTAGATATATTATATTGAATTCTTTACTAGATTAAGTGATTAGAGCAAAGGTTATGCTACTTAGAACCAATCCAGTTGGTTTAAGAAGTAGTGAGTTATTCCTCAGTATAAAAACATATTTCATTTTGGCATTATTTGAACGCCTTTGATTTTCTGAGACTTTTTATAATAAGAAAAATTCATTTAGTTATTTGGAAAATATTTATTAAGTGCCAACTGCATTATGTGCGTTGAGTAGGAGGCAGCCTGTAGGATAACCTAAGACCTCACTTCCTAGTGTTTACACCTTCATGTAATCCCTTTCACTCCAGTGTGGGCTGAATCTAGTGACCCACTCTTGATGAATAGAATAGGGCAAAAGGAATCCTGATGTCACTTCTGAGATTAGGTTACAAAAGGACTGTGACTTCTGTCTTGTTCACTTTCTCTTGCCTTCACACTTGCTTGCTCAGATGGAAGCCACCTGCCATGTGTAAGCTACCTTACGGAAAGACTCAAATGGCAAAGAATTGATTGAGACTTCCGGCCAACAACCAGTGAGGAACTGACCTCCTCAGTCCGCCAGCTTGTGAGGACCTGGCTCCTGCCAACAACAGGTGAGTGAGCTCGAGAGTGGATCCTTCCTCCGATGAACCTTAAGGTAACTGTAACCCCAGCCAGTACCTTGATTGCCTCATTGTAAGAGACTCTGAATGGGAGGACCTAGCTAAGGGGATGCACAGGAACTGTGAGATAATAAATGTGTGTTGTTTTAAGCTGCTGAGTTTTTGGATAATCTGTTATGCAGCAATAGATATTTAACCCACTGTTGATACTAGTGAGAAAATCAGAAATAATATGTGTAAGGAATACAGGAAGACAGTAAGTTCAATATGTCAGTCTAGTCCTATTTAAAGTTGGGGTGCATGAGAGTATTTTGATGTAGGAGTGTGTGTTTATGTGTGCGCACGTATCTGTGCTTTTTACACTTGATGTAAAATATATGACTATTTTCCTGGAACATGTCATATTTGCCTCACAATTTTATAGGCATAGGAAATGATAACATTCAGAGTTAACTCCTGTTAAATAAGAGATTCTAGCACATAATAACATCTCTATAGTCTATCTGACATGAAATTGTTATTAATTTGAAATACACTTCAGTATTTTTGTCTTCTCTCCCTGTAATCCCTTTCAATTTTAAAAAGCAGACTGCAGAGGTGACAATTACACAAACTACAAATGAGCCAAAAGAAAGATTGTAGCAGGATAAGCAACTTAAGAAACAACCTGCTATGTAACTTACTTGGATTTTGACATTGAGTTGAATAAAATCAGTTATTTGAGAAAAATTGTTTAAAATAAATTATTTCCCATGCCTTATTTTTACAACTAGAGATATAGCATTCATTGTGTCACATTCAACAAGCATATACCTGTTTTAGAAGCGTGAATCAGTATCAGTCAAGCACTACATTTCTTTTATAAATTGATGGTTTAAAACATGTAGTTGGAATGAATTTAAAAGATGGGGAAAGTATAAGAGTGATTAGCTTCCTCTAAAATGTTGTTAGAAAAGTTCCAGCCAGAAAAATTAGCTTCACTTTACCCATTAGAGAGAAGGGAAGCTTGGGGAAAGCTATATGTTTAGACTTTTTAGCTGAGGCTGATAATAAATATTTTCTTCCTTTCTAATCATATAAACTTTTGAATATATACACATCCATACATAGTTTGTTGTTGTCTGGTCTGGAAAAACATACATATAAAAATTAAGAGCCTTCCTTTTTCTAGTTCAAATATGACCTCTTATGGGAAATTGCCTTCAGCATGCAGAGTTAGACATTCCTTTGTTTACATTTATAACGTGTTAGAATTCTTATTTTGTTCCTTTTCCAAAAAAGAAAATAGATGACTGGAAATATTTGATTCTGTATGTAAAATACATGGCCCAGTCTCAACACAGTGAGAGTTAATTATATTTTTCTGGAACCAATCTCTCAGCACACTCTTACTTTGTGCTTTGTAGTATATTTGTACAAAAACGTTAGAAATTTGCTTTAGTAATAGACGTGTTAGCTGCTTTTTAAGGAAACATACCACAAAAATATGAGAAAATCCCATTTATTTTGTATTTATTAGGGTGGGGGATGTAAAGAGGTGTGTACAGTATCAAACATATCCTCATTCTTGTTCTGAAGTAGAATCTGTACATAGTTGCAGGAAAGAAGCATGGCATAATTCTCAGAGCACTAAACTCCACATTTTATTGACTCTTGTATTGGAGAATTCTACTCTCTCCCAAATAAAAGCAAACAAAATATAACAACAGAAAAACAACAAGTTAATTTACCGGAAAGATTCACATACTCTTACCTTTTCCTTAATAACTTGATACATCTCTTCAATTAAATTAATGAAAATCTGTAGACATTTTTGAAAATGGACTTCCATATGTTTTAAGGGTTATTGGCTTCACTTTATATTCCTATGTAATTACGTTTTTCTTATGAGCACTGGCTAGGTACTAAGTGGAAGGAAAAAGAAAATAGAAGAAAAAATATATCTTCTGCCCATCACCCATATATTTGGGGTCATTTTATCTGAATTTCTTAAAACATGATGCTTCCTTCACTAAAGTAATACAGAGATTATAAGACCTATTAGGTGTTATCTATCTTTATTACTTTATACAATATATTTATTCAAGTTGTTGCCCAACATATTAATATGTTCAGCTACAAATATGCTCCATAGGAAATTGAATCTTAAATTGATATCTCGGGACTTCCCTGGTGGCGCAGTGGTTAAGAATCCACCTGCCAATGCAGGGAACACGGGTTCTAACCCTGGTCCAGGAAGATCCCACATACCACGGAGCAACTAAGCCCATGCACCACAACTACTGAGTCTGTGCTCTAGAGCCCGCGAGCCACAACTACTGAAGCCCATGCTCCTAGAGCCCGTGCTCTGCAACAAGAGAAGCTACTGCAGTGAGAAGCCCTCACACTACAACAAAGAGTAGCCCCCGCTCTCTGCAGCTAGAGAAAGCCCGTGCACAGCAACAAAGACCCAGAGCAGCCAAAAAAAAAAAAAAAATTGATATCTCAACTAGTATATCAAAGATTCTATCTTCAATAATCAAATCTATTTAAAAATGATGAACATTAGAACATTAGTGATTTTTAAATGATAATGTATAATAAGCTGTAAAGATAATTCTAAAAGAGGGGCTCTACATATTTTTGAATTATGTTAACATATTAATTGTATAGACATCCAAGTTGACTCTTTTGAAATGAATATTTGGATCTATAAATTCCAGTGTATTTCTTAAAAATCATTTACATTACTACATATATCATATATAATCCTACCACATTTAGTGTTTTGGACTTATACCGCTTAAATCCATTTAAAAAGGACATGACCTTCATTTTGGCGTAATTTCTGGAATACCTTGAGACCATTTCCATTTAATTTTTTTTGAATACCACCATGATTGAACTAGTTCTCAATGTCCTTAACTAAATTTATGCTTCCTGGTGGAACTGCTTTTGTTAATGTATAAAACAAATTATTAGAAAAGTCATCAAAATAAAAATTGGTTGGTATCTTGAAAATTGTCCCCAGAATGTGAAATTACATTAGGAAATAATCCTTACTTTGCCAACTGGGTAGATTAATTGCATAGGAACATAAATACTTAAGCTTACTGGAAAACTGAGCAGTTCGAAATTATTTAATAACCAACATTTAAATAATTTCAACGAATGATACTAGCCAGTAATACTAATTAAAAAAATGTGACCCTTGCTATGTAGATATTTTTCTGTATGTGAAGAAAGGACATAATTGGTGTTGATTAACACTTCATATGGATTGACTATAATTACACTATCTATCTCAAAATAATCCCCTTGATTGATACTAATTTAAACAGTTAACAACCAATTTTACATGTAATATTTAAATAAAGCAATACAGCACTATGATGACTGTTGATGGAATATAGTCTTCCTGGTAAGTTCTCATTTATACTTAACACTGTCTCTTTAAATGATATATTGCTCTTTCTTGCTATTGCTATCAGTAGCTTTCATGTTGTGTGGGAGGGGAGAGGACATTTAATTTTCCTTTATAAACAATCTTCAATAAAAGAGGGGCTAGGTAGACTATTTAGAATTTTCATGCTTTCAAGCACTGCTTCTCAAGTGTTAATATGTATAAAAATCACATGGGGAACTTATTAAAATGAAATTCTCATTCAGCAATTTTGGGATTGGGTCTGTGATTCTGCATTTTTAGTAAGTTCCCAGTTACTGTGGATGCTGCTGTGGGTAAGCAATTTTTTAAAGAATAAGAACGTACTCTACCTTCTCTTTTGGGGTTTACTAGTATACATATGTGTATATTAGACTTTGGCTAGTAAGTATACATACTCATACTGAAACTCTATATTCTCCCCAAAGATAGTATCAAGATACTATTTATGGTTCTTATTTTCTGTTTTAGAATCCTTTCTTTGTTTTTTTTAATTCCATTGGCTAGAGAAAATTCTTCCCTTTGAATCCTAAACCCCATTTAGATGTTTTTCATTTTTGTTTCCCCTTCGATTTGGACACAGGCTATATCTGGATTTGGATCTAGGATAAAGACTCAGTGGCAATTGTCAATCACACTGGATATTGTATTTTACATTTAGGAAGCAAGAATGTGTTTGGAATCTGAGAATAACATAATTAGATTTCTCTGTTCTTTAACAAGTTGTCTGTCCATCTCTATCCCAAGACTTCCATGGCAACTATAAACTCTGTGTGTAGTAATTTCAGCTGGGAATTGATGTTGATTTAAGAATCTAAAGCCTTAGGCTATGATTATAAAATTTAGATGCTCATCTGAAGATCGAATTTGAAGATTGAGGCTTGCCAACTCTAATCCTGGCAATGCTTATTTCCTAATGCTGGCATGCCCAACTGCTAGTAGGGCATGCTTGGAAAATATCTGAAATCTAACACTGCCATTTAGACCAAGTTTTGTTCACTATAAACCAGAATCTGAATACACGCAATGAAACCACATGGCAATACTCAGTTAGTTACAAGGAGTTTACACAGAGGATCCAGAAATATTTTTTATTATAATATTATATTATAATTATAATTATAATATAATATTATAATAATTTTTTTTTTATATAATAAAATAAGAACATAAATTAAATGAAATCTGATACAGACCACAGAAATCCATATATTCACATACTAGTTTGCAACTAGTGTTGAATTTGGGAAGTACTATTCACAAAGTAAAATTTTTGGTTCTTGAGTAAGAACTTCTCAAAAAGAATTTTGTGACGCCGCCTTCTTCAAATATAGTCTCAAGAGCTAGGCTTATTCAAGTTGGAAAAACTCTCCGACTCTCCAGAGACTTATATCGGATTGGCCAAAAAGTTCATTCGGGTTTTTGCATAGGATATTAGGAAAAACTCGAATGAACTTTTTGGCCAATCCAATATATTGCCTAAACTTTCTTAGTTCTTGAAATAGTTAGACTTTGTCTTCAGTGAGATTACACCATTATGCTCCTTTCAGACTCCACAGTAAAGACAAGTAACTTTGCCTATACCATTCCTGTAACAATTTAACTTTTTTCTGATCGACTTACTCACACTAAGGTGAAGGCAAAGGGGTACAGACCAGGCCTTAACAGAGTTTTAAAAAATGTAAAAAACAATTTAGTTCGCAGACAAGCCAGAAACGATAGAGGGGTGAGTTGAATCATGGATGTCATTTGCTGAACCTTGTTGTAGACAATGCATTGAGAGGATCAGTATTTGAATGATCGATGACTAAGTTGAAAATAGTGCTGGATTTAAAAGGTTAGATTGAAATGTAGAGTTATGGGAGAGGTATTGTGCATAGTAGGAATAAATATAGCTGGAAATACAGGGAAAATAAATTAGACAAAGAGAGATTTGTGTTTGCTAAGGGAGAACATTGAGTCATGATTTTGAATGTTATAGAAACCTTTTAGGTTTGTTTTGATGGAGGATAAGCGCCTGATGGGAACACTGCAGTAGGAAATTAATCTGATGGTGGTGTTCAGGATGAGATGGTTTTACTGAAGGCTGGAAACTCTGTTAAAAGACTAGTACAATTATCCAAGTGTGAGAAATTGATCTAGAAAAGTGGTAATAAAAATAAAGAGATAATAATGAGGTTACCAGTATCAAAATAATTGGAGTCTGACCTAATGAGATATCTTAAGTTAAAGAGGGGGAAAAAGAAATTCAGACATATTTCTGAGGGTCTGAATTTGTATAACAAGAAAAATGATGGTACCATTGTTTCTGACAGTGAAATTGGCGAGATGAGCAGTTTGAAAGGAAAGATTGTGATTTTAGTTAGACATACTTTTGTTAATGAACTAGGACTTCTAAATGAAAATGCCCAGCTGCCCGTTAATTATAATAAAGCCAATATTCATCAAGCAGAAAGGAAAAGAAAAACTTTTGAAAGAAACTGGAGTAATTAAAACTACAGAAGTACTAATACATGATAGTATCTCTGAGATGGGGGAGGTGTGAGGGAGGCAGAGGTGGTCCATTGTGGCAGGTTTATATCTTACAAAGCTATGTTTTTGGCCCCAGGCTTACAATTCCATTTTGAAGGTGCAAATAGCCATATTCTCACCCTTTGGGAATGTTCAATTTCTATTCAAACATAAGTGCTTGCTGTGTGAGAGACTGCATGTCACTGTTTGCTAGTGTGAGGCAAAGTCGCAACAGAGGTTAACAAAAGATTTTTCCGGTAGGTGTATTTTCCTGCTAGATGAAATATAAGCTTCATAAACTGAGCATTATAATCTCAAGAAGGATTTTGCTTCAGGCTCATCTCTTCTCCCATGGGCTGTGGAGGTGTGTGTATGAGCCAATTTGCACCCCTTCACAGCACTTTCATTCATCTAAAATTACAATACAATCCTTATGTGATTTTTATGCACCCAGAGGAATTAAGCTCATCATTACTATTATGACAGTAAAGCTCTCATAAGAAGTTGCTATGTTGGAAGTTTTCCCAAATGATTCATTCGGGTTTTCATCCCTACCTCCAAGTATATAATTACCCATTTCCATTTTTAAGATACTTAACATGTATTGTAACTGGTGTTTTAAAATATTTATTTAAGGGAATTTTAGTAAGACTCACATGGTTTATAGAAAACAAACTATATTTTGGCCAACATATTTTCTGTGTTCCCAAAATGTATACATGAAGGCAGGAGTTTAGAATTACATTGTTAGCTCAAATGAAGATATGTTAAGAGCTTTTTTTTCCCTGACTAACGCAAGCTAAATGTCTGTTGAACACGTCCTCCAATCAGAATGTATCTATCTTTCACATATTTCATCTTAAACATAGTTCATTGAAGTACCTATATTTAATCCTCCAGAACAATCAAAACACAGGAACTTCAATGCATTTGGTAGTTATTTGTACACAAATTAGACATCCTTTTTTGATTATTTAAATTGCTTTGTTTTTAGAGAAATAAAAATTAAAATTTCAGAGGTCTTTTATTAAAATCTCATTCAAACTTTTATAAGATAAAAACGCTAAGTAAAACAGATAATAAACTGTTTTCATTTGATAGCTGATTACCTCAATTATCCTTGTCAGCTGGGAATGAATTATTCCTGTAGCTGTGCTTAGAAATAGTGGTGAACAAGGGAGGGCTGTGCCCTATGTTTCCCCACCCAGAGGAAGGGGTAACATAAAAATATAGTAGACCATAAAGCATATGTACATGAAATGAATTATATGTATATGTATATGTGTGTGTGTGTGTGTGTGTATATACACTAATGCATACTGAAGAATAAGTTAATGCTTTTTCTTCCCAGAAACACTGGAACAGTAACATTTTTCTTCTATAAATTAAAACAAAGAAAAACTACAAGCTCCATTTTATGGAACTAGTCACTATTAGCTTGTGACCTTATACCTCATCCTCACTGTACCCAATTGCTATCTATGAGAAGTGCTATCTTTGGAAAAGAAACAGTTTCTGAGGAGATAGTATGTTCATAAGAAGTCCTATTATTAATAGCATAATTATCTATATATACTATTACCCTATACATTATATCACTTGCTCAATAAACGGGCAAAATGGAAATTATTCCAATTTTATTGTTCAAGGCCAGAACAGAAACCTATGCTTTTGTAAACAAGCATATCACTAGAGGGAAGGTGATTAAACAGTGATGTGTCCTGACCCCTGCAAATGAGGAACCCAAGTATAGTTGAGTCTAAGCAGAAAGAATCTTTCCCTACTGCCTGGCACCTCTATAGATATGATAGAGCAGAAATGTTCAGAGCAGGAAAACACTGCTCACCATGGAGAGAGTTCAGACACACCCATCTAGCTCAGAGAAACAATGTGGAAGTATGGTCTGGTCTTCCTTGGAGTGAAAATGAAAAGACCAAGAATTCAGTGGTAAGGTGTCCAGAGTTTAGCTAAGCTACTCTGTGGTATTGCTGCGTTGGCGGCATCCATTCTGTTTAGCCAAGCAGGCTGTGGAGGCCTTAAACTGACACTAGCCCCTGATGCAAATGCATGCTCTAGACAGCAGCCTACAGAGTCACAAGTAAGTGTAGGTTCCTGGTATGACTTCCCCAAGGGCCCTTGTGATAAAGTCTCCCCTGCCTCCCAGGGCCTTTAACCTTGTGTACTGCTTAGATAAGACCCACCGGGTCTATGATCAATCTGGCCTTAGCCTGGGAACCCAAATGCATTTCACTCACAGCTCCTGGTAAAGGCGTGTGCCCCAGTTCCTACCTTTTTCTCTGCCTGCACCCTGCCTTGACTTCCCCTTGCTGTACATCTCCTTCAAGACCTGTGAGTAATAAACTTTTCTATTTCAGTTCCCTTGTGGTCTTTTGTTGAACCTAGCTCACTATCTCGTAGATATCCTGGGATGGGGGGTTTACTTAACAAATGTTAATTTAACAAAGTCACAAAACAAGGAGATATCCTATAGCAAATTTTGCTATATTGCCTTACTAAGGATACTGCCTTAGTAAGAAAAAAAAAAAGTTTACCCTTTACAGCCTTTATTGTTCATTGCACATAAATATAAACACCAGTAGCTATATCGTTCCCATTATTGAATATAGGTTCTGTTATTTCAAGAGATCTCTTTGTTTCCTTCACACAGTCTTGAGTTAAATAAGTCTGGGATATAATATTGTATTTAGATTGCTGGAATGAATGGATAAATATTTATCACATTTAAGAATGTATTCATTTTTGGCTTCATACTATTGGTATATAAATAAAAAAGAGTATGGAAAAAAGCACACCAAAATAACAGCGATTATTCTTGTTGAGTGAGGTTAAAATAATTTATTACTTTCTTTGTATGCTTTTGCATAGTTTTCAACTGTTTAATTACTAATAGAGGTAAGGTAGCTAAGAACTAAGCTCTGGCTTAAACTGCCAAAATTTGATTTCCAACTCTGCCATTTAGTAACTGTGTGTTGAAGCTAATCTCTTTATATTAAGATTCCTCATTGAAATGGATGGGTTATTGTGAAGCTAAGATTTAAATATACATAGACATTAAAAGTTCAATAGTATTACTATTAGTTCATTATTAATTAATTAACTTATTTTGTAATGAAGGAAAAAAGAGAGATTTCTGATTTGTTTAAGTGTTAGAAATCCTGAGAACTAAGAGATGAATTGCACTAGTGGGTCTTTTTAAGCTTAAGGTATACAACATGTTAATTTGATGCACTTACATATTGCAAAATGATTACCACCATAGCATTAACTAACACCTTCATCACATCATATAAGATCAACTCTCTTAGCAAATTTAAAGTGTATAATACAGTATTATAGTCACCATACTGAACCTTAGGTCCCCAGAACTTATTCATCTTATAACTGGAAGTTTGTACTCTTTGACCAGTGTATATTGATTTACCCTGCCCTCTAGCCCCTGGTAACCACCATGCTACTCCCTGTTTCTGTGAGTTTGGCTTTAGTATTTTTTAACTGGACTTATTTCATCAACTGATTTCAAGATTTATTATAAAGCTGCAATAATCAAATCAGTGTAGCAGTGGCTCAAAGACAGAAAAATAAATGAATGGAGTAGAAAATCCAGAATTAGTCTCACACATATTTGGAAAACTGTTTTGACAAAGCTTAAAAGGCTTTTGGAGTTAACATTCTGGAGTTGACTTTAAGATGCAGCCTACTTAGCTCATAAATAGGAATGGAAGCCTACTTTTACTAAATTGTTTTATTTTAATCAAATACATACATATTAGTGCTACTTTCTGACAATGAATACCTGTGATAGAGTATTATAGGCAATCTATAATATTTATAAATAGAAAACTACAAATATGCACTTTTAAATTCAGATGACTAGGCAAAAAAAAAAAAGAAAAGAAAACCTACATAGAAAAAAAACAATGTTAGGAAATAAAAGTATAGTGAAATGGAAAGAGGATTACTTTACTAGCAATGTGACCATGAAGTTATTTAATCTTGCTGTAAAGTTTGGATATAAAAGACTAACCACACAGAGGTGATATCAGAATAAACAGTATCAATAAACAGATCTTTATCTGCTTGACGGGTTAGAAGATATAGTTTAGCAATACCAGGGCAGCTGGAAAATTAAGCATGGGAAAATACCAAAAAGATGGAGAGGCTCAAAATGTTCAGAAAAGCTGTCTTCAAATCTTTGACTGACACACAGAATTGTGTAAGTGTTGGGAAGGCTCTAAGAAACCAAGTGGAAGACAGGGATGGAATGTTTAAAAACACTGAGCAGAAATTGCAACTGCTGCCCATCTCATGGGAAACACAGTATCAGTATTAAGTTTGAATCCTGCCAAAGTGGAGGTACATGGAAATACCTTGGGCTTTCCATTGAAAAACCAGAAGAGACTTACATCAGGCATAAAAAGTGCAGCCCTGAATTAAGGGATTCACTCCAAGAGCAAGGGAAAATCTAAAACAGGTTGACTTTAATAAAGCACAAAACCAAGTTCCCATTTTTACAAGGCAATAAGCCAGCAATTTGAGTGCTAAACAAAAAATAATACTCCTCAGAGGAAGAAAACAGAAGCCAGAGTGTCTACAATGTATTATCCATAATTACAGTATATCCTTGTATACTTGAAGAAACAGGAGAAGCTACCTCGTGATATTGGAATTAGCATAAGTGGAATTTAAAGCAACTATCAAAGAATTAAAGCAGGAGTTCTCAACTGGGGTGTTTTTTGACCCCCAAAGTGGGCATTTAGCAATGTCTGGTGGTATTTTATTGTTACGACTGGTGGGTGTGTTGCTGGCTGGCGTGAGTAGAGGCCAAGGATCCTGCCAAACGTCCTATGATGCACAGAACAGCATCCCCAAACAAATTATGTGGTTCAAAATGGTAATGCTGCTTAGAAAATCTGACTTAGAGAAAAATAGTGACACAGTGAAAAAACGTCTGGGAATTCTCAGTAGAAAAGATATGAACTATAAAAAAGTTTACAAAATAGCCGATATCTCTGTTATTAAGGAAATGAAATTTAAAACCACAACAAGATACCTTTGTTTTTTTTTTTTGGCTGTGCCGTGCAGTATGTGGGATCCTAGTTCCCTGACCAGGGATGAACCCATGGCCCCTGCATTGGGAGCACAGAGCCTTAACCACTGGACCGCCAGGGAAGTTCCAACAAGGGACCATTTTAAACTGACTATAATGGCTATAATTTTTAAAAGGCCAAAAAGTGTAAGTGTTGAGGATGAGGAAGAACTGTAACTCTCATGTATTGGGGGATTAGACTGCAGAATAGTGTAGTCATTCTGGAAAACAGTTTGTTTCTTCAAAAGTAAAGCCTAAACTCACCATATGACACAGAAATATGATTCTTATGAATCTACACACAGTGAAATGTACATATAGACACACACACACACACACACACACACACACACACACACACAAAGATTTTTACACTTAGTTCCATAGCAACATTATTCATAAGAAGCAAAAATTTGGAACAGCCCAAGTGTCCATCACCGGTGAATGAAAAAAATATAAAAAATAAACAAAATATTATATGTTGTAATATGGGTAAACTTCATAAAATTGTCTTTAGTGAATGAAACCAGATGCAAAGGACTGCATACGGTATGATACCATTTATAACAGCAGTCCCCAACCTTTTTGGCACCAGGGGCCGGTTCTGTGGAAGGCAGTTTTTCCATGGATTGGGGGTTGGGGGATGGTTTCAGGATGATTCAAGAGCATTACATTTATTGTGCATTTTATTTCTATTATTGTTACATTTAATACATAATGAAATAATACAACTCACCATAATGCAGAATCAGTGGGAGCCCTGTGCTTGTTTTCACTTGGAACTCACTGATAGGGTTTTGATATGAGTCTGCAAACAGTTGATTTATTATGGTCTCTGTGCAGTCAGACCTCTCTGCTAATGATAATCTGTATTTGCAGCCACTCCCCAGTGCTAGCCTCATCTCTTCAGCTCTACCTCAGATCATCAGGCATTAGATTCTCATAAGGAGCGCACAACCTAGATCCCTCACGTGTGCAGTTCACAGTAGGGTTCACGCTCCTATGAGAATCCACAGCCGCTGCTGATCTGACGGGAGTCTTAGCTCAGGCGGTAACGCGAGCAATGGGGAGCTGCTGAAAATACAGATGAAGCTTCGCTCACTTGCCCGCCACTCACCTCCTGCTGTGCGGCCTGGTTCCTAACAGGCCACAGACCGGTACCGGTCCACAGCCCGGGGGTTGGGGACCCCTGATTTATAAGATATGTATTTAAAAGAGAAATCTTTAAAGACAGAAAGCAGATGTGTTGCTGCCTGGGTTTGGAGGTAGGAATGGGGATCAACTGCAAAAAGGAATCATTCTGAAATGATGGAAATTTTCTAAAACTAGCTTCCCAATTTTATAAATTTGTTTTAAAGCATTGAATTATATACTTACAACTGGTGAATTTTATGCTATATGATTATACTTTAATACAACTGTTTTAAAAAAATAACAAATGAAATTACAAGTAGAAAATTACAATATCTGAAATGAAAAATTCACCAGATGAGTTTAACAGCAGGTTGGACATGGCAGAAAAAAAAAGAGTCAGGTAAATTGCCGTCAGATCAATAGAAGTAATCTAATCTGAAGAATAAAGAAAAAATTCTTCAAAGCCTTAGGGGACTTATGGAACTGCATCAAGCAGTCTGACATGTGTAAATGAAATCCTCGTTGGAGAGAGACTGGGCTAAAGTATATATTTGAATATATAATAGCTGAAAATCCTCTAATCTTGTGAAATAAATACACTTAAAGATTGAAGAAGCTCAGACAACCCCAAATAGAATAAATACAAACAAAACCACATCTAGGCACATCATGGTCAGACTGCTGAAAACTAAAGTTATGGAGGAAACTTGAAAGTAGCAGAGGAAAAGAAAAGACATAAGGTAAACAGCAATATGTAAGACTACTCATTTGATCAATGGACAAAAAAGGAATGACATCTCTACAGTACTAAAAGAAAAAATCGACACAGAATTCTATGGTGAAAATTTCTTCTAAAATGAAGACAAAGAAATTTTCAACTAAATGCTATATAAAGAAATTCATTACCACCAAACCTATCCTAAAAGAAATGCTAAAGAAAGTTATTCAGGATGAAGAGAATGATATCAGATGGAAACTTGGATCTAAACAAAGGAGGGAAGAACCCTATAAATGGTATATTTGGGGTTAAATATAAAATATTACTTTTCTTAATTTTATGTAAAGATAAACCACTTAAGGCAAAACTAACACCTATGTTTTGTGGAGTTAATAACATGTAGCTGCAAGTAAATGAAAAAGTAGCAAAAAAGTCAGGAAGATAGGAATAGCTTTACATTATACATGAGATGGTATTATATTAGTTTAAGCTAGACAGTGGTAAGTTAAGGATGCATATTATTATAATCACTAGAATAAGCACTATAAAAGTAATATAAAATAAACACCTAAAAACAAAATAGAGGAGATAAAAAATGACAAAAACTACTTGGTTAAGTAAAAGAGAGATAGGAAAAGAGATACAAATAAAAAAAGGATCTAACAAAAAACAAACAGCAGTATGGTATAGATTAAACCCAACCATGACAATAATTATATAAATAGTAAATGGACTAAACACTTTGATTTTAAGGTAGCGATTGTCAGACTGGGATAAAAAGGAAGATTTAGCTAAATAGTCTTTATAAGAGAAAAATATTAATTAAACATAACGATAGAGACAGCTTGAAGGCAAAACATTACTCATCAAAAAGCTAGTATGGCTCTATTAATATCAGACAGACTGTGTTTGTATTTTCAGAAGAAGAGAAATTTCATAATAATAATGAAATAAGTTAATCAATTATATATGCTTATTCACCTACTAACAATTTCAAAATTTTTAAAGCAAAAATTGATAAATAGTTGTTTTAGCACTCCTCTCTCAGTAATTTATAAAATTAGCACACAAAAATCTATAAGGACTTAGAAGATTTAAATAGCAAAGTAAACTACCTTTACCTAATTGACATTTATAGAACAATTACACTCAATAATTATAGAATGCACATTGTTTTCAAGTGCATGTGTTTAATATAACAAACCTAATGAAGTAAAATAAGTTTCTGTAAATTTCAAGTGTCAAAATAGTACAGAATGTATTCTCTGACAAAATCAGAATTGAAATGGAAAACAATAGCAAAAATACATGTAAGAAGTAACTATCTTAAGCATGTAATCACAATTATCATTCCAAGAGTGATTTTTGAGGAAATGACTGGTAAAATTAAAGTTTATATGAAAATGCAAATGATTTAAAATAGCCAAACCAACTTTAAAAAGGCATAAAAGATGGATGATTTCTACTGCTCAAATTTTTCAAGTACTGTAAAGGGACAGAAATTAATAAGGATATATAAATAGATTAATAGAACTGAACATGAAGTCCGGATGTCTGTAAGCTCACATAACATGTGGAAATTGATTTTTTAACAAAAGTAATAAAGCAATTCAAAGAGAAAGCAAAGTCTTTTCAACTAATGGTGTAGGAACAAATGAATATTAAAATCAAGAAAAATGAATCTTCTTCCATATTTTGAAACATATAAAAATTATTCAAAGGTGTATCACAGTCCTAAATATAAAAGATAAAATTTTAAGGATTACAGAAGAAAACATAGGAACGTGTCATCACAGCGCTGGGGTAGACAAAATTTTCCTCAGATACAAAAGCACTAGCAATATGTTAAAAATTTAATAAATTAGGTTTCATTAAAATTTGAAAACTTCTTTCATTAATAGACACTATTAAGTAAATGAAAAAGCAAGACAGAGACTGGGAAAAATATTTGTAAAATTTTCTGGCAAAGGACTTGTATTCAGATAATCTAAAGATTATCCTTCAATTTATAGTTGAAAACAAGAACTACCCAATTAAAAGACTTGAACAAACACTTTACGAAAGAAAATAAGCATGTGGAAGGAGCTCAACATAGTGCTTCATCAAGGAAATGCAAACTAAAACAATGAGAGAGATATCACTACACTCTCTCTAGAATGACTAAATTTTTAAAATGATTAATGTTTTGAGAGTGTGGAGCAACTGAGAAATCTCATGCTATACATTGCTGGTGGAAGCATAACATGGAAAAATATTTGATACTCTCTTATACAGTAAATTAAACACGCACCTGCCCTATAACCTTAAATGTTCACTTCTTGGTGTATAATGAAAATAAATGAATGTGTGCATATTCCCCCACCAATATATGTGAAGAAGTGTTTAGCATCTTTATTTGTATTAGCTCCAAACTGGGAGAGTTGAGGAGATGGTGGGGAAACAAGTTATCTATACACAGGAAAATGGGTATACAAATTTTTGTACATTCATACAGTGGTATAAACTAAGCAAGAAAAAATGATTACTAATAAGTACAAAAACATGGAGTCATCTTGTAGCTATCATAGTATATGAAAATGTCAAGAAAAAAGTAAGATATGCCCTATGATTTCATGCATATAAAGTTCTAGAAGAGGCAAAAACAATCTGTGGTGATAGGGATCAAAACAGTTCCTCTGTGGGAAGAGGTTGACTCAAAAGGACGGTGAGAACACTCTGTGGGGTGGAGAAACATTCTGTTTTGAGTGTTGTATACACAGTTGTATAGATTTGTCAAAGTCCATGAAGTGAACAGTTCAGATCTCTGCGTTTTGCTGAGTGTACATTAAAACTGAATTAAAAAGTATTTAAGAATTCTGACTTGATGCATTGGATATATTTACTTATCAGTATTTCTGGAACAAAAACATAATTTTGTCTGTGTAGCTCAAGTAGTTTAGTCTCTTGAGAACTAATCCACAATGATCATATTTTCAAAAGATTCAGCTGTAACCAGAACCACAAAATATAGATTTGTCATGAGCAATATAGCTGCGATGTTCATGGTGACTACCCAGGACATCCATTCTCCATAGGAAAGTCTTCCTTGAGCAGCCCAATTCCAAAACGGAGTTAGTTCAGTGGGTACAGAATCAGTTCAAGGATAATTGGTTTTATTATTGAAATGGCTGGTATCATCAAGCTGGGATAGCCTAAGACACCTGTCTCCCTTTTGGGCCATGTGAACCTTTACCCAGACTAGATAGGTGTGAAGTCACGTGGTCAGAGTCCAGCCTTTTGAATGCCTTGTCTCTAGAATCCTTTAAAACGTTGTCTTTCCGTTAACACAGTTTTTCTCTGAGGAACAGTGAAATCAATGACAATTAAGCTTTATTCAAACTCACCTACTCATCCTACTCTACTAGGACTTCCACTAGCTATTTTGCCTAAACTTTGATATTTCTATATGTAGTTACTGATTTAGTTACTTACTCAGAAATCTCTGTGTGTGTATTTTAATATTTTAACTCTTGGACAATAAATTCTAGGGGGTTCCTCATTACAAACCTTTTTATGTTTGTGATGAAACAGGACATGTGATATGGTTGATTGAACAAAACATTATATTGCAATGATTTGTCCATAAGCACATCATAGTATTTAAAGGCTATTTCTGTACCACAATAGTGTTCTACAGGCACTCAGAGTTTTATCTCTGAACTTTATCTCTCACCCCCTCTTTAATCCTTACTCTATCCCTCACTCATTCATAAGATTTTCCCCATTTTAATCCTATCTATGATTTTGAAATTTCATATTTGGTTTGGCTAATTTCTGAGTCTCAGCTCATCCTAAACATCTAGATGTAGTGATAGGGTAATATTCAGACAAGGTGAGAACATATACTTTTCATATTACTTGGCAATAAAAATGGCTAAAAGCTTAGTTTTCTTTATTTACCTCATCAAAAGTATCACTAATCAGAATGATCGTATAAAACAGTTAAGTAAAATGAATTCTGGTGAAAATAAGTGTTAGAAGAGTTTTTTTCTGAATGTCATGTACTCATTCATCATAGATTTCAATTTTGGGGGGGGAGGATGCATTGATGGATTAACCGAATAATTTATTAAGTATCATGTTTTATAGGTAAAGGTGATCTGATTGTAAAATATTTTCACTCCTTGATTACCAAGGTAGACTCACCAGTGTGTATACTCTTCTTTCTTTACTCTTCCACTTATATACCACCTCAAGCTGTGATTTGAATCAAATGGAATTACTATCTAAGTCATATATTTTTAATATGGGATTGGTATTACAGACTTAATTTTAGTGATTGTTAATAATTCAGCTTCTTTCATTGGTATTAGAAAAATTCATAAATATACCAGGGTCTTGTTGCTAGCATGTAATATTTTCTGGAAGGAATATATTCTGAATTTTCATTTCCTCAAAGTTTCTATTTTCCTTGTATGTTAGATATTATGTATTATGTTTGGTTATTTTTAAGATTGACTGAATAATATTTGACTATTATTTTAATGTGATAAATTTGTCCCTATAGTTAGAAAATAAATGTATCCTTTACAGAGGAAAAAAAGAGAGGTCAATTCTGTGACACAGCAAAGGATTGCTTATATGAGATTTGTTGTGTGTCTGAATTCCTGAAGGAGCATGGCAGCTAACTTGTAACAAATAACAGTGAAGGCAAGAAAGAGGCTGTGGCTTGACATACCGTGGAACAAGCCCCAGTGCCCAGATTCTGGTAAGTGAGGAGATCCAGGCTGGAAGACACTCTCCAGTGAGAGAGGTAATTTCTGGTCATGATCCAGGCAAATGGCAAAAAGTACCGCAAAGAGGAATAAAGCGAAGTAGTGATTTGTCCCAACACATAGGAGGAGAATTATCATAGTTTAGCAGAAGGCTGATTCTCAGAAATCTGGCCATACATTTGTATGAATGTACGTAGGAATCAGAGCAAGGATAGTTTGTGGACCCAGATGGGGGTGGTATCCAGATTCTAAGGACAGATCCAGATCAGAGTCAGGACCTTTTCATTACTCAAAGATTAAGAAACCACCCAGGCTGCTTACACAGAGACTTGAGAAGGACCACTGGGATGTGAATGAGAGGGCCAGAGTAGAGGAAGGATGGAGGGTGTGCTCTGTGGTTCAGCATGCAGTTCCAGAGTTTCCTGTTCAGCACTGAGGTACACTTCCCCAGTCAGCCTAAGGAGAGGCATATTGTAGCTGCTCAGAAAACATAGTTTGAATAAAAGTGGTTGAGCTATTAAAAGGCCATCAGATGGAAGTCTCTAGCAGCACCAGGTTTTCTAGGGTTGGATGGGAGATGAGAGCATAAACAAGGCAGAACTGACTGAAATGTTTAATCAACATAGCATATTTCATTTTTTAAAAATTTTATCCAATATTGAATTAGTGTAAATATTACAAATTTTTCCATTTTTACCAATACAAGTAGAAAATGAAGTGAGAAGACACATACTTAAGTAAACATCAACATGTACACATATAAACAATTAAATTCTAATCGATGGGCTTATTTTCTTTATTCCACAATTATGTGGAAGGACATTCTGGCAACCTATATTACATTTTTCCTAGGAATATTCATTTGTTCTCAAATTGTGAAGAAAAGAGTTCCTTTCAGATTTTTGAGCCAGCAGTAAAATAAATTAAAAACTTTGACACCTTCAAAATTGAGACAGACTTTGTGATTAAAAATATATATAATTCTCCATATCCGTGGTTAAATATTATCACCAAAAATTCCCTTAAGTACACAATTTTACTGATTATTTCTAATTTAATGAAATTACTATTTCTAAAACCAAAGGAAAAATAAATTATTTGATTATATAATTATTCAATGGATTTATCCTTAACCAAAGGAAAAAATATAGTCATATAAAAATGACCTGAAATTATATAGAATATTTGTGTATTTCCTTCTAAAAATTAATAGCTTCATATGGCTACATTTATATACCCAACAGAGACTACTCTATGAAGATATTATTTAACTTGTATATTTATGTTTAGACTGCAGTCTCAAATAATTCCATAATAATTTGCCTAATTAAGTCTTTAGAAACAAAGCCCAAACATGATATTAGGAACATAAAGAAGTCTATATATAAATAATAAATTTGTGCTTTTAATGTCAGGTCTTATGTTTATAATGTTTTACTGAACTGATAAAAAGACATGTTTATAAATTAAACCAAAAGTTATATATGCCTCCCACTATACTGCTGTTCTTGTTGAATAAAATATATGTGAATGTAGCATGGTTTGAGTGAAAAATAAATATATAAAATTTCTGCTTTTGACTATGGCAGATCAGGTTGTATCAGACTAACTCTTCTGCTGAGAAAAACTAGAAAAGTGAATAAAATATTAAAAAATACAATTTAAAAACATCAGAAAACCATCAAGTCAGTCAAAATTTTAGAGGTCAATATCATAGAGAGATAAGAAACAAAAAGAAGTGGCCCTGATATTGGAAGTTGCTGTTGCTTTGGAGTTATTTGCTTATTTACAAGTTGTAGCCAGATCTTAAACTTCAGCCGTTTCTGTCCTGATTATATCATGATGATCTGTCCTTAGTCTAAGCAGCAGAAGAAATGCTGAGAAGTTGAGAAGAGCATTTAGCAGTCTCATGGGGACATGGGGAGGGTGGTGAGTGCTGGAACACATTTAGGATTTTAGTTGGGATCTCTGAAGAAATTTGCCCAAAGAGAATGGCCAGACAGAATGCAGAATTGCTCTCGTGAAGAGAGAAACCTAGCCTCAAAAGAGTTAACTCCTGGTAAGATTAAAGCTATCTTCCCATAGTGTAACTTCTTTTTAGGGACAAAAGAAGAAAATAGTAACATTTTGTATAGTCACAAATAACCTGGACACATTTTCATACAGAATGCCTGGAATTAAAAAAACAAAAAAACAGGAACACCAGGATACCAAAAAAAAAAAAAAGAAGAAAAGAAAACTTATTGAAAACTAAGTGAAAAACCATACAATAGAAACAGACCTACAGGAAAAATCAAAAACAAAATAGTGGAGGTATGAGCCATATTTTATATTTCAAATAACTGAAGTTTATATCTATATATCTATCTGTCTATCTATCTATAGAGATTTTCAGTAGGAAATTAGAATTTAAGAAAATAGTTCAAAAATAACTCTAACATTAGAAAAACATACTACCTAGAATTAAGAACTTGATAAATTGATTTAATAGTACATTACACATAGCCCAAATAAGGACTTATGATCTGAAAGTTAAATCAGTGAAAATTAGCAAACTGAAGCACAGAGAGATTAAAAAGTTTGGAAAATATAGAAAAAGGAGTAAGACACATTTGGGGCATGGTAAAAAAAAAAATTAATGTTTATATATTAGAGTAACAAAGGGAGAAGTGAAAGGCACTGCAGCATGAACACTATTTGAAGAAAAACAGTAAAAATGGTTCCAAAGATAATATAAACTACCAAGCAACAAATAGCACTACAGTCTTCAAGTTGGTGTTATAATGAATTTGTTGAACTTTTTGGCAATATCTACTAAACATAAACATATGAGTACCCCATAAGTAAGTAATTTCACTTCTAAGTACAGTAACAAGAGAAATGTCTATGTTTGTGCACCAGAAGACATGTTCAAAAATGTTTGTAGCAACATTATTTGAAATGACCCCAAATTGGAAACAACAAAATTGCTTACAAGAATAGAGTGGATGAATAAACTGTGTAATATTCTTACAATGGATATAGAAATGAAAGGGAACAAATGACAGCCACCTGCAACAACATAGTCTGATATCACAATCATTTTGGAGTCAAAAGGAAACATGCTGTAAAAGTCCATTTGAATAATGCTCAGAAGCAATCTAATCTTCAGAAAAGTGGTTACCTCTAAAGAGAAGGGATGCTATTGGGACAGGGCTTGAGGGAAGCTTCTGAAATGTGGATAGTGTCCTGTTTCTTGTTTTGGATTTTCTTTTGGATGTGTTCACTTCATAAAAATTAATAGACCTGTGAACTCATTGTTAGTTTGTACTTTTTAATGTAACTTATACCTTAATAAGATGATTTTTTAAACAGGAATAAGTATGTTTGCAGAAAGATTATGAAGTATGATGAACTTACCAAAAACAAAAGTTTGAAGGACAATTTAGCACATTTTCACATTTATGGAGGTAGTTATAGAATGTTTTTGCTCAAAAGGGTAGGAAATATATTTACCTCAAGGAAATCACTTAATGTTAACCAAAAGAACTCCTAAAGTCGATTTTAGCTGGAATTTGTTTCACTTATATCATATTCTTCAATTAAAAGACTAGTAGTTCCAAAGCACTTGCAGAAGTTTGGTTATAGACTGATCAGCCAGAAAAATCTCCCTTTTCCTAATTAATCAGGTAAATGATTTATATTGCAAAGTCCTTGTCACATTTTGCCAACTTATGTGATATGCATTCCTGCCCTGTTGCACAATTTGTAACTAGGTGCCATTCACTTTATATTCTATGTGAAAGGTGCCTTCAGTAGGTACACAAACATGGTGGTGATGTTAAATCAAAATTATTGGTCTGATTGTATAACATTGCAAGTTGCCACATGGAAAGCAGAGCCTAGTGCAGATTTTATGGCAGTTGATTGACTTTGTCCAATAATACTAAAGCAATGAAATCTAATTGTCCATGTAAATTAGTCACACCATCTTCCACTACAGTGAACATAGACTATGCCTATGTTTAAAAATAAATTATCCAAGTAAAAATAACTTCAACCTTTCCTTAAGTTATTCACTGAAAAAAATGTATAATATATAAAGTTAATTGCGATCACAGAAAATTATTTGCAAATACATGACATGTATCTTAATTTTTACACTCATATGCGTATATTTACATCATTATATATTTCTCTCTGCTTATTACAGCATCAGTATGTGGGCAGAGTCCTAGATCTAGATTTCAAGTATATAACCTAAGTTATGAGTTAGAAGAGACAGTCTCTTCAAATAATAGTCATTATTTTGTGTTGGTACTTCTTGAGCATATGACCTTTTTTTCTTTTTTTAATTTATTTATTTATTTATTTATTTTTGACTGTGTTGGGTCTTTGTTTCTGTGCGAGGGCTTTCTCTAGTTGACGCAAGCGGGGGCCACTCTTCATTGCGGTGCGCGGGCCTCTCACTATCGTGGCCTCTCTTGTTGCCGAGCACAGGCTCCAGACGCGCAGGCTCAGTAGTTGTGGCTCACGGGCCTAGTTGCTCCGCGGCATGTGAGATCTTCCCAGACCAGGGCTCGAACCCGTGTCCCCTGCATTGGCAGGCAGATTCTCAACCACTGCGCCACCAGGGAAGCCCCATATGAGCATCTTTATTTGGCCATCTCCTAGGTGAATATCAAAGAGCTATATGATGGTTAATGATCAGAGCCATACCATGCTAGAATGGTCAGCTAACATAAATAATTTATATAATCTGTAATTCTTATTTTCTTCACCTTTCAGTATCAGCTCCCTTTGCTATTTAGGATAAGCGGAGAAGGTTTGATCTTAAGTCTTTTGATTTTGGTATTTAGATGTTTTCTTAGCACTGTGAGGTCTTTTCCTACTATGTCTAGTTTTGCCATTGCCCATTGTACAACTGGTATTCTGTTCCCTAAAGTGAACTTTCTTGAGAGTCTGTAAAAAGATTATCTAAGGAATTAGAGTTCTTCATCAAAAGGTTTCCGCATGAGGACACATTCAATTTCTTAACTGTTCTGATAAGATATCTTTCTTTTCTCAAGTCCAAACTGCATAATGCTCTTGTAATAATTGCCACCACATTTATAGAAGTGCAAATATTACTCTATTCCTTTAGCAGTACATTTTTCCAAATTTGAGACCTTTGGGATTAAGTCAGTCCCTGGGCTTTTAGGAGGATGATCAATGTTACCCTCCATTCCCAAGTCCCATGTCTAGGGAAGAGAGAGTACCCTACGGTACTCTATGTCTCTTGGCCCGTGTCAGGCTTCTAAGTCAGGTCTCTTTCACAAGACTCCTGTTTAATGTCTCCCAGTAAGCCATTTGCAGTTCAGAAACTAGTGTATAGCAGCTGTGTCCGCCACAGTGTCTCACTTGTTGTGCTCCCTGGCATGGTGTATAATAGAAAGACTCAAAAAAATAAAAGATTCTTTGAGAAATTGAGTTTTGACTAAAATCAGGTTTTTAAAACATTCTTGGGAAAGTCAAGGGTCATAACTAAAAGGTAACAAGCCCTGATTCTTAGTTCAGCATATCCACACAGGAAGCAATAAAGTGGAAAGAAATAAACTTTATTCTGACTGTAATATGTTTTTCTAAGTGTAGGCAAGTCAAAGAAATATTTCCTTCCTCAAATGGGTTTCAGTAACTCTGTCATTGTCCTATTAGCAATGTCCAATGTCCAACAGGGGTAAGGGGTATGTGTGTGTGTGTGTTTCAAAAGATGCAATAATTAAATAGGTAGTTCTGTAGCTCAGACTAGCAGGAGTCTTGACCTACAACAGAGATGGAGAGATGGAATGCTTCTGGTGTGACTTCAGCAATTTGCCTGGCAGTGCTGGGCCAGCCCAGAGTGGTAGGGAATCAGCAGCAACTGTTTTCTTGTCATTCGGGTAAGATTTCTTGAAGGAAAAATAAGGTTTTACAGAGCTATCCATCCTCCAATATGTGTCAGAGACCATCCTATATATAATAGATGCTGAATAATATTTATGGAATGAATAATAAATGAGAACATACTTTTGTTCCATGCCTAGTGTTTTCTGTTTTCAAAAGAAGCAATATCCAACATTTAAAAGAGAAATTTCTCTCACCAAAACATTTCTTCAAACTGTATCAAAATAATGAAAATTTAAAAAACCACATCTGTATAAGTGGTAACAGAACACAAAGTGATAGTTTAGAATGCAATGAAATTATTGTATAAGATTACTATTCAAATCATAAAGTTGTACAGGATTAAGTTACAAATTGAATTGGAGAGAAGAAAATGTCAGCCCAGAAAGAAAATATCATGGGCATTTTAAACTAACATTCAGAAACATGTGATGCTCTGTCTGTTCTATGAGATAAATTTACTGACCCTTGTTTCATTCAACAAATATTTCTTTTAGTTATACAACTGGCATTTTTTTTTGTTTTCTGTGTTTGGGTGGATTGATGATTTGTTTGCAAGTAACCTCTGCATCCATCATGATCACAGAGATTGCTTCATTATTCAGAAAATTTTCAGGCATTTTCTGAAACATTTTACATTTTAAGAAGAGAAAATCATATGGCTTAAAAACACATTCTATTTATATGGTGTTTATATGACATATATGTTATTTATATTTATATGATATATATATGTATGACATATATATGTAATAAAAGTCATTTGCAAGTTAAGTGATCAAAACATTCTCATTCTTTATATCTCTACCTCTCAAAAACATTTCACAGAGACTTCTTCAGATATGAATTTAAGTTAACACTTTTCTTTCTTTAATTCACTATCAATAGTTAGCTTCAAACTTCTAAGGAAAAAGGAGGATTCTGTAGCCTGCAAGTTCCCAATTATATGCATTAATGGAATGGATAAGAGAGCATCTTCTGAGACCCTTATTTGCTAAAAAGAGAATATTATTTAAGTCACCCAAGGCAGTAACATTGAATCAGTATTTCAGAAAAGATTATTAATATAAGAATTAACATGAAATTTTGAACTGATTAATTACCTTTGGGTAAAATTAACTGAAATAAAGGAAACACAGCAGACATTATGTCTCCCAAATTCACCCTTTTAGAGTTTTCCTAAATTCATTTTAATAGTATGAATTTGTCTAAATGATAAACTCATTTGCCCAAATCAACATACTTACTTTCAACTCTTCAGTAGAATTTATAAATTCATTGGATATTTGTACCTAGACCTGTAACTATTTCACTTTAGTATTTTTTTCCTTTTATGGTAATAAATTATAAAAGAGCAGTTTTCATAGTGCATATAAAGGACAAAAGCCAATTACTGAATATGAGTTGTAACTAAAAGTACAGTTTATTCAGAATTAAAATGGTTTGTGATTATATGAAAGCAAAAATGGTAATGATGCATTATGCTCCTACAATTATATTACATCACACTCATACACAGACCCAGTGCCATGAGTTCTAGCCAAAGATGCGAAGGGTATATAATGGAAGGCAACAGCACACTAAAATGTTAGTATAATAAGAAATGGGAGTAAAATGAGTTACATTTTAGATAACATTAGATATAAAATATGATCTTAAACTAATTGAAATCTGTATTTGTACCAAACACATGATTGGTAAGGAGAGATTGGATGTATGTTAGAGTTACTTGAAAAAGAAAAAAAATTCTCTTGTACCCACAAGATTTCAGCCATTCCCTTTTTTTCCTTTTATCAAAATTCAGTTACTAGTGAGAAACACTCACTTCAGGATTCAGCTGATTCATATTGTCTCCACACTTTGGTCCAGACAGAAATAGATCATTTTGAGTACTTCCTAGAAAAGCAGACTGATAGAAAATAAACTGTCCCTGAGAAATCATTAGGACAGAAATTTAGGACAGATAGATTTAAGTACCTCACCAAGAAGCTGTAATACTTAAAGAACTCTAAATTCTTCAAGGGTCTAAAGGATAATTTTCAGTTTCAGGGCACTTCAAAGCTAACACATGTTTCTGACATTTTTTGGTGCCCCAAATGGGATTTGGTTCAGATCTGCATCTAGGACAAGATTATCCAATGCAGTGAGCTCAACTTTTGACTCCAGTTGAGACTCCAGCTGACTCCTTGTCCAAACTTGAGAAATGGAGACTCTGTGGAGACTGAAAGGAGATAGATGACATGCAGCACAACAGCTTCTTATCTTCCTTCCTGACAGTGATTTTGATACATTGGAATCACTGGAGCCATAGAAAACACTTGTAGCTAGGGACATATAACTCTGGGAGATATCAGCTATTTATATTAGATTCTACCTATATTTATTCTACCTATACCTTAGAGTTACTGTATTCTCCATGCAGAGCTCTACAAAAGATTTGGTTCTGGGTTAATGTTACTAATAACTAATAACCATTTACCACTTCCTGTGAACTAGGCGCTGCTCTAAGTCTTATATCATTGATTATTTAATTATCACAAAAATAGAATGTAGTCTAATTTTTCCCACTTTTCAGATCTGAAAGTTAGGCGAAGAGAACATAGTGTCATGACCTTCCCCTGAGTTGTAAAAGGATCAGTCTGGCTGTTTTTTTAACACATTGCTGATATATCAAGTGTGGAGAGTTAAAAAACCAGAGGAGTCGGATGAATCCAAGGTTTTATGCTTCAGTAATGATAAAATGGATTTTCCATTTACTGAGTTTAGGAAACCTCAGGAGGATATTTGGGGGAAGAACAGAAGTTTTGTTCTGAGTATAAATTTGGGATGTTTATCATTTATCAAATTAAGGTAAAAAGTTAGATATAAAAGTTGGGAGTACAAGATAGATATGCAGGATGAAAAGTTTCAATTTCTGAGTCATAGGCATTTAGATGGTATTTAAAACTCTGAGACTGAATGAGACCTTCAAGGTGATCAGTGTAGACAGATAGGAAAGATACAAAGACTGAGCAGCAGGACATTTAAATGATTAGAAATCAGGGAAATGCAGATAAACCAACAAAATCAGAATAAACCAGAAAAAAGAGTCAGTGATCTAGGATGAAAATCAGGAGAGAATGATGATCTGGAGCCCAGGGAGCAAATACTCAAGGAGAATGGTCTGAGAAACCATGACACATGTCACTACTAGGTCAACTAAGATGAGAAATGAGAATTGACCATTGGTTTTTAGCAACAGGGAACCACGTAATAACATGGGGACATTTTGGAGAAGTGGAGACAATTCCTGATTAGTGTGGATTCTTGAGAGAGAAGAAGAAGAGATAAATTAAAGATCAGTATAGACCTTTGAATCTTTTTTTTTTTTTAATTTTATTTATTTATTTATGGCTGTGTTGGGTCTTCGTTTCTGTGCGAGGGCTTTCTCTAGTTGCGACAAGTGGGGGGCCACTCTTCATCGCAGTGTGCCGGCCTCTCATTATCGCGGCCTCTCTTTTGTTGCAGAGCACAGGCTCCAGACGCGCAGGCTCAGTAGTTGTGGCTCACGGGTCCAGTTGCTCCGCGGCATGTGGGATCTTCCCAGACCAGGGCTCGAACCCGTGTCCCCTGCATTGGCAGGCAGATTCTCAACCACTGCACCACCAGGGAAGCCCTAGACCTTTGAATCTTAACTGAGATTTTTTCTTGGTTTTCAGACTCCAGTCTATTATTATGACTGGATCTTCTGTTTTATGGGTAAAATTTTGAACTCTGATGTATAGATATTGCATACCAGTATATAAATAAATATTGATAGAGGTTTTCTAAATATTCTAAATATAGAGGCTTTCTAAATATTTTATTTATTTGGATGATAGCAAGTAGAACAATAGTAGTTGTGATATTACAAGTTTATGTCCTAGAAATAACTAGCATTATAAATGAGAAGCTATCTCAAACTTTTTAAATATTGGGAATCAGACCATTCAGAGATAAATTATTGAACCGAGATTTTTATATTATTAAGATTAAAAGGAATGACATTTTCCCTTAGCCTTTTACTTAATTTTCTTTTGTTCAAATACTTGTACATCAAAAACTGCATTGCTCATGTTGGTTAGATTATATCTTTTAGTGTTTGAGTTAAATTACCCACATTCACTTATTACACACTAAGCAAAGTAGCAGTTTGTCCTCAGATATCTCAGAGACAGTTTCAAGGAACCTCTGACCTAACTTATATAGGAAATGATATTCACGCATGTCACAGTCTCCGAAACTATGAAAGTCATCTTTATTTAAGAAAAGTAAAGAATAAATATTCACAGTAGGAGCATACTTTTATATGAAAAAAATCACTGTGCTTTATTTTATCTGTTTATAGATGAATCATGTGTGGATAAATTGTGGATTACATTTATCTTTTGAAACTTACTACTTAAAGATGTAAGAAAAATCAGTGTGACATTTGAATACACTTTGAAGTTCTTTCAAAATTCAACACTTTACAACATTTATCTTTCTTTTGCATCAACTGCTTTTTAAATTGTATTCGTCTAGCAACAGCATTTTTGTTTTAAACCAATTTTCCTTTCCTCTTATTTTATTCCCCCCCCCACTGTATTTTTCTCTGTTTCTTCACAAGGACCAAATATTTTCTGTCAAAGGTAACATAACACCATTCTAATAAATCCTTGCCGTTTGAAAAGAATAATAATGACTTTGATCACTGTATTTGTATAATTAAGGTGCAAGCTTTTGCTTTAAAAAGAGTTCACCTCTTGCATTGACTCTGGGAGGACATGAAGCATGTACCGAGATGAGTACTCTGCTGGAAGGTCCCTGGTCTCCTTTGGTGTCGCATCTATCTACGTCCCCAGACTGCTCATCCAATGTTCCAATGGCAATGATTAGTGGGACCCCCCACGAGTTGCAGATGGAATGAGGCACAGCGATAAGGCAAGCTGCCTCTCAGATCGGCAGAGAGAAAGGCCTTCTTCACAGGAAGCCCAAGAGGAAGCCATTTAAACAAGTGTGCAGAAAATATTGGGGTAATTACCAAGCACCAGGAGGGGGTCTCAGCATTGAGAATGGATTCAAAAATTCATTCAGCAGATTAATTGATGTTTTCCCTGCAGCTTGTCTTTGGAAATAATTCCCATGGAAATTCACAACTGAGACTGGGGAACTATATTATAAAAAGATATTTTCATTAGAGTATATATATTTACTAATGTTTGAACCACATTTATTTCTGCCAGAGAAGCTCTGACGCTTTTGATCACGCAGCCTTGCAGTTTTGCTCTCTAAAATAAGACTCTTGCACCTACAAAAGCCAGAAAACCTTGATGCGTGAGGATGTATTATAAGAAGCTTCTTAAAGTACTCTGATTATTAGAAATAACTAGGCAAGCTTTTTGTGACTATTTTTTCCTAACACAACAGACTTCATTGCCATTCTGATGTCCGATTCATCTAGAAGAAAATTTGTTGTGTGTATTTGAGCAGGAAGTGCCCTAAAGGAGGAGGACTGGCCTCCCCAGTCCCACAAGGCTGCTATAGTGGAACATCAGTGATATGACAGATTTGTTTCTGGGGAGAAGCAAATCGACCTTTGCCTCCTTTTTTCCTAACCAGCTGGCAAATAAAGGACCTTGACAGCAAAAATACAGAGATAGCCACTTCTCAAATGTACCGGTTTAGAAAAGATGTCAGAAAGCAAAAATATATGTGTGTGGGCTGTGCCCGTATGTATATGGCACAGTGTTTATGGAACACAGAGTTAGTCTTAAAAAGGGCACACCTTTCTTTTGGAAATATTGTTCTATCATTTTGAAAAATTGAAAGGAAAATCTGTTAAAATTATGTCACTGTATTATCACTGGCATCTCTGGGAAAACCTGTTTATTATGTCCAGTTTAATTGGAAATTGACTTGGAATAAATTAGTCTGAGTATCCTCACTGCAGTTGTCTGCTTATGCACGTAATGATCCTAGGATCACTTGGGAATTTGAGACTGTGGATATCAATTCCTCTGAAAAGGGGTGGTTCACCTTTCCCATGAGGAATGCATATGCTGTTCCCTTCACCTTGAATGCACTTCCTCTCTTAGTGCACCTAGAATGCTACACTCATGCAACTAGGGCTGTATTATGACTTCCATGGGCCCCTGCCACTATAGAAAAAAATTTTAAACTTATGGTTCACAATCACATTTGTATAAAGATGAGTATATTGATTTTACATATTAATATATTTTCTTCTATCTAAAAACTTATTGTTTTCTGACTTAAAGGAAATGAAAATATTTTCTTGTCCCCAAATGCATTGTGTGTTGTAAGCATTATACCTTTTATGCCTAATAGATTGATAGGTCCTGCATGCATCAAGTCCAAGGTAAAATATTAACAGTTTTGTGTAAGTTCCTATAGCAGACCTGTTGAAGGCCTCACAACAACTATTTACTTCCTTTCCTGGCTTATAGATCCTGGATTTTGTTTAGGGTTCAGGCAGTAAAGGCACAATGAGCAGACTACTCCACCCCCACCCCCAGGACAAAGGAATAGGCCATGACTGGCCCACTGCCATCATGGAAATTCTCCCTTTTGTCAGTGAGGGGTCAGCCATAAAAAGGTTTGGGCTGTCTCTTGATCTTAAGGGGAGACATGGTTGAGCAGACCAATGGAAGGAACCTGACTGCTTGATAACATTGTTGAACCACCTGAGATTCTTTTTAAGTTACGTGATAGACATTCTTGGTGTTTTTGACTTGTTTAGTTCAATATTCTGTTATTGGCAGCTTAACCAGTATATTTTCTTTGCACTTCTTAGAGATGTAGCCATGTTTCTTTTTTAACCTTATGTGTAGGTTGCACATTCTATCATCATAGTTTCACCTTACTGACTAATTAATGTTTAACATAACAATGTCCCCACTAGATGGTAAACTCTGCCCAGTTCCTTGGATAATCTTGCTAAAAATATATAGAATTATTTGTTTTATTAGGAAAATGGAGATTATTAAGCTGCATTTTTCTGAATATGCTTTTTCCCCCTTAATTAAAAGTCAAGATGGTAGTATTTTGATACCTTTACGATTCTTAAATTGTTAGCAGGTTCTGGGTTGTAATTTGCCTGAGCCAAAAAAACATTAATTTAGTTAATTTCATATTCATCCACTTCTCATATATTTAGAGCTCTGTTTGTTATACCCTTTTCATGACTGAAGACCAGTAGCCCAGTTACAAAAGATGTAAAGAATTCAGATTGGTAGTGATGTATTCTCTGTGCCATCAGTTTTATCCTTTACTATATACTCAGTACCCAGTACCTGACTAAATGCCTGGCATATACTAGAAATTTGAAAATAATTTTGGTTGATTTAATTTTAAACCTCATATTATCATGTATCCTCAACAATAGTTCTGTTCAATCTTTGTTACCCCAGTTTCAAATGACCAGTCTCCATACATTTTGCTTTCTTCCCTAGCCTCAAGCTTTAACCTTTGACAAGGTCTTAATAGAGCAGTACTACTCTGAAATTTTAAAGCAATGTGCCCACATTTCCCTCTTATGCATTTTTGATAGGTTTTGTTCTATTAGTCTCTGTCAAGATTGGCTTGCCTCTGCTAATGCCACTTAGGAGCATCAAGTGGTTTTGAAAAGGGCCTATATTTCTTGCCATTATAGAAAGGGCTAAATGAAGTTAAGAGCTATAGGTTGGCATGTGAGGGGTGACAAATAAGATAAGGGCCTCACATTGCTTTCACTCCATTTTGTCCTTTCCCTAAGGAAAACATGGCATCCACCACAGAAACTTAGGGTCACACTGGGCTATACCAATTTATAGGACATATGCCAAAACACTCTGGATTTATGAAACTTTCTAATCCTCAAATGCTATTGGATTTATACCAGACTGCTTCAACTGAATGCATTCTCCAGGACAGGTTCTTCTTTATTCATGTCTGTACTTCCCATTCAGCCTCCAGAAGTTCCATGTTTCCCAGCTCTTGTTGACTGGGTACTTGAACTTCAATTCTTCCCCCACAATCTCCCTCTCTCTTCCTGTCTGTTCTCCCCTCTGTTGCCAGACATGACTCTTCCTGGTGATAGTCTTTGAGAACTGACCTATCCAAAAAATACAACTCAAATTTAGGTGGCTTGGCCCAGAAAATCCTCTTTTATCTCAGTTACTATCAATATGCTACAGTATCAATTAGATAAGCTTGGTTTCCCAGCCTTGGGGAGATTAGCTGCATTAAAAGTTATGGCTTCTGCATAGCACAGGGAGATCAGCTCTGTGCTTTGTGACCACCTAGAGGGTGGATAGGGAGGGTGAGAGGGAGACAAAAGAGGGAGGAGATATGGGGATATATGTATAGATATGTATACATATAGCTGATTCACTTTGTTATACAAAAGAAACTAACAACAACATTGTAAAGCAATTATACTCCAATAAAGATGTTAAAAAAAAAAAAGGAGCTGGGACCCAGTGGTCATGAAAATGTCTTGTCCACCTTGGATTATCTGTATTTACCTACATTTACATGGGGGAGAATTAGTTTCTACCCATTTTGTTTAATTTATTATTACCTTGATGTTTCTGCCATTTTCTGTGAAACCTAATTTTAACTGATATGGTTTCTGAACTTAAAAGGAGACCAGCTGGTTCAAAATCTCTTGGTTTTAAGGTTCAGGCAGCTTGCCAGTCTTTTAAATTTCCTAAAATGCTTTCATTGCCTGAAAACTGTGAAAATAGAGGGACATTAAAAAATTAGAATTGCAAAAAATTAATAATAAAAAAAATAAAAATTATGGCTTCTATAGGAACAAGTCTGGTAGCAAAGTGAAATAGCTGTTCAAACTAAGTATTAAGGTCAATAAATAGACTCCCTGGAGATTCTGGGAACAAGTTGGGGGGATAGGGTAAATATGGTTATATCCATGTCTGGGTTGGGGTTTTAAATTAAGTGTCTAGCTCAAAGTCTATTTACATAATTAATCACTGAAAAAATTAATTACAGCTAACATTTGTGCACTACTGAATAAGGGAAACCTGCTAATTTACAGTTCTTAAACAGTGTGCTATTTATGACTTTGCTCAATAATCAACTAACTGTTGACTATCCAAAGTGGACAATCATGACTTGCTTCGAAACACCAGTGAAATTTTAGCATAATGATGATACCAATGTTCAATGTATCCTTTTGTTTCACTTTTACATTTTAAAAATTATCTTGAAAAATAAGATTTAACGGAGTTCAATAACATTCTGACTCATCCAATTCCCTTTGTTGTTTTTTCCTGTCAGAATATCAATATCTAAGAAAACATTAGCAGAAATGAATATTGGCAGGTACTAATTTGTTTAATGCATGGAGTAAACACAGGCACATACAATGGAATAAAACAATAAAGAACAAAGGCATAAGTACAGTGAATGAAATTCCTAAAGACTACTATAAATGTTTAAGTATAAGTTACTAGGAATAAAACATTTTTGGAGAAAGAGTCTTTAAGTAAAGATGTAAAAATGTCTCAAAATATTTGGAAGAGATGAAAGGAAAAAAATGCATCTATTAAAAAGTCAGAAAATATTGCAGATTTGATACATGTATATTGGAAATGCAAAAATAATTGAGAAAGTACTGCTAGATTTATTGATTAGTCTATAAAGATGTCAATAATTCAAGATAATACAATATCAATAACAACAAAAAATAGGTCTCAAAGTAGTTCCAAAAATACTTAAGGGGAGGCTGAATTTAAGCTAGCTGTCCACTCGGCAGATCAATCTTTGGGCAAAATGCTTTTAAGGAATGTGGGTTTGGGTCATTGTTTTTTAAGAATTGGTTAGACAAATATGAATTGGACTTTCTGAATATACTAATAGTAAATACCTATAGGATACTTGTATTTCATAACCTTTGCTTCCACATATGTAAGGATTTGGGACATCTGACTGGGGAAAGCAAATTGGGCAGGACAAATGACAGTGGGCTGGCCAGTTTTTCCTATGTTACCTTCAGGGGTTATCTTTCCTGTGCCTGATTCAGTTTTTCAGCAATTTGGTTTAAACCTTAAATTTCCCCAATTATGGCACCTAGAACCTCTGTTTTCCTTTTATTCATTTAAATATCCCAAAGATATGAATTCATAAGCAGCCAGTTTGGTTTTCATACACGTCCTTCTTTTTTCTCCTTTTGCAGCATTTTAAATTCTAAGTATTTACTTGTGTAGTGCTTCTATTGTCCTTCTTTATCCATTTTCTCTTTGAGAAGCTCTGGCTTTGGAGGCTGTTTCTTTGAAGGCTTTCATATGATTTAATATAATGTAGGGTGCCAGGTATTTTTCTAGAAGGGAACATTAAAAGTTCCAATTATGCTTCAGTTTTTTATGTCCAGATTTAGAATTAGAAGAACTATTCTCTTCACCATTTTCTTAACTTAGAGAATCAATAAATAGTCTAGTCATGAATTTACCAGTGTTCTAATTTGTGTAAATCTCCACATACCAATCTCAGACCAAAAAAAAAAAAAAAAAGAAGAAATAAAACATTTTTAGTGTTAAATTCTAAAGTCAGCGGGTGATGGGTTAGAGAATACTTGCTTAAAATGTACAGAGACAATGATGGGCAATGCTCTGGTTCAAGAACTAAAATTCTTAGAATTTTGTTGTACTTCCTTATCTCCATCCTGAGAAGAGGTATAAGTTAGGCAATTTCAGTCTGATGCCATTAAATATTGAATTATCTAATTCTTCCTTTCTCACCAAGCAACAGACCTATTGATTATAATTTGATTTCCCATAATCTTGGGAATAATTAATTGACTTGAGGATATAGTCATCTGGTCGTATTCATATTTTTCATTTAAAGTAGCCAATTGAATTTTGTTCCTTTATAAATACTGTACATCTTTTCCTTTTTGTTCACTTAAGCAGCCATGGAGAGAGAGATGGATATAATCTTGGGAAGCTGCCAATGGCAGTTTCCAAGCCTGCAAAACTGAAGCACAAAGTTTGGACCAAAATAAATTAAAGCAGTGCCATACTATTAAATATCTTGGAATAGATCCATGTGGTTTTGTGTGAAAATCCTCCATCGTTGTGCATCATAAGCTTTTTCTATTTGCGACCTATATGAGTGGTGGTTGTTTTATTTAACATTAAAATGTCTGGGTCAAAATTACTTCTTGCCACTGCATAAATTTGTGATTTTAGGAAAGCCTACCCTGTTACTATATTAATGGTCTGTAGTACATTCCTTCTGTTTCTCTCCCTGTTCTTCTTAAATACCTCCTGCCATGTTTCAGGCTTTTCATGGCTCTATGGACTTCCCAGGTATATAGAGCTATCTACCACCCCTTCCAACAGTCATAAGCATATTCAGCTAAGCCTTCCTGATATCTGTGTGTATTGCAACTAATAAGGAAAATCAATTTGTTTGTTGCCAGTTTTAGTTTATTTGTTCTTCAATGTCCAATATCACTTAGTCTGTTTTCAGCATATGATTTCATTTCGCACTTACAATACATCTGATCTGAACTATTTTAATTTCCCACCAAATTTATTGGGGAAACGTTATTATCCCTCTGCATAGAGGGCCATTCCATTCCCAAAGCAGAAGCAGCAATGAGGTAATATTTCCAGGCATTCGATGTATTTTTCTCAAATTCCACCTCAAGAGAGAAAAAATGACATTCATTGACTCCCATTGTTGAATCAATGTGTTAAAGAACAGTACTCATACATAGGCCAACTGCTTGATGCCCTCTCCTCTCTCTCTTTAACTTTCTCTCCACAGCTGCTGCTTCTGCCATTTAAAGGTTAAATGTAATTCACAGAGCGGACTGGTGGACCGCACATTGTAAACCTTACCCTAGGCTGCTTTTCAATCCAGCTTTAACACCAACAAAAATCATGTATTATTTACATCCTCATTTAATTCCTATATCTCTTTCTCAGTTGGTTCAAAACATGAAAGAAGAAGTGTAAATATTAAGTAGTAATTCTCAAAACAGCCAACATTTCAAAAAAAACATTCTAATTGTATTACATCACTATCACAATCTTTATATTAAAATGTACACTTATAAAAAGTGTAATAAGAAATGTGTACATGATGAAGAATTAACTTTATTAACAGCAAACAACTTATTAAGTCATTGGTCAATTTTCAAGTTCACTGATTAGACTGTTTTTATTTGTTAAAAAAAATAAGTAGGTGATATATAGCCCATAAAACACCCTGCCTCATTTCTGTTGCCAAGTTCTCCAAAGGTGAAAACGGATATATATCTTTTTTTTTTTTTTTTTTTTTTTCTGGCAAGAATCCATTCCAGTACAAAATAGCTTAGAGATGTAGATTTTCTTGAGGTTTGTGGGTCTAGGCTTATTTCCTTGTAACCTTGGTTTTACCTTAATACACTGACACCTGGGAATTGCCTCAAAGGAGGGGTGGCTGAGTCCTAATTAGAAATGTTAGGTATAGTGGAAAGAACCTAACTTTTGGTTCTTTTCGAGTTATATACTCTCACAATGTAATGCTCCCTGTAATTCATACTAGATTTGATATATTTAAACTTATGTGATTCTCCATTTCATCGATATTAAAATTATTGTAAGGATAATATTAGACTATCTATCTATGTAACTATGTATCTATCTATCTATCATCACCTAACACAATGCATGGGTGCATTGTAGACACACTCAATAAATAATAGACTTTAATTTTTTTCATTATTGCTGTTACTTTGAGTTAATGGCCTGGTTAACAAGTCAAAATCCATGCTTCTGTCCAGAAAAAAGCTCAACCAAAGCCATTAATTCAGCTGGAAATAGCCCTTTGACATTAAATAATAAATTTATGCTATTGATTCCATTTAGAATGAGCCAGAAGTTCCCCTACATCTTAGAGCAAATCACTGGATTGTCTATTATTTATTTTACAGAAATCCTTGAAAAGCTGTGTTTACCTTTTGCAAGGTAAAAGGTGCTTGTCCTTTAAAAATTACAGTGCCAGTACTTATACCTATTGATTGCCAAGAACCTGTGGATTTAAATAAAAGGGATCACATCCTTAACTGGAAGTTGGAATGTGTTCAGTTTCAGCATGTTGTTACAAGCAAAGCATGTTCAAAAAATTGTCAAACAGACCAACAAAGATATGACCAAAACTCAGGAAGATGCAACAGGACAGCCAAGACTAGAAGGGAAAAGGTGGGACAAAAATATAAGCTAGTTCTTTTAGTGAAGAGTTTATGTGAATAAAATTAATAAAGTAATTCCAAATGTGTACATCATCCCAAGGATAATAAAGTAAAACAATATTGAATATAATAACATTTAATTTTACCTAATAAATTATTATTTATTTCTCTTTATATTCATTATACTTATAAATACTTGTTATCCTGGTATTTGTCAAAACTATCTCATGACATCATAATCAAAGTGGCTTCAAAAGTCAGAGGGAAGACTGCTAAAGTTCAGGCAGGTGTATTGTCAGAAATAGGCAGGGCCACCAGCAATATACTGGGGATTGAGAAAATAAAAATCATTCCCCAGAGAAATAAAATTCGTAAGAAGTTGACAGAGAGAGAGGACTGAAGGTGCATAAAAAATTACCTACTGGATGCCTACAATCAGGACATTTCTCTGGCAGCAGGTCTGAGCCTATATATGGTAGTCAATCTGATTAACTCTCAGGTTGAGAACTGCAAAGACACAGGGTCCGAAAAGCTATTATGAGGACTACTGTTTGAATCACAGCAGTCTCTAAAGACACTTTATCAGTGTTGTGGGTGCTAGGCCAGGCCATTAGTTTGTCCTCAATATTCAAGCAGCCACATGGACAGTCAGATTCTTTCCTCCAGACACATGCACCTCCAGGTAATGAATTCAGAATAACTTCCTTCCATTCTCAGCCCTAACCATAAACTGATTCTTTATGCCATTCTAATAGAAAGTGCCTTTTGTTGTAGGTAACGCTCCCATGGATACTTCCCCTGATGCACTTGAGAAGGAAAAAGTGGGAGTAAAAGCTAACATTGCTTACTGTGTTAGTAATTTAAATAACCTGATAAAGCTCATCTTATTTATAACTTATGTATGTAAGTCAAGAAACAGGGTATGGGAAAATGAGAGAGTACCAAAATTCATGAAAATGAAGATAACTTTTATTAAATAATTATCCAGAAAAAAAGAAACAGCATTTCGATATTCATTTTTTTATATTACCAGAAAAATCTTTCAACATCACTCATTATTTGATGACCCTACTGTCACTTCAAATAAAAGCCTATGATCATTGGAATGAATAAATACAAACAGGTTGTTGAAATAGATGGCTCTTCAAAGTTCATGTGTGTCAGCATACCGGAAGTTTTGACCAAGCAAAACAGACTCTCAGAACCCCTTTTTAAGCATCTTAGTTTTTTAAACTGAGTACTTTTTTTTTTTTTTTTGGTATCAGCAGGGAAAAAAAAAAGTCTCTATGTAATATCATATGATGTATTCAATTGATCTGTATCTGAAACATCTTGTAAGGATTTAGAAGTGACTTCTATGGAGCTGAGATGTCCCTTACTAAAGGCTTCATTTAGTAAGCCACCTTTCTGTCTCTAGATGCAAACACAAATGTATTTGTTTATTTAAGCTCTAAAATATTTGTGGGCAGTGTCAGCAAAAGTATGCTTCAGTTTGCTATTCTTCGTATACTTTAAAATATATTAAATTATAAAATATCCAGTGCACTTTTAATAACAATGATATGAATATTTATTTCCATTTACAAAAATCCACTAACAGTCAAGTCCAGGAAAAGTTACTCGTATAACATGCATATAAGATATAGTTTGCCTAAAATTGCATTATAGTGTTTTTTTTTTTTTTTTGATGCTTTCTTTTAGGTGCAATTTGGGTTAAAACATCTAGTACTACTCTTTGATCTGACCTAATAAATTTCTAAAATATACTTGTAGGGTACTGTCAAAAAAGGATGAATCAGATTCCTAAATGATCACAGGGAGATTTGATTAAGAGGTTTAAGTTTACTTTTAAGGAGACCTTTAAAAAATAATAAATCTCAGTGACATTAGTTATATCTTTCTTATATTTTACAAAAAATAATATACACATGCTCTTTGTTGTCTACAACATAAAAGTATGTCTCCATCATCAACTAATGGTTTGTTGAAGTCTCTTAAATTCCACCATAATAGAGCATGTATTTGAATTGTGTCTAGAAATTAAACCAATCTCTAATCCTTTAATAGTTCCCCTAACTGAGAAGCATGGAACAAGTCCTATAATATTTCAGTGAATGTCTGTCTATTTATAACTTGTAAATGTGTGAGCCAGACTAAAAAAAATGTGTGCAGGAAAATAAAAAGTGTTTGTCATAATCTCAAATCCTGATCTGAAGCAGGTGTCATTTTTCTATTTCTTGTTAGTTCATTCTCCAGGATTTCTTTTGAGGATCCATCATAGAATTCTAAGTGTTGTGTCCACTGGGATTTACACCACTTGTTCAATCTATTTATACCAAGTTAATTAAGTGATAATCCCAAAGTATCAGAGGACATATGAAATAATAAATGTCTGATTCTCTCACAGACATGTCGAGACCACATGATGAGGAGTCAAAGGAAGGAAGGCTGTTTCATTGCCTAATATCACATTATCTTGTATAGGGAATATTGCTATTAAACATGCTGTTCTCTTATTTCCTGAGGTTTTATGCCTTTCATTGGATAATATTCTTTTGACAATTGATGTGATGCTTTTGAAGGAGAGTCAAGCCAAAGGCTTGCATACATGAAATTTTACAATTTAAGTAACGGATTACTCCTATTTTGCAAACTTGGTCAAATCCATTGCTGAAATAAATCAAAATATAACATAATTTTTATATATGTTAAATGATTTCCATGAACAGACAAAGAAAAACCTGTAAGATGCCTTTATTTCCAATTCCACATTCATCCTATATGTGCATACAAACACACATACAACTACACGCAGAGAAACAGATATTATCCATTTGCTAACTTAATATACCTGATTGCCTGTTTAAAAGTTTATTAATCTCATTCATTTTGTTGAGTAAGCAAGAAGGAAGTAAAATTCATTGTTCTTGTATTAGCACTAAAGATAGTTGTAAGAGATAAATATCTGAATATACTTAACGTCCTAGAAATCCCATGAGTGATTTTCAGCTATAGATATAAAACTATTTCCAACAATTAAAAACAAAAATTAAAAGACTGGCCAATATAGAAAGCTTACTATTACATTGAGAGTCAGGTAGTCTCATGATAAGATAAAGAATTAGGAGAGACTGGCAGGACATATTTAAAGTGATGAAAGGGAAAAACTTACAACCAAGATTACTCTACCCAGCAAGGATCTCATTCAGATTCAACGGAGAAATTAAAACCTTTACAGACAAGCAAAAGCTAAGAGAATTCAGCACCACCAAACCAGCTTTACAACAAATGCCAAAGGAACGTCTCTAGGCAGGAAACACAAGAGAAGGAAAAGACCTACAATAACTAAACCAAAACAATTAAGAAAATGGTAATAGGAACATACATATCAATAGTTAACTTAAATATAAATGGATTAAATGCTCCAACCAAAAGACATAGACTGGCTGAATGGATACAAAAACAAGACCTGTATATATGCTGTCTACAAGAGACCCACTTTAGACCTAGGGACACATACAGACTGAAAGTGAGGGGATGGAAAAAGATATTCCATGCAAATGGAAATCAAAAGAAAGCTGGAGTAGCAATTCTCATATCAGACAAAATAGACTTTAAAATAAAGACTATTACAAAAGACAAAGAAGGACACTACATAATGATAAGGGATCAATCCAAGAAGAAGATATAACAATTGTAAATATTTCTGCACCGAACATAGGAGCACCTCAGTACATAAGACAAATGATAATAGCCGTAAAAGGGGAAATCGACAGTAACACAATAATAGTAGGGGACTTTAACACCCCACTTTCACCAATGGACAGATCATCCAAAAGGAAAACAAATAAGGAAACACAAGCTTTAAATGATAAACTTTAAACAAGATGGACTTAATTGATATTTATAGGACATTGCATCCATAAACAACAGAATACACGTTCTTCTCAACTGCTCGTGGAACATTCTCCAGGATAGATCATATCTTGGGTCACAAATCAAGTCTTGGTGAATTTAAGAAAATTGGAAAAGTATCATGTATCTTTTCCGAGCACAACGTTATGAGACTAGATATCAATTACAGGAAAAAAATCTGTAAAAAATACAAACACATGGAGGCTAAACAATACACTACTTAATAACCAAGAGATCACTGAAGAAATCAAAGAGGAAATTAAAAAATACCTAGAAACAACTGACAATGAAAACACAATGACCCAAAATCTATGGGATGCAGCAAAAGCGTTTCTAAGAGGGAAGTTTATAGCAATACAATCCTACCTCAAGAAACAAGAAACATCTCAAATAAAAAACCTAACGTTACACCTAAAGCAATTAGAGAAAGAAGAACAAAAAAAACCCAAAGTTAGCTGAAGCAAAGAAGTCATAAAGATCAGAGAAGAAATAAATGAAAAAGACATGAAGGAACCGATAGCAAAGATCAATAGAACTAAAAGCTGGTTCTTTGAGAAGATAAACAAAATTGACAAACCATTAGCAAGATTCATCAAGAAAAAAGGAAGATTCAAATAAATAGAATTAGAAATGAAAAAAGAGAATTAACAACTGACACTGCAGAAATATGAAGGATCATGAGAGATTACTACAGGCAACTATATGCCAATAAAATTGACAACCTGGAAGAAATGGACAAATTCTCAGAAAAGCACAACCTTCTGAGACTGAACCAGGAAAAAATAGAAAATATAAACAGACCAATCACAAGCACTGAAATCGAGACTGATTAGAAATCTTCCAACAAACAAAAGCCCAGGACCAGATGGCCTCACAGGCAAATTCTATCAAACATTTAGGGAAGAGATAACACCTATCCTTCTCAAACTCTTCCAAACTATAGGAGAGGGAGGAAGACTCCAAAACTGATTCTACGAGACCACCATCACCCTGATACCAAAACCAGATAAAGACATCACAAAGAAAGAAAAGTGCAGGCCAATATCACTGATGAACACAGATGCAAAAATCCTCAGCAAAATACTAACAAACAGAATCCAACAGCACATTAGAAGGATCATACACAATGATCAAGTGAGGTTTATCCCAGGAATGCAAGGATTCTTCAGTATATGCAAATCAATCAATGTGATAAACTATGTTAACAAACTGAAGGAGAAAAACCATATGATCATCTCAATAGATGCAGAAAAACTTTCGACAAAATTCAACACCCATTTATGATAAAAACCGTCCAGAAAGTAGGCATAGAGGGAACTTACTTCAACATAATAAAGGCCATATATGGCAAACCCACAGCCAGTATCGTTCTCAGTGGTGAAAAACTGAAACCATTTCCTGTAAGATTAGGAACAAGACAAGGTTGTCCACTCTCACCACTGTTACTCAACATAGCTTTCGAAGTTTTAGCCACAGCAATCAGAGAAGAAAAAGAAATAAAAGGAATCCAAGCCGGAAAAGAAGAAGTAAAGCTGTCACTGTTTGCAGACGACATGATACTATACATAGAGAATCCTAAAGATGCTACCAGAAAACTACTAGAGCTAATCAATGAATTTGGTAAAGTAGCAGGATACAAAATTAATGCACAGATACACTAATGATGAAAAATCAGAAAGAGAAACTAAGGAAACACTCCCATTTACCATTGCAGCACAAAGAATAAAATACCTAGGAATAAACCTACACCTAAGGAGACAAAAGACCTGTATGCAGAAAACTATAAGACACTGATGAAAGAAATTAAAGATGCTATAAACAAATGGAGAGATATACCATGTTCTTGGATTGGAAGAATCAACATTGTGAAAATGACTATACTACCCAAAGGAATCTACAGATTCAGTGCAACCCCTATCAAACTACCAGTGGCATTTTTCACAGAACTAGAACAAAAAATTTCACAATTTGTATACACAGAAGACCCCGTATAACCAAAGCAGTCTTGAGAAAGAAAAACGGAGCTGGAGGAATAAGGCTCCCTAACTTCAGACTATACTACAAAGCTACAGTAATCAAGACAGTATGGTACTGGCACAAAAACAGAAATATAGATCAATGGAACAGGATAGAAAGCCCAGAGATAAACCCACACACATATGGTCACTTTATCTTTGATAAAGGAGGCAAGAATATACAATGGAGAAAAGACAGCCTCTTCAATAAGTGGTGCTGGGAAAACTGGACAGCTACATGTAAAAGAAAGAAATTAGAACACTCCGTAACACCATACACAAAAATAAACTCAAAATGGATTAAAGACCTAAATGTAAGGCCAGACACTGTCAAACTCTTAGAGGAAAACATAGGCAGAACACTCTATGACATAAATCACAGCAAGATCATTTTTGACCCACCTCCCAGAGAAATGGAAATAAAAACAAAAATAAACAAATGGGACCTAATGAAACTTGAAAGCTTTTGCACAGCAAAGGAAACCATAAACAAGACCAAAAGACAACCATCAGAATGGGAGAAAATATTTGCAAATGAAGCAACTGACAAAGGATTAATCTCCAAAATATACAAGCAGCTCATGCAGCTTAATATCAAAAAAACAAACACCCCAATCCAAAAATGGGCAGAAGACCTAAATAAACATTTCTCCAAAGAAGATATGCAGATTGCCAACAACACATGAAAGAGTGCTCAACATCATTAACCGTTAGAGAAATGCACATCAAAACTACAATGAGATATTATCTCACACTGGTCAGAATGGCCATCATCAAAAAATCTACAAACAATAAATGCTGGAGAGGGTGTGGAGAAAAGGGAACCCTCTTGCACTGTTGGTGGGAATGTAAATTGATACAGCCACTATGGAGAACAGTATGGAGGTTCCGTAAAAAACTAAAAATAGAACTACCATACGACCCAGCAATCCCACTACTAGGCATATACCCTGAGAAAACCATAATTCAAAAAGAGTTATGTAATGAGTTTTGATGACAGATTCTCTAATCCTGCACCATTCTTGCATTACTGGAATAATTCATTCATTGTCAAGGCTTTTTATTTTCACTTTACTGTAACATTGAGGAAAAGGAAGTATTTTCACCCTGTCCTTTTTGTTCTTTTGTTCTGATTATGTAAACAGCTGCTTATCTAAAACTTTGACAATTCTCTTTTTAATATATTCTCTTTTATGCATAGTTTGTATCCCTAAGTTTCTTTTCTAGTGGAGAGTAATAAACAATACATATTTCTTTTTTTTTCTTTTTCAGAAATTACTGCTGTTCAGCTAGAGGCTATAACTCTTTATAGTCTCCTTATTTGTCTCTTGCTTGCAAGGTATTCACATTAAGTGATATGAATTTCTAAAACAAAATTACACAGTATACATTGGTTGACTGAATGAACGCTTCAATCATTTATTGATTGATGCTTCGGGCTCACCTTTGATTTCATTGTTTCCTATCCAAAGAACCTGTTAATCTCTTCTTAAGATTACATACAACTGACATTGTCTAACCATAAGCAATTAAAACTATAAGTAATAGTCATGACTCTTTGTATTGCAAGAATCTGAATCTCAACTACTAGTAACTGAAGCAATAAAGTTAATGTATTGACATAAATTACTGGTTGACTCTAGCTCCAGATATAGGTAGATTCAGGGGTATTGTTAATATCATCAGAATTTTTTTTTAAAAATCTATTTCTGCTTACATCTATTTGGCTTTATTTTTAGTAAATTCAATTCATTTAGTTGCAGAAGGCTCACCAGGAGTCACATGCTCACAGTCTACAAATTTAACAACTTGAATAGCAAACAATAAGTATTTTCCAACAATGCCTGAGGTCTCTGGAATCCTGGCTTGGGTTACTTGTCCTTGCCTGAAATAATCATTGAGGTTGGAGGACTGGATTACCTCACTGGCTATGTGTGGCAAATATGCCCATTCTGCTGGTTGGAGGTGGAGGGAAGGGGAAGATGTTGTTAGTCCCATGCAAAGTACTTGCATAGTTTCCCCCAGGCAAGAAAGGGTTCCCTTTTTTTTTTTTTTTTTTTTTAAATAAATTTATTTATTTATTTATATTTATTTTTGGCTGTGTTGGGTCTTCGTTTCTGTGCGGGGGCTTTCTCCAGTTGCGGAGAGCGGGGGCCACTCTTCATCGCGGTGCACGGGCCTCTCACCGTCGCGGCCTCTCTTGTTGCGGAGCACAGGCTCCAGACGCGCAGGCTCAGTAGTTGTGGCTCACGGGCTTAGTTGCTCCGTGGCATGTGGGATCTTCCCAGACCAGGACTCCAACCCGTGTCCCCTGCATTGGCAGGCAGATTCTCAACCACTGCGCCACCAGGGAAGCCCAGGTTCCCTTTTTAGAAGAAGTGGGAAAGAAAAGACTAGACTGACAGAATGCATATTTAGCTAACATTACATAATGTTTATATCTCAGGAATTGATATATACAATTTATATATATTAACTTATTAAATCTTCTTAACAACCCTATAAGGAACATATTCTTTTTATTTTGGAATAATTTCACATTTTTTACATTTACATTTTGCATTTATAGAAAAATCACAAAGATGGTACATAGAGTTCCAGTACACCTCTCATCCAGTTTAACTAATATTACTAAGGTACATTTATTGAAACTAAGAAACTTCCATAGGTACATTACTATTAACTAAACTCTAGCATTCATTAAAGTTCATTCTCTGTGATGTATTGCTTGTATGATATGGTTTATGATGTATATGATCTATAGATTTTGACACATGCATAGAGTCATGTATCTGATATTCTAGTACCATGCAGAAGAGTTCCTTCACCCTAAAATTTCCCCTGCCCATTCTCTTGTAGTCAACTGATCTTCCCTCCTCTAACCCCTGGCAACTGCTAACATATTTTCTGTCCTTATAATTTTTGCATTTTCCACAATATTATATGAATGAAATCATGTCTTATGTAGATCTGGGGGTCTGTCTTCTTTCAGTTAGTGAAATGCATTTAATATTTATCCATGTCATTGTATGCATCAATAGCTCATTCTTTTTATCCCAAAATAGTGTTCCATTACATGGCTTTTCCATGATTTATCAATTCTCCAATTGAAGAACATATTGATTTCTTTGGCTATTAGGGATAAACATGCTTTCAACATTCTCATACAGATTTTCTGTGAATATAAGTTTTCAGATTTCTTGGATAAAGACCTAATAGTGTGATTGCTAGGTTGTATGGTAAGTCTTTCACTTATAAATATCTGCCTAACTCTCTTCTAAGGTTGCTGTACCCCATAATCCCATCATCAATGAAAGTTCTGTTGTTCCTCATTTCACCAGCATTTGCTATTATCAGCTCTCCCCCCTCCCCCCATTTTGGCCATTCAAATAGATAAGTAGTATCTCATCTCATTGTGGTTTTATTTTACAGTTCTCAATGACAAATGATTTTGAACATATTTCATGTTTTTATTTGCCATATGTATATCTTCTTGCCATTATTATTATTAATTCCATTTTACAGATGATAAAACTGAGAATCAGAGCAGTTAATTACTTGCTCTAATGTAGCTGGTAGCAGTAGATTTCCTCTACTCTACTTTTAAGTAGCGTATCTACAGAACATTAAACCAGTTACAGAAATAGCATCAAACTCTAGGGTAGGTATTATTGTATTATATTCCCTTTCTATCTGACCTCCAACTCTTAAGAAACACCATGCAAAATTATAAATTAAAAAATCACTCCAGCAAATCAGAAACAAATAAGATATAAAAATCTGTGAGATTAAATATAAATATTGAAGAACTCTTAGCAACAACATCGAAGGATTGAGTTAACCTAGGAAGCTACTGCACTAGCCATTTTTAGTTAAGTTCTATACCTTCAATGACTTTTGAGAAAACTATTAAAATGATGATCTGTAGCATGCTAAATGTTGTGCTTTAGTAGCACTATATTTATTCCTGGGCATTTCCTGACTTGATATTTGCAGTCTCAATACTTTGCTTTCTTTTCTGTTTCTTTTGTCTGGTCATTTATGTGAGATATGGGTGAGGTGCAATGTCACATTATGCCAGTAGTTGACTCCAGAATGAGATGTGATGATACCCCACTTTTAAAGCTTATTTGTGTGAAATGAGGGGCATCTACACAACCATAGCATCACATAGGCTATTTTCAACTTTACATAACTTAAACAAGGGCTCAGATTGGATTGATTATCTTCCACTTATTTTAGTCTTTTCATGTATTGAAGTTGTGGCCATCTATGCCTTTTATGTCGCCTAGCATTAAAAATAAGTTCAGTCCTCACTGAAACTTTATACTATTTTTTGCATTGTAATTTTAAACTAAAATACAGGGTATTTCCCTAACATGTAATAAACTAGAATCACTATGTTTTGAAAGCTAGACTTGTGCAAAACTCTGTTTCTCTGGATCTTATACTATTTTGCAAGAAAAAAATATGTGACTACTCTGTGTAGCCATCTTTTTAAAACAGCTTTAATGCTTGGTCATAAATGTTAAAACTTCTTATTAAACTTTGTTTAAACCTGAAATTTACTGATTCAAGATGTACTAAATTCGGTGTTTTTAATACATGTATTTCATAAGTAATAAAGAACCATTTAAATATTTTATGATACATTCAAAATTTATTTGAGCAAATATTTACTAATTCTTTAAATTGCAAACTGATTTTTCTTAAATTAAGTGTATATATTTTGGTCTGTTTACTGAGGCAGAGATACAATTAATAAATATTATTTAATAAAGAAGATTATGAATACAATGAATTTATCATAGTGTTATCCTCATTTTATGAAAAAAGTCAACTATTTTATAGGAAAAGCATGTCATGCAATTTCAAATGTGGACAGAATAATTATATTATTTTTAGTGTTTTTCTCCCTTACAGTTATGCTACATTATTAGTTTTGGCTTATTTGCTTTGATCAATGGGCTATAAGAGTGAGTAAATGCAAATGAGCGTCTCTGATATACAATGCCTTAGAAATTATACTATGTATCACAATAACCTTGCATCAATTTTCTATAAAATTTCTAACTTTTTTAATCAACACATAGCAACCTATATTTTAGAACAGCAGCTGTCAAGTGGTTTGTTTTAAAATATAGTTTTATTTCCATGTCATATCACAGTCTATTACAGTACATCAAATACTGAAATGATATGAGCAGATTGATTTCTAGAAACATTTATTTGAAAACCACTGTTCTTTTTTATGGTATATTACATACTGTAAAGTGTGGTCAGTGATACCTTATTTTGATCATTTGTATATACTCTCTCATGGTTTGGGAAGAGAATTAACATTATTGCTACATTAGATTATTTTTCTTTTTGTCTATGATTTCTCCTAATAATATGTGTATTCTCATAAATAACACACGACAAAATAAAACTCAATAGATACTGAGTTAGTATCTAAATTAGTCTGCTAAAGTATACCAGGAGATAATAAATTGTATGTTTTGTGAAATATAGTTTAAAAGGTTGGAGTGAATCCTGTTTGCTTTCATGTAACTCAAGTGGAGGATACAAAATAATTCAGGATTTGGGAGAAAGATAATGTTAAATATTTGGTGATGAGATCCAGGCAAACAAGAATCAAATTCCATTAAGTGCATTTTTAATCCGAATAAATGTAAACAAATATCTGGGTCTTGATATATTCTTTTACTTTACAAAAGACTGAGATAATTGTTTCCTTCCCTCCACTGAGCAAGAACAACTTAAATGTGTGACACAAAGGAAAATTTTTAAAATAGCAGAATCAGAAAATTAGACTGAGAGGTGTAAATATAGGGCACAAAGCACAGACTTCCTAAAGAACTAGGTGACACTAGTGTCTGGAGTCTTTGGGGAAACATAAGATAGCTGGTATATGGTAAACACATAGTTTCTGCCAATAAAAGTGTTATTTGCATAGACCTCTTGCCTGAGTGCATGTGTGTATGTAGAGGGAACAGATGGTCATGGGAGATAGAAAGGTAGGACATACTTTTAGCTTGTTCACACTGCGTGTCACATTCAAGTGCAACTTTGAGAGTCAGGTGCAACTTTGAGAGTCACAAATGTGTATGTATACCTGCATCAATCATTTTTTACTAACCAAATTACTAGTCAAGCCACAAAATCTTCAGCCTTTTAATTCAGATAATATTTTCCCCAAAAATAATTATGAGAATTAAATGGAACAGTAATTATAAAATACCTAGAACAGTGGGAAACACATAGTAGGTGTTCAATAATTTTTTATCTCTTTTTTCCTTATTCCTCCCTGCTTTTGTTTTCCTTTGATTGAAGGTGGTGGCCAAAGAGTCAGAATATTAGATTATGATTTGTAATGGGGTAATCTATAATTTAATTTACTTAAATAATAATAACTACAGATTACTGCTCAGCATGGTAGAACATTATTTTACCAAGTGGAAAACCAGGCCATAGAAATTAAATGACTTTTCATAGATTACAGCTACATTATGTCATAACTAGATTAAAATCCAGTTTTCAGCATTATTTATTCTTCACACTTTGCCATCAGATTTGTTAGATTAAGTTACTCATATACCAGCTAATATCTGAAACATTAATATTCAAATATTCTCAATATCAATGTGATTAATGAACTGGTTCTTTCAAAGTAGAATCACATTTTTATTTATGTGGGAGCCAGGAAGAGAAAGTACTCTACAATATTTCAAAGTTATTTTTCAGCTTCATTTGATATATTTTAGTTGTAAAAATCTATTAAGATCCATTACAATTATATTGGAAATTATGTAATCTGATAGGCAGATCAGGCTTCATATCCATACTGTAATAGTATAGTAATGATCAGGATGGATAGAATTAAGCCTCTCCTGTATTTTTATTGTGGAATTCTCATTTTTGTTCAAAATCTGTTAAAAAAAAAACATGAAAGTGATTATTTTTGCTTGTTTTCTAACATGTCATTTTTGTCAGCAAGATATGTTTGAAGCAAAACATATTCAACGGAGGGAGGGAATGGGAGGAAGAAGGAGAAGGAAAAAAATAAAGAAACAAGCAAAGAAAAAAGGAACGTCAACTGAATTCTGAAGAGTCACAGACCTAGTAGATAGGTCCTAGTTGCCTTGAAAAATTGTGACTTAATTTATCCAGTCATCAGTCAATGCAACTTCTAGCATTTTCTGTAGCTTATGAGGGCTCACAGAGTTGGACTTCCCTACAATTTCTCTCAGTGCCTCTTAGCCATTGGTGTAATGGGGGTGAAAGTGCTTTGCGGACACTATGTGCTCCATGAAAATATAATGCATAGATAAACTAATAGGTAAGCAAATGCAAAAAATGCATATAACCTTAAGGTCGTCGTATGTCTCAGATGCGACCAAATAATCCCCATCTTAGATAAGAATTAATTAATCAATTTTACATAGTTCCTATTACATAGGATGACATAAACAGGGTTTATTTGTAGGAAAATAGTATTTCCTAATATAAATGAACACCCAACAAAATAGTATATGTTAGAAATATAGAAAGTGCTTATCAATACAGACTTCCTAGCAGTATTATAAGCACCTAGAAACATTCTGCAGGTTGCATATATTTGTCAATTTACCTGAAGTATTCTTGTTTTTCTTTTAACCCTTCCAATTCTAAGCTACATTATTATTTGGGAAGTATATAGATAGAAGCAGAACAAAATATGCAATGTTTAACTATCTTAACAGTTTTAATAAAATGTTAAGAGACTTATTTTCTTAAAATGAACCATGTAATACTACCACTAATAAGACAGTCTTTCCAGAATTTTGAAAGCTGGAGGAACATTTTTCTGAACAAAGACTCTGGTCTTACTGATCTTGATTTTGTTTTAAGAGTAAAGGAAACCTTTCAAGGGAACATTTTTTTAAGATTAACAATTAGATTGCTAGTGTAAGTTCTTTTGGAATGTTGATGGAAAACCCACAATAAAAGATTAGTGATACAAGAACATTTGACTTCTTTTCCAACTCTTATACAAGACCTATTAGTGAAGTTTGTTACCGGCAGGGAACAGAACAGAACAAGACAGGAGAAAAGCATCACATGGATAAGCCACTTCTCTATCAACTCTGGTAACATCTTTGCTTTTCGTTGAGTTTTTCATTTAGCTAAACAAACTCGGAATATTTAGCAGGTGTGTGTGTGTGTGCATTTGTTTTGTGTGTGCATGTATGTAGCCTCTTCCTACTAGACTAACAGTCTTTGAAAAATTGTGACACTGAGTCAGAAATTAATATCAAGAGTATCAGTATATTAAAAAGATATAATTAAAATTTTCAGTGTTCTTATAAAGTGATTATCTACTCAAGTTATCCCTATAAGGCAAACCCTTCCACCAACATTAAGTATTTTCCATTTCTTATACAGAAGGAGACTATTTTGTCGGAATCCGTTAGTTCTAAATTAAAAGTGAAAATGGATTTTTCTAATGTAGTTTAAGTGCATATTTTATATTGAATGCTGAGTTTATACTATGCCTTTTGGAAAAAAAAAACCTCAGTGATAATCAAATCCTACTATGCCATTTTACAAATGAAGGAATTTACTAATAGAAAAATGAAATGACCATTTTAAGTTGCACATAGATATTGGAAGATTCAATTCTAGAATCTAGGCTAAATTCTCTTTCAAAAAAAGGACTCCTACCTCTATAGTCAGGTACATTTTATCAGAAAGGTCTTTAGTGGAATGAAAGACCACATTTCGGTGTTAATATATTTTCTTCAGTTTAGTTAATATGATGTCTAATTAATATTTTCACAGTAATAATTGAAGCAAATAAAAGCTAAATAAATCGCTATGTAGTTGGTTGATTTGACTCAATAATGGGGATAATGTTATAAGCCTTCAGGTGCTTGAGTGTCTTTTAAAGGTATCATGTTATATGACCAAAGAAGGAATCAGTGAATATACTTAGATCAGCCTCCTAATGAAGAAGTTTTAAATTCAGTACCATTGAATCTGCCAGGCCTGAAAAGAAAGTCAGAGGCAACTGAGGAAGATATTGAAGTTAGAAGTTTAGCAGAAAAAAATGGGTAGTTTCAGAATTTTTGGATTAGGCCTCTAGAAACCAAATTTAGCTTAAATTACAATTCTTTACTTCTTGGTATTCAGCAGCAACAAAAGCCACCTGACAATCATTTGGATCCCTCCTGCTGTTTAAAGTGTTCAAGGGAAAGAAACATGACATTGTGTCTTATTGTTTCATTTCAGTGAGCTTACTTTAGGGTCCTAAAAATAGGAGATAACATGACAAGAATTACCAATAGCTTTTAAATATTATTTGTCTATTTACAGCCTGTTTTTTTCTCACGAAATTTCTCTTTGTTATATCTTAAACTGATTGCTAATTGTTTAAATGAATACAGAAAAACTCATTTAAAACATGTAATTTCCTATCTGTTAAACAAACAAATATTATAAGAGGAATAAAGCATAATAGCCATTACTCAGTGTTTCTAAAATACACTTATAAATTTATGTATAGCCGATATTAGATAGTCTACAGCAAGGTTTCAGTGTTCCTTTGGATGTCATTCTCTCATAGTAAGTCATAATTTTCCAATTATTACCGTTATATGTATGAAAAAAGCATTGTTTTGGATTGATGACAGAGAGAAAGTCTAGAAGCACATAGAATAATAAAGAAAAGTCATTTGATTTTAAAAACTAGAAATCACTCAAACTAGATGATCTTTACATATATAGACTTGGCCATGAATAATGGCATGGGCCAATACTTAAACAAATGAGAACAAGACCAAAAACTAAATCTAAAAGAGAAAAACTTCAAATCTACAGAATATGCATTTAAACTCCTAGTGTAACCAAGAAACATAAATAGTTAATAAAATGTAAACCTCTAGAGTGTGTGAGTATGAGTGTGTGTTTAAGTAACCATCTTTAGAACACACACAAAAACCAGCAGTCTCCAAGTAAATGCGTAAATGCATGCTTTAGCAAATATGAACCAATAGGGTCTTCTTATTAGATGGACAATATGTGAATTACTACTACAAATGCTTTCATTGCAAAAAGAGAAGGCACTTGCTTCCTAGTTGTATGATTCATGAATTCCTATGAAGAGTAGTGCTTGAAGTTGCAAAGTAATAGTTTAAAGTCTGTGTATTGGAAAACTCTGAATTGACAGAGAATGTACTTAAACTGTAACTGTCTTTCATAGAAATTGGTAAAATAAATTAGTCTCTACATGAAATATATAGATAGGGAAATAAATATTTGCTAATCCATTATATTCTATCTAATATAAGAAGCCCAACTTAAATAATTTTCTTTTCTATTACAATTACACTGAAAATCAGTTTATTAACACTAGATAGTATAGTCAATGGATTTGCAGCCCTTTCCACATCTTAAAGGACATTATTAGAGTATTATTGTGGAATTTACAGTAACTTTTTATAGTAAGGAGGTTAGACCTTCTTTTCTAGTATTGTGAATTTCAGAAAATATCATTAATTCATAGGATTTTACTAGATTCTTTGTGCATTTTATTTTATATATATATATTATATATATAGGACACTATGATGTAGTACAGTGATTTTCAGTGTGCGTTTGGCAGAAGATTAAAATTTGCAAAGTATTACTATGTTACCACAAAATATAGTCTGTAGTCAAATAAGTTAAGAAAATGCAGGATTAATCACTTCAAATGAGTTCTTTCACTGCAGGACCTCAAAGAGCATTTAAAAATAACCAATTTTATTAAAAATATTCAAAATTAGGATATGCTTTAAAAAGTTTTCCAAGCTTGTTTGACCAATATACAATTTTTAGGTGACATCTTACAGGATTAGTATTCGACAGAAGTCTCTTTAGGAAAACATGTTTCTTTAGAAAAAAAATTGGGGCTAGCAGTATGTAACACTTTCTGATTTCAATATCTAGCATTAACTACCTTTGGGACCTAATTTACTCAATTAACTCTTTTTCTTTTTTAAACTTCAAACCACTTTCATATATTACATTTGGGCACAAAAGGAGAAGATCGTGTATGAATAAGATTTAAGAAGAATATACCAAACAAACATACATTGCCTTTTAAAACATAATAAAGCAACACATTATTCTTTATCCTATGGCTTTTTTGGCACCTCAACATTCTAGACTTCAGCTGCACGTTAGAATCTGGAAACTTAAAAACAATCAATGTCCAGAACCATTCCTAAATCAATTAAATGAAGATCTTTGGGTTGAAGCCAGACTTTAATGTTTTTAAAAGCTCTCAAGATGATTCTAATTGAGAAATACTGCTGTAGACTACATCTGAATTGAAAGAAATCAACCCTCTGAGTTTCATCAGACTTGTCCTAAGGTAATATATTGTATCAGATAGTGAAACAAGTCCCTTCTCTGATAACCCTCTTTATTTGACTCAACTTCACATCCCATGCTAGTCACTGGGATTCACCTGGCAAAGGTTCATCTTGATCTGGAACAGGATCTGGGAATAGGAGGCGAAGAGCAGAGGTGATGGGCAGCAAGCTGAAGGTTGATGGCATTGATTCAAGTTGGTTTTAGGGATGGGTGGAGGAGGCAGAAACTTAGCTGAGTGTCTCTCAGTCATGCAGAGGGTATGGAGCACGCTTCACAATTACCCAAGGAGTACTTCAAAACCTTCATGCCTGGCCAATCCCTTCTCCTCCTCACCCACACATCCTGATGCAACTGCCCTGGAAATTTTGTTTTACTCTCATCTCTGCATTGAGAAGCACTAGCCTGGAAATTTACTTCAATTTCAGGATCTATGGTGAGCATTATACATATTGGTTAAAATGTATTTAATTGTGAAAATGCAAATACTGTAAGAAAGGATAACACTGCTTTAATTGTTTATTTTTTACCTTGGTATAAAAAAAATTAGGATATGAAAGAAAGATTTTAGAAATTTTGAAGGTCAGACAGGGAATGAAAATGAATGCTGAGTGGACATGGGAAGTGAAGGGAAAACTAGAATGCGTCTGAGAAGCTTGATATATTAGAGGCAATTTTTACCTATTTGATAACATACCATCTACCTGAGCATTATAAGAAATGTTAATGGTGGGCAGATATATCCAGAAAGCCATAGAGAAAATAAAAGGTATACAAAAGAGTTAAGGGCCTGAAAAGATATAACCTCTACTAATTTCATAAATCCTTTATCATTATTAAGACTCAAGGTCTGATTATATGCAAGATCATATGTTCTTGTTCAGAAGAGTATAGCCAATGGAATTTGACAACACGTAGCTGAATTGTTTTGGAAACAGTAATAAAGAGATCATTTTAACAGCATGGCTTCCCTCCTTTTCAAAACTAAACAAACAGCTATTATTAATCAAGTTTACACTCTCCCAAATTCCTAGTAGTCTGGTTCAGTGTGAGTTAAATGAATTTGTTCTCTTAACAGCTTTTTTCTTCAAATGATTTTGTTGCTCAGAATTACCTAGTCTAGAAACCCTTGCTCTTTCAGCAAGCCCTCATAGTGTAGCGGACATGAATCAACAGCTCATACTGAATTTAGAGAAATACTGACTAACCCTACTGCAGCAAGACAAGATTTGCTTCTAACGAGCAATTAAATTGCCATGTAGGCTAAAATCCATATTTCAAAATTATCACCATAATATTAGCTTATTTGATTCCTAGACCTTCAAAACGTACTTACTTTTCAAATATACTGTTATTAAAAGATAAATTTCACAAAACTAAATCCAGGCTTTCTCATCTCTAGCTTCTACTTGCCAAGTAATGGCAGCCTGAAAAGATTTACTTATTGCACTGAGAAAGCAGAGGTTGAGTTCTGGCTAACAAATAAAACAGAGACTTACTGAGTCTAGCCAGTGCTGTGGTTCTTACCTCAGTCTACCTCAAACAGAAGTTTTGTGCTTTGAGGCATTGATGGAAGAGTTCAGGAAGGAGCACCTAAATGCTGTGGACTGAGATGTGTTAAAGAGTATCAGAGAATCATAGAAATAGCAGCCAACTAGTAGTCCTTAAAGCTTGACCCATGATACCCACTCTAAAACCAGTGACTGATTTTCTTGTATATCGTCAACATTTCTTCAGACCTTCCCAGTGGTGCTGAGCTGCCAAAAAAATTACATCTGCAGTTCCTTTACAAACATTGATATATGTGTTAATTAGGTTAAAACTAATATTGAGGGTAGTGGTCCAGAAGTAGAACATCACAAAGGGTGCTCTGTTTAATAAAACTAAAGTGCAGTGGTGGTTGGATGGATGGGCTGAAATCTGTCAGATGATGTTTTCTCCACATGGAACAAGAAAATCTCAAAATTATAAAAATCTTGAAATATTGGCTACCCAAAATTTATTCGATATGCTCTATACCAGTGGTCCCCAACCTTTTTGGCACCAGGGACCGGTTTTGTGGAAGACAATTCTTCCACGGACCAGGGGGTGGAGGATGGTTTTGGGATGATTCAAGCACATTACATTTATTGTGCACTTTATTTCTATTATTACTACATTGTAGTATATAATGAAATAATTATTCAACTCATAATGATGCAGAATCAGTGGGAGCCCTGAGCTTGTTTTCCTGCAACTAGATGGTCCCATCTGGGGGTGACAGGAGACAGCGACACCTGAAATGTGTTGCTTATGTCCATCTACTCCGTAATCTCGTTTCCGTTGCCATCACTGCAGAAAACCCTGCTTCACAAAGATAGGATGTTGGAAATGGAAGCAGGCTTTTCAGTGCTTTTGTGGCTATCTCAGGATATTCCGCCTTGACTTTAATCCAGAATGTATGGAGATTTGAAGCTGTTTCAAACATACTTTTAAGGCCACCATCATTTGTGATCTCAAGCAGTTGATCATCTTCCAGCACGGACAAAGTCGATTCACCTGGCTTATTCACAAATGGGTCTCAGATCCATTCCTTCCCAGTTCGGGGGTCTTTTGTGGTTGGGAAATAATGCTCAAACTGTTTTGAAAGCTGAGATAAGTGATCATGCACGAGCTGTGAGAAAGAAGGCCCTGGCTCAGTCTCTTTCAAAATCTCTGCTAATGTTTGAAACATGTCAAAAGTCCCAATGTTCACTCGTCGCCCCCATAATTCCAGTTTGGCTTTGAATGCAGCCACTTTATCTGCCGACTTGAACACAGTTGTCATTCTCCCCTGAAGTGACAGATTGAGTTCGTTGAGCAGGTTGACTATGTCACACAGGTAAGCAAGTTTTGTGACCCATTCTGCATCACTGAAATGTGCTGTCAGTGGTGACTTTTTCTAAAAGAAATCTCTGGAGCAGCTCTCATAACTCAAAAACTTTGGCCAGTGATCTACCTTTAGAAAGCCATCTCACTTGTGTGTATAAGAGAAGACGTGTGTGCTCTGCGTCCATCTCCTCATGGAGCTGCGGGAACAGACGTGAGTTAAGGACATGTACTTTAATGTAGTTGATAATTTTAATCACATCCTGCAAAACATCGTTAAGTTCAGGTGACATTTTCCAGCTAGCCAGCATTTCTCTATGGATGACACAGTGCATAGACTCACATTCAGAATCAACCTTTTCGACCCGAGTAGTGAAATCAGAAAGCTGTCCAGTCATGGCAGCCACTCCATCCTTTCATAGACTGACACAAAATAACCAATTCAGTTTTCCTGATATGTAATAATTCAAAGACTTGAATAGTTCTGCAACTGTGGTGTTGATTGGCAACAAAAGTACACATAACATATCCTCATGAAAAATATGTTGCACAGAAACAAGCATTGTTGCCTTGTTGTCAACATCGGTAGACTCGTCAACCTGGATTGCGTACCACGGTGACTCATTAATCCTCTCTAACAATTGTGCCTCAGTATCTTCTGCTGCTTCATCAATTTGTCTAGTTATGGTGCTAGCCAAAAGAGGAACAGGTGCCACCTTTTGAACTGCAGCCTCGCCTAAAAGTTCACGACAAATGTCCTTAGCAGCAGGCAGGATCAGCTCTTCACCAATAGTAAGGGGCTTCTTAGCTTTAGCAATGCAGTTAGCCACTAAGAATGATGCTCTCAGTGCAGACACATTTGATGAAGTGGTGGCCTTCAATAATTGCTTTTGTTCTTCGTGTTCACATATTTTTCTTTTGAAAAACTCCAAAGGCTTGTCTTTTAATGCAGGGTGCTTGGTCTCCATGTGGCGAAGCAGTTTTGAAGGTTACATGGCTTTGTTGGATAGCCGGTCACCACATATTATACAAAGCATGCTTGGAGAATGTGAATCACTTGTTGCAATGAACCCATAATTTAAGTAAGACTCTTAGTATGTTCTTTTAAATGCAGCTTTCTTTTTGTTGTCAGTCTTAGAGCCTTCTGGTGTCTCATCATTGGGTCTTTCCCCCTTTTCAAAGAAGCTCTCCAGCGACGTTTGTTTTTTACTCATTTTGGCTAGGGTTAGCTTGTGGGCTTACCAAAACTGTGACTGGGACAAGTGCGCAGTGCAGGAAAGAAGCGTGGATGGAAGTGGTAAATACAATAATGGGCGGGCCATGCGCGGACTAAAATAAGTGGCGGATTCTGACTTAAAGCCTGCCACCAGATGCAGCTTACTTGTCCCTTGCCACTCACTGATAGTTTTGATGTGAGACTGCAAGCAGTTGATTGATTATGGTCTCTGTGCAGTGAAACCTCTCTGCTAATGATAATCTGTATTTGCAGCCACACCCCAGTGCTAGCCTCAACGCCTCAGCTCCACCTCAGATCATCAGGCATTAGATTCTCATAAGGAGCGCACAACCTAGATCCCTCGCATGGGCAGTTCACAGCAAGGTTCACACGCTCATGAGAATCTAATGCTGCTGATCCGACAGGAGACGGAGCTCAGGTGGTATGTGAGCGATGGGGAGCAGCTGTATATACAGATAAAGCTTCACTCGCTTGCCCACCACTCACCTCTTGCTGTGCAGCCTGGTTCCTAACAGGCCACGGACTGATACTGGTCCATGGTCCGGGGGTTGGGGACCCCTGCTCTACACTTTAGAACCCAACCTTTTAAAAAAATTAACTTTCCTTCTGAAGAGACTGGAAACCGAGGCAATCATTCTTTGTACTAAAAAGAGTACACTAAGTATTTAACTATTTCCAGTTTCCCTCTAACAGTGAAGAGGGATATCTAGAATTCATTGACTTTCCAAAGAGAAGTGAATGAAAATTATTGAAACTCAAAAATAAATGCATGAGGATAAAAAGAAAATCAGAAGGTGAAAATAATGTATTTGTTGGGGGGGGGGAGGGGGAGGGAGAGAGAATCCTGGACAAAGAAAGATATAAGGGAAGGCATTCACAGATGTGACAATATTAGGGGAAACAATGAAATTTCTGGCTCAGGCATTTATGGAATATGCATAGGAAATGTGAATCCCACTGCTTTCTGACCTTTGTTGTTTTAATGCAAAATCATCTGTTAATTGTGATTTTGTTTCTCTGTACATGTTTTTCTCTGGCTATACTGAAGATTTTCTTTGTCTTTATTTTTCAGCAATTTAACTTTGATATATCTAGGCTTAGATATATTTGTGTTTATATTACATGGAGTTGGTTGAGCTTCTTGTATCTGTAAATTGATATTTATGACATTAAATGTGAGAAATTTTGAATGCTTATTTCTCCAAATATTATTACTACACCTTTATCTTATTTCTATCTATCTGGCAGTCACATTATCTCCATGTTGGCTTGTTTGATATTTGCTCACAGGTTTCCAAGCTTCTGCTTATTTTTCTTAAATCTTTGTTTCTCCTTGTCCTTAAGATTGAATAATTTCCTTTGATCAAGTTTGTTGATTTGTTTTTCTGTCATCTCAAATATGCTAATGAGCCCATCTAGTACATTTTCCATTTCATTTATTATATTTTTCAATCCTGGAATTGCCATTTGGTTCTTTTTTCATGTATTGCTATGTATTTACTCAGATTTACTATTTGCTGAGTCATTGTCATCATACTTTAATTCTTTAAAAATCATTCCCTTTGGTTCTTTGAACATAGTTATAAGAGCTGCTTTGAGGTCTTATTCTGCTAAATCCAAATCTGCCCCCTCTTATAGAAAGTGTCTTTTTCCTGAGTATGAGTCATACTTTTCTATTTGTTTATATTTCTTATGAGGTTTTGTTGAAAGTAGCCATTTTAGCAACTCATTTTAGCAACTTATAGTTGCAACTCTGTATTGACTCTTTCCCTCTACACATTTTTATTGCTCTTGTTTATTTTGTTTATTTGTTTAGAAACTTCTCAGTACTAAAAATGTCAAAAGCAAGAGGAGTAAACATAAGTAGGCACTTATAGGCCATATTTGGGATAATTTAAGCATCTCTTAAAATAAATAATACAATGACAATAGTATATTATAACATTAAAATAAAGACATTGATGAGTCTATAGAAGATACTAAAAAAGAGGGAGGGGAGAGCACTCTTCTTTAATATCAGGCCTTAGCAAAAAAGTACTAAATGATACTAAATATATTACAGAATTAAAATAGTGCTATTTTGCAACTACCAATTTACTAAATAATTTAGAAAAAGATCATGAATGAATGAGAAAAACCATTACTGAGTTAAAACAGCAATCAGATATCATTACACACTTGTTAGAATAGCTTGAAAAAAAGACAGTATCAATTACTGTCAAGGATGTGGAGCAACAGGAAATCTCATTGATGCTTGTGGGAATGAAAAATGGCATAGCTACTTTTGGATACAATTTGGCAGTTTCTTATAAAACTAACATAGTGTTACCATAGGATCCAGCAATTGCACTTGTATTTATCCAACTGATTTGAAAACTTATGTTTACCAGAATTCTATGTGCAAATATTTACAACAGTTATCCCCCAAAATGGAACAGCCAAGATGTCCTTCAAAAGATGAATGGATAAAAAACCCTGTCATACCTTCATGCAATGGAACAAAATTCATTGAAAAAGAGAAATGAATGTAACAACTTGCATGAATATTAAATGCACATTGCTAAATGAAAGAAGCCTGTATGGAAAGGTTATATATTATATCATTCCATTTATATGGCATTTTGGAAAAGGCAAAAATATAAAGATGGAAACCATCAGTGGTTGCCAGGGATTTTGTGAGAAATAAATAGAAGCACAGGGAATTTCATTTCACAGATGTGAAACTTTTTAGTATGATACTATAATGGTATACATATTACAACATGGATTTGTCAAACCTGTAGAATTTTACAGTCAAAGAGTGAAACTTAATGTATGCATTTAAATTAGGAGGTCGGGGATCCCAAGATGAAATGCAAATTGTGATAAAATAATCTGTTGCATTTCAAATGTATGACATCACTGGAGGAGGTGGGGAGAAAACATGCTGACCCAAGTGACTTTTAACAAGTGGAGACTTAAGACTAAAGAAAAAAGGAATGGTACATAAGCACTGTACGGTAGTTAGGGAAATTGTTTCTCACAGGTCTATGAGACAACAAATGTGAAACCGCTGTACACGTGTACTGGGACTGAGCAAACACATAAATGAATCATGGGTGTTGGAAGCCAGGTTTCTCACTGTTGGAGTTACAAACAAGCAAGAGAGCAAAGCTAGAATAAACCGTGTAATACTGGATTAAGTTAGAGACCTCAGTATGAGCTCATGTTTGATTTAGTATTGACACAAAGGGATGTAAATATATAAATATAAATATGGGTTTATACACCATATTCATCTATATAATATATAATCTATATAATTAGCACACTATTAATAGTTTATTATAATAATATGTTTATACATAGATAGATTTCTAAGCTCTGTATTCTCAAAAAGTCTAGAAGCAATGACACCCCAGTAGCAATGAGCATGTCCAGAACCCAGATCTTGGTTTCTAGTAGAAGGAATGAGGGCTCCTTGGGGAAATGGTTGCTTATAAGTCTGGGACAGGAAATATACAAGATAAGCCTGGAGCATCTTGTACCAGAAAGTAACAGAATATGTTAGAGAAGCACAACTGAACTAGCTTTTGTTGACCAAAGCTGGAACAATTTGAACAAGAAAATAAATAATGTAGAATGAACTATAATGTAAAGTAAAAATAAATATAAGTCCATACTTATACAAATAAATGATTGAATGAATAAATATATAAAATGGGGAGAATAGACAAATCTTCACACAGACTAAAAATAATTATGAAGATACTTCTTGTTTCAGGAGGTGGAACATAGAACATCATCGCTTAAGTGTGGGCTACCCATAGTGATTTCCTACAAAAGAGTAGAGTATGGAAAGAAAGAAAAGGAGTAACTTCACAGTGGTGAAGCCTGACAAACACTACTCTAGCTGTGTGATCAAGGTTAATATCCACAGTCGTAAGTCATGTTGATAGCATGCACCCCTGATATGATGTGATGCCCTTTACCTCTGTGGCTTTTCTTTCCCCAAACCCATAATTCTAGTCTAATCATAAGGAAAACATCAGCCAAACCCAAACCAAAGACATTCTATAAAATACCTGATTAGCCCTCGTCAAAACCGTCAACTGTCTTGTCATACGAGAAAAGTATGAGAAACTGTCATCATCTAAAGAAGTCTTAAGGAGACATGGTGACTAAATGTAATGTGATATCCTGGATGGGTTTCTGGACCAGAAAAATAACATTAGATAAAAATCAAATAATCCAACTAAAGTATGGACTCTTGTAATAGTACATCAATACTGTCTCATTAGTTGTGACATATATGTCATCCAATGTAAGACGTTAAAAACAGGGCAGTCTACTTATGGTAAATATAAGAACCCTCTGTACCATCTTTATATATTTCTGTAAATCTAGAACTATTCTAGAATAAAAATTTTATTAAAAAGAAAACATCGGATAAAGTTTAGCAGGAAAAAGGAAGTTTGCACAGTTCAAAGAATAGCTACACAAATTGTTTTTCATTAATGGGAAAGGCACCTTTATGATGGAGAAATCTAGAGGATAACACTTTAATCAAGTGATCAAATTTTTCATTGCCAAATATTGAACAATTATACACCATATGCCTCCTGATATGCTGCACAGAAAATACAACATCACTATTCCTGACAAAAATGTTTAACCTGGTCTCATTATGAGGATACCATTAGACAAATCCACATTATGTAATGTTCTGCAAAATAACTAAAATTTATTGGATAGCTAAAAGCATTCTTAGCTGGAGGGTTTCAGTATTCAGTTTTTTACCTAACACGATCTGTTACCATGGCATCAGGGATGCAAATCTAAGGATGACTTGGAAGGATCACTTGGACCTAGTGAGAAAACAGAATACATGTTATGGTCAATTAATGTGTTGCTGCATAAGGAGAAAGAAAAAATATAAATTTTCCTAGGAATTTGGATCAAACAAGTCAGAGATGAGCAGGCATAGTGACAGTGACATAAAGATTTAGCGTTTGAAGTTTACCTAATGCTGAAGCTTTGTGATAATTCTAAATTCTACTTCATGATCTTAGGTATAAGAAATATTCAACTCTTTCTCTGCTTTTATCAGTCAGTATACCCACAGAGAAAGTAATCATGTAAACAATTTTGGAGCATAAGATTTCTTTTAAAATGGAAGAGATTATTCATGTTTTTAAAAATATAAATGACAGAATCATCTTTTAAATGTAGGAAATAGTTTTATATCCATTTAAGAGGTAGATCAGTTATTACATCCTGGTTGACAAAAAATTTAAACACTGCTCTGTAACATTATTTTGTCTGGTTATGCAGAGGAATTTGCAGCTTTTGACTCTGAACCACTTTCATTACTGGATCGTTAATTTCAGTTTCATTGGTTATATTTTATAAAGTTAAGTAAAAAGACAAAGTTGTAATAAAGTGCTGTAAAGGGACAAAGGTGTAAAGACACCTTCCCACCACTGTGCTTTTTCTTATTTGTTTTTCAGTATTTCAGTAAATCTCTTTGAAAACCCGTATTTATTTCACACATGCTGTAAATAATCCAATCCTGGTAACAGAGGTTGCATTCTTATCATCAAGCCCTGCACTTGTCTTCCTGTACTCGAAGCCAGTTTTCTTCTTTCCTCCAGCTGTGATCTCTTTCCTAGCACATCAGCACTATAAATTTCTAACAGAGCCTCCCTAGAATGGGTTGACTGGGTTATTTGCCTTTGCCCCAAGCTTTTCAGGCCCCCTGTAGCTGGTTATAAGAGGCAGTTGAGAAAGGAGAAAAGTGCAGTTCGCCAGCTAGTAGTGAGTAGAGACATAACACGGACACCTTGAGACTCATATTCAATTAACCTTCCCTGCCTCCCAGCATTTTCATGGCCAAACCACTAGCATCCACAAAAGTTATAGTCAATTCAACAAATATTTACAGAGCTCCTACTGTGTGGGTGGCACTCTGCTAGAGCAAGGAGGATAGGAGAAAAGGGGAGTAGGTGACTGATGAAGAACAGGGGGGAGAGCTTTGGAATTAAATAAAATGGGTTCAATTATTTTTAACTTTTCCCTCATTGACCTGTGGCCTTAAGTAAGTTAACTTCTGCAGTTATTTTTTTCCCCATTTGGATAGAGCTAAAGAGAATTGTAAAAAGGTAAAATTAAGTTTGCAACCATTTTTATATTTTGGATAAGACAATAACAAAAGTTAAAATTAAGTAAAATAGAGTGAATAAATGTAACATTTTGAATTATGTGCCTGCTACCTTGTAAGTGACTGAGAATAAAAATTGAATAAAGCTAGTTCTGGGAAGCAAACCAGAGTTTGGAAATAACAGGTAAAACCTTCTGAGAGGAGGCATTCAGATAGGCTGCGCTAGGTGGAGATCAAAAGTCCAGGTTTTCTGGTGGAACTGAATTATGCATTTGTAGACAGGTTAGCTACAGAGTGCCTTGATAGCATGCTGGAACCGATAATTGCATTCATTCATGGAACTGCAGTCTAAGTGGGGTAGTCAAAAATTTAATAGCAAATTACAAGAGAATACAGGATGAAACAAGTGTTAAAATGAGATACAAACCACAGGGCCAGAAACCTAGAATAATTTATTCCAGCTAAGTTGGGTGGGGATAACAGGAAAAGTTTCATAGGAGAGGTAGCATTGAATTGGCTCTGGGGATAATAGTGGTGGGTATCAGAGGCAGAGAATGGGAAAGAACTTGATCGAAGTCAACTATGTGAGAGCACAGGAAGTTTTACAGAAATACAGAAGTATTACAGAAATTATGAATACACCAGAGGGTTGTGATATATGAGTGCAATCGGTGATGAGTTTATATTTACAGAGGGCAGGGAAAGCTGCATAGCTAACTTAGGGAGAAAGTTTATATAAGGAAGAAAATGAGGCCTGAGGACTTAACCCTGGAGTATGCCAATATTTGGAGTTTGGAAAGAGGAAGTAGATCTAGCAATAGATAATGAAAGAAGACATCTATGTAAAAGTTCTCATCACAAGAAGAAAATTGTAACCATATATGGTGGTGGATGTAAATAGACTTACGGTGATCATTTTGCCATATATACAACTATCGAATTGTTATGTTGTACACCTGAAACTAATATAATGTATGTTGATTATATCTCGATTAAAAAAAAAAGACATCTATGGAGTAGGAAATAAATCAGGAGTGTATGGAAATTAAAAAGGCAAGAAGAAAGTAATTCAAGAATGGGAATTAATCATCTGAATCAAATGCTGCTAAGGTTTGAGTGAAAAGGAGACAGATAGATAGCTGATAGTGGACTTAGCATGATGGATGTCTTTGGTGATTAGGAATGATTGGTTTAATGGGTTTGTGGGGATGAAAACCTCCACTAGTTTCTAGAGAGAACAGACTTGAGGAATTGAAGACAGGCAGTATTGACAGCTTTTCTAAGGAATTTTGTCATAAAGTTGTGTTATAAATCTTTTTATCCTAAAGGCTAGCTGAGAAATGTGGCTGTGAATGGAGGGAAGGAGATCCAGTCAAAGCTTCAGAACTGGAAGCTTCAGGTATGAGAATCAGGAGGTGTTGATAACCTCCTTCCCTATCCTGTGGATAGTGTGGAGTTTTATTGGGCATAACAAAACCAGCACCTAGAAAGAAGCAGGGAAGACAGCTATGCAGACTTCTGACTATGGTTAGTCCAATCACATGCCTATTAGTATCTTTCTAATAAATCCTTCTTTAGCCTAAGTTAATTAAAGTGGGATTTTTGTAACCTAAAGAGGCCTGGCTGATTGAGTAGTAAAATATAATCACCTAAACTTTGCAAATATTAAGTGTGAGCTGTCAAAAACATCAGCAGATTTTGGAGATTCAGACCTGGAATTCATGAACGAGCTCAGAACTGTAGTTTCCTAGTTTGGAATAGAGAGGACAATCAAATTATTGGGCAAGATGGAGATTACTTGTGTGTCCAGGCATGGTAGGAGTATTTTTAAATGTGTATATAAATCAATATTGTAGAACACATACATGTGAAGAACAGATGACTAAAGCCCACAGAAGACAATTTCAAGAAAGGTAATCAGAGACATGAAAGAGAAAAAGAATGTAGCTTCATAAAATGTAAGAGGCGCTTAAGCATTTTAGGGAGGCACATGTCATCGTGTGTCAGGTTTTTTCAAAGACATTAATTACGATAAAACTACTGGGCTTGATAGTGAGGAGCTTTGAGAAAGCAATTTTAGTTTAAGTAGTAGAGGGAAAAGAGGGATCAGATTATCAGGTTAAGTTAATATGTGCATTGACAGAAAGGAGACAACAAGGGAGAACTAATGTAAGTAAAAGGAAGGAGAAAAATGGTAACTATAGAGGGAAGACTGAGAATGAAAGTGAAGGATCTTTTTTTTTTAATTTATTTATTCACTTATTTATTTATTTTTGGCTGTGTTGGGTCTTCGTTTCTGTGCGAGGGCTTTCCCTAGCTGCGGCAAGCGGGGGCCACTCTTCATCGCGGTGCGCGGGCCTCTCACTATCGCGGCCTCTCTTGTTGCGGAGCACAGGCTCCAGACGCGCAGGCTCAGTAGTTGTGGCTCACGGGCCCAGTTGCTCCGCGGCATGTGGGATCTTCCCAGACCAGGGCTCGAACCCGTGTCCCCTGCATTGGCAGGCAAACTCTCAACCACTGCGCCACCAGGGAAGCCCCGAAAGTGAAGGATCTTAAACAGTAGTGATGCTTGAGCATATTTGTTGATGAAAATAGAGGAGCAGGGGAGAGGGAGAGACTGAAAAGCAAACAATTAATGGATGCAGCAAGGATAAGAATGGCAACAGGGGAGGAAGAGTTAGCATTAGAAAGAAGGCAGATCAAGTCTTTGTTGAAAGTAAAATGACAGAAGTAATAAATGCAGAGATATGTTAGGTGAAAAAGTGGGGAATTTCTCTGTTTTGAAGATGATAACTGAGAGTAAAGGGGCCAGATCTAGAAAAATAATGATAAGGCTATAGGTCAGCCAAAGTAGCAAATAAGGTAGATAATTATCCAGAAGTGAATAAACAATGCTGCTTCTTCCCTTCCTCCACTTCTTCCCTTCCCTAGAAGTCTATCCTTGATTTACAACTAGTTTTAAGTCTATTAAACACCCAGGGACTGTGCCATCAAAGGATAGGATTAGGAGAGCAAATACTGGAGTTTGCTTTGGTATCCAAGAGGATGACTTTAGATTCTGTACCACAAAGAAAACCTTGATTTCCCAACACAAGAATTAACCTTTCCAGAATGTTATCTTGGTATACAAGCAAGAGCAAAGGACTATTAATTAGCTGATGGAAGTCTTTCTGTAGGAGATGATTGGTTTTAGAGGAAATAGGTAGCTTCTACGGGGCAGCCAACTTTGTGCTGCCCTACCCTTGTGATAAGTAAGGAGTTCCCATAAGAACCATCATCGTCCTTTACAGTGGAGACTCGTGATACCGTGATACCGGAAATACATCCTTCAGAGGCTTATAAATGAATCTGCGCGTATAGAAAAATACCATCCATTTACAAGTCATGGATCACCTTCAGGTTTACTGCTGGTTCTTTATTTGAACTCTGCATCAACAGAAAAACACATTTGCTCTGTAGCCTATGACTCTGATACACTGAGACATTGTAATTGCTCCGCATTCCTGAGTAATCATTTTCTGATGGGTTTATTGCCACCTCTGCCTTATCGGGGCATGGCACTGTTACGGACCCTGGTGATAAATTACCCTTTAGAGAGGGATAAGACAGTGCCACTTTAACAAGTGCAATAAAGCACTTTTTATATTGGGAGAGTTCAGTGCATTTTCCATTTATCATACACCCTCAGTGATTTTACACAGATTTTACACTGTTGATTAGCTCATTAGTGGGGTTAATTGGATACATTAACTGGCAGAATTACAGCTTGACTGTGAACCAGAGGCTGCAGCATTATAAATGACAGACAAACCACAGACATGCATGGCCAGCCTGAAGGAAGTTCTTCTCTTTGATTAACTTTCATTAGATTTTAATTTTCCCCCTCCCCACTCCTGTAATTGACTCCACATGAATATTTACTATGGACTGGATAAGTGAATAGATGGCATCAATACATATTTTCAATATTTCCTCTCCTTCTACCATAAGTTTTCCTGCAAAATAATAAGAAAAAGAGCAGTTTAGGAAAGTGATGAAACTAGTCTGTAAGAAATCAAGAAATGAATGTCTAGAAATTCAATAAATTTCTCCTCTTTCAAAAGCCATGTTTTTACTGAATCCTTGATAATACATAGTGTGAATTAATTGTTTCCTCATGGGCTGCATGTCCTTATCACAGGGAAGCATTTAATAATACAGATTTCTGGACTATACCCTAAACCTACTAAATAAAGACTTCTAGGAGTAGGCCCAGGAACCTTTATAATTAACAAATTCCCCAGCTGATTCTTACACAATGAGTTTTACATTGTGGTTAAAATAGCATGTTAGTTTGCATTGAACATCAAGCAATGTGTAGTATTCACTTAATTAAATGACTTTAAATGGATGTGATACTATTTGGAGAAAGGCCAAGGTCTTTTCAGAAGCAAGACAAAACTTTTTCTGTAGTGCAGATTCTCTACCAGACTCAGGCTTTAAGTTTGCTGAAGTCTTTCTGAGTCTCTTCTCCCATATTTTCTTTAACTTTTTACTTCTACGAGTTGTAATTGTCTTTATGAAAAGAAATTTTTAGTGTTCTTTCATAAGAACTTGTATTTGTCCCAGTGGAAACTATAAGTATAGAAACTATGTGTAATTTACTTACGTTTTGATTTGTTTATGTTTTATATAAAATAGTGGTTGTCAGCGGAAGGAGCATAAGACTAGGACCTGGGCTCCAATGTCAGCTGTGTCACTCCCCTTTGTAGGCACCTTGGGAAAGTTTCAAATTCTCTGGGCCTCAGTGTACAATTCTTCAATTGGAAATCAGTCATACCTCATGTACAAGGCTAGCGATGAAGATTAAATGAAATTTTACCTGAGTCTATGTGCATTTCTGAGAATGGTAGGAGTTGGAAAGGATCATCTCCAGAGGAGGGGGAGAGAAGGAGTGTGGCACATTAGGCAGCTAATTCACAAAGCAGCGGATATAAAAGAGGAAAAGTATTTCACGTGGGCAACATGTGCAAACTGTGTGGAGATCAAGGAAGTTGGGATTAAAAGAAACCCGATGATAATTTCAGGTAATTCACCCCTACCTGCCACTCTTCAGGCAGAGAGGAGCAAGCATGCATCTAAACTGTTACCCATGAAGCAAACACTGAATGAGGAGAAGGCAGAAGATAGAGGAATGATTTGTAGTTGTAGGAAAGAAAAGCACAGGAATAGAATGGGGAGGAAGAAATAAGGAAAACAAAAAGCTTTGTCTGTGAGTTCTAGGAGAAAAGAAAGCCAAGAGGGCCAGGGAGAGAGAGAAAAATCTCCCCATATGATATCGCAGGAAGGGAGTGGAAGGCCTGTTATTAGGAAAATCTACATAAAAATGCATGGGAACAATTACCAACAAGTTACTGTGTAGTTGGGGCTTTGATAAATGGATGATTTAACGGAACTGAACCCAAAGGCTGCATTTACAGAGATTCTGTTTTGGAATTCAGTGCTTGATTTGCATTCCATAGTAAAACTTTTACTCTGAAAAATGTTTTAAGAGGATAAATATTGCTCCTGAAATTCCACTAGGAAAGGTAAAGGCAATGCTCTCAGTGGTTTTCCGTAGGTGTGAAGTAAAACTTTTAAGACATACTGTATTGTGACTTTTGTTAACAAGATATTGTGATGTGTTTAGGCGGCCTTGAATCCAGAGATAGCAGATTAAAACTCCACACGTCAGTGACTCATATGTTTAAGAAACTTTAGGAGTCTGGCATGTCATTATTTTTCAGAAAAATTATTATTTGTACTATTTTGGAGGGGGACCCTCAGGCACAGATTTTACCTTCTTGGGTTATGTAATATTTTGTTTTTAACTACCTTAATGAGCTTTTTGTTAATAGCAGCCCCAAAATATGGCAGTGCTGTCTCTTAAAACTCAAGAACTAAAAAGTTTCCAAATACATTCATTTAAAAAATATTTTCTGTGCTATGAGAACCAAATAAAATGTAACACATTAAATAAAGTTCTTCCAATTCAACCAGGTATCTTTCTTTTCTGAACTTCTGTAACATGCTGTGTGTGCCCCTTATGAGGTACTTATCTTATTTTACCTTCTGTCATGGTTATTTGCACATGAACTTTATCTTCCTTCCTAGATAATCTATTTCTTGAGGGCAGAGATGATGTTTAATAAAATGCAGAATAGCCACACAGTTAATCATTGTAATTCTCATAATAAACATAAAGATCTCTTGAGAACAAAGCGGGTACCAAGCAGAACACAGAATGAGACAGACATTGATTGCAGTTTCCTTCAGAGTTCATATATTGAACTTAACAGATCTCACAGCTTGGAACAAAAGTTATGAATATACGTTAATATTGGATTAACTATTTTTATATCTTAGTGGAGTCTAAAATGACTGGAAATAAAGGTCAATAAAATGCATATTTTGAAAGGTATTAAAATAGGGAAATAAAATATTTTGGGGAGTATATTGTAGAATATTCTTGGTCATGCTGAGAAATGAAAATATCTTGAAGGAAAATAGACGACACAAATTGAACAATGTATTGAAATGAAATCACAAAGTGAAACAAAATATATGTTTAAATATGCATAGTATAAGAGGGCATATTGCTTTAATATTGTTCTAGAAAGCAATTGAGAACCAATGAAGAGGACTAAAGAACAGAAGAATGTTGGAAATACATTTAGAATATGGACAAAGTATCTCACCTTTTTATTTCTCTAGTCACAAATCTGAAAAGCCTTATTATTCCCTGTTTTCCACAGTGGAGCTCAGACTTTACAACCTCCTGATTTCAACGAATGTACCTGAGCCAGTCACGTAGGGCGGGAAGAGCACTGGGAGAAGAAACTCCACAAGCGAGGGGGGGAGTTGAAATCATCCTGTTACTTTTACCTGCCATAGGGCCTGGGTGGGCACTTTGGACACAAATCACAGTTTTATTTATCTACTGTATAGTAGACTACTACTGTGTGTCACATCTACTACATAGTGTGACTTCCTTCTGTTCTTGTTCAATGCACTTATTACCCATCAACTTGAATCTCAGGCTGCTCAGCTGGAGTCCTGACACTGCTAAAAGCTATCACTAGTCCTCTCTTTCTAAGTCCAGAATCTATTCCGTACTCATTTCTTGTGGTTGGCTCTGAAGTTTCTCCAAACAGGATAAGTCAATGAGTACCATGATGAGTATCTGCCTGACCTAACCTTGTCACATCTTGAGACTATGGCTTCAACTGGACTACACTGAAATCAATGCCAATGTATAGTCTGTCATTATACCTGTTTAAATACTTATAATTTGGAGGGAAGTAAGTCAGTGACAAATTAGCTAAAATATTGAACATATCTTTTTGAAACTCAATGTGTTCATTCACAAAGCATTCATTCCATTTGTTCATTTTATTGAGAAAATATCCTGCAAATTATTATAATAGTAATACATAGAAATATAGCAGTTATCATTGCTTGTTGATATCCATAAAAATGGATACATACTTGCAAAGGATGATGCAGAAATCAAGCTGGTACACTACAATCTGGAATCTGAATCTTGGTTCTCCAGAGCTAACTTACCTTCTTGACAACTTCATTACCTAGCATAAGCCCTTACCCATACTAGGCACTATATTAATATTTGTTGCAAGAGTAAGTGTGTCTGCCCGAGACAGAAGGTTTAAGCAAACAGAAATAAAGCACAACAGTTCTATATAATAAATGAACAGTTACAGCTGAATCAGAATCCAAAATGCAGTATTAGTTTCGAAAACACAATATGCTAACAATGGAATATATGAGGATTCCCTTTGTCTAATGTATTAGTAAGGGTTCTTCAGAGAAACAGAACCAATAGGCTATAAAGAAAGATTTGTTATGAGGTATGGGCTCATGTGACTATAGAGGCTTAGAAGTCCCACAATCCTCCGTCTACAAACTGGAGATCTAGGAAAGCCAGTGGCGTAATTTAGTTTAAGTCCAGAGACCTAAGAACCAGGGCAGACATTGATGTAAATCTCAGACCAAGGGCAGGAGATGATGAGATGAGATGTCGCAGTTCAAGTAGAGGCAGAAAAAAGGGACAAATTCTTCTTTTCTTGGTCTTTTTGTTCTATTCAGGCATTCAGCAGATTGAATGATGCCCACCCACATTGGGGAGAGCTACTTACTTAACTGAGTTCACAGATTCAAATGCATATCTCACCTGGAAACACCCTCACAAACACATCCAGAAATAATGATTAACCAAATATCTAGGCATCCCCTGATCCAGTCAAGTTGGTATATAAAAATAACTCTTATACCTGGTTTAATTAATTTAATTAGAGTATAGTGACTGGGTAATTTAGTTATAGTTTAGTTACAGTATAGTATAAAGTGTAGTTAGAATATATTTAGTAAGAGTATAGGTGTGTGTATATGTGTGTGTGTGTTTTCAGTAGGTGATACATATCTTTAAACTCAGAACAGCAAATAGATTCCATGTTGCTTTCCAACTCTGATTTGTTGGAAGTACCTACCCGGAGGATTGCATTGAAAAAGATTATGATCCTAAGTTTGGACTTAATAGAAAAGTTTCAAGCTCAAGTTTCATATCTGGCATGGTCTGGAGCTGGGGGAAAGTCAGTCTATTCTGATTTCTACACTTGACTGAAACTGCATGTTAACAATCTTTAGTAAAATATTAGATATTGTGATTTTATAATAAATCCCTACTCTTAAGTCGCTTTGAGCTATAAATATAGCTTGGATATAAAGCAGCGGTCCCCAACCTTTTTGGCACCAGGGACCAGTTTCGTGGAAGACAGTTTTTCCATGGACTGGGGGCGGGGGGTGGTTTCGGGATGATTCAAGTGCATTACATTTATTGTGCACTTTATTTCTATTATTATTACATTGTAATATATAATGCAATAATTATTCAACTCACCATAATGCTGACAGGAGGCGGAGCTCAGGTGATAATGCGAGCGATGGGGAGTGGCTGTAAATACAGATGAAGCTTCGCTGGCTGGCCCGCCACTCACCTCCTGCTGTGCCGCCTGGTTCCTAACAGGGGCTTGGGGACCCCTGATATAAAGGATCTTTAATGTCAGAAGCATGTATGATGCTGCATATGTACAAGGCTCAAGTTGGGAATACAGAGTGAATAAGAAACTGTCTCTGCTCTCAAGGATTTATAATTCATAGATGCTCTTAGCCACAAATAGTGCCATCCTGAGAAGTGCAGAGAGCTTAATACAAATACTGTTAATGAAAGCTGGCATTTGACGGTATTATCTACCTATGTGTAAGTCAGTATATATATCTACTTGCAGTCTTCTGAGACACAGGAATTAGAACATCCAGTATAGCTAGATAATAATTTAGGCAGTCTTGGGACCAAACAGCCATTTTGTGTATTTCCACACCAGTGTTTTCTTCTAGAATTGTGAATGCCTCTCTGTCTTTTATTGCTGGTTCTTTGTTGCCCCAGATCATAGTGCTTCTTGAAAGCTGCTAGTGAATGAATAATTTTGTTTCCAATCCCAGGCTAACATCTGTAGGAAAACAACTCAAGCAGACACATTCACTTATGCAAGCAAATACTACTTTCTTTTTTTCTGCAGAAAGTCTTTTGAGGCATGATTATGCAGCACCTGCTAAGATGTTAGCTGTTTCTTTCCCTGTTAGGAAGATGTGGTTCTGAGGACCCTACCTGTGTTGGAAAGAATAAGGGCAGTGATTAGGTGGTTATTGTCTCTCATTGGAAGGCAGATTTCTGGTTGAGACTTCTTATTTTCAGTATAGCTGGTTTATATAAATGAGAAGAATGCCACACTCACACAAATCCTTGGAATAAAGTGGCACATCCTCAGCATTTCATTCTGAATCTTATCTTCCTCACAATACCTTCATCTCTACAAAATGTCCAATCAATCCTTCCAACCTTTCCACTATCATTCTAATTTAATTAAATACCTTTTCAATGAAATTATCATATTTTGCTGTGTTAATTAAATGTATCTTTTATTCTCTTGCCCTATAATGAAAAAAATTTGTTTATGAAAAATGTAACTGAGTACTGAATATTTTAAGCTTTTCCATGTTATCTCTTTTACTACCTGTATGTGCTTTAACCATTTAGCCTCTGAATTACTTAAATCCCATCACCTGCCTTAGTTGAGGCTGCTGATCCCACCTTCATGGGTCTCTCTGTGATCTCATTTTATATCCAATTGCCATCTTCTTTGAATTCTTCTCTAGATAGGTTAACCTTCTCACTTTGATCACATGTACATAATTTGGTCTCTTTCCCAGATGGAGTCTTCTCTGGGTTGAATATTTTGCACTTAGCCCTAGAGTTTCATTATCTCCCTTCTTTACCATACTCTGTGCATCAGTATTCCATGTGGCTAGACTGCCTGTCCTTATCCCTTACAGTTACATTTGTTCCATAGAAAATTCCAGTGGGAGATTGGTGGGTGTGAAGACATAAGTACCGTTGCATTTAAATCTCTGGCTCTCTCTGTTAACCTGTGGTTACCAATGGCTGGTTCCTGTACTGCAGGCCACAGCTCCAGTTGGGCCGCACCTTCTGTAGCTCTAAGTCTTGTCACGTGCAGAGAAGCATCAGTCACCAGCTGTTGCCAATTCATAGGATTCTTCACCTTCTTTTTTGGTCTCCCATAAATGTGTCCACACAACTGTAAAACATCCTTTATTAAACTCTTTTTCAGTCACCTTATATGAGTATGCCGTATATATTTCCTGTGGGAATTTTGCTAGATACACTGTCTGCCCAACCCTAATCAACATCAGTAAAGACTGAGTAAAGAACAAATGAAAAAGTGGGTAAGTCTCAGTAAAGAAATAGAAGATATAGAGAAGACACAAATGAAGATTTGAGGACTGAAAAATAGAATAACCACTAGTAAAATTGGGTAAAGAATACACAGGATCTCTCTGTATTATTTTTACAACTGCCTGAGAATCTATTATTTCAAAATAAAAAGTTTAATTTAAAATATCTATTTTAGAACAAAAAAGAGTTTACCTTGAAAGTATCAGTATTTAGATTAAAAAAAGTCTCCAAACACCCATATAGTAATTTTTCTTTTTTCTTTTTAACCTTTTAAAACAGCTTTATGAGTATCATGGATATACAAAAACCTGCACATATTTAATATATATATAATTTGATGAGTTTAGACATATACATACACCCATGAAACTATCAACACGATCAAGGTAATAAACATATCTGTCACCTCCCAAGGTTCCCTCATGCTCCTTTGTTTTTGTTGCTGTGTGTGTATGTGTTTTATATCATGCCTTTAATCACTAAATCACAGTATTGACACTATATTCAAAAATCCTTAACATTTTCTATATCTACAGTATAACTCTTGATATCTTTACAGTTTGTTCTTTTGGAAAATGATCCTTCTCATAAAAAAAAAATGACTGCTTTTATCTTTTAATTATTAAGTAATTAGTAGCAAAGCTTGTATATTAGGAATACTGATGGGTAGCCATGGACCAGACTAGGTAGGGGCTTATAGGACCTGGAATGGATTTTGAATTTTATTATGACTGTGTGTCAGATTAAGATTGAGAATAAGGTAAAGTTTGGGTGAGAATTAGCCTTTTATCTTTGTTTATGCTCTCCCTTGCCAAATAATATTTTTTCATATTATACAATTTATTCTGTGAAAATCTTCATTCCTAATTTGAACTTACCTAAATTATTTAAATAGGTTTGCTTTCTCCACCTCCTGATTGTATAAATATTCTCATATGTTCTAATATGTTATTCTAAATTTATATTTAGACCTTTAATTCATTTAAAATTAATTTTGTTGTATGTTATAAATTGAAAAACTTATATCTATTTTCTTCCAAATAAAATATTAAGTATGCTAACACCATTTTTGGAACACTCTTGTCCCCCACTTGGGACATATTATTATTATTTCCACATAACTACTTTAATCAATTTCTTCACTTTCTATGATTTCCATTGACTTTTATTGTACAGCTATCATACTATTCTGATTGGTAGCTAAGGGACAGGTATCTTTTCATTATTCTATTAAAATGTTTGTTTAGCAATTTCATGCTTATTCTCCCATATACACTTTAGAATCATTTGCTATAAAAAAGTCCTTTGTAATTCCGGTTGTCATTAAATTAAATGCAAACATTTATGTGGCTAGGTAGCTATTGTATAATGTTATGCTTTTCCTTCAGTGCATCTATTCATTTATTCAGGCATCTACAAACAAAAGTGTATTTTTCTATCATTTGTGTGTGTGTGTGTGTGTGCACTTGTGCAATTTTAAAAATAACGTTTTGGTGATAGGATCATGCCAGCATTATAAAATAAGCTGAGAAGTTTTTCTTGTCATTCTCTTATGAAATTTACTAAAATATGAAGGGTTTGTTTGTCTTTTGAATATATGTTAAAATTCACAAGTAAAACTACCTGGCACTGGTGTCTTTTGCAATCATGTACCTTTGAAAATCTTTCCTTCTAAAGCTATGGAATGTTGAATCTTTTATCTCTTTTTAGGCCAGTTATTATAATATATATTTTGCTGGGAAATCATGAAAGATGTCATGCATTAGCATACAACTGTCACTTATAATAATTTAAATCCCTTTTGAGTCCATATTTCTCAATCCTGAGGTTGTACATATTAGTACTTTTTTCTTTCTTTTTCTTAATGATACTTGGTCTTTTCAAGGAAAGAGAAGGTGGCTCTATTTAGAGTTTTATATTAATTTATTTTTTACTTTAATTTAATCTAAGCTTTTATCATTATTCATACCAACTCAATTTTTAATTTATTTTGCTCTTTTTCTATTATCATAAACTTAATATAGCGTATATATTTTCTTTTATTTTTGAAAAGGAAAGCATTTAAACAAATACAATTCATTTCTTACAAGATATGTTGTTCCTTAAAAATCTCTTTTTAATTTAGAGATGATTCCCATTTTAAATTTCCATTTATTTAATGTTAAGCTATTTTTTTTCACTTCTATATTTATTACATTAAAGTCTTAGAACATGGCCTCTAAAATCACTGTTTTTAACATTTACTGATGCTGTTTTTGTTACCCATATACAGGATTTTTTTAAGGGTTCCATAGACAAAAGAAAGAAGAACGTGTTTTTCTGTTTGTTGGTTCAGACATCCTTTTTCCTTTGGGTTTATGTTCAAGTTTTCAGATTACTTGTTTCTACTCCTGAAGTGACGGTGATTTTAAAGATGGGGAAGCAACTACATGGGGAGAGACAACAGAGTCTAAATCAGATGCTTTGTAAAGTGATGTGCTACCCTTGTCACTCATTGTAGTCCTGCAGCTATTCTGCGATTTGGATTATATACTGTGATTTTAGCTACCTTCCCTTCTGTTTGAATTGATGTTTCTTTCTATTGCTGTTAGCTAACATGTTATTCAAATTCAAAACATTAGTATATTTCTGTCTTTTCTATTTCAAATCAAACCTTATTAACAAACCCGATTCCTACTCATTTTGTTGTTCGTTCCCTTAGGGTATACCCAGCAGCCTTCATGCTGTTAGAAAGGGGCAGGGAGCATAATTAATTTACCAAGAGCTGACACGTTAAAGGTATAATGTTAAAAATATCTATTAATCAAAACTTATAAAACACATTAACATTTTTAAATAGAAAGGTCCCAAAGGCCACTTAGAGGAGGATGAATATGGGCTTTCTTTCCAAATGCCTCATATCGTTCTTTTAAATATTTTCCACTTTGATATTTTGACAGGGGACAACCATGCCATTATATGTCTGCTTTATAAAAGCCATTTAAAACAACTAATGTGAGAAAAATCAATCTGAACTTACAATCCATTTTAAGTACTATTATAGTAAAATGTCTGTCTTCATGTAACACAGGTGCCCATGTTTAAAATGCTTGAAGAAATGTACTACATCCATAAAAGACAATGTAGATGTAAAAGCATTGATTTTTCAAAATATAAAGAGTAGGAAGTGCATTATTGAGTGGATATAATTTCTAAAATTTACCTGAGTGAAAATTCAAGAATAAGGGTGTATTTCTGGGATACAGTTTTATGTAATTTCATTCACACAAATAAGGATGGTTATCAAGCAGCAGTCCTCCCCAATATCAATCACACCAAGACATCACACACACAAACCCACATATAGTTGAACATATACACATGTACAGTTGCACATACAGGACTTCACCTGCACATACACTCACACACACATACACACGTATCAACTCAGACATCCTAACTTTCAGGGCTTTGTTAACAGTCTTTTCCAGACTGAACTATGCATAAGAAGAGTTTGGGGATGCTTTAAAAAACATTTCTAGGTCACCAGAGACTTACACAAACAGACTTCTAAGAATAAAGACTGAGAATCTGCCAACCCTTGCTGTAATAATAACAGTGGAAATATCACCTATTTTATCCTATTATTCCTAACATTTAGCAAAATTTTAATCAGCTTACCCCCTAAGATTCCACACTTTTAAATGAAGAAAAAGCACAAAAAACGTATCTTGATTAGTTCAAGTCTGGACACTTTAAATCACTAGCTATGAAACTTGGCTCAAATCCCCATTTTTCTGAACGTCATTTTTTTCACCTCCAAAATGGGAATAATGAACTTCCTTCTCTTTCTTATAAGCCTGATCAAGTGGAATGAGCTAAAATTATGAATAGCATTTTTAACTGTAAAACATTATACAGCACTATTATCTTTTGAAAAAGCATATTAATATATTTTGACAATTTTCTTCTTTACTACCAATAATCAAAAAGTTGTACATTCTGCCTCTTGGTTCAAAGAGCCAGAAAATACATATATACTTTTGTTGTTTATCTGTATATATATTGTTGTTATATTTTGTTGTTGTTATCGATTGACAGTTTTTATTTTTTAGCTCAAGACTTCAAAATTGAAATCAAATAGGAGTTAAATTTTTTTTCATAGGCTAATTAATTTTGCTCTAATCAGTCCTTATATTTAAATACATTTCAAAATAATTCATTTTTTTCTATTTGAAATTGATAATGTTCCCTTGCCTTCATAAAAGTATTTACATTTCAAAACACAATATGGGGTATTTGCCTGCATTTTCATATTGTAACAATCCAATTTCTTTTTTTTTTTCTTTGAGAAATAGATTTTTGTTTAATGGAGGATGCATTGATCTCAAAGAAAAGGTAATTTACATTATTTTTGACACCATATACTTTGAAAGCCACTTCTCATCCCAATGTGCCAATATAATAGGGAAAAATAAGTTATTTTCTTTATTTTATAGAAGAGCACACTAAATTCCAGGGAGGTTAAGTGACTTGTCCAAAGGAACATAGCAGGGAGTAGAATATAGAGATTTATAATTCATAAACAAGTGTTTTATAAAATCTTATTTTCTCTTAACTCTTAAAGGTAATATTAAATTTATATTTATCCACAAACTGTGTAGATAAATATACAGTTTCTTTGTATAGGAAACTTTCCTAAAAAGATCTCTACCATAAAAAGGGAGCATGCTTTTGTGGGAAGTGCACTGGACTGGTAGGTAGAGTACAGAAGTCCACATCCTGCATTGGCTAATAGTGAGCTGTGGAGTTTGGACCAATTAGACCTATTATCCTTGGGATGACTTAGAGCTAAGTTTCTATCTGTATCAATAGTTGTATTTATATCTACATTTATGGATGAATTTTTAGACTAAGGATTGGACAAGTAAAATATCTCTTTGATTAAACTACTGTTATTCTTTGATGACTGCTATGGTCTGAATGTTTGTGTTCCTCCAAACTTCATATGTTGAAATCCTAACCATCAAGAGAATGGTATTAGTCAGTAGAGCCTGTGGATAGTGATTAGGTCATGAGGGAGCCCTCATGATTGGCTGTAATATTCATATAAAAGATGCCCCAGAGAGTTAGCTCATCCATTCCACCCTGTGAGGTTACAGCCAGAAAGTGCAGTCTGTGGACTGGGAAAAGGGCTCTCCCCAGACATCAGATCTATTGGCCGTTGATCTTGGACTCCTCAGGCTCCAGAGCTGTAAGCAGTAAATTTCTGTTATATCTAAGCCACCCAGTCTGTGATGTTTCGTTACAGCAGCCCGGTGGACTAAACAATGACTTAACCACAGTTGTCATTATTCTGCTTTAAGAAAAACTGGTACTTTTTTTTTTTTTTTAATGTATTTTTATTTATTTATGGCTGTGTTGGGTCTTCGTTTCTGTGCGAGGGCTTTCTCTAGTTGTGGCAAGCCGGGGCCACTCTTCATGGCGGTGCGCGGGCCTCTCACTATCGCGGCCTCTCTTGTTGCGGAGCACAGGCTCCAGATGCGCAGGCTCAGTAATTGTGGCTCACGGGCCCAGTTGCTCCGTGGCATGTGGGACCTTCCCAGACCAGGGCTCGAACCCGTGTTCCCTGCATTGGCAGGCAGATTCTCAACCACTGCGCCACCACAGAAGCCCCCGGTACTTTTTATTTCAGGTGTTCTTGGTCCTAAAAAATTATGAATTTGCTTCTTCTCTTTGTTTTCACAGTGATTTCCCTTGTCTTCTGATAATTCCTAAAAATGTCATTGCTGATAACCTTAGTTAATAATAACTATGGTAGATTGCACAATAATTTTTAGCTTCTCACATCTTGAGGTGACGCTCTCTTACTTACCCCTTGAATCTAAGCAGACCTTGTGACATCCTTGAAGCAATGGAATGCAATGGAAGTGACAATGAGCAACTTTCTAGGTACATGTCATGAAGTCTTTCTTGCTACCACATGAATAAGCTCAGACTAACCTGATGGAAAATGAGAGAACATAGTGAAGTTGTTAACCCCCCTGCACTCTTTGTTGCTACAGCCACCAACTACCCAATCAACAGGAGCAGAGTTGCTCTGCTGAACTGCAGTTCATTGCAAACACATGTATGAGCCCGGCTAGACCAGCAGAGGAACTGTACAGATGAGCCCAGTCTAAAGTGATGACATACAAAAATTTGAGTTAAGTAACTAATAGTTTTAAGACATTAGGCGTTGGAAGTTTTTTATGTAATAATAATGATAGTAAATTTAAAAATTAAAAAACAAACAAAAGAAAAAAGAAAACCTAACTATGCATATTCACAAGTGACCAGCTAATTCTAAAATTTATATTGAAAGGAAAAGGTACTAGAACAGATAAAACAATTGTGAGAAAGATAAAGTTTAAGGACTCACATTACTCTATTTCAAGACTTACTGTGAAAACACAGTAACCAAAACTGTATGGCATGGGCAAAATAATAGATATATAGATCAACTGGACATAATTGAGAGATTCAAATATAGTTAATTAATTTTTTACAAAGATGCAAAGGAAATTCAACGCAGAAATGTCAATATGGGGAAATGGCTGATTCTAGGGCTGGAACATAAAAAGTACAAAATGAGCCTGGGCATCTTATAAGAAAGTAAGAAAATGCTCAAAGAATTGAATAAGGGCATGTCAAATGGACAGCAGAGCCAACCTGAGGGAGCTGCCAATAACCAAAGCTGGAACAATTGAGCAATAAAATAAATGATTTAGTACTGGTCATAACCCAAAGTATAAAATAAACATCCCTGACTCCATATAAATAAATAATTGATAAAATAAATAAATAAGTGGGAAGGAATACACAAATCTACTATACAGAAGAATTCCAAATAATTTATGTAAATACTCCTCCTTTTAGGAGGTGGAGTCTATAATGTTTTTCTTCCTTGAGTATGGGCTGCACTTGATGTTTCACAGATTGGAGTATGGAAAGGGAGAAAAAAGTAACTTTGTAGTGAAGAACCTGGCAAACAATACCTTAACCAAAACATCTAGTTAAATTACGAGAAATAAAATTCAACTTAATAACATGTACCCCTGTTATTATCTGATGAGAAAGGCAATCACCCCTGTGGTATTCTTTCCCTAAACCCACCTTCCTAGTGTAACTGTCAGAAAAATATTTAAAAAGTCAAGGGACAGTCTACAAAACTGTCAGGGTCATGAAAAATACGGAAATATTAAGAAAATGTCCCAGACCAGGAGAGACTATGAGATATGATGGTTAAGGTAGTTTTTTGGATAGGATCTTGACACAGAAAAATGACATTGCTAGAACATTGATAGTAATGTGCAAATGTTTTCTTAGATGTTACAAATGAACCATGGCAATGAAAAGATGTTAACAAAAGGAGAAACATAGTGAAAAGTATACTACAACTCTGTTTACAATCTTTGTAACTTTTCTGTGAATATAAAGTTATTCTAAAATTAAAACATCATTTTAAAATTCTGACCAATGTAATACCTAACTTTGAGTGATTGCTTTCCACCTTCCAGGTACTGTCCTAAGCTTTGCATGTATCAATTCATTTCTTCTTCACAGTGCTATGAAGTGGGTACATTTTATAGAAATACTGAGGCCCAGGGAGGATACATAACTTGCCTAATGTTATATAACTAATAAGCATGCCAAACAGATCCAACATTCTTTATTTCTAATAGCAAAATAAAATATTATTAACTAGTCTTTTAGTTAAGTTAAAGAAAAATTAGTTCCTTAAAGTCCATTTCTATTTTTTAATGCAAAATCTTTAAGCAGAGTATAGAAAAAAGAAAAGATATGAAAATGGTTACCAAAGCATCAACCTCCAATCCCAAATACAGCTAACTTTGCAGCTATTGAGCTCTATTTCTTTCTGTATAGAGAAGATTAGTTAAAACATGATTAGAATCATATTTTAACTATTGTATATGCAGTACTTTTCCTTTTATTTATATTTTTTAAATTTAATTTTTATTTTATACTGGAGTATAGTTGATTTACAATATTATATTAGTTTCAGGTGTACAGCAAAGTGATTCGGTTATACATATACATAAATCCATTCTTTTTCAGATTCTTTTCCCATATAGGTTGTTACAGAATATTGAGTAGAGTTCCCTGTCCTATAAAGCAGGTCCTTGTTGATTATCTATTTTATATACAGTAGTGTGTATATGTTAATCCCAAATACCTAATTTATCCTTCACCTCACCTTTCCTCTCTGGTAACCATAAGTTTGTTTTTGAAGTCTGTGAGTCTGTTTCTGTTGTGTAAATAAGTTCATGTGTATCATTTTTTTTTTAGATTCTACATATAAGTGATATCATATGGTACTTGTCTTTGTCTGACTTACTTCACTTGACAATGACAATTTCTAGGTTCATCCATGTTGCTGCAAATGGCATTATTTCATTCTTTTTAATGGCAGAGTAATATTTCATTGTATATATGTACCACATCTTCTTTATCCATTCCTCTGTCGATGGACATTTAGGTTGCTTCCATGTCTCAGCTACTGTAAATAGTGCTGCAGTGAACATTGGGGTGCATGTATCTTCTTCAGTTATGGTTTTCTCTGGATATGTGCCCATGAGTGGGATTGCTGGATTGGATGGTAGTTCTGTTTTTAGTTTTTAGGAACCTCCATACTATTCTCCATAGTGGTTGTATCAATTTACATTCCCACCAGCAGTGTACAAGTGTTCCCTTTTCTCCACACCCTCTCCAGCATCTACTGTTTGTAGACATTTTGATGATGGTGTCAGATACCTCACTGTAGTTTTGGTTTGCATTTCTTTATTCATTAGCAATATTGAGCATCTCTTCAAGATGGCTTTTTGGCCATCTGTATGTCTTCTTTGGAGAAATGTCTGTTTAGATCTTCTGTCCATATTTTGATTGGGTTGTTTGTTTTTATGGTATTGAGCTGAATGAGCTGTTTCTATAGTTTGTTGATTAATCCCTTGCCAGTCACAACATTTGCAAATATTTTCTCCCATTCTGTGGGTTGTCTTTTCATTTTGTTTATGGTTTCCTTTGTTGTGCAAAAGCTTTTAAGTTTAATTAGGTCCCTTTTGCTTCTTTTTGTTTTTATTTTCATTACTCTAGGAGTTGGATCTAAAACGATATTGCTGTGATTTATGTCTCAGAGTGTTCTGCCTATGTTTTCCTGTAGGAGTTTTATAGTATCTGGTCTCATCATTTAGGTCTTTAATCCATTTTGAGTTTATTTTTCTGTATGGTGTTAGAGAATGTTCTAATTTCATTCTTTTACATGTAGCTGTCCAGTTTTCCCAGCACCACTTATTGAAGAGACTGTCTTTTCTCCATTGTAGGTTCTTACTTTATTTGTCATAGATGAAATGAGCATAGGTGTGTGGGTTTATTTCTGAGCTTTCTATCCTGTTCCACTGATCTATATTTCTGTTTTTGTGCCAGTACCATACTGTTTTGATGATGTAGCTATGTATTATAGTCTGAAGTCATGGAGCCTGATTCCTCCAGCTCTGTTTTTCTTTCTCAGGATTGCTTTGGCTATTCAGGGTCTTTTGTGTTTCCATACATATTTTAAGATTTTTTTGTTCTAGTTCTATGAAAAATGCCATTGGTAATTTGATAGGGATTGCATTGCATTGCATTTGTAGATAACCTTGGGTAGTATAGTCATTTTGACAATATTGATTCTTCCAGTCCAAGAACATGGTATATTTTTCCATCTCTTTGTGTCATCTTTGATTTCTTTCATCAGTGTCTTATAGTTTTCAGAGTACAGCTCTTTTGCCTCCTTAGGTTGGTTTACTCCTAGGTATTTTATTCTTTTTCGTGTGATGGTAAATTGGATTATTCCTTAATTTCTTTTTCTGATATTTTGTTTTTAGTTTGTAGAAATGTAGATTTCTGTGTATTAATTTTGTATCCTGCAACTTTACCAAATTCATTGATAAGCTCTAATTGTTTTCTGGTAGCATCTTTAAGATTTTCTATGTATAGTATCATGTCATCTGCAAACAGTGACATAATTACTTCTTCTTTTCCAATTTGGATTCCTTGTATTTCTTTTTCTTCTCCGATTGCCATGGTTAGGACTTCTAAAACTATGTTGAATAAAAGTGGTGAGAGTGAACATCCTTGTCTTCTTCCTGATCTTAGAGGAAATGCTTTCAGCTTTTCACCACTGAGTATGATGTTAGCTGTGGGTTTGTCATATATGGCCTTTATTATGTTGAGGTAAGTTCCCTCTCTACCCACTTCCTGGAGAGTTTTATCATAAATGGGTGTTGAATTTTTTCAGTAGCTTTTTCTGCATCTATTATGATGATCATATGGTTTTTATTCTTCAATTTATTAATGTGGTGTATCACACTGATTGATTTGCAGATACTGAAAAATCTTTACATCCCTGGGATAAATCCCACTTGATCAGGTGTATGATCCTTAATATTAATTAAACATTTTTCCATAGTCTACCTTCAGTGAAACAATTTCCCTTTAGTACTTTAACTTTCAGCACTTCAGTAATTAACTTCCTGTTCTTTTGGAAATAGAGGATGGAGGTAGCAGAGTAGAATTTCTATTAAATGTTGTTCCTCCTTTGCCAGCCATTGGATTAAACACAGGTCTCAATGGGATGGCCCGTACTTCACTGGGTGAATGGCTAAACTGTGGTACAACCATGCCATGGAATACTACTCAGCATGAAAATGGAAGAAAGAGTTGATACATACAACATCTTGGATGAATCTCAAAGAGATTATGCTGAGTGAAAATAAATAAATAAATAAATAAATAAATAAATAAATAAAACAAGCTAATCCCAAAAGTTTACCTATTATGTGCTTCATTTACCTAAAATTTTTGAATTGAGAAAATTTTAGAAATGGAGCCCAGATTAGTGTTTTCCAGGGGTTAGAGATTAGGGTGGAGTGTGTGGATGTGATTATAAAAGGCAACAGGAGACCCTTGTGATGATGGAACTGCTCTACATCTTGACTGTGGCAGTATATACATAAACCCAAGTGTGTGATAAAATGGCATAGAATTAAATACACACACACACAAGTATAAGCAATACTTGAGGAATATGAATAAGATTGGTAGATCATATACATGTCAATGTCCTGGTTGTGATATTGTCCTATATTTTTTCCAGATGTTACTGTTGGGGAAATAGAGTAAAAAGTACACAGGATCTTGTTCAATTTCTTAGAACTGCATGTAAATCTAAAATTATCTCAAAATAAAAAAGGTAATTTATAAAAAGAATCCCCCCCAAGAAATTTAAAAAGATGGCCTCTTTAATTTTAACTTCGAGATGAGGAGGAAGTAGTAAGTTTGGTGTTGAAAACCTACAGACTGTGCCACAGATTGGGAAAGAAGGAAGCAAGCAGTTAATCCAGCCAGAGTGTTCAATATGAGTTATCTGTGTGAGAAGATTGTTTAGCTACCTCCTAGCCAGCATAAATTAGGTAAGTAGTGTGGGAAGAGACTTTCCACAAAGAAGGAATACTATGAATGGAACTACATAGATAAGAAGCAACATGATAACAAATTATGAGGGGCAGTATGTGATAAGAGGAGTAGTAAAGACGGAGATGGGAAGGTAGGTATCAGTCAGGCCATCGAGTATCTTTTCTTTTTTTATACTCAAGAGACTGACATTTTTATATACATGGTGAGGAGCCAATATCATGGTTAGGTATGAGACCTAGACGTTCATTCTGTCTCTAATGAGCCAGGAAGTGAATTGGATCTGAGGGCACTAGATTTAGAAACATTCATATCTCTTAGACGTAATCTCTTTTAATGTGACAGAGGTAGGTGGTGATAATGAGGAAGGAGAAGAGAGGAGAGATTAAAAAAATAATAATTTTATATATATATATAGGTTTTAAAGACATTGATCATTTGTAGAGAGTTAAATAATGTGGGGGACCTAGGATGGGTTTTTCCTAAGTGACTGAGTGTGTGATGGGCTTTTGTTAGAGGTAAAGAACCCAGGAGGACCAGCAGGTCTGAGGGGAAGAAAGTGGGTTCCCTGTTAGCCTTCTGAGCTTGGTGATTGTAAATCCCCACTACCTTTGCCCACTACGTTATGTATATCCAGATGTTCCCTAAATATCTATCATAAGTTCTATAATATTTTACCTCACTTTTATTGGTTTAAACTACTAAATTTAAAGCCCTCAAAACAAGGACTATTTTATTTTTCTTTTTTATCCTAAGAATCTAGTTCATTGTCTGATACTTAATAAGTGTAATAGGAGGTATAAACAGACTGTTGCTGTCTCAGAATATTTGTGAGGACTCAAAGGCCAAGAACAATACAGTTATTTCCACTTCTCCCACATTCTAAAGGTTCTAAACACTTTGGTAAGACATGTTAACAGATAGTAGTAAGATGTTACCAGCAGTAACCACCTCTCCCTTTTCTTACTGTTATTGTTGTAGATGGGGTTGGGGTATTGTACAGGACAAGGAGTGATAATTTTGGGGGAATGAATCGTTGGAGTGCTGTGGCATTTGCTCTCCCTACCTTTTGGAGGAAGAGAATAAAGTGTGTCTCTGTCACCTTAAGTCAGGTGAGCATCTTCTGAAGACTGAGGGATATTGGGGTCTGGGATCTTACTCTTCTGTGATAAGTCAAAAGGTAAAAACACTGATTACTTACGTCTGAAACATCAAAACAAAGCAAGAGAGGACTGTGATGGCAGAAGCTGCATTTTCCTGCAGGCAGGGCAAACGTATTTAGGACCTGATGAGAATTCTCTAGGTGGTTGGCCTAGGGCCCCTTTAAAAGCAGCAGTCCTAAAATGGATAAGGGTGTTCTATCAGAAGGGTGAGTACCCTGCAGACCAAGGCCTGGGGGGGGGGATGGTAAAAAAGGGAGTGGATGCCTGTCAAGGGAATTACAGGTCCAAGTCTCATTGGGAGGGTCTCTGAGGAACTCACAGAAACCCCATGGGAGAAAGCCAAAAAATTCCTCTTTCACCCTGAGGGTGTTGAAACCAAATTACAAGTTTACCAACCTAGTGAGGTTTTTGCTCTCTCTTATCTCTCTTGCAGCCACAGTAGCCCAATAAAAGCCAGCACATGGCGAGGCGGGGTGGGGAGTAGAGAAGTGGTTTTCTAAGTATGATCCCTGACTAGCAGCAGCAACAGCGTGATCAGGGAACTTATTAGAAATCAGATTCTCAGACCTCACTGGACCGCCTGAATGAGAAACTCTCAGGATTAGACACAGCAACCTGTGCAACAAATCGTACAGTTGATTCATGCTGATGCGTGTGGAAGTCTGATAACCATTGCATTAGAGAATGAAGAGGTGAGTGTCACACTGTGCCACTGTGGTCCATGGCAGTCCTGAGCTGTAGAAGGAACAGAGCTCCCAAGCAGATCAACTGGACTTTTGGATCCGAGATTATTTTTAAATAACTGAAACTGAGGCTTTCTCTTGTACCACAGAGGGCTCAAGAATTGATGGACCATGCTTGAAAGAAGAAGAAAGAATGAGATTGGAGAGTGTGTTTGATAAGGAAAGGGGAAAAATAGAGTTGTTTTCTGATTGTTCCCTATAGAGCTCAGTTCATTCAATAAACTTGTCAGGAATGTATCAAATAAATGTGTACATAAATTTGAGTAAATGTACAAGTCTGAAGCTCAAATGAAAAGGCAGAAGAGATAACGATTTTGCTATCTACTGCATATGGATGCTAGTTAAAACAATGAGGAATGTGGAGAATTATAGAAAGGTTAGGAAACCAAAGACGGGAGTCTGAAAGCCCCAGTATTTAAATAAGAGCTGGAGAAAGAAGTTCTCATGAGGCAGGTGGAAAAAAAGAATTGTTAGAGATGTCAAAGAAAAGCTAAGAGAAAGTAGTAAAATGTATGGCAAAGCAGGATAGTCAATTAAAAAGAAAAGAACAAGAAAGAAAATTGACGGGCTTTAATTTTCTGTAGAGATTCAATAGTATTGGATGTGAAAATGTGGAGTAATTTTTTCCAAGAAGCTTAGAAAGCAACAGAGGTGAGAGAAGCCAGTAGCTGGGGTTTGGAGGTGAAAAATGAAGGAAAGCATTTAATCCACATGAGACAGAATGTGTGGATGTATATATGTTTTAGGGTAAGAGCCTTTAGACATAGAGATGCTCAGAATTTAGGAAGAGGTTGTAGTGAAACAACATGATCCAGAAAGAGTAGAGGAAGGAAGGGATAAAAAGGGCATTGGTTAAATAGCTGGTTGTTTAAACAAAATTTCACAATGATTCATTCACAATAAAAATTGAATGACTACTAATTATCAAATTGGAGTACTTAGACAGTAAATGGTTCTAGAAATCCTTTAGCCATCTCATAAATTTCAGACACTGATGGGACAGCTTGTTCAGTACAGGGGATTCCCTTCTTTATCAAGATGACACAATGCTGGTCTGACCCACATAAAGTAGGAGAAAGAGAGAAGAATAACAATTTTTTTTTAAATCAAACACATTCATATATATATTTTTATTACTTAAGAGTTAAAGTAGCTTGAGTAATGACTAAGTTTAGAATATGGCTATGGGGATGGATGTCTCCAGTGGAGCAAGTAGGATGGTTATTTGGAATATTGGGTCAAGGAACTGGAAATGCAGTGTGTTGGGTGGAGTTTTTTATATGGACATAATCATTCAGGATGATAGTAAGGATTTGAATGGAGTAAGGCCAGAAAAGCTAGTAACAAGATTATCAGTGGAAGAGAGGAAAATGACAAGAATGAGTAATGAAAGCATGAGGAAAGATAGCTGGTTACATAGCCAACTGGCATGGGCCTCCAAAAGCACTGGACTAGTTTTTACAAGAGAAATCATCAATAATGGCTTGGAAAAGCCACTGAGGAACCAAGACTACACCAGTCTCAGCTGATACCCATACAGCAGTGTAAGAGAATGATAACTTCCTCTTAAATGTTCTTCAGGGAAATCTGTTTCCAAAAGGCCACAAGTTTAAAGGGAGAGGATGAGATTGTAGTGGAATAGACATTTTCAGAATTCACAATGGAAATACTTAAGAGCAAGAATAAGAGGAAAGAAAGCATTGTAAGAGTGTATTGGTAAAACATGACAGAGTAACTTATGGAAAAAGCTTACATCTTGGGTGCTGGTCAAGGGGTTCAAGGGTGTTGAAGAATGGTAGATAGTAAACTTTGTATAATAGGCAGCATTTATTAAGATGTATGCAAAGAGAATACTATATAGAGTTGGTTGTAAAGAAAACCATAAATGTTATTATATTGAAGTTGTGAAACCCTCTCTGCTATGTCATCAGTTAAAGAACAGATTCCAAAAGTGTTTGGAGTTTTATATGCCTGTAATAAGTTTATGAAGCCACTAAACTTATCTAGAGACATGATTATAATACTATGAGACAAATATTCTTATGTGGAAACCTTTCTTATATTTTATAGTCATTAATCACTACTATCCTTACATATAAAGCACTTTTTTTCACTATTTCAGAGGTCATACTTTTGGCTAAGAGAATAGACATTCTAATTCTATTATCACTAAAATTTTACCTATGTCATGCTTTTTCTCTAGGGCAACAGTAAAAATGTGAATATTTAATTAATGTTAGGATTTCGCTATGTGATTATCAATTTTATACTCATAGAAATCATTTTATATATTATAATATATTGAATTTCTGACTTCCCAGAAATAATTTCAATAAAGACTATTTTAAAATGGGGCAGTTCAAAGCATATTTGCTCTTTAAGATGTGGATTAAAAACAATTTTAATGCATTTCCTTATATACTTGGCTTTAGTATATTTTAATTTTTGTAATTAAAATAAGGAATTTGCCAGGGTAGATAGGAAGGACTGAATGCTCACCACATGTAAACAATTCACAGTTCTTCCCACTACATTCTCCTTGTATCACCATGGTAACAGCCAAGTAGTTTGGCTGTTGGGGTAACATCACTGATGGCAGGTCCTTTTCTACACAGTCCAGTAAACGATTGTCAAGAACTTGTTTTGTGCATTCACTTCTAGGCCAGGTTAAGCCAGGGGTTGTGATTTTTACAGAACTAGGGTGCATTTATACATACATATTTTGGGGATGAGATGGTTAACTCTGTCACCTCAGCTCATTCTAAACCTCAGGAACTTCAGACTTCTAGGTAAATTGGTTTTGTGTATCCAGGGACAGATGGGAAAATTGGACTGTGCTCTATCGTGATAGAACTGATAATGGGGATTTTGATTAAATTTCTTCAAATTTTATTCCAAAAAACTTCTTACCATCATACCATTTAAATTATATTGAATGGACGTAGATGTTTTAACTGATTCTTAGGTAAACAAAGGGGATTAAGTTAACTATCAACATGAATTTCTTCCATTGCAGACATTAGATACGGAATACATGGATGTCCTTTCAATGACCTTAATGCCTTGTCATTATGAAGGGACAGATGAAACTGGATGGCTGTGCCTTCCCTGACACACAATGTTAAATTTTGAGTTCAATATTTAAGTACAGCTGAATATTCTATTATTTATAACTCAATTAATTAACAATTTCCTTACTCATAGCCACATTATAATAAAATATTTACTTTATGTGTTTAGAAATATGCAGTTATATTTATATTCACGACAAAATATCCAAGCTGCTTTTCTAAGAACCCTGATAAATTCTGTTTAGACTTAATTTAGAGCAAGAAAAAGGTCATTACTGCAACTGATAGAGTTAAAAAAACATAAAAACAGGCCTTAAAGAGGCAGGAACCATGCAACTCTAGAAATTACAGTAGTTTTTAAAAAATCATTCATATTTTCTTTAGAGGACTACATTGTTTTAATCATGACTAAAGCTGTTTCATTCCAGAAGCATCTGTGCTCTAAAGTCCTGAGAAAGGAATTGGCCCAGCCTGAGTCACATGATCATCCTCTGCATAGGAGCCCGAATTCTGCAGTGATTGGTAGCTTTACCAGAATCACATTGAGCAGAAGCTAATTCAAGAAAATTGAGCTTGTACTACTAATAATCAACACACAATTTATTTTTATTATTTATTTTGTGTTCTTTTCTTGATACACCTCTCTCTCTTTCTTTCCTTCCCCCCTCTCTCGCACACACATGCACACACACACCTTTTTCCCTATATGTATTCACTTCCAAAAATGTCACTGTTTACAAAACTGACCCTCTTAAAATTGCAAACCAATTCACTGATTTGTCAGAGAGACAATCTTAAAAAAATGTCTAGCTAAAGCCTACAAAGGCCAGTGTCACAAGGCTTCTTTTCTCCAAATCCAATATCATTAAGGAATATTATGGACTCGGAGGAATTATGCATAGCAGAAGTGAAGAGGAAAGACTGAGCTTCCTGTCCAATCTCCAGAGTCTGAAGCCTTCTAAGATCCTAATTTTCTATTCCATTAGTCACAACTCATGAATTAGTGTAGATCTTGACCCCAGGTCATCACTCCTTTTAAGCAAAGTAGAAAAAAAATGTAATGATTGAAGTTTTTGCCTAATCGGAGAACTTTCCTTTTGTCCTTAGAGATTTCTTATTAATGAGGCTGTAATATTCCAGTTGATGTCTCGTTGCTGTAGTCTGCATATTTTCAGAACCGTCTGTAGTTTGGGCAAGAGATTTTTCATTGCTTAGTTAATTGATCTGAGGCACGCCTCTGATTTCGTGTTTGGTGGTGAGGAAGTGGTATGTACGTACGGCACTTCAGAAATAGTAGCTTGTTAATGCAGTGTTCCTTCCGAGGCAGCCCAGGCCTCCCTTAGATGAGCCAGGTTTCTCTGATGCCAGAGAGTGGCTACACATTCCCAGTTTCACAGCCAGATGAGTAAGGGAAGGCTGGGTCCATGTTACCATCTTAGATTGCATGTTCACATGCTGGACCAAGGGTAGGTGTGCTGCCACCCTCAAAGCTCAGTAATAAATCAAAATCTGTTCCTCAAACCATATGCAAATCCTCTGGATGAAATTCTTTAACTTTTATGATTCCACTTTACTGATTCCAAGTTTCCTTTATTTGAATATATGTTACCTTGTAAATAATGCGAGGGGTATGGTATGAGGAGAAGGGTTAATTCTTTTCTATAGGGAAAGCACATTCTCTTCAGTCTGATAAGGCACGATAATAAAGGATAATTCTCAAGGGATTTGGGAAGTTGGGATTCTTCAAGGCTCTTAGTCCTCTGAAACCATATGATCAGCCTTAACTTTTCATCTAGCAGCCAAATGTCAATAAAATCCAGCAATTTCCACAATCAATCTCTTCATACTATCTTCAACAACAGATACAAGCAGCAAGCTATTCTTTCATTATTGTTACATAAAGGTTCTAAAAGATAAACATTTCAAATTTTAGTTTGTTTTTCTTTTTTTTTAATTTTAATATTCAGTGCTTTGAAAGCAACCTGTATTTCTTTGGTTAAAAAAAAACATTTCTCATCTCCTTTGTATTGATCTATCTTAGCAGTTGCTTAGTCTCCCAAACTTTACCAAAAGCTTACTCTGAAGCCACATGGAGTAGGCTGATTAATGCAATTGGCACTGAGAGACATGGACTAATTCTAGCTCAATCAGAATATAAATGGAGACTTCAATTTCATATGCCCAATCTGAGTTTGATAACTAATTCAAAATACCCCATGTTTCATGAGGATCTTTTCTGTATAGCTCCTCTCTGGTATCCCTTTTTGTATCACTTAGGTTATTCAGTTATCATAAACTCCAACTTCAACTAACTTAAACAATAAAAAGGAATAAAGGAGAGTAAAGGAGGATTTATTTTAAGAATTGTGTAGCTCAGAAAATCAAAATCATTGATAGAATACATTCTCAAGAACAACAGAAATCAGGGCAGCTTGAGATCTCAGCAAAAGGCACTTTGGGGGACATCTCTTCAGGACGATGCAGTAACAATTCAGTTCTAACCACTTCATCCCCGTGTGTATCTGGAAGAAAATTCTGAATTGGGTCATGACCTTATCTAGGAGGCAGAGGTCTGATTAACAGGCTCATTAGATCCATTGGTAGTAGAAGTCTGATCCTAAAGTAACATTTGTGGGGAAGATAACAAAGTTGTGGGGTTTTTGTTTTTATTTTTCTATGTTTTTTGCCAAAAATGTTACTTCTCTTTCTTCTTTGGAGATTTTTTACATGACTGGAAATTATTTTCAAATTAATTATGATCTCCATTATATCACCAAACTGAAGCCTCAAGGTTGCCCTGAATGATAATAATGCTTATCACTTATGCAATGTTTAAATTCAAAGCTCCTTATGGTTAGAATTATTTTAATCTATTAGAAGCATAATTATGTTAGCTGAAGTCTCCCTACTTTGCTGTAATAATGTGCCACTTTCAGTAGGAGTAAATGTGATGACAAGAAATGGACCTTGAGAAGTCCCCCCATGTACTTCAAGCCCCATATGTCCCCAAAAGAACTAATTATTTTTCTTCTCAAAGGTATTTACCCAACTGAATTTTATAGCCTTTTTAGTTAAACTTAATTCTATTCATTCATATCTCCAAGCCAAAACCCTTATAATTATTAACTCTTTTCTCTTGAACTCTTCTCCTCCAATTAGACACTAAATCCATTTAAATATATCAGGAATATCTCTCAAATTTGGCCATTTCTTTTGATCTATGCTTATTATCCTTTTCAATACAGGTCCTTAATGTCTTTCAACTGCAACAGCGTGGTAAATGCTCTTGTCAACACTATTTTATCCAGTTTTTATATATATGTTATATATAGTCTCACTGTCACCAGATTTATCTTCATAAAAATGTCTTAATCACATTTTTCTAACTAAAATATTTCTGTTGGTTCATTATTGCCTGCATTATAAAATTGAATACTGCCATATGGTGTAGAAAGCAGCCAAACTGGCATACAATTTGGACTCAATTTACCTCTTTCATTTTATACCAGATATAATCATCCCTATCTTCTCCAAAAGCTTTTGCTTCAGCAAAACTGAAATTATCATTTTTTCAAGATGGCAACTAAGATTTATACTTTGGTTCCATGACCTTACACAGAGGTGTTTCTTCTGCTAAGTGATTCTCTTCCTGCATATTCATTCTTTTCCTGCATGCTCTTGTTCATTATTCAAAACACGACACAAATGTCAATTCCTGACTATCTCTGCTTACTCTGAGAGTTTACGTGCATGCTAAGAACATTGCAATCTGTGGAATAAATAATCCACAAAAATTAATATGAATTTATTACTATCATTATCATAATTATTATTATGTTACATTGTAATTGTTTGTTACATGGCTATCTTCCTGAGCAACTTCTGAGCTTCTCAGAAGCAAAGGACATATCTAATTCACCTTGGGTGTGCTCAGTGCCTAGCATTGAGCATGGCTTTTTATTTGGTATTCAGTAAGTTTTATTGAACTAATAAATCAATGATTGAATCTTCTAAAACAGAAACATGACATTTATCAACCACAAAAATTTCTGAGTTGTGAAGTGTAAAACAATATATTTTTTCCTCAGAAGACCTTAGGAGTTACTTAGTCATTGTCTAGACTTATTTTACATGTTTTAAGAAAATCTAAACCTTTTTCACCCAGTGTAAAGATGACCTTGGTTCACCCTCAGAAAATTAACAGTAAGAGATCTATTTTAAAACAGCATGCTTGTTTTGAAATCTTGTCTTTACTCATTAAGATAAAGGCATGCATTAACTATTTTTGTAAAGAGTATCTTCAGCTGATCAAGTATACTTTGATGTATCCTTAAACATTCATCTTACCAGAATGAAAAGAAACTTCTAATCAAAAAGGTTCTCACTAAAGCTTGGCATAGTAGGAGGTAGAATGTGTACTGAGTGAAGAAATAGGTCTCCCAGGCAACTTGCACTTTGAGACCTATCCAGATATGTCAGAAATGAAAACCTTCAAATGATTTCAGAATGTTCTATTTCTTTGTCAAAAAATGTTTTTTCATGTAGCAATTTTAAGAAATATTAACTTGATAGCTGAGAAGTATAATGGAGACGAATGGGTAGTAAGTTCTTGATCTCTTTCATTTTTCTTGAATATAAAGATTGTAGGGGCCAAAGGAAGTGAAGAAAAACACATGCGTGGTCCTTGAAAAGTTATATTTCTGTTCTTTGTGTGAATGCAACATTGTAAATGCTCAGGGTGAGACACATTTTAGTACTAAATATTAGTTGTTTCAGGGACCCCAGTACTATGTGAGGCATCTTTGTGGTACAGGGCGGAGACTCCGTGCATTGACTCATGCAGCAGATATTGCCAGACATTATTCTAGATTCTGGTGGTACAGTGGTACAAACAAAGCCTTTGCCCTCGAGGAGCTCACCATCTACTGGAGGGAGAAATACAGGAAAATATAAACAAGTGGATTATAATATAATGACAGGTGAATAGATGGAGAGTACATATTTTAGGGTGGTCAGGGAATGACTCTCTGAGTAGGTGTCACTTCATCCAGGCAGGAATGTACTTACAAGTGTGAAAATCATGGGAAAGGGAAGGAAAGAGCACTTGCAAATGATCTGGAGTTGGAAAAAGCTTAGTGTATTCCATTAACAGCAAGAAGGCAAGTGAGAACAAAGCCCAAGATTGTAGGAGATGAAATCAAGAAGTTGGGCAGAGGCAAGATCCTTTAAGACATTGTAGGTTGAGGTAGGATGTTTGCATTCATTTCATATTGGATGGGAAGCCAGTGAATAGCTTGAGAAGCAAAGCAATACAATATTTGCATTCTTAAAATATGATTCCAGCCATTGAGTTTTGGGGTCAAGAGTGGAAGTAAAGAGACTAGTTAGCAGGCTCTCATTGACCTCAAGGGGACAGGTAGGTCAGGGCATGAGCTTAATGCTGAACATGGTCAGAGTTGGGATATATGTTGAAGGTAGGGCTGATAGAACAAGTTGATAGGGTGGGTATTGTATTACTGTACTCAGGATGCCAAAACAACAGACTAAGTGGCTCAAACAACAGAAAAATTTTTTTTCTCACATTTCTGGAGGCTAGAAGTCTGAGATCAACACTAGTTACTTATGAGGGCTGTGAGAGAAGGTTCTATCCAGGCCTTTATCTTTGGATTGTAGATGGCAGTTTTCTGCCTGTACCTTCTCTTCACCATTTTTCTGTACCTGTCTGTGTCCCAATTTCCTCTTCTTATAAGAATATCAGTTATATTGGATTAAGGCCCACTCTAATGAGGTCACTTTTCCTAATAACCTCTGTAAAGATCCTAACACCAAATATGGTCATATTCTGGGTTACTGGGGGTTAGGACTTAAACATATGAATATTTTTAGGGGGTAAGACACAAGTCAGTCCATAGCAGACAAAGAGCCATTTTGAAAGACATGAGTTGGGATAATTTCGAAGCATTGGCCTGAGTAATGGTAAATTTATATTACTGAAGGGTAAGAACATGATTGGTCAAGTGTGAGGGTGATCGTAGGAGGGAAAAGAAGATTTATGTTCTGTACAACTATATTGGAAATGTCCATTAGATAGTTAGGTATATGAGCCTGATACTCAGAAAAAAAGATTAGGGGTGGAGGTACACATTTGAAATGCTTCAGATAGACATTTGGAATGCACTGGGACAGAGATGGTGTTTAAAGTCAAGGGATGAGATGAGAACACCTAGAAAGTGAATGTGGAAACTGAAGACTTCTGAGGACTCAATCAAGGGGCACTATAAAAATCTAAAGGCAGAAAAAAAAGAGCAATCAGAAAAGGATATTTAAAAGGAACAGTCACTGGTTCAGAAAGAAGACCAGTAGGATATGGTTCCCTAAGAGTCAAGGGAAGAGAGTGATTCAAGGGGGAGATGGTCAACTGTGTACAATGCATTTGTGAGAGAAGGGTGAGAACTGAGAACTTAACCACTGGGTGTGGCAAGATGAAGGTGACTATGGAATAATTCTTTCAGAAAAGTTGTGAGGAACAACCACAGAATGGGTCCAGGACAGAATAGAAGATGAGGACAAGGAAACATCAAGTACAGTACATTTTGTGGAATTTGCTATAAAGACGAGCAGATAGGCAAGGTGGAATCAAGGGAGGGTTGTGGTTTGTTGCTTTGGTTTCATTTTAAGTTGAGAAATATTGTGAGATGTGTCTGTGAACTATAGAGAAACAGTTCAGTAGCATGGGAAAATTTGATGATACAGATGAGAGAGAATCATTTCAACAGCAGAATCCTTGCAAGGCAAATGGAACAAAGTTTGTTGCACAATATATTGTGATAGGAGGGAAGGCAGATTTTATGGAAACATGTATGAGTGGGTTATTAGATTTGTTGGTGGGAAGATGAAGTAATTCTAATCTGATGACTTCTGCTGTTTTGGTTGTTCCTTTATAATGAAACTGCAAAGTCTTTTCACAAGTATACTTTATAAAATATTTGCTTTAAAGCTTTATAATGTATGGAAAAAGGTATTCCTATTGTAGATTTTATATCATGTTTATCTTGATGCCAGTGGGGTTTATTCCTTGTTTTTAAAATTATGTGAAGATATTTTGTTGGGTGGTATAAAGGCTGAAGATTCAAATAATGAGTTGTAAAATAAAATTTGAAAAAAATTTTGGCAGAATATGATTTTTTAAATCCCAAATGGATGTTAAAATGTTTTAGCTATTTAAAGATTTAATATTATTAAATAAAAAATAAGAATTAATAAATTAAAAATATGAGACTAAAATCATTTCTCTTTCAGTTTTCATATTTCCCTTTCTTTCCTTTTCTCCCTAAGTTTACTCATTATTCTATTTACATGCCTTTCTTCGTTCTATCAGTCTCCTTTGAATCTACAGATTACTCATTAGAGGTAATTCCAAAGGTAAATTACTAAGGATTTCTCATAATTGCTTAGTCTGATCTGCTGTCAGATGTCCAGATTATTTTTCAGACTTTAAATAAGTTTTGGAAAGTGAAAATCTAATTATCTAGTTTGACACGGGAAATAGAGAGGCAAGACAGGAGACATTTCTTAGCTTCTCCTTTAAGAGATACCTTGTCTCTCTTAAATTGTCTGGTATGGCATTATTAACCTAAAGCTAAAGGTGGGTCATATCGATGCATATGTTAGAAGTCAGCATAATGGTTACCATTGAGGGGTAGAGGTGGATGGTGACTGGAGGGGGCATGAGGAGATTCTGGGGGGCTGGTAATGTTGTGTTTCTCGTCTAGGCCACTGTGTCTGCTTCATGCTCCAGTGTGGTCCAGTAGACTCCTCGAGGGCAGTCAGGCTGCACCATTCTTCCCTCTCTTTGTGCTTCCCTCCATTACATATACTCAAAGCAGTTCTGCTAAGCGCAAACTGTGTCTCATGCTTGACTTGGTATTTATTGTAGCCCCTTCTCTAAATTTAGAGATGATCTTGAAAGGAAGAGCAGAAGGGTTAAGACAATTTAAGATACAATTACTGATTGCTTAAGTACTCCCCTCTGATGCTGACACATTACCTGTGAAAGAAATACATCATGAAGAGATCTTCCCTTAGAGTGAGAGTCTTCCCAGATCTTTCATCAGTCCTTCAGGCAAACAGATACATGATGGGTACCTAGGGTGGAGAGACATGAGGCTTACAAGTGATTCTTTTTAACCCTACAGCTCTTTTAAGTCTGTTGTTTTTGTTATTTGATGTAAGGTCACAGGATTACCTTCTACCCTTTAAGGCAAGATAATATTCCTCAATGTCTTGTGATTTCTATCAATTAAAGATTACACATATGAATTCTGGGAAACTCCACATAACTTAAACATTTTATTAACTACCCATTTTTATGATCTTTTCTTCCTTCAGTATCAGTTTATAGATTGGTAAACTCTAGAAATAAAGTTTGTGATATATAGCTTTATCTAAGGCAATATAAATGTTAGAGGTATAAAACAGGAATCACTTCATTTACTGTGATGACGGATATATAAGATATGGAAAACATTCTATTTGAGGATAATCAGTTTCTATCAATTCAGTCAAATTAGTTTGGAACATATTGCTTGGTGGAAAGGAAACCAGCTACTATTTTCTAATTTTTAAAAATATGTGCTGCATTTCAGAAACTTATGGTGACTTTGCAAAGTACAAATGACAAATTTCAAACTTAAAATGGTATTAAAAATTTATCTTGTAGGATAATGCTAGATTTTACCTGAAGGTTTATCTTTTGTCATGGCAGTGATGACATTGCACCATTTTAAATGTTTCTATATTGAGATGATAAAACATGGAAAAATATTGGTTCCACAGAGAACTGCAGTAATTGCTCTGACCCTGAAGGGTGACACATTAGGACCACCAGGAGAGACACAGAGTAATGATAGTGCCTCTAAGCAGAAGTTACCCTTTTCATGAAAATGCTACAGTTTCCTTCTGTGCATGCCCTTTACTATAATCATTGATGGCAATGGTTTAATCTCATTTTTATAGTTGTAAATAATGTAAATCATCACAAACCACACTTAACATGGAGAATGGGAAGTACAATTAGTCACTGATTTATTGCTTCAGTGAATGTGCAAGTGAGGAGAATAACCTTGCCATATTTATAAGAGATAAGAATAATGTCACAGAGTTACTGGAATTGGGAACTAAAAGGTGAAACAAAAACCTTGACTCTACCTAGAGATTTCTTATTTTATTCCACATGATCTGTATTTCCATGGTCTGCTTGAGGATTATCTAGAGACTGAATTTGTGTATACTTCTTGACAGAAAATTACCAAATGTTTCCAAATTTTGCTACCCAAGGAACACACACAATTAGCAGATTAATTGTTTTATTTATTGGTGTACATTTTTCTCCCAAGACTATTTTCTCCTGCATAGCAGATGTGTTTCATGCTTTTAAAGAATCCAATTTACCATCCTAATCTATCAGACCATCATTTTATGCAATTTAACTATGTCATATTATTTTAATCCAGAATATAGACTTAAGATCAAAAGGGATATTTTTACCCTGAATTTTTCTTCAAGCTCAGCTGGTTTTAATATTCTGTTTTCTTCTTCTCCTCAGATATGGATCCATTTGCACCCCTTGTACACATTTGTACGCTTTATAGTTTACTCATCATCTGTCCAGAATATAGAACAACCCCAATTTTAAGCAGACGGGATTTAGACAACTCTAACATAACACTCTGGAACTCAACATTAAGATACCCTTCCTGCTTGTCTAATTCAGACATATTTATCTCTGTTCTAAAAACTCAACTTTATTTTTTTCGTTAGAGACAGTTTGGCTCATTAGTTAGGATCGCAGTTACTCCAGGACTCTAATTCTTTTTTTGTCTTGCCAGATTTTGCCCCAAACTTCCCTCCACCAATCTTCCCTTCACCCCCAAAACACCATTGCTTACCAAAATATGGTCTTGGGGGAACTGATTTCTCAGGCTGATTCAGCACAAACAGATGTTTCTATGATCAGATACATTTCATAAATTCTACATGCTGTATGCATGGTTTTCCATGTATACAGGAAAGTGGAATGTTAAAAGAGCATTGGTTAAACTATATATAGCACTGTCTCCACCATACCAAAAAAAAAAACCCTCATTTTTCCTAAATAGTATCTATCCACAATTTTAACTAGGACCTTAATCACGTAGGACCAGTCTTCCTGAATTCCAAAAAGCACAGTGTAGACTTCAGATGCTGCCTAGATACTTTTTAATGCCTCATTTTCCCCCATGGCCTTATGACAAATGTTTAATATCACCTCTGTAGTTATAAAAAGAAGAAATTAGGTCTGAAGAGCCAGGTGTGAGGCCTCTGCCCCCGGCACTAAGGCAGTGAGTGAAACTAGAAAGCACAAAGGGAAAAAAAGGGAGAATTCCTTGTAAAATATGAAGAAGGAAAACTCCTTGATCCAACAGACTGGAAAGCTAACGCAAAGAACACATTGAAGAAGATTTGAAGCCGTGTGGCTGACAGGGTCTTGGTGCTCCAGCGGATGTCAGGCCTGAGGTTCTGAGTGGGAGAGCCGAGTTCAGGACATTGGTCCACCAGAGACCTCCTGGCCCCACATGAAATCAATCAGCAAGAGCTCTCCCAAAGATCTCCGTCTCAATATTAAGAACCAGCTACACTCAATGACCAGCAAGCTCCAGTGCTGGACACCCCATGCCAAACAATTAGCAAGAGAGGAACACAACACCACCCATTAGCAGAGAGGATACCCAAAATCATAATAAGGTCGCAGACACCCCAAAACACACCACCAGACACGGTCCTGCCCACCAGAAAGACAAGATCCAGCCTCATCCACCAGATAACAGGCACCAGTCCCTTCCAACAGGAAGCCTGCACAACCCACTGAACCAAACTTACCCACTGGGGGCAGACACCAAAAACAACAGGAACTATGAACCTGCAGCTGTGAAAAGGAGACCCCAAACACAGTAAGTTAAGCAAAATGAGAAGACAGAGAAATATGCAGCAGATGAAGGAGCAAGGTAAAAACCCACCAGACCAAACAAATGAAGAGGAAATAGGCAGTCTACCTGAAAAATAATTCAGAGTAATGATAGTAAATATGATCCCAAATCTTGGAAATAGAATGGGGAAAATACAAGAAACATTTAACAAGGATCTAGAAGAACTAAAGAGCAAACAAACAATGATGAACAACACAATAAATGAAATTTAAAATTCTCAAGAAGGAATCAATAGAAGAATAACTGAGGCAGAAGAATGGATAAGTGACCTGGAAGATAAAATAGCAGAAATAACTACCACAGAGGAGAATAAAGAAAAAAGAAGGAAAAGAATTGAGGACAGTCTCAGAGAACTCTGGGACAACATTAAATGCACCAACATTCGAATTATAGGGGTCCCAGAAGAAGAGAAAAAGAAAGGGACTGAGAATATATTTGAAGAAATTATAGTTGAAAACCTCCCTAATATGGGAAAGGAAGTAGTCAATCAAGTCCAGGAAGATCAGAGAGTCCCATACAGGATAAATCCAAGGAGAAACACACCAAGACACATATTAATCAAACTATCAAAAATTAAATACAAAAAAGAAATATTAAAAGCAGCAAGGGAAGAGCAACAAATAACCTACAAGGGAATCCCCATAAGATTAACAGCTGATCTTTCAGCAGAAACTCTGCAAGCCAGAAGGCAGTGGCAGGACATATTTACAGTGATAAAAGGGAAAAACATACAATCAAGATTACACAGCAGGGATCTCATTCAGTTTCGACGGAGAATTTAAAACCTTTACGGACAAGCAAAAGCTAAGAGAATTCAGCACCCCCAAACTAGCTTTACAACAAATGCTAAAGGAACTTCTCTAGGCAAGAAACACAAGAGAAGGAAAAGACCTACAATAACAAACCCAAAACAATTAAGAAAACGGTAATAGGAACATACATATCGATAATACCTTAAATGTAAATGGATTAAATGCTCCCACCAAAAGACACAGACTGGCTGAATGGATACAAAAACAACACCCGTATATATGCTGTCTACAAGAGACCCACTTCAGACCTAGGGACACATACAGACTGAAAGTGAGGGGATGGAAAAAGATATTCCATGCAAATGGAAATCAAAAGGAAGGTGGAGTAGCAATTCTCATATCAGACAAAATAGACTTTAAAATAAAGACTATTATAAGAGACAAAGAAGGACACTACGTAATGATCAAGGGATCAATCCAAGAAGAATATATAACAATTGTAAATATTTCTGCAGCCAACATACAAGCACCTCAATACATAAGGCAGATGCTAACAGCCATAAAAGGGGAAATCGACAGTAACACAATTATAGTAGGGGACTTTAACACCCCACTTTCACCAATGGACAGATCATCCAATATGAAATTAAATAAGGAAACACAAGCTTTAAATGATACATTAAACAAGAGGGACTTAATTGATACTTATAGGACATTCCATCCAAAAACAACAAAATACACTTTCTTCTCAGTGCTCATGGAACATTCACCAGAATAGATCATACCTTGGGTCACAAATCAAGCCTTGGTAAATTTAAGAAAATTGAAATCATATGAAGTATCTTTTACAATCACAATGCTATGGGACTAGATATCAATTACAGGAAAAAAGCTGTAAAAAGTACAAACACTGGAGGCTAAAAAATATGCTACTAAATAACCCAGAGATCACTGAAGAAATCAAAAAAGGAAATCAAAAAATACCTAGAAACAAATGACAATGAAAACACAACGGCGCAAAACCTATGGGATGCAGCAAAAGCAGTTCTAAGAGGGAAGTTTATAGCAATACAATCCTACGTCAGGAAACAAGAAAAATCTCAAATGAACAATCTAACCTTACACCTAAAGGAACTAACTAGAGAAGGAAGAACAAGCAAAACCCAAAGTTAGTAGAAGGAAAGAAATAATAAAGATCAGAGTAGAAATAAATGAAATAGAAACAAAGAAAACAATAACAAAGATCAATAAAACTAAAAGCTGGTTCTTTGAGAAGATAAACAAAATTGATAAACTCTTAGCCAGACTCATCAAGAAAAAAAGAGTGAACACTCAAATCAACAGAATTAGAAATGAAAAAGGAGAAGTAAAACTGACACTGCAGAAATACAAAGGATCATGAGAGATTACTACAAGCAACTATATGCCAATAAAATGGACAACCTGGAAGAAATGGACAAATTCTTAGAAAAGCACAACCTTCTGAGACTGAACCAGGAAGAAATAGAAAATATAAACAGATCAATCACAAGCACTGAAATTGAAACTGTGATTAAAAATCTTCCAACAAACAAAAGCCTAGGACCAGATGGATTCACAGACAAATTTTATCAAACATGTAGAGAAGAGCTAACACCTATCCTTCTCAAACTCTTCCAAAATATAGCAGAGGGAAGGACACACCCAAACTCATTCTATGAGGCCACCATCACCCTGATACCAAAACCAGACAAAGATGTTACAAAAAAAAGAAAACTACAGGTCAATATCACTGATGAAAATAGATGCAAAAATCCTCAACAAATTACAAATAAACACAATCCAGCTGCACATTAAAAGGATCATACACCATGATCAAGTTGGGTTTATCAAGGGAATGCAAGGCTTCTTAATATACACAAATCAATCAATGTGATACACCATATTAACAAATTGAAGGATGAAAACCAAAAGATAATCTCAACAGATGCAGAGAAAGCTTTTGACGAAATTCAACATCCATTTATGAAAACTCTCCAGAAAGTAGGCATAGAGGGAACTTACCTCAACATAATAAAGTCCATCTATGACAAACCCACAGCCAGCATCGTTCTCAGTGGTGAAAAACTAAACCATTTCCACTAAGATCAGGAACAAGACAAGGTTGCCTACTCTCACCACTATGATTCAACATAGTTTTGGAAGTTTTAAATAGCAATAGAGAAGAAAAATAAATAAAAGGAATCCAAATCAGAAAAGAAGAAGTAAAGCTGTCACTGTTTGCCTATGACATGATACTATACATAGAGAATCCTAAAGACTCTACCAGCAAACTACTAGAGCTAATCAATGAATTTGGTAAAGTAGCAGCATACAAAATTAATGCACAGAAATCTCTTGCATTCCTATACACTAATGATGAAAAATCTGAAAGAGAAGTTAACGAAACCGTCCCATTTACCACTGCAACAAAAAGAATAAAATTCCTAGGAATAAACCTACCAAAGGAGACAAAAGACCTATATGCAGAAAACTATAAGACACTGATGAAAGAAATTAAAGGTGATACAAACAGATGGAGAGATAGAGCATGTTCTTGGATTGGAAGAATTAATATTGTGAAAATGACTATACTACCCAAAGCAATCTATAGATTCAATGCAATCCCTATCAAACTACCAATGGCATTTTTCACAGAACTAGGGCAAAAAAATTCAAAATTTGTATGGAAACATAAAAGACCCCAAATAACCAAAGCAATCTTGAGAAAGAAACACGGAGCTGGAGGAATCAGGCTCCCTGACTTCAGACTGTACTACAAAGTTACAGTAATCAACACAGTATGGTACTGGCACAAAAACAGCAATATAGATCAATGGAACAGGATAGAGAGCCCACAGAAAAACCCACGCACATATGGTCACTTTATCTTTGATAAGGGAGGCAAGAATATACCATGGAGAAAAGACAGCCTCTTCAATAAGTGGTGCTGGGAAAACTGGACAGCTACATGTAAAAGAATGAAATTAGAACACTCCCTAACACCATACACAAAAATAAACTCAAAATGGATTAAAGACCTAAATGTAAGGCCAGACACTATCAAACTCTTAGGGGAAAACGTAGGCAGAACCCTCTGACATAAATCACAGCAAGATCCTTTTTGATCCACCTCCTAGAGAAATGGAAAAGAAAACAAAAATAAACAAATGGGACCAATGAAACTTAAAAGCTTTTGCACAGCAAAGGAAACCATAAACAAGATGAAAAGACAACCCTCAGAATGAGAGAAAATAGTTGCAAATGAAGCAACTGACCAAGGATTAATCTCTAAAATTTACAAGCAGCTCATGCAACTCAATATCAAAAAAAAAAAAAAAAAAAAAACCCAATCCAAAAATGTGCCGAAGACCTAAATAGACATTTCTCCAAAGAAGATATACAGATTGACAACAAACACATGAAAGGATGCTCAACATCACTAATCATTAGAGAAATGTAAACCGAAACTGCAATTAGGTATCGCCTCACACTGGTCAGAATGGCCATCATCAAAAAATCTACAAACAGTAAATGCTGGAGTGGTTGTGGAGAAAAGGGAACCCTCTTGCAGTTTTTGGGAATGTAAATTGATGCAGCCACTATGGAGAACAGTATGTAGGTTCCTCAAAAAACTAAAAACAGAACTACCTTACAACCCAGCAATCCCACTACTGGGCATGTAACCTGAGAAAACCATAATTCAAAAAGAGTCATGTACCACAATGTTCATTGCAGCACTATTTACAATAGCCGGGACATGGAAGCAACCTAAGTGTCCATTGACAGATGAATGGATAAAGAAGATGTGGCACATATATACAATGGATATTACTTATCCATAAAAAGAAATGAAATTGAGTTATTTTTAGTGAGGTGGATGGACCTAGAGTCTGTCATACAGAGTGAAGTTAAGTCAGAAAGAGAAAAACAAATACTGTATGCTAACACATGTATATGGAATATGTATTTTTTAAAAAAAAGGTTCTGAAGACCCTAGGAGCAGGACAGGAATAAAGGCGCAGAGGTAGAGAATGGACTTGAGGACATGGTGAGGGGGTAGGGTAAGCTGGGACGAAGTGAGAGAGTGGCATGGACATATATACTCTACCAAATGTAAAATAGATAGCTAGCGGGAAGCAGCCACATAGCACAGGGAGATCAGCTCGGTGCTTTGTGACAACCTAGAGGGGTGGGATAAGGAGGGTGGGAGGGAGACGCAGAGGGAGGGGATATGGGGATATATGTATATGTATAGCTGATTAACTTTGTTATACAGTAGCAACTAACACAACAATGTAAAGCAATTATACTCCAATAAAGATATTAAAAAATAATTAATGACAGAATAATAGCAAGACCCTTGAACATTTCGATACTCATGTTATTTGAAACAATTCATATTTATTCATCCCAGACTGCCCAGCCTGGTGGTGATTTGTTGATCCATATGCTAATAAAATATAACATGCTTTTCATTTTCAGTGGGTTAAGGATTTGGAGTCAGACAAGATTTGAATACCAGGTACCAGCTATAATTAACCTATCTGGTCCACAGTTTTCTTTTTCATGAAATGAAAAAAATTTGAGATTATTGAGGATTAAATGGATCAATGTGTGTAACTTTCCACTCTGGTGCCTGGCACTCCTTATGTGGATTAGTTCCCTTTTCTTCATCACTGAAGACTTCCCTGATGTTGATTTCCTGATAACTGGTATGATCTTCTAAATAACATTTGTTTCTGGATTCCTTATGGCTGTTCTCTACTTGCCTGTTTGGAAAATACTGTGTCCATATTGGAGCTCTCTGAGGCAAAATCTATGTGGAATTGTATTACTATCATTACTATCTATGATGTATCTCTTCCATATCATGTTTTAGAAGCGTGGCTAGACTTCTTCCTGGCACCTGTTGCAGTGTCTGTGTCCTGTGTGTGACCCACCCCTGGGACAAATTCCACAGTCTGACCTTCCCAGCCTGCTCTATTCTGTTATGATTAGCGTGCCATCCATTTTCCTGCTCCAGGATCAGACAGAAAATATTTACACAACTCCTTATGTCTGTAAGAAAATGACTCTTTACGTATTCAGTGGTTTTGGATTTGCTACATGGGAAACAAAGAAACAAACATAAACCTATTTATCATTTCATAAATTCTCCAAAGAATGTGCATGTATAGAAAGCCTAATACTTCCCAGTACTGCTGAGTTTTGAAAAACTTCTTAATAATTTTATAAGTGGTAAAGATGGTAAAACCATTTGTGGAAATATATATCCTAATAATGTAAGCTTTGTTTTCCAAGAGAATTTAATTAGCAGATCATGTTGGTCTAATTGAAAAGAAGCATAACAAACAAACAATAAATAGTCCTATTTGAAAATAATTCCTACTCCAGTTAGTTGGGCTTCCTGGGGGAAAAATAAAAACAATCAATAAAAAAATTGAACATACAAAACAAAGAACACTGTTTTGTGAATTATTAAAGATAACTCAGTGTATGTAAATTTGTTGTTAATATATAAGCTTTTCTAGAGACTTTCTTCTGTAGGGAGTTTTCATTTGAAGATTTTTGGTGCCTATGTTAAAATCTGTAGTACTCACATTTTCCTGCATAATGACTAGGAGCTTACTCATATGGGGTATGCAGAAAATATTAGCAATATTTTAATGGTGTTAAAGTATTTTTCTGCCAGGGATATAGAATATTCCCTCTCAATCATCCTTCTTTCCCTGAGGGATCCCTAAGGGAGCCCTGTGCATAGCTGAATGGGAATTGAAGTATACTTTATGATTACTTGGGTCAACCCAAATCAGAAATGCAGGGCTCATTGGCATAAGCTAAACTGGATTGCATGGCTTCGTCTTGAACTCTGGTACAGTTTTATACTTCTTCCTTGATTCTAAATCTTGGTACTAACAAGTTAAACCTGTCTGTGAGGAAAGAGGAAATTGGCCTGTCCTCAGAGTGGTGCACTGACTAATCTAGCATTGATTAAAGAAAAGAGAAGACAGCCTGCCTCGCTGTGCTCCACACGAGGCAGTATGGAACCCAGGAGAGAGGAGGAAGCTGAACTTCTGCCTTGAGGCATGGGCAGTATACCTTCTGGTGAAATGTGGCACCAGGAGGTGGTCCTGGATTCCAATCAGATAAAATAACAAGCAGAGTCAGACTGGGAAGGAGAGTGGGCATGCTGCCTCCTACCTATGGTGATGGAAAAGAGAGGGGACTTTAATCACTTTACGTAGCATCCTTTAAGTATCTTGTACCCTTTCCATAGAACACTGGAGAGAGGCCCACTGGAGGGGGGCCCCCTGCTGTGTGTTGGCACCCCAGTCATTGCAAAAGTAGGCTTTATGCTATGAACTTCACCTAACAGGGCCCACAGATGTATTCACATTGTGGGGTTGTTCTGGAAGAAAGATAGCTATGCATTAAAGCCACTTAAATACACCAACCACTTTATCTTATGTGTATATTACAATTACTTGGGCACTGTTTGCCAATGCAACATTTTATGCCAAATATTGTGTCATTCTGGAAAATAATCCTTGTACTGGAGTAAGATGTTATGTTTTTTTGTGTGTGTTTTGTATACAAAGAAGAAATTACTTCATGTATCACCAACCTAGCATTAAGTTACTTAAGGATTCCAGTAATATCCTATGTAGCCCTAGATTGAAACATTACTGATCATTGCCTAGGGAAATTACTAATTTTATGTTAATATGTGCCTTACCTAATTTATACTATAGTTGAGTCACAATTGCAAACTATTTTTGAATTGCGGTTTTGTTTCTAACCAAATGTTTTTAATATTTTTCCTCTAAAAAGTTATTTTATTTAAAATAATAAAGAATATCATATATATTGAAATGAATGACAAGAAAATAGACACACATGTATCCACCATTAAAATTAAATAAATGTTAATATCTTTGCTTCTAAAAATCTAATTAAAAGGAGAGCTAAAATGATACAGATGTAAATAAGCTCCCTTGCCCTTTCTCTCAACTTTTCATTTCCCAGAGATAAGGAGATGCCCAAGGTTGACATATTCCATTTACATTTATATATTAGAACTTGTACTATATATTTATTTATCATTATAATATTAACATTTTAAAATGTATGTTTTGCAACATTATATAGTTTCTTACTGCGTGTATTCTCACTCATTTGACCTTATAAATTATAAAATCTTTATAGTGATATATATATTCACTTATTTGCACTATTTTGTAATTTTACATTATATTAGAGAGAGTTATTTTCAGTTTCCTATTTAAAATGAGACAGCCATAATTAGCATTCATTTTGTCTCTTTATTCACAGGAAGATACAGAAAAGTTTATTTTCTGGGTCAAAGGATATATGCATAATCAACTTTTCTTGATATTGCCAAATTAATTTCAAAATTGTAGCAATTTAACTCTCATCAGCAAAGTGCTATCAGAAATTGATTTTGGTCAATATGATATCTATGAAATGACATATAAATGTTCTAATTTGTATTTCCCCCATTTCTGGTAGGAATAAATCTGTTCATATTTTTTGCCATTTTTCCAATGCTTCTTCTTTCCTTTCTTATTGATTTGTAGGAGTTCTTTAATTTCTACTTTCTTTGTCCTATTAGCCTTGCTTAAGAAATATTTCCCTATACTGATGTAATAAAGATATTCCCTTTTCTATTTGAGGGTGGGTGTTTAGAAAATAATCACGACTACTTAAGCACAAATATATTTTGCTAGTTGGCTTAAATCTAATGAAGCAACATATCACAAGTTGATCTTATAGTTTTCTAAGAGATTGTTTTTCTTTTTGATCCATAATGGGTTTGTGTATTTTAAATAACGGGTAAAATCCTATGAATCCTATGATTTTCTTATACTTTATTTTAAAATATTTTCTTTTTTTCACATTCATGTCTTTAATTCATTTGAAATTTAGTTTTGCATACCATATGGCAGAGGTATCTTAATTATTTTTCCTTTTGTGAGTATTTAGTTCACCCAGTCTTCCCTCACTGATTTGCATTGGTCTCTCTATCACATGTAATGTCTCTGTGTGTCTACATTGGTCTATTTTTGAGACTTTGTTCATTTTTCTATGTTTCCAACTCTATGCCAATGCCACATTTTCTTAATTATTGTAGATTTTTATAAATTTTGCTGGCTGTTTCCATCACCAAAGGTTAACAAATAGTCCTGGTGTCATCTGATATGGGTAAGACCGCCATTTGCCAGCCTCCAACCCTCCACTGTAGAAGTAAGAAACCTCAGTGCAATCAGTCTCATCCAGCCATACAACTTCTGTCAGCGGGAGCCCTGGAAATCTTCCCATGCAATGCAGCCCACTCTGTCTTATACATCTACCATGATCTACCTCAGGACCATCCTGACTAGTTTCTTTATGCTTTTTATTACTATTTTTATACCAGCATACAAATGCAAAACTTTTAGGTCATCTTTCTTCCCCATATGACTTTGAGTATATCTCTTTTCTGAATACATCTACCCCCATTCCCAAGTCCTGACCTATAGAGAGACTCAAAGATGGAAGTTATTCAAGAATTCTGGACATTTTTCAGCCAACATTTCTTCAAATATTACCACTCTCCAACTCCCAATGGTATCGGCTTTTGGAATTCCTATAGGAGTTTCTGTTTTTAAGCTTCTCACTTTATTCACCATGTTTCTTAATTTCTCCATCATAATTTTGAATTCTTTACATCTGTACATTTCAGATAATTGCCTCAGTTTTATCTTGCAGTTTATTTTCCTAATAATTTAACTAGTTTATTGTGCATATCTTATTTCAATGATGATATTCTTTTCTTCTAAGAGTTTTGGTAGTTTGTTAAAACTATCTAGCATGTTTTTCATATTTTATTATTTTATCTTATAAGGATATCAATTCATTATTATATGTCTTTAATGTTTTTTAGTATACTTCCTTTGTATTATTTAAATGCTTTTTTATTTTGCAAATGTATGAGGATTACTATCCCTCTTGATTCTCACTCTAGGTGTTGGTTTCCCTCATTTCCTTTGTGAAGCTCTTCTTCCGTGGGATTTATCAATAGTTATCCTGTGACCTGAGCAATTTGTGTTTGACTTTACCAGGCACTTCAGGGCTATCAGTAGTGCAGGACCAACTTTTATGGTCTTTGGAACTAGTTTGGAAGTTTTGGAACTACTGGTCACTTCACACAAAAACTTTGTAAGGTACAGAGCAAGGTTATGAATTCTCACTGACTTTATTTTTTCCACTTGGATCCTATGAGAGACAGACAAGTTTCCTTTTTCACTTATTTGTCCCATTGGACAGATTATCTATTCTCAGATTATACATTTTGTAGTTTAACAGCGCTTTAAATGTCTCCATTTTATGTCTAGGCTTCTCAGGTTAACTCCCTGCATTTCACAGGTTAAGGTCTTACCTCCTGCCCCCATGTGACAAAGCTAATGGACTAATGTGGGAACCGCTACTTTGCCAACCCCCTCCCCATTTTTTTGCCAAAGGTTGCATATGAGCCCTTGTGCTTTTATTTTCAATTCCTTCTGTATTTCCTGCACCTGGTAATTTATTTATTTTTTTTTTAAATTCCAGCCTCAGCTTTCAGTATGTGAATGTGTTGTGAATAGTTTTCTTAAATGTTAGTGTTTGGAATGTCTGCAGTTTACCTAGTCAGCTGCATTTTTGGAATGTGAAGTCAAATGACTTGTTTACCTAACTAGTTTTCTTGAAGATTATTAACATGTCAAAGGAACACTTAATCTATGAACAAAAGAAGTAAAGGTTAGAAACACAAACCCTTATTTTGGCAATTTAAACAATGTAACAATGATGTAGTCTCAGCTCCTTAAAATATACAGAAGCCTTTAGGCAAGTTTAATTATGGAAAAAAATATCAATAGGCAGCATATGATATTATAATTTGCTTATAAGTACGAAGAAAATCTTATATATAGAATTCTCTTAACCAACAGAGTCAATATTTAAACAATAAGATTATGAAACATTTAGCTGTTTTTTATTTTGAGAAACAAAAAGAGAAAAAAAAATTTAAGTGTATTGTCTTAATAATTTTGGTTAAATTACTTAATCTCCCTGTGCCTTATTATTCCCAACTTTAAATGAAAATGAGAATTACATGTATTTCATAGGTATACTGTGAGGATTAAATAAATTCAACACAATTAGAACAGTCCCTAACAGCACAAAATAAATGCTTACTATTGCTCTTGTTATTATTATCTGTTTTGGTTATGTAGAGTTGAATAAGAAACAATCCTAAACTTATGTGATGGTTCATTTTATGTTCCAAGATGACTGGATCACAGGGTACCCTGCTATTTGGCTAAACATTATTTCTGTATGTGTCTGTAAGAGTGTTTCTGGATAAAATTAGTATTTCAGTGAATGGACTCAGTAGAGCAATTTGCCCTGCCCAGTGTGGGTGGGCATCATCTAATTAGCTGAGGGCCTGAAAAGAACAAAAATTTGAAGGAAGAAAGAATTCAGCCCTTCCTGCCTGATTGCTTAAAAGCTTTTCTTGCCCTCTGTGCTCTGGTTCTCAGGCCTTCGGACCTGAACTGGATTCTCAAGGTAAAGAATTCCTAAAGGACATTGCAAATATGACTTGTTTCAGCTCCTCTACATCTGAGGCCTCCCTTGGGAAGACTCAGCATCTGGGACTGACTCAAAAGACTAGATAGAGTTTAGGGGCTTTCCTGGTGGCGCAGCGGTTGAGAATCTGCCTGCCAATGCAGGGGACACGGGTTCGATCCCTGGTCTGGGAAGATCCCACATGCCACGGAGCAGCTGGGCCCGTGAGCCACAACTACTGAGCCTGCGCCTCTGGAGCCTGTGCTCCGCAACAAGAGAGGCCGCGACAGTGAGAGGCCCGCGCACCGCGATGAAGAGTGGCCCCCGCTTGCCACAACTAGAGAAAGCCCTCGCGCAGAAACGAAGACCCAACACAGCCACAAATAATTAATTAATTAAAAAAAAAAAAAAAAGACTAGAGTCTAGAATTATCTGAGGGTTTCTTCAGTCACATGGCTGGCATCTGTGATGGGATGACTTAAAGCCTGGGATAGATGAAGCTGCTAATGAGAGCACCTGCATATGACCTTTTTGTGTGGCTCACAGTGTGGTAGCTGGGTTCTGCCAGGAAGCATTCCCTAGAGAGAACTTCTTGAGACCAGAAGTTCTGAGATACCAGAGAGGAAGCTTCAGGCCTTGAAAATCGTATAGCATTATTTCTATTGCACTCTATTGGTCACTGTTCCACCCAGATTCATAGCGATAGTAGTAGCAGCAGTAGTTGCAGCAGCAATAAAAAATAATCCTACTGCAAGAGACTAAAAAATGCCACAGCTCCAATGATATCGGGTCCAAATCCCTGAAACCTATAAAAGGTACTTAATTTGGAAAAAGGTTATTTTCAGATGTGATTAAATTAAGATCTTGAGTTGGGTAAATTATCCTGGAGTATCCAGGTTGACCCTAAATATATCACAAGTATCATTATAAGAGAGAGGCAGAGGGAGATTTGACTCACAGAGGAGAAGGTGACATGAATATGGAGCAGAGAGAAATTTGAAAATGCTGGTCTTGAAGACTGGAGTAATACAGCCAAAAATCAAGTAATGCTGGCACCCACCAGCAACCAGAAGACAAGGAACAGATTCTCCCCTAGAGCCTCCAAATGGAGTGAGGCCCTGCTGACACCTTATTTTGACCCAATGATGCTGATTTAGAAATTCTGGCCTTTAGAATTATAAAAGAATGAATTTCTGTTCTTTTAAGACACCAAGTTTTTGGTAAGGTGTTACCATCCTCAGGAAATTAATACAGCACCAGTAATAGCCACTAGTCTACTTCAACCTTACTCAATTTTCAGTAGAAAATTCAAGTCCAGAAGAATTAAAGAGAATCAGTCAGGGTCACACAGTTAACTAATTAGGATTAAAACCGTAGGGTAGTCCAAGTCTTAGATCTTTGGAGTTTTAGTCCAGTCTTTACATTATGTTTGTTGTACTGTATTATTAGCTGTGATTTAATGTGAGTAAAACTGTACTGAAAAGATAAAAGTTCTTTCCACCAAACAATTAAAATTTTGGCTATTATTTCTGTTTGAAAAGGAAATTATTCTTTCACCTTTAAAAAAAAACCCCTGAGATTCAAATGTGTAGTGAAAAACTGTATAAATTGAGAAGGCACTGGTAATTCCAATGTGAGGAAGTTAACAGAGTTTTGAGTTCACGGAACTTGCAGTTTTAGTAGAGTGATGGACAATTAGCCTTTACATGATAATGTGATTTTGTGATTTGCTATGATAGTAGAACAGTGGGGGTTACTATTGGAGCCCCTAACCCTACCCCATAGGTCAGGCCTGATGGGACTCAGGTATATGTTAGTGTGTGTGTGTGTGTGTGTGTGTGTGTGTGTGTGTGTGTGTGTGTGTGTGTGTAGGGAGAGGGTGCATGCATAAAAGAGAGAAAGAGTGTAATGTATAGCATGGTGACTATAGTTTTTTTTAAATTTTAATTTCTTAAAAATTTTTGGTTGCATTGGGTCTTTGTTGCTGCACGCGGGCTTGCTCTAGTTGCGGTGAGCAGGGGCTACTCTTTGTTTCAGTGTGTGGGCTTCTCATTGCAGTGCCTTCTCTTGTTGCAGAGCATGGGCTCTAGAGCGCAGGCTCAGTAGTTGTGGAGCACCGGCATAGTTGCTCCTCGGCATGTGGGATCTTGCCGGACCAGGGATTGAACCCGTGTCCCTTGCATTGGCAGGCAGATTCTTAACCACTGCGCCACCAGGAAAGTCCAAGTATGGTGACTATAGTTAATGACACTGTATTGCATATTTGAAATTTGCCAAGACAGTAGATCTTAAAAGTTCTCATCCCAAGAAAAAAAAGAAGAAAAAAATTGTAACTATGTAGATTACATTTGTTTACTAGGCTTATTGTGATGATCAGTTCACAGTGTATACAAATATCAAAGCATATGTTGTACAATTGAAACTAATATAATGTTGTATATCAATTTGACCTCGATAGAGAGAGAGAGAGAATCTTAACCAATTTTAGAAGTTCAAGGAAGATTTCTCAAAGTAGTGACTGCTAAGCTAACACTGGGAAGATTAGGCAGGGCAATAAGGCAATGATGAGAGCATGTTTGTAGAACTTATCATTTATTTTACTTTTGTGCTGTTTTTTTTTATTTTATTTATTTTTTATATAACAGGTTCTTATTAGTTATCTATTTTATACACATCAGTGTATACGTGTCAATCCCAATTTCCCAATTCATCACACCACCACCCACCACCCCCCCAACTCTCCCCTCTTGGTGTCCATACATTTGTGTAGAACTTATCTTTAAGCAGCAAGGGTGTGAATTGTATAGCAGACTATCAATATTAAGTCAGAGTTGGGTTGGTTGTATTGACAGAAAGGAAGACAGCAGGGGTTTCCTTTTGGTGAGCCAAGCAAGGGTTGCATGCCAGAAGTAGCCTGAGTACAGGAGTAAGAAATGCTCAGATCCTTTAGGTACAGGCGGCAGAGAAACTATGAAATGAAGAACAGCAAACCTAACTCAGCTCTTCAATTAGGTAGCAACTGCAAAGGAAAGAATATTCTTTAGAGATTAGAAATTATTGTGCTTATATGACTTGTTTTCCAAAAATAGTCCTATACACAAATGGAAATTATAGTTACTTGTATAGTTACTTGTATAGTTACTTGTATAGTTACTTTAAATATCACTTTTTTCACAAAAATGATGAATTTATAGAACACACTAAAGAATACACGATGTAGTAAAAAGGGGTCACCCAACTTTTATTGGTCTGTCTGAAACCTGGTCTTCAGCAAACATTGCAGTGTGCCTTCTCCCCATCCCACTAACACTCAACTCATTTCACTGAGCCAAAGGTATTCAGTAAATAACCATCACTTTTTTCTGTATTCTTGGTGATTCTACTTTCTATTTTTAGTGAAAATAGAGCTGAAAAGGAACGGTAAATTGTATATGAAGTTAAATGAGATGACTAAGCAAGTGCATATACCATTGCTTAAGAGTGTAACCAATGAGCATCCAGTTTTATAATCTTTGAGTCTCTTTTGCAACAAATGTTTATGTTTGAGTCCACTGCTTTTTGTGCTCATTTTCAAAAGGATGTGTCTCCTTATTCATTCCTTACTCAGTGTGTCACTTTGGAGTATGCCACCATTGCAACACAGTCTGTTTATTTTTAAAAGTAGCATCCTGTTTTGAGCTTTTAAAATTTTATCACAATATATTATGAAATACCTCTCTTTCAATTTTTAAAATTTGAGATTGTTGCAAAAATGTAAAATCTGCCCCTCAGGTAAATTTGTGACCATCTGTGTAGAAGTCATAATTGAAGGGCCAGTTATGGATGAAGTGGCCTCATGAGAGAATATATCCTGAGTTAAATATATAACAGCTTTAAGGGATTCCTAAAATGAATGACTCAACAGAAGAGGGGAAGCATAAAGGTGTCTGAAAGGACTAGTTATAGAGATGGGAGGAAAGCAGGACAGTGTCACGTCACGGCTTCAAAAAAAGGAGACTGTTTCAAGAGCAAAGGAGCATTCAAATGTGGATGGCTGATGGGGGATCAAGCAAGTGGGGTGTGGAAGAAGTTACCAGTTTCCAAACATGGCCATAGAGATGAGGGACCAATAGCAAGAAGATCAAATAAAATATTCTAAAAACTTTAAAACCACTTTAAGTCAAAAAAATGATGAATATGACCATGGAACATTGTCAGAAAGTGCACACAGGCAATATACTATAGAATGAACAAAAATCTCTAACACGTATTTAACCACTTTTTCAAAGAGTTTGGTTGTTTGAAAAGAGAGATAGAGGACTGTAACTGAGGGTGCTGGTGGGGTCCAAGAGACTGGATGTGTTTAAAGGCTGATGGAAAGACTCAAGGGAGAGGAAGAGTTTGCAAAACAAGAGTAGAGGAATAGTTGGTGGAATAAGGGTCCTGAAAAGGAATGAAGGTAGTTCCACAGCACCCACAGAAATTGGCTTGAGGCACCTTGAGCTGCTCCTCCCAGCAGCAGCAGAGGAGGAGAAAAGGTCATTTTAGTAGTTCTGAAGGGAGCCTCTATGATAAGATTTCTTTTTTTTTTTCTTTTTTTTTTTTGATAAGTTAAGATACAAAGTCATTTGAAGGACCTAAAGGAACTTGATGATTATTAGTTAACAGTTGACCCAATCTACCTCTTTTATAATTATAGCTAACCATCCTCAGCTTCTTGGAAGCAGGGCTAGCTAGAGTAGGTGTTTGGTTTTGTTCCAAGATGTGTTTTTTGCCCAGGCAAGTGTTATAAAAAAGATGAAGAATTAAGGTAACTTGGGACAATGGCAAGAATGTTCTTAAAATAATGCTCCTAGTAATCTAATCCAGATGTGTTTAGCATTGAATAAACAGTCTATTTCCTGAGAATTCAGCTGAAATAATGGGGTCAGTCACTGAAAGTCTCCATAAAGGTGAATGAAACCATAGGGTCATCATTGAATAAGAGAGTTGAAAGGAAGGAGGTTGTAATCTGAGGTTGTGATTCTTGAGATGGTGATACAGGTTCAGCAATTTTGAGTGATGCTAACATTCAAGAAGAGGCTGTGAGTGTGTGTTGTTGCACAGGTATCAATGATGAGGAAGGGATTAATGATAATAATAGCTTATATTTATTGATGGCTTATTATAAACCAGGTACTGGTTTATCTACTCATTTTATCTACTGTTTTTTTCTCCCAACAATTCTAAAATGAGTTACTGTACCAACCCTATCTTACAGATGAGAAAGTTAAGACACTAACAGTTTAGTAACTTGCCTTGGGATCAAAGTTATCTGCTTCAGAAAACAGGTGGGCAGGCAGCTTACACAGTCCACAATTTTGCCCCTGACCTATATTGCTTCTTTAAAATGCCTGGTATAAGGTGAGTATTCTATGTGGATGCTAAAGTCATCCAAGATATTGGTGTTTGTGGTAGAAGACCGTAGTCAAAGTGCTAAACTTTGCAGTGAATGAGGGAAAGTGGCTCAAATTCAGGTGACAGTCTGCAGTGAGAGAAGAGAGCTGCTGAGTTGCATGGAGTGAGCTGCAGTTCATCAAGTTTGATGAAAGTAATGATATGGAAAGTCTGGAAGAGACTATGTGGATCTAAGAGGGGCACATCCTTAACACCTGGCCTAACGAGGATGAGGATAAGAATGTATACATATCAAACATTTGAGATAGTTCAAGAAAAGAAAAAAGAACGTTTTCAAGGAAGACCTACATATCAGTTAAAACAGAAAGGTAGAACAAATACAAATGTGGTTGAAGATTCAGAGGATGTGTTGGTTAAGAAGAAAGAGATCCAGATGCCTCTGTGGAAGAGTTTGAAAGGTAAGTGAAGAAAAGGGTTTGGGTAAATGCAGAAAGCATAATGCGTTATGAGAGGATCCTGTGCAGGAAGACTTAAGGGCTAGAATTGGTTATACTTTGTAACCAGTGACCAAGGTAGGTCACTGTAACGCAGTGACCAATGAAAACAGACCCAAACATTCCCTTTGAAGAGGGCAAGCACTGGGTTTAAAAGCAAAAGGACTTGGCTTACACTGATGGGGTGAATGCAGTCTAAGAAATTGTAAACCTCAGACTACTGATTGGTAGAGACTGTATGGGGAGCACTTTGCCGGTAAAGATTGTAAGGTCACATTCTAACTCAGCTGGAAGGAACAGTGTGACTGAATAGATGGCTCTACCAGGGACACAGAAAGAGACAGTGGAGAACATGTAGCTGTCCTTGCTGACCCAGATTCATAAATTTATCTGGAAATCACACTTTCCATAGAAGTAGCCATTGTTGTGATAAAATATTTAACAAAGATGCTACTCAATCACATGCTTTTCTAGAGAAGTGTCTCTTTATAAATTATTTCTCCAAGATACTGAGTTTAAAATAATGTATAAAAATCTAGGTCAGATCAGGGAATAGGTAGCACATTCAAAATGTTAGGTGAAGAATATTGAAAGAAAGGACTATTGACGGAAGCGATAAGAGGCTTAATGGAACCAAGAAGAGACATTAAATCACCCGAAAGCTTATAACAGCAGGAAGTATTAGCTCTCCTAGGCTTGAATGGGCAAGGCAAAGATGAGTGTTACCAGCATCCAGAGAATTGGACTGTGTGACTCTAGCTGTGCCAACAGAAAGAACAACGGAATGACTGATAAAACAAAGTCTCAAAAGAAAGAAAGCTGAGGAAATGTGCACCCTGACCTTTCTCTACCATGATACTCCAACCTCCTGCTAGTGCCCTTCTTTGGAAGCTAAAAAGCATGAGACCCTGAAAATGACAATCTCCTGGAGCAAAATCGTAAGGCAGAGAATGATCTGGAAAAGCTAACTGTAAAATTTTCCCCAGAAAGATGATGTCATCATGCTCCGGGCTGCCACTTATGGTTGTGCCCGTTGTGCACTGCACAACCTCAGTAGGCACCATTCCCATAGGCAATAGTATTGAATAACATTTATGTAGCTCTTCTTTCAGAATTGCAGCCATGGCTATGCTTTATCAATCTTTGAATGCATAACCAGATTGTGGTTTGTCTTTTCCTCATAACAGTTAAATTCACATTGAAGGAGGTATAGGAGAGGAAAAATAAATTTCCCTCTACCTTTCTGAGTTCTTAGCTGAAACCCCTGTAACAAAAGATAGGTTAATGAGAAAAACAAGTTTATTAACATACATTCCTCATTTATACTTGGGAGATAACCAGGGGAAAATGAGTAACTCTCTGTAGTGGATTAAATTTAGCTTACATACCATCTTAATAGGGAAAGGGGAGGGAGGATGTAGGCCTCCTAGGGGAGAGTAAATGATTTTTAGGAAAGATGAATGGGCCCCTACAAGAAAAGATAAGAGATATGGTAGTTTGTGACAGTTTGTCAGGTTGTGGTGTTGACTTCTAGCTTCCTGTCCTGTGATTAGAGTCTGTATTCCCTGGTTGATGAAACTCCTAGGAAGGGGATTTATGGCAATTGAATTCCTTTTGGAGGATTTGTCCTTAGACAGATAAGGGAAGTTCAGAAAAAGCCTCTCCCAGCATCTGCTGATTTCAAGTGCCTACAGCTCAAAATAATCAGTATAACCAAAGCAGCATATTTTAGGGTGGCATGTCCTGAAATCCTACAGTCATATTTTGAGGTGACATTCTGTTATACTTCCGAGGATTCTAGGATATCATAATATGGAGTAATAACATCTGTCACAGATTGAGATTTAATGGACAATTTATGTTCGTTAAGTGTGACATAGCTGTTGAACAGGATAGCCTCATAGAAGTGCCTATTTCTTTCTTATTGTTTGTATATTAGTAACACACGATTTCATGTAAACTCCAGCTCGAACTCTTATCACATCAACAAATATTTTATTTTCTAGTACTGACATATGAAACCAAAAAAAGTCTCAATGCAGTTGTAGCTTTGAGAAGTTTAATCCAAGAAAGACTTTAGAGAGTGTTGAATGGAAAACATAGATGATGTTTGTAAAGTGCATTGATATCTTCATCACTGTTACTTTATTAGTCTCTTCCAAATGAATTTCAAGTACTTCTTATAGAATCATTATTATAAATAATGTGACACCTTCTTTATCTTTAGTAACTCAACCAGAAGAAGTTTGGGAGAAATGTGGAAGTAACGAAGAGATAAAGTGGTGTCCTTGGCTACTCAATCAAGTTTAGAAACATAATTTGAATGTATATAAATTTAAGAAAATTTTTAAAATTAATTTTAATGTTCATAAACATTAATAGTATTTAGTTTTTATGGATAACCAGATTCAGATAATATCCTTCTGCTTGCTCAGATTCTAGTATATAAACCTTAATATTTACAAAGTAACATAAAGTAGCCTCAGAGTAGGGAGAAATCAGAAATACTGTAAAATGGACCAAGGATGAATTTATCTAGTCTTCCATATCTTATTCAACAATATCACCTTGCTTAAAGAATTGTCAGAACTGCTGAGAACAAATTACATTTTATCATGTATTCACTTTATTGTCCACAGAAAGAAAGCTTGTTACAGAATGTAGCAAGTTTCATTATCAAAATGTATGGCAAAAAGACACCGACAGGAAAGTGTTAGGCTCAGAAAGGAAAAACTAATGTGCACAGTGTGGGGCGTCTTTACCAGAGCTTTTTGTTCACCCAGCTCCATTGCACATTATGTAAGTATGTGCTAAACCACTTAAATACTGTTTGAACTACATAATGCAGTATTTTAAAACGTTACCTAATAGGAAAATTGTTGAATATCATTTTTTATTAATTGTCATATTACAGAGTATGATTTGACATAGTGTCTTCAAATGAAGGATATCTGTGACACAAATTCATAGAAACAATAAATATAGAAAAGTGAGGAAAAAAATTAATGTATTCATGTTTCCTCTCTATTTCCTTAGCAAGAATTTCAGTTCAAAGACTCACGCTTTTTGCTCAAACTTCTGAAATAATGCATTCCTGTTATACTGTCATTCCAAATTCCACCATATGTCAGTTATGTCTCAAAGTTCAATTAAAGTGACAAGTATGACACACATCAATAGTTCTGCAGTAAAAGTGAAAAGTGAGGGCACTTCTAAATGAAACTTAATTATGATCTTACGGTAGAAATTATTCTAGACAGAAGGGAAATGCAATAGCAAGCAACGTTTCATATTTTGGAATTTTCATCCCCAGAGACAGTTAACCCACAAAAGCCACAGCAACGTTTGATTAAGTCTGCATGTTGTTCTTGACCTCATTAACGGAGTCAGCTGATGGATTTCCAGATCAATTTGTATGCAAATGTAACAAGTAGGAATGCAGTTTCACAAATAATCTGCCCACTTTCTCTAAGTACTCTTTTTCTCTCTTCCCATCTTCATTTAGGCACTTAGTGATACTTATTGGTACCCTTATTAAAGTGTTTTGATAACTGATTGTATATGTTAAATGGAAAAAAGGAAGATGTAATTCTAGAAGTTCATTTCAAATAAGACTGTGTGGTATTTAAATGCAGTCTAACATTTTCTGAAGGCTTACAGCTGTGATTTACTTTACTCCTAAATTATTCTAATGCATTCGAACATACTGGGAAATGACTAGTCGACAAGAACAGAACACAGCGCAGTTAACACCCGTCCATTCTGAGGTGAAGGGGGCATCTCACCACAAAATGGGATAAATGTAGACATTTAGTGTTGTACTGAAAAAATTATAATTATATATTGTAAGACCTATATCTGTTTTTAGGATAATGGATGTGGGATCAACTGATTTCTCGATAAACATTATTTATATGATTCACACTTGTTTGATTTCAGGTGTTTAATTAAATTCAGTCAATGAATGAAGCTCTTGTGAAGAGCTCTTGTGATACTTCTTGTGAAGTATCTATTTATGTGATATCATATTTTTGCCAGGCATTATTAGAAATGTTTGGGGAAAGTTAGTTTTAATTTATTTGTTATTATACTAAGATGGCACAAATGTGAACTAGATAGGTAAGATAGATGATAAATAAACTTAATAAGCAGAAAATTAAGAGGCTTAAAGGAGGAAAAATCTGTAAGATTTATGATTGGATATGTGGAGACATGTGAAAGGGAAGGCTGGATATGTGGAGACATGTGAAAGGGAAGGCTGGATATGTGGAGACATGTGAAAGGGAAGGCTAGCGTCAGTCTTAACTGAAGAACTCCTCTAGGACATCAAAAGAGTGATGAATCACAGAGTAGGGTAGGCACATTAGATAGATGGCTTGATGAAATGAACAAGGCTTTATGAAAAGAGGAAAACTTGTATTTCAGGTTTCATCTCAGTCAGACAGACTGAGAGTATGTGATTTTCCTCTTTTTCCCAAGGTCTTATGAAAAATTCTGGTCAAAAACAATGAACACAATGAGGTCAATAGAATAGAGATGTTATTACCATAGTCTTGAAATGCTAAATCCTCACTTGTCATGGCAAAAGTCAGTAGATAACATCTACAGTTAATGAATTAATATGCAATGTCATAAGCATATAATCTGGAGTTTTGAAAGTAAGCAACTGAATAACAGTTACAGACAATTGTTAAAAAAAAGTTGTGGATGTGGAAACAGCAGCAGTGGGGCAATGGGACTGTTGCTTTCCTTTATAAATCCTTGTTTATCACTGGGTTTATAAGCTGTGTGTGTGTGCGTGTGTGCGTGTGTTACTTTGATAAAACATAACACTTCTAAGGGGAAAAATAATACTTGCACTATTACATTGAGAATTCTGTACATTTCTAAATATTCTATTTACTTTAAGATGATTATTAATCAGATATTTAAACTTCACTCGCTGCTTTATAATTAGTCAATATTGCTCTCTCTTATAATATCAGTTGTTTAAACAATTTTATAAAATTTTTGAAAAGTTAAATTATGATTTGTTATTTTTATTTAAATTACGTATTAAGGGTTGATTTTGTACTGCTGATAAACCTTGTGGCTCAGATGCTTTCAATTGTTTGCAAATGTGGAGTACTTTTATATACAGCAGAATATAATACACTTTCATATACCACAGAATATGGTATATAATATACCACAGAATATTATATATACCAAAGATGTACATGCCATATGCATGCATACATATATGATATATAGAATATACCACAGAATATGGTATATAGTATACTTCTGTATACTACAGATTGTGCAGAATTGATGCTTTTCAGCATTGGCTAGAGTTTAAATTAGCCTGAAGATTTACAAAACCTCCATATTTTGGCATCATTATTCAGTATCAGATCATCAAAAACCTTTTCAATACCTTCTGAAAAATGAGGGAATGTGTTGCTCACTCTTCTTCAAGTGTACTGAAGCATAAGTGTTCTTATGTAAATCCACTTTATATTAACCTGTCAATGCCTGTAGATTCACAGAAAACCTCCACCAGGCATGAGCTTGAAAAGTAATGCATGCCATTACAAGAGCTCAGTGGCCACACACTGAGCTCTTGTAATGGCATGCATTACTTTACAAGACTTTAGAAGACAAGTTGCCTTTGTTAAAATGCTCTGATTTTTTATTAACAGCTTCATTGAGATCTGTTTGATTCATTTTAAGTGTAAGATTCATTGATTTTTTATTACATTAACAGGATTGTGCTAACATCACCAAAATCTGTTTTTAAGCGTTTCTAACATTCCAAAAAGGAAACCTTGTACCCATTTACAATGATCCCTATTCCTGCCCCTAGCCCTACATCATGAGAGACCTACTTTCTGTCTTTACGGGTTTTATGATCAATTCTTCATGCATAATTTGTGACTGGAACTATGTTTTCAGTTAAATACAAGTTTGGATTCTGTTGTTCAAAGTGTTATAATTAAATAATTTTTAATGTCAATTTTGCTTTGTACCCTTTTAAAAGGCAAAGTATGTAATTCACGAATACTTTGAAAAGTCAAAATTAAATTGTTTGACTTTGAGCTCTTTCCTTACCCATATCCGTTTAATACACCTCTGATCAGAACTGGCTGCGTAACTGGCTAATCATCATTATAACTGTATGAATTAATCAGATAAAATGTGTAAATTGATAGCACAGTCTAGAAAATACTGGCTCCTTGTCAGATTTTCCTCACCTCATAAACTCGATTCAGGATTAGATTTTTAACTGTTTACAATTGAGTAAAAGTAGGTTTATTCTGAACACAAATCCAGTGATTTGCATGTGTTCATTGGACTACAGGTATATTGATAAGTTTTCCCTGAACTGAAGAGTTAACCTAATTGTGACTACATTTTTATAAACAGTGCTGTAAATTTCCAGTGAAGTATAAACAAGTTCTCCAAATTATTAGCAACAATTGTTATTTTAGAATTTATTCAAATCCTATGAGAGTAGTATGGATTAAGATCAAGCACAGTTTGGTGAATGTAAAACAATTAAGAAATATTTCTTTTGAAAATTATGCCTTGGCTGGATGATGGCTTTGGCAGAATGAGTCCATTAGCCTAGCGTCTTTCACCCCACAGCAGGAATAGAAGGAAAGGTTTGTCATTCTTAAAGCTGAAATCTTGTCAGCATCTCTGTAGATTTATGTGGCAATGTTCCAATCCCTCATGATTATCTGTCCTGTTGCTCTCCATTACTGCTTCCTCAAGGAGGTTGTTTTTGTGTATACTGCTCATGTCATGCTCAGTTGAAGTATAATTGACTGGAAGACCATCTACACTTACGGTGCATTCATACACAAATGAATGGATGCTGGAAAAGTTGTACATGCATTAAGCAGAGCATTAGTTTTGATGTTATTCATTTATCTATCAAATATACTTAGACATATGAGTTCTCTGAAAGCTTGTTTACTGAGAAATGGCACTTTGCTTTTCGATAGGGGAAATGAAAGATATTGCTACTGTCAATGAATTTAAAGACTTTTATGCAAAAGTCTGAAAAATGAGAACTCATGTCATTCTTCCCTTGTCTGTTCTGTGAGGGTTTAAAGTGAAATCTTTCAGCAGGCTGTTTTCATGTTATGAGCAGAGAGAAAACACATACATGAACACACACATAATTATTTTGAGTTGCCTTACTTTATCTTTAAAGAGAAGTGTACAGAAATTTAAGTCACTGATGACTTCCATATTTCTAATTGCAGGTAGTTTCCTTTTGAAAAATAATGCAACAGAATAAGCAGATGATTTAAAATGTCATTTTTCATTAATTAGTAAAAATGGACTACATTTCACGTCCTTTGGCATAAGAAGGAAGCTAGGAAGGGCAAGTCAGTTGAAACAACGGTCAGGCGTATGATCAATTTTCTGAAGGAGAAGTACAGAATATTATATAAAAAGATAGTGGGGACACTAATACTTGTCGAGAAGTCTTGGAAGCTCTTTGGGGAAGTGGCAGATAAGTCTAACTTTGAAAGTTGAACAAGAGTTAGAACCAAAAAGAGAAAAAAAGAATGTTCAGACATTAGAAATAACAGGTGTGAACACTTCAAGATAGATAAAAGTAAAGCACTTCTGAAGAAAAAGTCCAGTATCACTGGAGCATAAAGAACAAGAAAATGTAGGCTGGGCTAGATCATGTAGAGCCTTGCAGACTTCATTAATAGTTTTAGACTTTATTTTAAGGAAAAAGAGTTAACCACCAAAGGATTTTAAGTAGAATAGTGAAAAAATTGGATGTGAATTCTTTATAAGGACAATTTGGCTGTCATTTGGAATTGAAATTGGAGTAAGAGAGATGAGCTTATGGCTATTGTAATGGTCCAGACTAAGGAGAGCTGGTTAGCACCCATTGGTTGGAAGGGGGATATAGAGAAGTGGGGAGTTGAACACTTGTGAGATATTCAGGGGAGGAGTATAGAAACCACAGGAATTATGTTAGATGCTTCCATATGAATTCTCATTGAAATGCCAAATTATTTTAAGATGCATGTCATCATATCATTTTTAGATCTGTAAAAATGGAAGCTTAGAGTAAACTGAAAAATGGAAGCCCAAAGTATTAGAGATGTGAGAGACCTTGTACTAAAAGGTCTGAATTAAAAATCAACCATATGCCAATTAATGGTCAAGTTCTTTTTGATATAACCTGTAAATTAAACATATAACACTTGAATAAACAATTTTTTAACATCCTTGTCACTAGAAGCTCGCTAATTCTTAGTATTGACACCATTTGGAAACCCTCATTGTTTCCTAATTTCTTTTCAAAGTGTCAGTGACATTTTGAAATTTTATATGACACACATATTCCTTTAACTCATTTATACCTAGTCTAAGATCATACTTTGTTCATAATATTTCTCCTTTATTTTTTTTCTTTTTAACTTTCCAACCTAGAATAGAATATCTAGAATTTATATGTCAGCACTCTCTAGATATTTTGACATACTTTATTTTAAAAGGTGCTTCACTCTTCTCTCTCACACAAATGAAACTATAGTTTTATCTCAGTTTATTTTTTTCTGCATTACTGAAACAAATTCAAATGAATTTTAAACTTAAAAACATAGGTATATTAAAGATAGTCCTTGAAAAGATCAATTATATTGCCACAGATAATTATTAATATAGTCACAATCCCCCTTCTTTTTTGTCTGTTATTTGGTAAGTTATACATCTACCCCAAGGCAGCTCTTGGGTTGCAATACAGTAGATTCTCAGTTGACTAACCATCTGGTTACAAAACTTTAAGGAAATCACTCTGAGTTTCCAAGGAGTTGTTCAAAGGTGAAAAGTCTTTAGTGTGAGAGATTGAATATACAAAAGCACAGTAGTTAGAGTATCTGTGAGAATAGAACCCTTACTTCCACCTCTGCAGCAGTCAGCTCAGGACTTAGTGAATGCCAAGTTTCCTATTTTTGGCACCCACTTCCAACTCAGAACCAACCAGAGGAAGGCAAATATGTTTCCCAAACCAATCACATACAATGCCCTGCTTCCCCATGTCATCAATGCCCAATCAGAGCATGCTTGAAGCCTTCCTTTTTTACTACAAGACTTTCCCACTTCACTCTTTGTCTTTTAAGTTTCTGCCAAATACAAGTGATGGTGACTGACTCCCTTTATATAGTAAGTTCTGAATAAGCAGCCTCTGTTCGAGCTTGATTTCTCTTCATTTGTTTCCACAAGTGTTATTTTGGGAGTTATGAGACATGAAGGAGGAAGAGGCAGAGTTGGACGACAGGATTAATTAGGGGGGTCTACCTTCTTAAGACCCATTACATGGAAAGGAGACAGGGATAGTTGGGCAGTAGTATTTTGCAGTATCCAGCAGGACTAGCCTACAGAGCTTAATGATGCCCTTGTTCCCTGCTAGGACCAAGGAGACCTTTCCTAGAGAGGAGAGAAAGGAAAAGAGTCTTCCTGTGGTGTGGAAAAAGGAGGAGCAGTTTAGTCTAGAATATAGCCCTGTCAAAAATCACCACAGCTATTAGACATGTAATGTTAGGTAACCACTTTGCCTAATTAGCTTCCTATGATTTCTACACATGCTGACTCCTACTTAAGTCTTTGTCCTTTTATATATCCTGAATGCAAGTTATTTATTATATATAAAATTTTAAAATATTTTCTCTGTCTGTGGCTTGTCTGTTCATTCTCATAAGAGTGTCTTTCACAGAGCAAATTTTTAAAATTTTCATAAAGTCTAATTTAACATTTTCTTTTATATTTCATGCTCTTTGTGTACCATTTCTTTTCCTTCTCTTTGTGGTACTCCAGCTGCACTTATGTTATTCCATTTGATATTGCCGCAAAGCTCACTGATGCTCTCTTCGCTTTGTTCAGTCATCTTTCACTATGTGAAAGATATATGGTATAGTTCCTGTTACTAGTTCTTAAAATTCACTAATTATTTTTTATTCTTTAGCTAAAACTTGAGGGGATCTCTCCACAGAACTCCAGAAATCTCTCTAGTATTTTGTTTCATAAATCTTGACCTCTTGTGTTCCCCAAACACTCCACTTTGTCTCTTCAGTATATGCAGACTTCTGGCCTCTGGATTGTCCCTCTCTGCACTGTGGCTTCACCCTGTAATCTGAAGGGATCCTAGCATTCACTTATTTCTTTTTCTCACACATTACTTTCTTGGGTTAGCTCTAGCTTAGGGCCTGACAACTTATTTCTTTGTTTTGTCCACTTGTCTAGTATTTTAAAGCAAGAGGGTAAATGAGATTCCTTTTACTACATCATGGTGGAAGTGGAATTCCTAGTAACTTTTATTAATGTGTCCAGATCTTGTGCTAGTTTCTCCCCTTCTCACAAGCCAATTACCATTTTACTTTGACTTTTAAATTTGAAGGTTTTCAGGTAGACATAGGCAAAGTACCACTAATCATATTTTGTATGTTAATTTTTGCATCAATCAGAGGTACACCAGTTATTTATTTTTATATTTTATTTTAATAAGTTAAAACTATTATTTGTTTTATTAATAGTTTAAAATAGTTTTATTTTATTAATAGTTTTATTTTAAATATATTTGGCTCATTCATAGTTTTATTTTAACTATTTATATTCCTTTTTTATCAGTTAATTTCAAAAATTCTATTTGAGAAATATTTTAAAGTATTTTATTTGTTTGTTTTATCATGTTATAAATTTAACCAGTTTTTATTATTGCTTTGTTATATAACTGCTAACAGATTTGACAGAATTTAAAAATTGGGAAAATATAAACATGCTATTTTGTGGAATTAACTTAGATCTCTATACTTTTTTTCTGATTACAAATGTATGTGTGACAATATAATTATTGCTTAAATTTCTAATTATATATAAAGTGCTGTGGTGTCAGTGCTGACAGAAAGAGTGGTCAGAGTCAAAATAACAAGTATTCCTTTGTACTTAAAAGAACCTCAAGATTTTTTCCTGTTTTCAAGTTATCCAACCTATATAATACCTAGAATCTATTCAAGGTAGGAGTAGAAACTAAATTAACTGTCCTAGAAATTACTGACTGGGTTAATGCCAAGTGTACCTTTAACTTAGTATCCTTGGTACAGAGAGAAAAACATACAGATAATTTCAAAGCAACTAATGAGAAGAAATTTGTAAATTTTTCATGTTTTATTTAGTTTCTTTTAGAAGTTCTTCCATCTTTTCAGACCTTACTCTATCCGCAGTGTATGTTAACATTCTTTACACTGTATTAAAATATATCTACCCAAGGGCAATAAAGTAGATTTTTTAAATCAAGATTTCTTTGGAGTCTATGCTCATGGAGCACAAAAAAATTTTTTAAGGAAAATAATGTATAGACACATCTATGAGTTGAAGACTCAATTAAAATTTCCATATATTTTGTTCATGAATTCATTCTGTCAATATTTATTATGAACCTACCATGTACCAGAAACAGTAGTGAGCAGAAGAGAAAGAATAAATATATTTTCTTATGAAGCTTAAATTCCGGTTGAACAGATGGTCAATAAACAGTACAAATAAATAATATATTAAAATATAAATTCTATTTACACATTTAATGTGAGAGACATTCTTCTGTTAGCTGAATGTCAAACTAAACAGATATGGCTGTTGCCCTAAGAGAGCTGAAGTTATTTACGCTCCCACTAGACAATTTTGGCTGGACATATTGTCAAACATGGCTATTGATATTTTGCCTGAGGAAGAATCTGTGCCTTTCTTTCTTGACTCATTGAATTAGACTCACTACATTGTAAACTTGACCTGTTCTCACCAGCAATTGGGAATGTTCTCTATCCACCAGTTCACCAGGATAGAGTATAAATATTTCATCATATTAAAATAAATTTTTGGTTGTAATTGGATTTACAATATTTCTCCAGACTTTAGACGTCCATCCTATGGTTACTTAATCCTGTGGCAGAAATTTTGATGTCTATCATGACCTTTGAACTTATTTTTCTTTTTCTTGATTTTTCCATAGTGCAATATTCTCATTTCTATTTATGCCTCCTTTTTTTATGTTCAAGTCTTGCTTTTTACTTTCTATTTATGTTTTCTATAATAAGAACAGTACAATCTGATTTCTATATAATTTTGAGAAGGCAGGAAAAAAAGGAATATAGCTACATACTTATAATTATGCAGTAGGATTTTGCATAGCTTTGTTTTGTTTTATTTTTGGTGTCATATCTTACATTTAACTGTTCCTTATTTTTCATTAACAACAATCTCTTATACACACACATCTGCTCAGTCTTTAAGAACAGAGATAAAATCATGAAAATAAATAAGTGTATTCAATGAGTTACATAAATCATGTACACATTTTTAGTGTCTAACAAATTCTAGCTAGTTTGTTGCCTGAAACTAATTTAGAATTCTTATTATAAAAATTCCCTCTATGAATGGTAGCAACTATATATATCCTAGATTTCTAAGGACAATTTTGATTTCAAAGAATTGGTCCTATTTTCAGAAGAAGTATCAGACTCTTCTGTCCTGGTATTTAGTTTAGAAAGTAAGATCATCGTTCCTAAAAAATTAGATTAGTAAATGTACATTAGGTTCAATGTGAGATACAAACTCAGTATGAGATGTAATTATTATCACATGTAAACTGGAGCATAAAAACAATAAAGTGAACATAATATATAAGCATATTTATCTGGAAGTGTTTTTTGAACTCCCATAATGTAGAAAACTGAATGTTGGAGAAAATATATCTCAAATATCAGAACTGTTTCCAAATGAGACATAATTCGCTGTATTCTCATATTGTATATCAATTACTCTCTCTTTGTATTGTTTCTAAATAGCACAGGTAAGGATCAAATAATTATGGTAAACATAAATAATAAATTATGTTTTTAATTACTTTGTTATTATTTATATTTTACCATTTTGTGTGTGAATATTAATGAATACATTTGGTGTCGTAGGAAAATATGTACATTTTACTTCAATAAATTTTAAGCAGGCACAGAATATAATATTACCTAGTATACTGCTATTTGAGAATTTATGACAGGTGAAATAGATACTTGAAATTGCATAGTTTTATTATCAATCTGGTTAGACTATAGTACAGTTATTTAACCAAACAGTAATCTCTGTGTTGATGTGAACCTCACGCATTTTGTAGATGTGATTAATACCTACAATCAGTTGGCTTTAAGTAAAGATTTCCCCTCAATAATGCATTGGGCCTCATTAAGTCGTTTGAAGGCCTTAAGAGCAAAACCTAAAGTTTCCTGGGAGAAAAAATTCTATCTCAAGACTGTTCAAGACAAGAATCAGTTCTTGACTGAGTTTCTAACCTGCCAGCCTGGTTACACCTTCCCGATTTACCATCTCCCACAATCATGTGAACCAGTTCCTTAAAATAAGTCCATCTCCCTTTCCATCTCCCTCTCTGTCTCCCTCTCTCTCCGTCCCTCTTCCTCCTCCTGTTCCTCTCCTTTTCCCTCTCCCCTCCCCTTATTCCTCCCGCTATATTGGTTCCATTTCTCTGCAGAACCCTAACTAATAAAGTGGCTATTAGAATAGGTATCAGAAAGAACTGATAGAATAAAATTATTCAGTCTGTTTACAAAAAAAGTGTAGATTATTTAGCAGACTTCCACAATAATTTAAAAGGCCTAGAATTTTTTTTTTAATTACAAAGGATTTATGAAAGTCCTATATAATTATAAGTTCATATTTTCCAATTATTTAGGGATTTTTTTCACAGCAACATACAAGGTGAAGATAATTATTATGAACACTGTAAAAGTAAATATAGTTCACCTATACCATCCTAATGCAGAAAAAAGAAGAGGAAACAAGACGTCAAAGAAACAGATGATCAGGCTTATGTGCCCTGACTTTCAACACTGGGACAAATCTTAGCATTAAGACAAGATGGGCCATTAGGATGAGGGGAAAGTCCAAGGACCTACACTATCCTCAGTTTGTAACTATCAGAGAAGATTTGCAGACATGGTGACCCCATGTGAAAACAAGAAGGCCAAGCAACAATGGTTGTTAAAATGAGTGTGAAACCTGCAGGTTAATCACCAGTAGCTGCTTCTTCATGGCTAAGATGCAGTCCCTGAATTGTCCATGTTTGGGCAATAAGAAAACCACGTCTCGCACTCATGAGCCTCTCTCGGCTCCGTAAGGATCCAGAAGTTCTTACTCTTCCCTGGAGGATGCAAGAGGTAGTTTAGTAAAGTCAGCAGTTTTGCTATTAGGACCAAGGGGGAAAAGTAACTCCACAATAAAGTTGTGAAATGTACAGCCTGAGCCAGAGGAAAGATGTAGAAGTATCTACTATTTGGGGACCCTGTAGTACCAGTAAGAAAAAAATGTAAAGACCAGTGGAAAAGGAGAGTAACACGAACACTTTTACTCAGAGCTGAGAAGTCAACTACCCACAACCACTGTATCATGCAAGACTCCCTTTCCCTATATGTACAGATTAAACCTCCAGGAAGAGCAATTTCATTTACTTGAAAGAGAGTGAGTTCCCTGGAAGACATTTTAAACCAAAAGAGAAGAAAATATATTAAAAGGATAAATTAAAATCTATACTTCATTTCTGTTCCCAGTGGAGTTCATGAGAAAGATGAGAGCTTTTTCAGAAAACAAAGAAGCTTTGTTTTCTTTGCATATCTGAAAACTAGTGTATTAAACATAAACTTCATTAAAATGTTTGTAGTCAAATGATTCATTAGACTGTCATTAAAGAGCCAATTCCTTGCTATTTTACATATTTTAATTGCTTAACAGGAAAAAAATAAAAAACATTTGTTAAGCTGCACATTCAGAACTCTTTAGAAATTATGTCACCGCATACTTAACATTCTTATCCTACTTTCTAGGATATAAAGTTAAGATATCTTGATAAATTCACTCTTGTGATGACCTCTAGAAAAAAATTTTTTTTTCTATTTTGTAAAACATCCCCCAACTTTATATGACAAGAATTTTCATGAACACATGAGAAATTCATATTTCATAAACCAGCTTAGTAAGAATAATTCTGAGGTATTTTTCTTTAATTCTTGGAGTTGCAAGGATAAATTGTCTGCCCTTTATTCAAATGATTTTAACTCATTTTAGAAGGCAGTGTTTGAATTTCCTGTCATGTATGCTATAGAAAAGTTGGCTCTGGATATTATAATTCAGGCCCTCAAAGTTCTATCCATGATTTTTCCTTTCGTGATTGTAGTAATAAAAGATTTTATAATTTTGACTTTCCTATGAAGAACCAATGCTCGAAAATGCAGTTGGCCTTCCATAGCTGCGGGTTTCACATCCGGAGTTACAGAAGACCAACTGTATTCACTGTACCAAGCCATTTTATGTAAGGGACTTGAGCATCCTTGGATTTTGGTATCTCTGGGGACTCCTGGAACCAATCCCCTACAGGTACAGAGGGACAACTGTAACTAACTTCTTGAGTAGCCAACAGAATATTTCAAAACATCAGATTGATTTACTGTTTAAAAAGGGATAATGAGAGGAACTAATTATTATCACCAACTTTCCAGCTTTAAAAGGAAATTGTAAATAGCGTACTAATACATAAAACATACAAAATTATATTTTTTGTGAGAATACATATACACACACACTATAATCTCAAATTTGTAGTCTTTAGTTACATAATTATTAAGAATCACAAGAATTTGATGAGGGCTAAAGCAATTTGAACTTTATGGTGTGGGGTGAGAGTTGCCAATTTAAAGCAGCTTACATTTTAGTATCTTTTTGGTTTTGACTTGGTTTTATAGTAGCAAAAAAATCTTGATTGAGAGAAAAATGTTCCTGGAAACTCATATATTTTTCTTTAACATCTCACCACACAATCTTATGATATTTTTTAACTAAAAAATCCCAGAAGCTTTAAAAACAAATAACAGAAATTCATAAATAGTATCTAATAACATCTTTTTCCTTAATAATTAAAGCACAATCAGTAAGTAATCAATTTGTGGAACTAGGAAAAGATAAAGAGGTTTTGAACCATTTTATAGTTTGAGTATCTGGAAAAATGTATTTTTCCAATTCTTCTGTAATAACAGGTTTCAATTATACTCTAAAATAATGATCTCAATTCATATCTTTTATAGATATTCACTTAAAATAGCATAGGAAATTTCAATTTTATTGCTGGTATTTTATCTACAATATAAATTATAGATCTTTGCAACCTCTAATTGTTAAGTGGACTCATTCAGTTTATTTAAAGTCAGCCCTAAAAGTTATAATAAACAAACCAGCCATTTGAATTCTGATTCAAGGTGTTGGACTCAACACATATAGAAAAAGGCAGAAAACAGAGTAAAAATAGTGAACACAAGGCCCTGCTCATTAAAAGTAAAGAGTTGTTAAGAAAGTAAAATGTTGAGAAATTTTGGAAGATCTGAGTCAAAGAGGACAAGATTTCTTGAGATGTCAAATAGATACGAGAAAACCAGAACCCAACCACCAGAGCTGCGTAAGCTCCTCTTAAAGAAAGTTGAGATTGGTTTTAAATTCAAACTTAAAAAAAATTATAGAATAGGAAATGGCTTTCGGATGGTCATCTGAGTATTTAAAGAAACACAGTTTAAATACTTGGACTAATCACATTCTTTCACCACTCCCATGTATATAAAATTGCTGGCAGTAAGCCTTCCTAAGATACTTGTGTGGATTTAAAGGTTTAAAGCACTGAATTAAAGAACTATTTAAGCTTGAAATGCTTCTATATTAAAATGTGAGTCAAAAAAACCCAAAAAACAAAAAAAGACACCTCAGCCCAGATGTAACTTTCACCACATTAATCCAATTTCATAATAATGCTCTTCTAAAGAGATTGAGAAGGACACTAGAATGCCTACCTGTACACTGTCTGGGTCCCCTTTAGGGATGCTAGCCTGTTGACAAATCTCTTCTACTTACTTAATGTGAGTTGTCAGTTGTTTCATTCAAGGGAGAGACCATTTTGTGAAATATATTCTGACAACTGTAGAGACAATTCACATAATCTAGTCTTTCATTCATGAATATGAACTAAGAATCATCAAAAATTTGAGAGTAACTATGAGCAGGAAATATATAGACCAAAATGAGGACATGGAACAAATGACACTGAAAGAAGCAGATATAATTCAGACACTAAAAGAGGACATTAAAAATTCAAATTAATACCCCTAGAGAAATGCAAGAAGACATTGTATCTCTAAGAAAATAACCAGAGAAAATAACCAGCTGTTATGAAAGAGCAATGATAGACTAAAGAGCTTATAGGAATTATTATTATTATCTTAAATTTAGTTGATTTACAATGTTGCATTAGTTTCAGGAGTATAGCAGAGTGAATCTGTTATATGTATACATAAATCCACTCTTTTAGATTCTATTCCCATATAGGTCATTACAGAGTATTGAGTAGAGTTCCCTGTGCTATACAGTAGGTCCTTATTAGTTATAGAGTAGTGTGTATATGTCAATCCCAATCTCCCAATTTATCCCTCCCCCCCTTTCCCCTCTGGTAACCATAAGTTTGTTTCCTAAATCTGTGACTATTACTGTTTTGTAAATAAGTTCATTTCCACCATTTTTTTTAAGATTCCACATATAAGCAATTTCATATGATATTTGTCTTTCTCTATCTGACTTCACTCAGAATGACAAGCTCTAGGTCCACCCATGTTGCTGAAATGGCATTATTTCATTCTTTTTTATGGCTGAGTAATATTCCACTGTATATATGCACCACATCTTCTTTATCCATTCTTCTCTTGATGGACATTTAGGTTGCTTACATGCCCTGGCTATTGTAAATAGTGCTGCAATGAACACTGGGGTGCATGTGTCTTTTAGAGTTATAGTTTACTCCGGATATATGCCCAGGAGTGGGATTGCTGGATCATATGGTAGCTCTATTTTTAGTTTTTTAAGGAACATCCATGCTGTTCTCCATAGTGGCTGTATGAATTTAGGTTTCCACCAGCACTGTAGGAGGGGTCCCTTTTCTCCACACCCTCTCCAGCATCTATTGTTTGTAGGTTTTTTGATGATGTCCATTCTGACCGGTGTGATGTGATACCTCATGGTACTTTTGATTTACATTTGTCAAATAATTAGTGATGTTGAGCATCTTTTCATGTGCTTTTTGGCCATCTCTATGTCTTCTTTGGAGAAATGTCTATTTAGATGTGCCCATTTTTTGATGGGTTATTTGTGTTTTTTTGATATTGACCTGCATGAGCTGTTTGCATATTTTGGAGATTAACCCCTGTTGGTCACTTCATTTGCAAATATTTTCTCCCATTCTGTGGGTTGTCTTTTCATTTTGTTTATGGTATCCTTTGCTGAGCAAAAGCTTTTAAGTTTAATTAGGTCCCATTTTTGAATTTTTGTTTTTATTTTCATTACTAGGAGGTGGAGCAAAAAAGATCTTGCTGCAATTTATGTCAGAGAGTGTTCTGCCTATTTTTCCTCTATGAGTTTTATGCTATCTGGCCTTACACTTAGGTCTTTAATCCATTTTTAGTTTATTTTTGTGTATGGTTTTAGGGAGTGTTCTAATTTCATTCTTTTACATGTAGCTGTCCAGTTTTCCCAACACCACTTATTGAAGTGACTGTCTTTTCTCCATTGTATATTCTTGCCTCCTTTAACATATATTAGGTGACAGTAGGTGCGTGGCTTTATCTCTGGACTTCCTATCCTATTTCATTGATCTATATTTCTGTTTTTGTGCCATTACCATACTGTTTTGTTGACTGTAGTTTTGTAGTAAAGTCTGAAGTCATGGAGCCTGATTCCTACATCTCTGTTTTCTTTCTCAGGATTGCTTTGGCTATTCAGGGTCTTTTGTGTTTCCATACAAATTGTAAAATTTTTTGTTCTAATTCTGTGGAAAATGCCATTGGCAATTTGATAGGGATTGCATTGAATCTGTAGATTTCTTTGGGTAGTACAGTCATTTTGACAATACTGATTCTTCCAATCCAAGAACATGGTATATCTCTCCATATGTTTCTGTCATCTTTGATTTCTTTCATCAGTATCTTATAGTTTTCTGAGTACAGGTCTTTTGTCTCCTTAAGTAGGTTTATTCCTAGGTATTTTATTATTTTTGATGTGTTGGTAGATGGGATTGTTTCCTTAATTTTTCTTTCTGATCTTTTGTTATTGGAATATAAGAATGCAAGAGAGTTTCTATATTAATTTTGTATCCTGCAGCTTTATCAAATTCATTTATGAGCTTTAGTAGGTTTCTGGTAGCATCTTTAGGATTTTCTATGTATAGTATCCTGTCATCTTCAAACAGTGACAGTTTTACATCTTCTTTTCCAATTTGGATTCCTTTTATTTCTTTTTCTTCTCTGATTGCCGTAACTAGGAATTCCAAAACTATGTTGAATGAAGGTGGCGAGACTGGTCATCCTTGTCTTGTTCCTGATCTTAGATGAAATGCTTTCAGCTTTTCACCATTGAGAATGATGTTTGCTATGGATTTGCCATATATGGCCTGTATTATGATGAGGTAGTTTCCCTCTATGCCCACTTTCTGGAGTCTTTTTATCATAAAATGGTGTTGAATTTTTTTAAAAGCTTTTTCTTCATCTAGTGAGATGATCATATGTTTTTTATTATTTATTATAGTTTGTTAATGTGGTGTATCACATCGACTGATTTGTGTATATTCAAGAATCCTTGCATCCCTGGGATAAATCCCACTTGATCATGGTGTATGATCCTTTTAATGTATGTTCCTATTACCATTTTCTTAATTGTTTTGGGGGTGTTTTTGTAGGTCTTTTCCTTCTCTTGTGTTTCCTGCCTAGAGAAGTTCCTTTAACATTTGCTTCCGAGCTGGTTTGGTGGTGCTGAATTCTCTTAGCTTTCAATTGTCTGTAAAACTTTTGATTTCTCCATTGAATCTGAATGAGAACCTTGCTGGATAGAGTATTCTTAGTTGCAGGTTTTCCCTTTCATCACTTTAAATACAGCATGCCACTCCCTTCTGGCGTTCAGAGTTTCTGCTGAAAAATTAGCTGATAACCTTATGGGGATTTCCTTGTATCTTATTTGTTGCTTTTCTCTTGTTGCTTTTAATATTTTTTCTTTGTATTTAAATTTTGTTACTTTAATATGTGTCTTGGCATGTTCCTCCTTTGGTTTATCCTTTATGAGACTCTATGTGCTTCCTGGACTTGGGTGACTATTTCTTTTCCCATGTTAGGAAAGTTTTCGACTGTAATCGCTTCAAATATTTTCTCAGGCCCTTTCTCTTTCTCTTTGTCTTCTGGGACCCCTATAATTTGAATGTTGGTATGTTTAATGCTGTTCCAGAAGTATCTGAGATTGTCCTCATTTCCTTCCATTCTTTTTTCTTTTTTTATTCTATTCTTTGGCAGTGATTTCCACCACTCTGTCTTCCACCCCACTTATTCATTCTTCTGCCTCAGTTATTCTCCTATTGATTCCTTCTTGTGTATTTTTCATTCAGTTATTGTGTCGTTCATCTCTGTTTGTTTTATATATCTTCCATCTCTCTAAAACTTTCTTGTATCTTCTCAGTCTATACCTCCATTCTTTTTTCCAAGATTTTGGATCATCTTAACTATCATTACTGTGAATTCTTTTTCAGGTAGATTGCCTGTCTCCTCTTCATTTAATTGTTCTTGCAGGTTTTTATCTTGCTCCTTCGTCTGCAACATATTTCTCTGTCATCTCATTCTGTCTAACTTACCATGTCTGTGGTCTCCATTGCACAGGCTGCAGGATCATTGTTCCTCTTGCTTCTGGTGTCTGTCCCTTTTTGGTTGAGGTTGGTCCAGGGGCTTGTGCAGGTTTCCTGGTGGGAGGTACTGGTGCCTACCCTCTGGTGGCTGGAGCTAGGTCTTGTCCCTCTGGTGGGTAGGGCGGTGTCAAGGGGTGTGTTTTTGGGTGTCTGTGAGCTTAGTACGACTTTAAGCAGGCTGTCTGCTGATGGGTGCGGCTGTGTTCCTGTCTTGCTTGTTGTAGCCTGAGGTGTTCCAGCACTGGAACCTGCACACTGTTTAGTGGGGCTAGGTCTTGGTGCTGAAATGGGGCCTCTGGGAGAGCTCACACCAAATAATATTCCCTGGGGCCTACCCTACCAGTGTTCTTGTCCCCACAGTGAGCTATAGCCAACCCTCCAAGAATGGAGTCTCTGTTTCCCCCAGCCCCATGTAGTTCCTGCACTCAAATCCCCCTGGCCTTCAAGGCTAAATGCTCTGGGGGTTCTTGCTCCCGATGTCAGACCCTCAGACTCTCTTGGAGGGCTATTTTTATATGGGAATATCCCTGTGGGTTTAATTTTTTTTCTTTTTTTGGTGCAAGGGCGGTTTTAATATGGATGATTGCCACCTCTTTCCTCAGTGTACGCTGGCCGTTACCCCCTTGATAGGGGTTGGCTGGTGTTTTGGTGACCAGAGCCTGCCCTGGATATTGAGTGGGGCCTCCCCTTTGCTCTTTGGTTGTCACAGCCCTGTCAGGGGTGGGGTCTGCTGCCTAGTTGTTGGAACAGAGGCCCCCAGATCTGTTTCTGAGTTGTGTTTCTGATCTGAGGTGTGAGGTAGGTAGGATTGGAGCACTCCCAGTGGGAGAGAAGCTACTGAGTGTTCCTCCTCTGGAGCTGTTCATGTGTCTGTGTGCACTGATGTGTTACCTTTCCCTCGCTGTGTGGGCTCACGAAGTACACTGTTGTTGGCACTGTTCTCGGTCCAGCCTTAACCATAGGTATGCCAGCAATTGGCCCTGGTGTCTCTCAGGCATTGTTTTCCGTAGGCCACCAACACAGACCCGCTGAAGTCAGGTCCCAGGACTGTGGTAGTCATGCACGTGGACCTGCTGTGGGAGCTATGGAGGCAGCTCAGACTCTGGCCTGGCCCAACCCCCATGTGTACGTGCCCACAAAGCCCGCAGCTGCTAAAGCCAGACCCATCTCAGCGACAGAAGCACTTGTTATCCATGCAGATATTCTGCAGGCACTGAATTTACAGAGCCGTCAATGGAAGTGTAAATCAGTGGTTTGTGCAGCCACAAGGAGAGATTTCAGCTCTTCTTCCTTAGTCACACGGCCCCGGGGGCTCAGCTGTGGATTCAGTCCCACCTCTGCTTGTGGGCCGCCCACTGACATCTGCTCCTGAGGCTTCCGGAGCATACAAGCCCACCCATGTGGGAAGGGGCTGGAGGGCAGTTGGGGTGCACAAGCCCGCCCAGGTGGAAGGGGGCCAAGGCGGTGATCAGGGCAAGTGGGCCACCCAGGCAGGAGGGCACCGGTGTGACGATCATTGGGATGTGCCAGCCCGTCAGGCGGGAAGGGGCAGAGGTGGAGATCTGGGCAAGCAGGCCACCTAGGCAGCGAGGGGCAGAGAGGTAGCAGCCAGGGGCACGCAAGCCCGCTCAAGGGGGAGCCCTCTCTAGTGCCTAGGGAGGCAGGGGCTGTTGCATGAGGAGAGCCCCGCCTTTTGCGTGTCACTCAACGATGGCGATTTTCTTCAATGGTGTTCTGGGCTTCCTCCACAAGCATTCCTCGTTGCAGAGCTCCTGCCTTCCATCCCCTCAGGCTGTCTCCTCACAGCCAACAGCAGTCCCCTCCCTGGTCTGCTCTCCAAACCCCACATTCCAGCACCCAGCCCCTGTGCGCACCAGCGGACACAAGTGTCATGCTGGGGTGCGCAGGTCTGTGGCGTGGACCATCTGTGTAGATCTCACGCTGTCCTGCCTGCCGCTGGTTGCCGTGCTCTCCTCTGAGCCCCTGAAGCGCTCCTTGTGTCCCAGCTGATCTCCCTGCCTATGAGGGGGCTTCCGCAGATGCGGGAACCTCTCCTCTCCTTTAGCTCCCCCACCCCCAGGGGCTCAGGTCCCGTCCCACTTTCTCCTCTTCCTTTTCCCTTTTTCTTTCTTTCATCCTGCCCAGTTACGTGGGGGGGTCTTTCTTGTCCTTTTAGGTGTCTGATGTCCTCTGTTAGTGTTCAGCATGTGCTCTGTGAGAATTGTTCCATTTGTAGATGTATTCTTGATGTGTGTATGGGGAGAGATGAACTCCATGTCCTCCTACTCCTCTGCCACCTTGACTCCCCTCCAGAATTTTTAAAAATGTTAAAAGTTATTTAAAAGATTAAATGAACAGACTGGATAATAGACTACATGGGACAAAAGATTAAGTAGGTAATCTGAATATTAAGAAATCTTTCAGAAGGCAGATAAACAATGGTAAATATGACATAAATAATTAAAATACTTGGAGGCAAGAGGATCTCTCTCTTAAGGAATATAGTTAACTTTTTAGTTTTCTGGTTTTTTTCCAGCTTTATTGAGATAGATTGACGTATGACACTGTGAATATTTAAGGTATACAAAGTGATGATTTGATACACATATATAGTGAAATGAGTACCAAATAAGGTCAGTTAACACATCCTTCACCTCACATAATTACCATTTGTTGTTGTCATGTTGAGAACATTGAAGCTCTACCCTCATAGCAACTTTCAGATATACAATATAGTATTTTTTACTATAGTCACCATGACGTACTTTATTTTTTTTTTTTTAATTAAATAAGTAAATTTTTTTTTTTTTTTTGCATGCAAAACCAATTTTAATAAGCAAGTCAAGTTTGCAAATCTTTCCATCTGCTATCTTATTTAGTTCTTGTTCCCTCTTCCTGGTCCCAATATGTATTTAGAAATTAACGCCTTGTGGAAGTTCACTACTATTGTAACATAATTCATTCTTCCTCCCTCCTTCTCTCTCTATTTATGTTTTTTTTTTCACACACACACACTGTATTTTATTTTTACAAGAGATAAATAGACTGACACCAAGCATTGTACATGGATGACCACAACAAAAGCAACAGTGATTGCAATTACCAAACATGAAACACACTCATACTATGTCATAATATTGACATTCAGTCCAGTAATCCTCCACTGTAACAGCTCCTTTACTTTGCAGTGAAAATTGATTTGTATATTCTTTGCCTCTGAGTCCTTGTGGGATTTTTTTTTTTTTAATTCAGACAGAAAGTCACAAAAATTATACTCATCCTCATCAGTTCACTCAGTCCCATGTAATTAATTTTTTTTTATCTTGATCTTTTGTTAGCACTTTTATGAGTTCATCAGTTTTTCATCAGAGTTCTGAAAATGCTTATTCATTCAGTTCAGCAGTACAGTCAGTGACCAGAAACCTGTACTTGTCAGAGTCTTTTCCATGAATTTCTTGAAGATGAAACCCTTTTATAGGAACATATTTGCAAAATCACAGTACACCCAGAACTGTCTGTAAATGACAAAAGACTTAAAAATGACCATGGTTAAAGATTTGATGAAAGTTCATAATAATGCAGTTAACAAGAAAATTAGTTATTTCTGAGATATACATTTTAAAGTAATAACTAGGATTATTACTTATAACATTATACCAGAACATATAAGATTTTTAGAAATTTCGTGTAATGTCTGAAATATTTATATTAACATATTTCCATACATATTTCCATACAAATACAAATATAAGATTTTTAGAAATTTCATGTAATGTCTGAAACATTTATATTAACATATTTCCATACAAATAACCCAATGAAAGTTTAGTATTAGTTGTTTTGTTTGTTTTTTTATACTGCAGGTTCTTATTAGGCATCAATTTTATACATATCAGTGTATACATGTCAATCCCTATCGCCCAATTCAGCACACCACCATCCCCACCTCACTGCAGTTTTCCCCCCTTGGTGTCCATATGTGCATTCTCTACATCTGTGTCTCAACTTCTGCCCTGCAAACTGGCTCATCTGTCCCATTTTTCTAGGTTCCACATACATGCATTAATATACGATATTTGTTTTTCTCTTTCTGACTTACTTCACTCTGTATGACAGTCTCTAGATCCATCCACGTCTCAACAAATGACTCAATTTCGTTCCTTTTTATGGCTGAGTAATATTCCATTGTATATATGTACCACAACTTCTTTATCCATTTGTCTGTCAATGGGCATTTAGGTTGCTTCCATGACCTGGCTATTGTAAATAGTGCTGCAATGAACATTCGGGTGCATGTGTCTTTTTGAATTACGGTTTTCTCTGGGTATATGCCCAGTAGTGGGATTGCTGGGTCATATGGTAATTCTATTTTTAGTTTTTTAAGGAACCTCCATATTGTTCTCCATAGTGGCTGTATCAATTTACATTCCCACCAACAGTGCAAGAGGGTTCCCTTTTCTCCACACCCTCTCCAGCATTGTTGTTTGTTGATTTTCTGATGATGCCCATTCTAACAGGAGTGAGGTGATACCTCATTGTAGTTTTGATTTGCATTTCTCTAATAATTAGTGATGTTGAGCAGCTTTTCATGTGCTTCGTGGCCGTCTGTATGTCTTCTTTGGAGAAATGTCTATTTAGGTCTTCTGCCCATTTTTGGATTGGGGTGTTTGTTTCTCTGATATTGAGCTGAATGAGCTGTTTATATATTTTGGAGATTAATCCTTTGTCCGTTGATTCATTTGCAAATATTTTCTCCCATTCTGAGGGTTGTCTTTTCGTCTTGTTTATGGTTTCCTTTGCTGTGCAAAAGCTTTGAAGTTTCATTAGGTCCCATTTGTTTATTTTTGTTTTTATTTCCATTACTCTAGGAGGTGGATCAAAAAAGATCTTGCTGTGATTTATGTCAAAGAGTGTTCTTCCTATGTTTTCCTCTAAGAGTTTTATAGTGTCCGGTCTTACATTTAGGTCTCAATCCATTTTGAGTTTATTTTTGTGTATGGTGCTAGGGAGTATTCTAATTTCATTCTTTTACATGTAGCTGTCCAGTTTTCCCAGCACCACTTATTGAAGAGACTGTCTTTTCTCCATTGTATATCTTTGCCTCCTTTGTCATAGATTAGTTGACCATAGGTGCGTGGGTTAATCTCTGGGCTTTCTATCTTGTTCCATTGATCTATGTTTCTGTTTTTGTGCCAGTACCATATTGTCTTGATTACTGTAGCTTTGTAGTATAGTCTGAAGTCAGGGAGTCTGATTCCTCCAGCTCCATTTTTTTGCCTCAAGACTGCTTTGGCTATTCGGGGTCTTTTGTGTCTGCATACAAATTTTAAGATGATTTGTTCTAGCTCCGTAAAAAATGCCATTGGTAATTTGATAGGGATTGCATTGAATCTGTAGATTGCTTTGGGTAGTATAGTCATTTTCACAATGTTGATTCTTCCAATCCAAGAACATGGTATATCTCTCCATCTGTTGGTATCATCTTTAATTTCCTTCATCAGTGTCTTATAGTTTTCTGCATACAGGTCTTTTGTCTCCCTAGGTAGGTTTATTCCTAGGTATTTTATTCTTTTTGTTGCAATGGTAAATGGGAGTGTTTCCATAATTTCTCTTTCAGATTTTTCATCATTAGTGTATAGGAATGCAAGAGATTTCTGTGCATTAATTTTGTATCCTGCAACTTTACCATATTCATTAATTAGCTCTAGCAGTTTTCTGGTGGCAGTTTTAGGATTCTCTATGTATAGTATCATGTCATCCGCAAACAGTGACAGTTTTACTTCCTCTTTTCCAATTTGTATTCCTTTTATTTCTTTTTCTTCTCTGATTGCCGTGGCTAGGACTTCCAGAACTATGTTGAATAATAGTGGTGAGAGTGGACATCCTTGTCTCGTTCCTGATCTTAGAGGAAATGCTTTCAGTTTTTCACCATTAAGAATGATGTTTGCTGTGGGTTTGTCATATATGGCCTTTATTATGTTGAGGTAGGTTCCCTCTATGCCCACTTTCTGGAGAGTTTTTATCAGAAATGGGTGTTGAATTTTGTCAAAAGCTTTTTCTGCATCTATTGAGATGATCATATGGTTTTTATTCTTCAGTTTGTTAATATGGTGTATCACATTGATTGATTTGAATATATTGAAGAATCCTTGCATCCCTGGGATAAATCCCACTTGATCGTGGAGTATGATCCTTTTAATGTGTTGTTGGATTCTGTTTTCTAGTATTTTGTTGAGGATTTTTTCATCTATATTCATCAGTGATATTGGTCTGTAATTTTCTTTTTTTGTAGTGTCTTTGTCTGGTTTTGGTATCAGGGTGATGGTGGCCTCATAGAATGAGTTTGGGAGTGTTCCTTCCTCTGCAATTTTTTGGAAGAGTTTGAGAAGGATGGGTGTTAGCTCTTCTCTAAATGTTTGATAGAATTCACCTGTGAAGCCATCTGGTCCTGGACTTTTGTTTGTTGGAAGATTTTTAATCACAGTTTCAATTTCATTACTTGTGATTGGTCTGTTCATATTTTCTGTTTCTTCCTGATTCAGTCTTGGAAGGTTATACCTTTCTAAGAATTTGTCCATTTCTTCCAGGTTGTCCATTTTATTGGCATAAAGTTACTTGTAGTAGTCTCTTAGGATGCATTGTATTTCTGCGGTGTCTGTTGTAACTTCTCCTTTTTCATTTCTGATTTTATTGATTTGAGTCCTCTCCCTCTTTTTCTTGATGAGTCTGGCTAATGGCTTATCAATTTTGTTTATCTTCTCAAAGAACCAACTTTTAGTTTTATTGATCTTTGCTATTGTTTTCTTTGTTTCTATTTCATTTATTTCTGCTCTGATCTTTATGATTTCTTTCCTTCTGCTAACTTTGGGTTTTGTTTGTTCTTCTTTCTCTAGTTTCTTTAGGTGTAAGGTTAGATTGTTTACTTGAGATTTTTCTTGTTTCTTTAGGTAGGCTTGTATACCTATAAACTTCCCTCTTAGAACCGCTTTTGCTGCATCCCATAGGTTTTGGGTCGTCGTGTTTTCATTGTCATTTGTCTCTAGGTATTTTTTTATTTCCTCTTTGATTTCTTCAGTGATCTCTTGGTTATTTAGTAATGTATTGTTTAGCCTCCATGTGTTTGTATTTTTTACAGATTTTTTTTCCTGTAATTGATATCTAGTCTCATAACGTTGTGCTCGGAAAAGATACATGATACTTTTCCAATTTTCTTAAATTCACCAAGACTTGATTTGTGACCCAAGATATGATCTATCCTGGAGAATGTTCCACGAGCACTTGAGAAGAACGTGTATTCTGTTGTTTATGGATGCAATGTCCTATAAATATCAATTAAGTCCATCTTGTTTAAAGTTTATCATTTAAAGCTTGTGTTTCCTTATGTGTTTTCCTTTTGGATGATCTGTCCATTGGTGAAAGTGGGGTGTTAAAGTCCCCTACTATTATTGTGTTACTGTCGATTTCCCCTTTTACGGCTATTATCATTTGTCTTATGTACTGAGGTGCTCCTATGTTCGGTGCAGAAATATTTACAATTGTTATATCTTCTTCTTGGATTGATCCCTTGATCATTATGTAGTGTCCTTCTTTGTCTTTTGTAATAGTCTTTATTTTAAAGTCTATTTTGTCTGATATGAGAATTGCTACTCCAGCTTTCTTTTGATTTCCATTTGCATGGAATATCTTTTTCCATCCCCTCACTTTCAGTCTGTATGTGTCCCTAGGTCTAAAGTGGGTCTCTTGTAGACAGCATATATATGGGTCTTGTTTTTGTATCCATTCAGCCAGTCTATGTCTTTTGGTTGGGGCATTTAATCCATTCACGTTTAAGGTAATTATTGATATGTATGTTCCTATGACCATTTTCTTAATTGTTTTGGGTTTGTTTTTGTAGGTCCTTTTCTTCTCTTGTGTTTCCCACTTAGAGAAGTTCCTTTAGCATTTGTTGTAGAGCTGGTTTGGTGGTGCTGAATTCTCTTAGCTTTTGCTTGTCTGTAAAGCTTTTGATTTCTCCATCAAATCTAAATTAGATCCTTGCTGGGTAGAGTAATCTTGGTTGTAGGTTCTTCCCTTTCATCACTTTAAGTATATCATGCCACTCCCTTCTGGCTTGCAGAGTTTCTGCTGAGAAATCAGCTGTTAACCTTATGGGAGTTCCCTTGTATGTTATTTGTCGTTTTTCCCTTGCTGCTTTCAATAATTTTTCTTTGTCTTTAATTTTTGCCACTTTGATTACTATGTGTCTCGGCGTGTTTCTCCTTGGGTTTATTCTGTATGGGACTCTCTGCGCTTCCTGGACTTGGGTGGCTATTTCCTTTCCCATGTTAGGGAAGTTTTCGACTATAATCTCTTCAAATATTTTCTCTGGTCCTTTCTCTTCTCCTTCTGGGACCCCTATAATGCGAATGTTGTTGCGTTTAATGTTGTCCCAGAGGTCTCTTAGGCTGTCTTCATTTCTTTTCATTCTTTTTTCTTTAGTCTGTTCCGCAGCAGTCAATTCCAGCATTCTGTCTTCCAGGTCACTTATCCTTTCTTCTGCCTCAGTTATTCTGCTATTGATTCCTTCTAGTGTAGTTTTCATTTCAGTTATTGTATTGGTCATCTCTGTTTGTTTGTTCTTTAATTCTTCTAGGTCTTTGTTAATCATTTCTTGCATCTTCTCAATCTTTGCCTCCATTCTTATTCCGAGGTCCTGGATCATCTTCACTATCATTATTCTGAATTCTTTTTCTGGAAGGTTGCCTATCTCCACTTCATTTAGTTGTTTTTCTGGGGTTTTTTCTTGTTCCTTCATCTGGTACATAGCCCTCTGCCTTTTCATCTTGTCTATCTTTCTGTAACTGTGGTTTTTGGTCCACAGGCTGCAGGATTGTAGTTTTTCTTGCTTCTGTTGTCTGCCCTCTGGTGGTTGAGGCTTTCTAAGAAGCTTGATGGGAGGCTCTGGTGGTGGGTAGAGCTGACTGTTGCTGTGGCGGTCAGAGCTCAGTAAAACCTTAATCCACTTGACTGTTGATGGGTGGGGCTGGGTTCCCTCCCTGTTGCTGTGGCGGTCAGAGCTCAGTAAAACCTTAATCCACTTGACTGTTGATGGGTGGGTCTGGGTTCCCTCCCTGTTGGTTGTTTTGCCTGAGGCAACCCAACACTGGAGCCTACCCGTGTTCTTTGGTGGGGTTAATGGCAGACTCTGGGAGGGCTCACGCCAAGGAGAACTTCCCAGAACCTCTGCTGCCAGTGTCCTTATCCCCACGGTGAAACAGAGCCACCACTCGCCTCTGCAGGAGACCCCCCAACACCAGCAGGTATGTCTGGTTCAGTCTCCCCCAGGGTCACTGCTCCTTCCCCTGGATCCCGATGCACACACTATTTTGTGTGCGCCCTCCAAGAGTGGGGTCTCTGTTTCCCCCAGACCTGTCAAAGTCCTGCAATCAATTCCCACTAGGCTTCACAGTCTGATTCTCTAGGAATTCCTCCTCCCGTAGCCGGACCCCTAGGTTGGGAAGCCTGATGTCGGGCTCAGAACCTTCACTCCATTGGGTGGACTTCTGTGGTTTAAGTGTTCGCCAGTCTGTGAGTCACCCACCCAGCAGTTATGGGATTTGATTTTACTCTGATTGCGCCCCTCCTACCGTCTCACTGTGGCTTCTCCTCTGTCCTTGGACGTGGGGTATCCTCCTTGGTGAAGACCAGGGTCTTCCTGTCAATGATTTTCCAGCAGCCAGTTGTGATTCTGGTGCTCTCGCAAGAGGGAGTGAGAGCACGTCCTTCTACTCCGCCATCTTGGTTAATCCTCTCACCACCATGATGTACTTTAGATCCCTCCACAGTATTCATCTTATAACTGCAAGTTTGTATCCTTTGACCAACATGTCCCCATTTTCCCACCCATCAGCTGCTGGCAACCACCATTCTATTCTACTCTCTGCTTCTATGAGTTAGATGTTTTTAGCTTCCACATCTAAATTATATCATGCAGCATTTGTCTTTTCCTGTTTCACTTATTTCACTTGGCATATGCCCTCAAGGTCCATCCATGTTGTCTTGTTGCAAATGGCAGGATATCCTCCTTTTTTTTAATCACTGAGCAATATATATATATGTGTGTATGTGTGTGTGTGTGTATGTGTATACTATACACATATATTCACATTTTCTTTATCCATTCATCTGTCTATGGACTTTTAGGTTGTTTCTATGTCTTAGCTATTGTGAATAATGCTACAGTGAGCATGAGAATGCAGATATCTCTTTGATATCCTGTTTTCATTCCCTTTGGATAAATACCCACAAGTGGGATTGCTGGATCATATGATAGTCTTACTTTTAATGTTTTTGAGGAAACTTCTTACTGTTTTCCATAGCAGCTGTACCAGTTTACCAATTTACATTCTTGCCAGCAGTACACAAGTGTTCCCCTTTCTCCACAGCCTCAGCAGAATTTGTTATCTCATCTTTTTGATAGTAGCCATTCTAACAGGTATGTTGTGTATCTCACTGTCATTTTGATTTACATTTCGCTGATGATTAGTGATTTCTCTGGTCATATATAATAAAGCCATTGTAGCATGACACCTTTCTTATCCTTTTTATTTATTTATCAGTATATTACCAAGGCAGCTCTGGCATTTTTATTTAATGAAAACTGACCCTTGTTCCAAGCATTCAGATCATCCCTTGTGAGAGTATTAAGTTATTTGCTATCAGAGAGTACCCAATATAGACAAACTCTCTCTTACCCAGCTTTATATTCTACCCACCTGCTGCCACCCTCATGATCCCTTCTGGGCCTACTTCCCATGTCCTGCTGGCACATATTAGCCAGAGCTTGCAGCTCCTTCAATATATAAAACCTCTTCATCCTTTTTAGGTCCACTAATTTCTGGTTGAGTTATACTGAGATTTTACCCTAATTATGAGTCTTTTTTTTTTTTTTTTTTTTTTTACTCATTGCCTTCACTAATTATTTTTATTTTTATTTTTTTAAAATTTTTATTGGAGTATAGTTGTTTTACAATATTGTGCTAGTTTATATCATACAGCAAAGTCAATCAGCTATATGTATATATATATCCCCTCTTTTTTGGATTTCCTTCTCATTTAGGTCACCACAGAGCACTGAGTAGAGTTCCCGGTGCTATACAGTAGGTTCTCATTATCTATTTTATACATAGTATCAATAGTGTATATATGTCAATCCCAATCTCCCAGTTCATCCCACCCGCCCCCCTCTCCCTTTCCCCCTTGGTGTCCCTACCTTTGTTCTCTATGTCTGTGTTTCTATTTCTGCTTTGTAAATAAGATCGTCTATACCAGTATTTTTCAGATTCCACATATATGCGTTAATATACGATATTTGTTTGTCTCCTTCTGACTTAACTTCACTCTGTATGATAGTCTCTAGGTCCACCCATGTCCCTACAAATGCAGTGTTTGATCTTCGTAATAAATGGAATATAAAAAAGCTGAACTCACAGAAATAGAGAATAGAATAGTGGTTGCCAGGGGTTGAAGGATGGGGAAATGGGGAGATGTTAGTCAAAAGGTACAAACTTCCACTTATTCGATGAATAAGTTCTGGGGATCTAATATACAGTATAGTGGCAGTAATTAACAATGCTGTATTGTATATTTAAAGTTACTAAGAGAGTAGATTTTAAATGTTCTCACAGCAACACACACACAAAATGATAATTTAGTGAGGTAATGGATGTGTTAGCTATCCTTACTGCAGTCATCATTTTGCAACATATATGTGTATCAAACCATCCAGTTACACATCTTGAACTTACACAATTTTTATATCAATTATATCTCAGTAGAACTAGACAAAAATAGTCTGTTGGCCAAGAGGGCAGTTGAGGGCACATCTTGAAGAGGGCATGCATTGTTTTGTACATTCTTGCCTTATTGGAAATTCTTACATTGTTTTAAGCAAGCAGCTAGAAAAGGGGATCTGTCTGCTAAGAAAAGGGAGTTGACTTTGAGAGAGAGTTAAGCAGAACCTCAAGATTCAAGATTCTCAAATGCACCAACACAGGTACCCATTTTAAAATCTCTGGGTTTTATTATTACCTCTACACCAACACAGGTACCCATTTTAAAATCTCTGGATTTTATTATTACTTCTACACCAGACCCTGGCCTGGTGTAGAAGACTTGCTGAGGCTGAGCATACAGGCTTTTCTTAAGTTCTGCACTGCTATAGTTATATCCTGGTCTTGAACTTTAATGGTTCTGTCCTAGGACTTCAATGACAGTCTCTTTAAATGCTATCAATAAGGCCTTTTAACTCTACCTTACTTTAAGTTATTGATTAATAGATGTGAGCCTGTCATTTTTTTTCTCTTCAGAATATCAGTGGTACTTAAGAACAAGCATTCAATTCTACATTTCTCACATTTTCTTTTTCTGTTACACCTTTCAAATGCTGGAGACATTGCACCAGCTAGTGTAACCAATTCCAACTATATGCCACCTCAGTTCACTATAGCTGTAGTATGACAGGGTCCATCAGTCGTTTACCTGCCATAGTGATGGGCCTCTCAAGGTCATACAATCAATAAATAACCCAGCTCCAGATGTCATTCTTAGAACTTTTTTCCTAGGACCACTCCTGAATCTAGAACCAAGCCCACTCTTTGATGGGATTTCCTCAACGAAGTGACTGAAATGGGGATTCTTACCCGGCCTCTTGGCACAGTGGGCAGTGCGTCAGTCTCATAATCTGAAATGGGGATTCTTGTACTGTTATTTATTGGGGGAGTACCCTTAGGATAAGGGGAGTGAAGGAGCTGAGATAGCCAGGGGAAAATGCTAAAGAATAATGAAAACTTAGATGGAAACTAGCTTTATTCTGAAGCACAATGTTACTCACACATGTGACAGTGGATCTAGGATTCAGTCTTTGTCTAGGATCTGTTGGGTAGAAAGGAAGAAGCATAGACTCCCATGTAAGGGGACCAAGGAGAATTCTCCAGAGAAGTAGGTTGCTCTGAGGTTTTTTTTTTTAATTTTATTTATTTTAACATCTTTATTGGAGTATAATTGCTTTACAATGGTGTGTTAGTTTCTGCTGTATAACAAAGTGAATCAGCTATACCTACACATATATCTCCATATCCCCTCCCTCTTGCGTCTTTATGTGCTAATACATCGAGTAGCCGGGGGATTAGGACACCAGCCTCCAAAGGAAGATTAGACGGGACACCAAAGGTATCCACTATGCCTTCCTAATGCTTATTTCCTAAATTATCATGCCATGGAAAGGACATGAGACTAGCAGATGAGCCCATGTCCTGCCTAGCAGTTATTTAGTTCAGTATAGCAGACACATGCTATACTGAGTATTTATATTATACAATTATATTTCCTTGTACAGTTTTACATGAGCTGATGTGCACAGGCTTGAGACTCAAAGAATTACCAGTGAATGATTACAGTCATTCTAGTCGATGACATATTTATCATATGTGACAAATTTACTGCAGGGAGTACACCAAAATTATGGCAGCCCAAAATTAAAATACTAGTGATTTCCAATGAGTGTTTTTTGCTATCACTATTCAAATAGTTCATAACATAAATAGTTTAGATTACATTGTAGTCCAACATCTGCAGATCATCTGAACCTTTTTTGCCAAGTTATAGGTAACCAAAAATAACATCTTTACAAAGCTCTATAATAGAGAGATGTAAAGGTAGGAAAATCAACTCCAGCACTGTTAAAACTCAATATTTGGTACCTTCATGTAGCAGGCCTCATTATATTCCATTTTGTTTGCTCATTTCTTCATAATACACAGGTATATGTTGCCTCTCCCTTTATGTCATGGACCTGTCTAAAACAGAAAATATTTGAGTAGCATTTGTGATTAGAAACTACACTCTTCATTCATTTCTCCCATTAGCCATATTGGGTTGGCCCAAAAGTTCGTTCGGATTTTTCATAAGACGTTATGAAAAACCCAAATGAATTTTGTGGCCAACACAATAGATAGCTCCTAGTCCCTTATGCTCTGTCACTTTATCATTGCTTCTCTTCCATCCTCCATGAGAGCCCTATCAAGGCTAGTGTATATAATGGTTAATGTGCCCTAAATTCATAGACTTGGATACTTGCTCTTCTCTACCCCTGTATTGGAAATGGTCCAAGAACTGCCCCCCCCCCCCAGAGCACGTCAAACATCAAAAGCCAATATTTTATTTCCCTCTCCCAAATGGACATCACTGGGCAAATTTCCTATTCCCCAAGGAACATCTGAATGACATATTGCTGACCAAGCAGCCTTTCCACAGACAGAACCTGAAACATTTACAGATTAGAAAGTAAATTAGCATATAGTATATGTTAATTCTTTCCTCATGAATAGTTACTTCTGTTTTCACTATTTAATGAAGTTACGGACTATGGCCTCCCTGTGAAAGCACAGTAATTAGGAATCAATTACACTTTATATTGAAACACTGGTTACTCTGCTGCTGTGGGATAATTGGGAAATAACTATATTGTCATTTTTATGTACTTCGGCTACATTGAATCGTAACATTTCACTGATGACGTGCTGGCAAATTACACATACATTTGTTCATATTAGGTCATGAAACGTGAACACAGTGTGAAAAAACTGCTCTTTTAGAATGAACTCCAAAGATAATGTATAAATTCAAGCAGCTATGCAAAAACAGCCAAGGCTTCTCAATTAATTTCCATTCCCAATGCAATTAGTGGTACTTGATAGAATGTGGTGCAATATTAGAAAATGGATTTAAATGCCTTGCTGGTTTGTGTGTGTGTGTGGGTGTGTGTGGGTGTGTGGGTGTTTTAACTTGACTATTGAAAGGAATTGAAAATCTCAGATTGAAGATTTTTTTACAGAATAAAAAATGATTTATTTAAAAATACAAATACTTTGAGAATAACATTAAAATAACTAAATAGAAGCACTAATAAGTCGGCATCCAGTGTCCTGAAGAGGTTTTCAATTGGAACTTTTTAGAGAGGTGTGATTTTTCGCTCATTATGTGACTAGGTAACAAAACCTTGTGATATTGGAGAAACATTTTGTTTTGCTTGCTTGTCTGTCTGTATTGCTACCATTGATATTGCTAATCCAGTCTCATAGGGAAAAGTAGTGGTGACAAATCTTGAGCCAAGAACTTAAAGGTTCTAATACGGATGTCATCAGAATTTCTACACTAAAGATAAATATACTGCTGTTTACCTTCTAAAAAACAAAGCAAAGGAACTCTCAAGAGCTTTACCTAGGCGACATCTATATTAACAGAACACTGATGGCCCATAGTTTAGATGTCCTGTCTCAACTTTTGGTTAGTGAGCTGAATTCGGAATGCTGATGTATAGTTTTTGCCATCGTCTTCCTGCTTTTCATTTCTTTTCCTTACATTTTTTTTAATCTAAAAAATATCTGCTATTTTAAAAAATTAGAGATTTCACTCTCACATCACACAGAAGTAGTTTGAAAATGTAGGAGCAAAAATGTACTTGTACTATAGGTACAGGAAAGCTCAGTTAAATGATTTTTTTCGTCTGCCAAGTGTTAAGATTATATCTATTGATGGTAACTATCCTGGTGTGAAGCATCCTCAATCTGAAGAACAAGGATAGTCTTTCCTGGCTTCCAGTTATACTTTTACATAGCCACGATTGAAAAATGTAAGCCTCTCAGAAGACCTAGATCTCAAATGTTTCATAAAAGTATTGTTCAGTTATAAATGGATCCCTTTCTACGCTTTGAAATGTAATGTGTGTACTTTCCTCCAGTGGGTAGGTGGGTAAGAGCAAGAGTTGTAGTCCTTAAAATAAATTGAAAGCATTCTTCCAGAGCTGCATTCAACTAATACCATCCATATTATCTTCAGTCAGACCACCCCACCAAATGAGGCGGTACAAAGACCTTATAAACATCGAACTAGTCTACAAGCCTGATACACTTGATCACTGATTACCCAATTACTTAAGAGGCAGAATCTGAGCACAAAACAAAAGTAATTAAGTACGGGAGATTTGTTGTTTAATTATAAGCAAACTAAGTAAAACAGAGGTATTACTGTGAAAGGAAAAATATAACAGAAATTGTCTCAAATGTGACTCTTTAAAGCACTACTTAGTAGTCAAGTGACTTGCATCATTTAACAATAGAAAATTAAGAAAATGGGCACAGATGTGTTTTTCACTTCCTGAGGTGCAGTTTGGTTCTCTTTTTTTTTTTTAATTTGTGTAATTGTGAAATTAAATTTAACAAGTGGTGAAGGAAGTAAAATTATTTTAAATGCCTTTTGATACTAAATTTTTGACAGAGTAAATAAACACTATTTTGTCTACTTGCACTCTTTTCTGATGAGCCTAGTATCAGTAAAAATAGGTCACCTTGGAGATATAGGATAATAGCAACATTAGCTTCACATATCCTCTGAAAAAGAAGAAAATAGAATGCAGTAATAGTTTATGATAATGCAAATCTAAAAGCTCCTAAATTTCCATTTTTTCAGTTGTTTCTCAAAGTTAAATTTAGAATATATGGAGACTTTTCTCCCTGAATTACTCTTTGTTTCTATCAGATTAGAGTTTCTATTAAACACATGCTCAGTAGCAGCTGAAATATTAAATGGAAACACGCATCTGTTTCTATTTGAGTATTTTCAACCTGAAAATGGCAGTTTTATAAGACTTCATCCAAACTGTTAACCAGTATGTGTCTTCTGATGAGATTTCAGCAAAGCAGTGTCACATGTAAGGGGGGAGGATTACTGCTACAAGTGAGATGTTGCTCAGCCAGAACTGAAGAATTCTCAGGAATGTATTACTCCCATCTTACTGTACAAACACCCATAATAATCTTTGTTCTCAGATCAACACGTCTCCATTTCTGGTATTGATTTTAGGTGATTTTGCAATGGTAGATAGTGTGCTGGGTTTTGAATAAATAACTAGTACCTACGTAATGCCTTAGAGTAGAGGAGAATGATAGGAAATGATTGTCACTAGGACACATATGCCAGCGGAATGATCAGAATGCTTTTATTGATGATCCGGAGAGTAATTCTAGCTCCTAGCAGAGCATGTTGAATCAGGATACCAGCTATCAGATTACTCACTTCTGTAATTGAGTAATGACACTATTTATGTATAATTAAGGGGAACATGAAAACAACCAACTTTTGACCTATGGCTTTCATTAATTTGTGATATGCTAGACGTTTCACCTGGAGCCTCATACACATTCTTTGCAGTAACCCTTAGATTATGATTGCGATGAACTCTCTTTTTCATTTTTAGCTGTATTTTCTTTAGTAAAATGCTGCCTAATTTTCACTGTGATTGATATCAGTATATTCTCATAGAATATACATGATCGACCTTGAAGAAAAATTATAGGATCAGGCAAAAGTATTATTGAAAAATTGATATTACATAACAAAGACAAGATATCATTATTGGCATAGTAAGAATTGCCAACACAAAGAAAAGTATAAAAACTTCACCTAAAGTTTAAAAAAATAGACTGGAGTGTGGAAGGAGATTTTTGCAATATGAGGGTAAAGTGCTTCGCTTACTTTATTATATTTTAAACATATAAAGTGATGAAAATTAAGACATGGAACTGATGCAGAAACAGATCGGTGGAAATAAATAGGAAGACTTCCATATAATAATGTCTGTCAGAGCAGTAATGGGGCAAGAGATTATTAATATTGAGTTGTTTAAAAAATTGTTTTTATATTTGGAAAAGTAATTTAGGTCTCAATTTTACATATTACACTAAAATAAATTCTGCATATACTAAAGATTTATAAAACAGTACTATTCCTAGAATAAAATACAGATTGGTACCTATATAATAGTGTGCTGTGTAATGACTTTCTGTGTTTGAGCCCTTGGACATTAAAAGAACGGAAAACATTAATACCTTTTATAAAATAAAACTAAAGTTCTTTATGGAAAAATACCTATGTATATGTGTTTAAAATATATATTTATAGGTGAAGAGATTTTTTTGGCTTTAGTGTTTTGCAATATATCAAGAAGTAAATGATTTTGTGTATAGAGTTTATGAAATATTATTCCTAATATCTTTTCAGATGTGTGGCTAGTATGGTAGAAATACAGTTTCAAAAAGAAAAAGAATGACACATTGACTGCTAAAGAAAAGCTTTTTCATATTTTTTAAATGGATGATAATAGATACCTAGTATTCACCTCTTATTCACCCAGTTGCTGAGGGAAGGATCTCTGCCCTCAGTAGTGTGAAATGACCAAACATACAGCACCCAACATGGGACAGTGAAATTAGCAGCACTGTTTAAAGAATCTTCCTTTCTTCCTCACTTGGGGTTCTCAGTGGCTCCAGGCCAAAGAGCCAGTGGGACCCATGGCTGTCGGTGGGACCACCCATGGCAGACAGCCTGGTCTGTGGCTGTCTGTGAGACCACCCAAGACTGACAGCGGGACCCATGGTTCTCAGTGGGACCTGTGATGTTCGGCGTGGCCCATGGCTGTTGGTGGCACCTGCGGTGGCAGTGGGGCTTGAGGTCGTCAGTGGGGCCCGTGGCGGTCGGCGTGGCCCGAGGCCCGTGGGCAGACCCTCGCCAGCTCTCCAGTCTGTCCCCTCCAGTCCGCCGTCCCCACTTGCTCCTGCCCAGAGCACTCGCTCCAGAGATCTCTCAACTGTGCTTTCAGAAGTGCCCTTCCTGACTGCTCTGTTCTCCCCGGGACGGTGGCAGTATTGAAGCTTGTGACAAGTGCTTTTGCACAGACTCTCCCCTCGCAACTGTCTACATTTGCCGTGGGCACCAAGCCGCTGCCCACCTGCCGGCCCCGGCCGCCCCTCCTCGTGAAAGTGCTTTTTTTGTAAATATGTACATATTAAATGAATCACTCTGTATATTTGATTTAGTAACTTAAATGTTTTGTCCTCCCTTGGGGAAAAAAAAAAAAACCCAGTTTTTTAGTGACATGTATTTACTCCCTGAGAGAGGGGGACATTGCTTGCCATGCAGGGCCACACAGGGCTTGCATTCGGAAGCAGATTGAACAGCTAGGACCTATGGGAGGCAGCCTTTGAAGTAACAAGAAGATGAGGTACCTCTTAGTCTGGCTGAGAAGTGAAACCCATTGGGATTGAGGATTGGTCGAGTGCAGTTGTTCCAGCTGATAGGGAAACTAGCCAGATGCAAAAGCCATTTAACACCCTTTTATCTTCTTGCTGTAAATTTTTTTAGCAAAATTGGGTCGAATTTTCCAACTGGGTCAAATTTTGGACCTCTGTTTTATTTTTATTTTTATTTATTTATTTATTTATTTTTAAATTGAGGTATAGTTGCTTTACAACGAAGTGAATCAGCTGTATGTATACATATATTCCCTTCTTCTTGGGCCTCCCTCCTCCCCCCAACCCCCCATCCCACCCATCTAGGTCACAGCAGAGCACCGAGCTGAGCCACCTGTGCTATGCAGCAGGTTCCCACTAGCTATCTATTTTACACGTGGTAGTGTATATATGTCAATCCCAATCTCCCAGTTCACCCCACCCTCCCTTCCCCCCTCCATGTCCACATGTCCATTCTCTACATCTGCGTCTCTATTCCTGCCCTGCAAATAGGTTCATCTGTACCATTTTTCTAGATTCCACATATATGCATTAATATACGATATTTGTTTTTCTCTTTCTGACTTTCTTCACTCTGTATGACAGACTGTAGGTCCGTCCACGTCTCTGTGAGTGACCCAGTTTCATTCCTTTTCATGGCTGAGTAATATTCCACTGTATATATGTACCGCATCTTCTTTATCCATTCATCTGTCGGTGGGCATTTAGGTTGCTTCCATGTCCTGGCTATTGTAAATAGAGCTGCAATGAACATTGTGGTACCTGACTCTTTTTGAATTATGGTTTTCTCAGGGTATATGCCCAGTAGTGGGATTGCTGTGTCGTATGGTAATTCTATTTTTAGTTTTTTAAGGAACCTCCATACTGTTCTCCATAGTGGCTGTATCAATTTACATTCCCACCTCCAGTGCAAGAGGGTTCCCTTTTCTCCACACCCTCTGCAGCATTTATTGTTTGTAGATTTTTTTTTTGATGATGGCCATTCCGACTGGTGTGAGGTGATACCTCATTGTAGTTTTGATTTGCATTTCTCTAATGATTAGTGATGTTGAGCATCTTTTTATGTGCCTCTTGGCCATCTGTGTCTTCTTTGGAGAAATGTCTTTTTGGTCTTCTGCCCATTTTTTGATTGGAGTGTTTGTTTTTTTGATACTGAACTGCATGAGCTGTTTGTATATTTTGGAGATTAATCCTTTGTCAGTTGCTTCATTTGCAAATATTTTCTCCCTTTCTGAGGGTTGTCTTTTCGTCTCATTTGTGGTTTTCTTTGCTGTGCAAAAGCTTTTACGTTTAGTTAGGTCCTATTTGTTTATTTTTGTTTTTACTTTCATTATTTTTTGTGTCCAGATTGTTTTCTTTATTTCCCCCCTTCCTTTTTTGTCACTGGATATATTTGGTGTGAGGGGTTCTTTTTATACTGTTCATATTTATCAATTCCTTTATTCCCTTCTCCAGAAAGCCTCAGATCAGTTTCATTAGGGATAGGCGCCTCCCCAGTGCCAGTGGTTGTATGGTTTAAGGAAACTGGCTTAAGGAAGGTTTGAATTAACCCCTTCACTATACCACAGATGTTTTCCTCTATAAGTCTGAGGATCAGTTTTTTTGTTAACAGAGGCATAAGTAGGGGGGAGGTGCAGTGGAAGACCCCTGGGACCACAACTCAGAGCTTGGTAGATCAAAACCATCCTTTGCTACAGCCTGTGCAGGTTTGAGTTTCTAGCTGCATAGTTATAGTTTTGGGCTGATAGGGAAACTAGTCAGATGAGGAACCTTTCCTACTGGGTGGGGACATATGTGGTGAGAGCAGGGAAACTGAGGAGCCAATGAAACTTAAAGATGTCAAAGCAGTACATGAAGTTTTAGAACATACAGTACCCCTAAGTCATGTAATGTTTGTATATTTTTTTTTTAAGTTATGTAATGGTTTAAAAAAGCAACCACAGAAATTGCATTTTTTTGCAATTATATGGTTACAATAAAAATTTTACAGCAATTTGTAAATATTTGGGTGTGTATATAGTTTTTAAAAAACCTTTTTTGGAGGTACCTGAGTAAAACTATTTGAAAGTCACTGCTCCCCTTTCATAGTCTGCCTTTGCTTTCACTTTGCTCACTATAGGAACATTAGAGAGTTCTTTTACATATATCACACTTACCTTTAAATACATTTGTATCTTGCTTAAAATGTTAGGAAATGAATATTACTTCTCAGTGCCTAGTATTGTTTGAGCTTAAATTTTATAGATTTGGACCTGTACTCTGCATAGCTTGTGACTTGAATTTTCCTTATTTTGCTGAAGGATTTTATTTTCTATATTTTGTTCACTTTATTTATTGAATGAGTGAATTTTGACAGAAGTAGGTGAGATCAATAAAATATATATGTGATACTTTTTATATCCTATTAAATAATGTTTGTAAATGTATTGACTACCCTCCAATTTATAAATTCAATAGATTATCTATTAGCACCAAATTAATTCAAGCAACATTTTCTAAACACCCTCTATATTTAATGCATTGTGTTAAGTTTGCTAGATGATACAAAATCAGTTACAGTAAGTACCTGATCTCAAACATTTGACAAGCCATTTTAGATCTACTAAGATATATTGTTTATCACTCTAGTACATAATGCAAAATGCAATTTAAAAGAAAGTGACCTAATGTATCAGAAATACAGATGTTTTCTAAGATATGAATCTATAATATGGCCAAGATGCTTGGTCAACTAGAATAAAATTAAAGTGTATTTTACCCTCTTGATACAATCAAGTTTCTCATGGGTTTCTTATGCATAGCATCTTTTCTCCTATTATTCAACATTCAAAGTTACTTGAGAGTGATTCCGTGTATGTATGATGTCACAATGTTATTGAACTTACTGCATTTTTCTTTTCCTTTTAAATTTTGATATTAATTCTCAGATCAAATAATTTTATTATTAATTTTTACAAATATCTAGAGAAAAATAGATTTTGATCTTCCTCACTGAATAATAAAGAAATTTGTTTTGGGCTTGTTTTAAAGAGATTTAAAAATTATGCCTTTGGCATTTTATTCATAGATGAAAAGGGACAAAATTTACGTTTGATAAGCACCTACCACATTCTACACATTTGCAAACATTATTTTACTTAACCTCATAATAATCCAGAGAGTGATACCTTTAATTCACAGATGACTTTGAGAGCCAGAGATATTAACTGACTTGCTCTGAACCACAGAGTAACTAAATGTCTGTGTAAGGATCTGAGCCCAGGCTGGTATCCAAACTGATACCCAAACCAAACTGGTACCAAACCTCTTTCCATTCACAGTAAAACTGTTTCCTATGGAAACATAGGAAAACTCATGTAGAGTTCTCCCCTGTTATGTGATGTATCAATTAGGGTTAAATTGTTTGATACTTTTAGAACCAGCACTATTAATTGGTCCCACTTTAGAGAGATTTATAGAATTTATTTATTCATTTAACAAATATTTATAGAGTGTTGGTTCGTGCCAAGCACTGTTTTATGCACTGAGGATAGAATAGGAAGTAAAACACATCTCCGCTCTACAGTTTATATTCCAGTGAGCAAGGGAAGTTTTATATAAACAAACGAATATATAACAATACTGTTATAATAAGGGCTAGAAAGAAAAATACAAGAGGAAGGAAATGGTGAGTATCAGGACAATTAGAGGCTGGGGAGTGTTGCTTTAACTAATTAGGGAAGGTCAAACTCTTAGTCTACAGTGTTTAGGATTGTAAAATTTATGTCATTGAAGATGCGCAACCTACAAACAGACTGAGAAAAGAGGTATAGTAGCAAGGGAGGCCAATATTTCTAGGAGGATATTTTGATAATGTTTGGTAGAACTTTTGCAAGGGATGAGTTTCTTAAGTTAGGTGCAATATTTCTTGCTGCTGCAGATAATGTGGCTGCAAAGTTGGTTTGTGCAAGGAAGTTGATATCAAGTCATGGGTAAAGGATTACTCATGAATTTAGAATCACTCAGGCATACAAATCTTCCATTTTATCCCCATATGTTGCTATGAGCCTTAATTAACATTACTCCTATAACAACAAATCAAAGAAAGCACAGACATTCTAGACTAGTATACAAGACTCATTCCATTTAAGAAGTACATTTATGTTTCCTTTGAAGGCACAGCAGATCTATCATCATAAATTTATATATACTTTGTAAACACTGAGTTTTTTATGGGTACTTTATTGGCTTTAACATTTATGAAATAGTAGCCATTTTAACTCCATATACTCAAACATTGATTTTTCTCAACCCAGTACCATTGCTACAACAGCATTCCATTTAAAAATAGGCTAAAGCAGCTGTCTGCTGATGGTTACTATTGATCATGCATAGAAATTTGGATTCATGGTATAGCAGAATACTGTAAATTTCAGGGTTTTTTCTATTGGTTTCCATTTTTAACTGCAAACAGTGTTTTGCCTGTCATTGAGAATTATTTTTAAAGCAGTCAGCATTCATAAATGACAATTGAAAATGTTTTCGTGAATAAGAATTCAAACCTTTTGTTCAATGAAAATTAAACATTTAAAAATTAAACGAAAAAAGTTAATGGGTATATACCTCATCAGTTAAAACATATATGTGCATCTTATTTGAATTATCCATATCTGCTACCAATCTATCTATCTATCATCTATCTATCTAATCTATCATCTATCTATCTGTCTTCTATCTATCTACCTACCAATACCTACCTATCTAGTATATATAGCCAAAAGAAAATAACTTTATTATAACAGGGCAGGAACAAAAAGCTCACACATGAAGAAAAGCAAAAATATTTACTATCACTGATGATCAAAAGAATGCAATGAAAACAATAAAACAATATGAAAACAGTTACTAAATAAGAAAATTATTTAAATGACAATGTTATTAAGGCTCAGAAACTGTTGTTATAATTAAATATTAATGTAATTAAATTAAATATATATTTAAATATTAAGAATAATTTATTCTCAATCTTACTATACAAAATATTTAAGATTAGTTATTAAAATAAATAATATAGCAAAAAAATTGTGAGAGTAAGACAAAGGGAATATATGCGTAGAAAATAGAAACAATGAAAATATTTGCACACAAAATTGCATGCTGTAGCTTTTTGTATATGAGCTAGAGGTGGCCAAAATTTGGCTCAAGTTTCCTAGTGGCCAAAACAGAAAGAAAAATAAATTTAGATAAACTGTTCATAATGTCCAAACACAAAATCAAACAATTGATCAAGATAGTTTTTCTTGATGCTAGACTGAAGGGCAGCATATTTTCCGGGTTTCTCCTGAAGTACTAGAGTACTAGAGTATATCCTAAAGTACATCTCTACAATAACGAGAATTCTGGTTCTCATAAAGCTGTTCGTTAAACATGAATCAGTGCAAACTGATAGCAGGCGGCCTACCATAAATCACTGAATTCTGAAAGCAACCAAAAGCTGGTCAATATATATATTACAGGCATATGCCCTAAAAGTTTAAGAGCAATCCACTTAAAATTGACAAAGAATAACATTCCTCTTATTTCTGCCAATTAACTCCCATTAATATTGCCAACACATCATATTCTTTCCTTTGGGAATCCAACCAGCTGTATTGCAAAAGATGAACCTTAAAATTCAACTGGTATGAAAGAAAACCTCCACAGGCCAGCATGAGGAGCTTGGCATGAAGGATAACTAAAAAAATTGAAATGATTACTGGAGTCAACCTAGATTGTTATTGAGCCAACATTCTACCCATTCAAGGAGGCAGGAGTGCCTCAGGATATTTGTACAAAGATATCAGTGAAGGGAAGAAGCTCACAAGTGTATTGGCCAGATAATTTCATTAGCCAACATTGAATAAAATGGGATAAGAAAATTAAAGAAGAAAACTTCAGGGTCTGTACTTTCAGAGAAAAGCTAGGGAAATGTTTTCTAAGGATGTGTAGTAAGCATATTAAGACAAATTTTGTGAAGATGGGTGAATCCTACTAATGGGAGAAAGCTCCCAATCATTTAGAAAAGACAAAGAAGTAATTTTGCGATCATTAGTGGACAAAAAGTTACCTGAAAAGTTTGGTAGTAATGCAGATTTTCAGATTCTGACCCCAGAAATTCAATTTCAGGAGACCTAGGGTGGAGTCTGAGAATCTCCACTCTAATTTAATAGACATCGGAAATGACCCTGGGTCAGATAGCCCTATGTAGCCACTTTCAGGAATGTTATTTCTATAGGAGGAAACAATGTGGTTTAATGGAGAAGCAACACAGTGATTTTGAAAAATACAGTTATGATCTAAGTTCTAAAGTTGATTGAGTCTCCTTTCTTGGTAGATTTCCTTAGGAAGTATTCTTTCTCTTCACTACAAGACAGATGAGTGAATGGATGTCTAAAATGTTCTAGGAACTTAGCAATTCTTTCAAAATAATAAAATGGTTATATTCACAAAGATACTCCTTAGAGTAACATATGATATATGTATGTAATGGCTAAAATTAATAAGCTAAATGCCTAAGAATATTTATGTAAATTATATTTAATTGTATTGAATTACATAAATTAAACTGAATAAATGACAATATCAATATGGTAATTATATTATCATATATTATTTATAGTATACGAATATATAGTAATTGAAACAGAAATCAAAATTAAATGTGCATGATGATAATAACTAGGTAAATTATGCATGTGTATGATAATATTCAAAGGAGACTTTGGGAGAATTAAAATAGTTGTGTTTGGAGTGGCAAAAGAGCATATTTTTTGTATAGTTTCATAATTGGTTTATTATAATATACTTCAAAAGTGTTCAAAATTAGTATTAAAAATAAGTAGTTACATTAAAATTATAATTATAACTTGCTTTCTGAAAAGATATGATAGGTTAGTACTTTGGCCAAGCATATATTGATATATATAATACTTGGGGGAAAACATTATTGCTGCTTCTTCGAAGAGTTTTATTTTAATGTTTGGAATGAGAAGCCCATGAAAAAATATTTTTTATACTAAATTCTGGCTGCCTATAAATCTAATTTGACCTTTCAAATCTATTCTTTGCACTGTTAAAATTTTTCTTCTCTGTAGTCCAAGGGTGACAGAGAAATTGGGATGATTTTATTTCTGTTGTATTCTCATGTATATTTAATGTAAAAAAGGCTTTTTATATTTTAAACTTGCATTACTGAAATGATTTATCTAATACTAACCATAGAAATACAGTCCCTAGAGAATGGTGTTATTTCTATTCTCTTAAATATATTCTGGCGAAGGCCAAAAGAATATATTCCTAATGTATAGTCTTGGGTATTGTATTGTAACATCAAGTAAACAGTAGGATTTTAATGTACCCCAAATTTTATTCTTATGTTGGAAAACACTCACCTTTTTCTGAACTCATATGACATGCTTAGCAATATTTAGCAATATGATACTTAGATTATTTCAAGAACCCCTTTGCTATTGTGCTATGTTATAATATTGATATCGTCTTCAGATTACATAAGAAAATCATAATTTATACATGTGTAACATGAAAATAATTTGTTATAAGATCTTAAAACTAAACTTGTTTACCTGTTAATAACAAATTTCTACAGGCATGTGACATCTGCCCCTTATCAAGTGACATATGCACTGTCAAAGAACATTTGACACTTCTTTGGCTCACGTTTTCCAAATTGCCTGTTCCAAGAATAATGATGAGTTAAAATCCTGTGTTTTTTTCCTTGTTTCATTTCCAGTGACTGAAGTCTATACCTGTTAGATTTCAGAGTAATTTCTAATATTCTGAAATCAGGAATATTTATATTTCTTTTCATAATTTATTTTGAGGACATCATGACAATACATCGCTTTCCCGGGTAAGTAGTTCTAGGCACAAGTAAGACTTCCTTTTGATAACTCCAGAGAAAATAGAATTTGTTTTGTGTTTACCTTAAATGCTTTCATCCATATAAGCAAACAAAAGAATTGCCTCCTATTTATAGAATATATGTGGAGTTTCAATAGGATTACATTAATAGCAAGCAATATTTTGGGTGCTCTTCTCCCCACCAAAATGTTCTGGAAATCTAAGTAGGCCTTTGTAAAATATCTCCATCCAATTTTTGGCAATCCCAGGAAGGTATCGCGCATTTACCACCAATAACTTCTCTCTTAAATGATGTTAAATGATGCAAACACTCTCTGCTCTCTTGCTCTGGCTGCTGTGAGGACATACTTTCTGTAGAATCATCTAGTGCGTGAGGAGACAATCAAACCAACTGCTGCTTCTACTGCCTTTAGCCAAGGATGAAGAGCCATCCTACCACTCATTTCCTAATAACAATATACTTATTCTTTAATTTATTTAAATATATTCAATAAGCTCTTAATATATGTGAAGAGCTGCACCAGACACTGGGCCTACAAAGATGAATATGCCCTGGCTCCCGTCCTGAAGCAGCAGATAGTCTATTTAGGGGAAGAATAGAAGAAAACAGGAAGATAATACAGCATGAAAAAAGCTATGCTAGGTAAGCACAGAGGGCTACAGACACACATAGGAGGAGAATCAAACCATTTCTATAGGTTCAGAAAACTACCAGTAAAAAAGTGATGTCTAAGCTGAAATTTTAATAGAAACTAACCACAGAAAAGTGTGTATAGAGGGGTGTATAGAGGGAGTGCATAATAGTAACAATTATTAATTTTTGTTATATTTTTACTAACTCATAACTCACTAGTTGGAGACTTAAATAAGATAATACATGTAGAATCTTAGAACGAGTATGACTGTCATATGGTAAATGTTCCCAAAATGTAAGATATCATCATTGTACATCCATCGCTATAGAAATTGTTAATATCTCATTTATCATTTATAATTAATATGATCTTATTAATATACTATGATTGTATAATTTAATAAAATGCTACCACTACTATGTCCATTTTACCGATAAGAACAGGAGGCTTCAATAGCATTAATTTCTTGTGGCAGTTAACATAGGTAGTAAGAGGTGTAGCCTATTCCTAAACCTGGCTCTGCCTGATTCCATAGCCTACCATTAACAAACTTCCTGAAAAGAGCTTTCCTGCTAGAAAGGACTGTATATGCAAAATAGCCTGAAATGAACTGAGATGAGTGAGTAGTAATCCAGGGAATCACAAGTTGTTTTATACAAGCTGGAGATAGAGCTGTATGTGGACCTGAGAGGTATACAGCAGTCATAATTTTTACTTTAATCTAAGAATGAGAACCTTTCAGCTTTCATGTCAATGTTTTTACTTTCTGGTTCTTGTGAGACTAATAAATTGGAAAGGCACAGGAATGGGTGCCAGCCAATCAATCAAAAATATCAGCCATTCTCTTGGTGGCAAGTTGATGACATTGAACTCCTTTGAAGCACTGTGGAAAAGACTGACCAACAAGGGAGTTACACCAGACCAATAACACTGCTCTGGCTACTGCGGTACTAGTGTCCACAGTGTAGCACCACCACCACTGCCTCAGGCTAATATCCATGTCATCAGTGATGGTGTCTGTGGTTCCCCAACACCCTGGTGCTGCTTCCTATGGCTGTGGATGCATTGTGGTGGGACCTTCCTGGTGATAGCCCAGCAGGGTGATGCTGATGTGCTAGAAGATTCAGCGTCCCAGAGTTGCATTGTGGGTTTTTGATCCCCAGAGTACGGAAGCTTCATTGTGTTCTCTTCCAAAATGGAGAAAGTGCTGTCATTAATTTTGGTTACGCTTAGCAATGTGACCTTTCATTTTAATGCCTTATAAAAATTTTACCAATTTATACTTTAGGCTTTTACAGTGCAGTCCCACTTTTCCTTTTCTGACACAATGTTGCTTAAAATAATGATTTGTTGGATTAATTTATTTCAATTTATTATCCCTTGTTCCATAAAAATGTGAAGTGATTCCAAGATCTATTACCACTTCGGTTTTATAAGTTCAATAAAAATATCTGGTAATACGCATTTTGTTCCTTCAAATAATATATATATATATATATGTGTATATATATGAGACACTTTTCTGTTGTTTTGACATAAAATTGTGTCAACTCTCAGCATTTCATTCTGTTCCTAGTGATGCCAAGCAATTAGCCTTCTCTCTGATACTGTTTAAAAAGACCTCATTTTGCTTCTGTGCCCTACTAAAGGCAAGGTATATCACACCCAAGTGGCTATGTGGCCGGTATTGCCAGTCATGTCCTGGGTCCAGTCAGACCACCATGTAATAAAGTCAAATGGGCCCAGCAGAAACCCAATGTAAAATGGAAATGGTACATTCAGGATTAGAATCAGGCATGTCCAAAGATCACAGTAAGCTGTATGCGGAGATAGACCAGATTCTCCTGTTACCAATCCGTGTTGCACTGACTCCTATCAGCTCACACCCAAACTCATGGGAACCAGCTGATAGAGGATAAGAATAATTTGAGCCTGATTCAAGGGTAAATCAGGTTAACATGTGGTTGCAAGATGAAAATGTTTTATTACTACATTACCTTCTCACATAAGGGTGATCTGAAAAGGGAGCATTGAGAGTAAATCTTCCCAATGGGCAAAGCTTTGGGTTATGTAACTGACCATCCACTTTGTGTAGTGAAAGTTGTGATGTGAGGTAAGATTATGCTTGGATTTATAGGCAGGAGAATGGCTTAGCTAATTGGTTGGAATCTGAACAACTAAGATTGAGAGATCTTTGAGAGGCAAGTTTAGGGAAGAAGCTTGTGGTTGAATCTATGGAAGTGGACACAGGATGTGAGGATCATGTAATTTCTACCAAAAACTGTCCACTACTGAAGAGTTTCTAAACAATTAAGTGGGCAGGATGACTTGGCCAGTAGATTTCAGCCAATTTCTGTTCTTAGCCACCAAAGCTTGGACAATGGACTCATAAACAAAGTAGATAGCAGATGATGACCAAGATGAGGGCTATACTTTGGAGCAAGAACATGGCACCCTGTTGAGGTTTGTCTTGCTACTTCCACTGCTGAATGTCCAAACCACCTGCAACAAAGTTCAGTGCCATGCCTGAAATACAGTACTAACTTTAAAAAGAGACTAACAAATCATTTGGTGGTAAGTTGACTGTATTAGATGCCTTCCACTCTGGAATAGACTGGCCAGAATTCCGCCTGACCAGTATTGACCATACTTAGGATTTGAATTTGTCTTTTTTGTCTACTGTGCCCCAGCAGTGCCACTCAGGGCTCAGAATGTGAAATAAGCTGATGTATGAAATCATATAGCATTTTCTTGGACTAAGAGATTGTTATATGACAAAGAATTACAGTCAGTGGTAGATACATTATTGTGGGATTCATAGATCTTATCACATACAAAACTTCTGAAATTTCTACCCTGATAAAGTAGTAGACTAAACCTTTGAAGTTAGAGCTAGGACACTAGCTTGAGGATGACAGTCAGTGAAAATGAGGTAGTGTCTTTCAGGATGCAGTATAAACCTTAAACCAATGGCCGCTATATGGTGATGTGTGCCCAATCGGTAGACTGGATGGGTTTAGGGACCAATAAGTTATAATAATATTGGCCTTGCTTACCATCAGTTTTAGTGTTCTGTTTGTGGGATTTGTACCTCTTGTCCCCACAAGACTCAGTGTCTAAAGTCCCAAGTCCAGGGTGGACATTTCCAACGGGATACAAGTAAGAGTGTCTGTAAGCTATCACTGTCTCCTGGTCTGATTGGGTTCCTTGCTACAGTAGATCAGCAAGCAGAGGTCAGTTACCCTATCATCAAGGAGAGGTAGGCTACCACCGCATAATGGGGGTGAAGAGGAATGTATAGAACACTGGTGACCTTCTTGCATCTCTTGATATTCCCAAACTTAACTGAAACCACAAATGGACAAGGAGAGCAACCAACCCCTGACAAGGGCATCCTAAACATGGATTTAGTCTCCTTGGACATGGTATGGATCATTCATCATGAAAGCCACTGAGACATACAGAAGTGCTAGCCAAAGGGGAGGGCAATCTAGAATGAATTTTGGGGGAGAGTGATGATGAGTATCAGTTAGTGTCTCCAGACCGACTATAGCATTGAGAATTGTAGTTTGCCCGACAGTTTGTCCCACTCTTGTAAGTTTTCTCAGAAATTGTGACAGATCAAAATCTGAAAAAAGCTGTGCCTAGCTGCAGTATATTTAGTGTTAACATAAGTGGGTCTGTGACTTGTGAAGTGTGAACTAGAATAGATTCTGTTGGTGACCTAGATTCCCTTTCCCAGCCAGTGTTGCCACACCCCACCTGCTTAGAGGTAGAGTTGCTAAGGCTCAGAATTGTCCGATTCTCCAGAGATTCACCCTAATTACTCACCCCAAAAGGATGCAGTTTGTGTTCAGTGACTGACTGTCATTCAAGATGTAGAGTTCTTCTTGGGTACAGACTGAAGCTAGATCTAACTGAGGCCACATCCTTCCTTAGCTGCTTTCCGTGCTCTATGATGCTTCTTCATTCTCTTTCTCCTGAGAGCTCTCCCGCAACATATCATATGAACCTGTTTTAGACTCCACATTTGGAGAACTCAACCTAAAAACATGGAGAAATATAATTTCCATATTAATATCCTTGAGACATTTACATACTACTGATGTGTGAGAAAAATTGTACAACTATTTATAGGGTACAGTTGTTCAAATCTCTATTTTTTTAACTCAGACATTTTGTTTCTGAGTAAGTATCCTGCAGAAATAATCATGCAAAATGTGAAAAAATATATATATACGTAAATGATTATTATAACATTGTTTTTTAATTGCAAAAATGCTGAATGTATATCAGTATGGGAATGGGTTAAATAAGTCATAATGCATCCATACATTCAATAATACGGTATTAAGTAGATTCATTTGCTCTTACATAGAAGTATGCCCAGTGTATGGTGGGACTAAATAAAAGAGCTTAAGTGCATGTACTTTCGTGTTGGCAAAACAATTCTTTTGCAGGCTCTGCCTCTTATTTACTGCATGATGTCGAAAAAGGTACTTCACCTACATAAACCTACATTTCATTTTCTTCATTTTTAAAATTGTCTTTTTAACAAGATATCACATGCAAAGCATTCAACACACAATTAATGGCCAGTATAAGTTAGCTCTTCTTTTATTATTATTATTATATTTTAAGTGAAAATGTTAAGTAGCAGAGCACTGATTCACTGAGTGTATTTAGAGATTGGTATAGCACTCTTTAATGTAGTTTAGATAGGATAGAACTTAAAGCATGGGCATGTAGCCAGTTCCCTAGACTAATGCCTTGTTGCATCACTAACTTTTGTGTAACCTTGGGGAATTTCTTAAACTCTCTAAACTCAAATTTCCTTGTCATCAAAATGGGTACAGTAGCAGTTCCTTCTCTGGGGGATTACTACCCTAACAGGCTTAAATGAAAGAAAAGCCATAATAGTTACTGCTTACTGAATGGCATCGTTCTAAATGTTTTACATGTATTTTTATCATAGTTTAACTGTAGCCCTAGAAGGTAGACATTGTTATTATCCCTGTTTTATAGATGAGGAAATTAAAGCATAAAGTAGTTAAATAATTTGCCAAGATTCATATAGCTAGTACAAGGTGATTCAGGATTTGAATTCAGTCTGTCCAGTTTCACAGCCTGGGGCCATAACCACTTTGATATAATGTGATTCCTAAGAAATATTAAGGGTTCAACAAATGGTATATATCATATTTGTATAAAATGTATGTATACACATGTGTATGTGTATATATATATACATGTATATACACATGCACATAACGTGTGTGTGTTTGATTATTCATGGGAAAATATCTGGAAGGAGTTTAAACACTTGTTTGTTATGGTTACATCTGGGAATATGTTTCAGGGAGATCAGAGGAGGATATTCATATTTTAGTCAAAATATATCTATTTTAAAAAAATGTTACAATAATCTAGATGCCCCCTCCAAAAATATTACAGTAAGCATGCATTATTTTGAAATAAGAGTAAAAATATAGTTTTAAAAATCAAGAAAATTACCTTAGTTAAATCCTAAAAATAGATTCAGTGAAGACAAGTTAAAATTAGTACACTTAGTAATAAAGAACCAATTACAATGAAAAGTTCAGTAATGATGGGTAGGTAGGAAAAGTGGAAAGACAAACATCTCCTAATCATGGTTCACTAGAGAGCGAATGCATTTATTATGTTGGAACAAAATTTAGGGGACAGAAAATCATTGGTGTTCTTAACTAGCCAGTTCATTGCCCAGCTGAAGGTGTGTGGATCATTCCCTATCTCCACCTGGGGCACACTCCTTCAAAGACTCCAATTGAGCAATAAGATTAACAGGGATGGGTAGCTTCTCCTGGGCCCTCATTCTTACCCCCTTCAAAGGTACACAGAACGTTTGAGTTCCACATAAAATAAAAAGGTGTCATTAATTTGGGATATTCATTTAGTTCTCAGACAGAATTGGAAGTTGTCTTTTCATATTCCAAGTCAGACTATTTTTAAATTATTAGTCCTAATCAACACATTTAAAAAGGATTCAAGAGAATGTACACTGAGTTTAAGAGAGGAATTATAAAAAAACTACTAAAGGAGAACACAGTGAAAAAGCTGAGAAGAATTTAGGTAGTATAATTCATACAAGAAAATAAAATAGGCATGGCTGGCGTGGGGTGTTGGTTTGGGGTAGCTATTGATAACTATGGCATGATGCACAGAACCAAGTTACCTTTCACAGCAAGCACATTTCTAATAGCTTAAGCTTACATTGTATTGGATATCCCAATAGAAAATATATTATGCAAGTGATTCAGAATAAGTTTTATTAACACAAAGAAATAGAGCCTATAGAAGTAGAAAAACACATTCTATAAGGTTCCATATTGGATCATTCTCAAATATCTCTCACTTATTATATCGAGGGGTTAAAATGGGCCAAGGAAGGCGTAGCTCTTCTACAGAATATATCTGCAATCCAGGCTCCTTTTGCCTAGAGTTGCTCTTATGATGTCTTATAGAACTGACTTGTTCTGGCTGAAGTCCTGATGTTGTAAAGAGTAAAACATAAGGAAAAAAGGATGAACACAGAAATCACACTGGCCAGGGCACACATCCTGCCTTTACACCAGCTTAGCTATATGGTTTGGGACGTTTTCTGAATTTTTTGAGTCTCCGATTTTTATTTGGCAAAAATCACCTTAAAGAGTTGTAAAATTACTTAGACAATATACGTGATAATGTGGCATATAGTAGGAGATGATAAATTAACTATTATCATTATTTTCCTATATCCCTCCACAGATTTATACTTCAGTCTGTTTGTGAAAATCACAGTTTTCCAGGCCTCAGTGTATTGAAACAGCCAGATCACAAATGAACAACCACACTGTGGAGAAAATGGAATCATTAAGTAACCAAGGAGGAGCTAGAAAGCAGAGAGGAGACTTACACAGAGAGAACAAGAGACAGTTCATTATTTCTGACTCACAGATGACATTTTCTCTTCTTTAGACACAAAAAGTTATGAGAATATAGAGGGAAATGGAGCTACTGCTTTAGTGCTTGTGATTTCTATGTTCAGTGAGAATCAAGTGCAACTGAGAGGCAAGGCCTGGCAGAATCAACCCCTGTAGTGGGAGGTTCAGCCTGTTTTGATGAGCCAAGTACCTATTCATTAAATTGAAAGGAAAATGGTTATGTTGATGTAGTCAGCTTCAGAGCAAGCCAAGAGCTAAGTACAGGGAGATACAAGCAGTTCAGTGAAGAAGTACAAAGTCTTCTGACAAAGGGGAGTACTTTCAAGGTAGAATGCATCTTAACTTGTAGGCTAGCAAGAGATTTTTCACAATTTGGAAATGAAATTGCTTCTTTTCCCATTGACATCTGGGGCTTGGTGACTTTAAAAAGGCATTTTAATAACATTGATGCAAGTTGGTTTTATTTCAAAATGTAACCTTTGTCATTTTCAGTTTAGTATTTTATTTAGAGAGAACTTAAGAACTTTTCTGCCATGTACTAGTATTATAATGTTAGGAAATCACTTTATCTAATATTCATTCTGTCCTTTAAAATGCCAGACTCCTCATTAGGCCCCAAGAATACAAAAGAGATTCTGACAAGACCGCTCCTCTCAGAGATGTTCATAGTCTAGTGGGGGAAATACATGTCTGAACACATGATTTCAGTAATGTGAGAAAAGTGGCAATACTCACACGCATAAAATGGCACACTTCCCTAAGAGGTTTAGCAAAGGCCTCATGAAGACAGTAGCAACTGAGCTCAGACTTTAAGGGTAAGCAGGCATTTTCCAGATTGAAAAAAACAAAACGGACATTGCAGAGAGTGTCCTAAGGATGTTGACTATTTTAGCTCATTTAGCATGTGTCAGGTACTGAGGAAAATACTTTATATGCATTAACACATTTGAGCCTCCAGCACTTGCCTGAGGTAAGTTTTGTTTTTACTCCTTGGTACATAAGTGGCTACAGGGATTACATATAACGACACAGTCTTTGAACACAAGGCAGTCTGACTTCACTTTTGTAACCACTTCACTGGAAAGTCTTCGGGTAAATAGATTATCATGCCACTGTAGAAAAGCACCAAAGGGAAAAAAACAGAGCATTAATTAATTCATGAGCACCTACTCTCTGCCAGGCACTGGGCTGGGGTGAACTGTCCAGAGAAAATTTAGGAGGATACTCTACTAACAAAACAATGAGGCTGAAGAAGCAAGTATTGAGAGAAAAAGTAACTACTGGAAATTCGTTGTGGCCAGTAGATTAGGGATGAGAGATGGAGTAGACAAAAATGACTGATGGTTTTTGCTTGAAAAATGGAGTAAATGTGATGACATAATATGAAGTAGGAAAAACAGGAAGAAAAACTTAATGGGGGAAAACAGGGCATTCATTTTGGAGCCCTGGGTTTCCCATGAAAATTAGACAGTCAAATTACCTGCTTAACTACATCTCAGATTATGCAGTGATGCTTCTAACTCTAAAATACTATGCAAAGGTTAAAACAAACTATCCTACCCCAAGTAAATGAAAAGCCACAGTGATATAAACTCATTCAATCCGGAAACATGGGAAACTCTAAGAGGGTCCTTCAGGGAGGTAAATGGCTACTTCCGAAGTCTGACATAGAACAGATAATAAATATTTGTGGAGTGAAATAATAAATTAATGAATAAATGAATGTGCAAATTCATGGTGAGATTATCTACTGAATTTACTTGTAGAGCACAAATGAGAGAAAATGGACCTGAATTAGTGCAAAAGAGAGTTGAAATTCATAAATCATTAACTTCTTAAGCTTGTAGAGTATTACCCCTGGAGATGTTCCATAAAGGGAGAAACTGTCATTGCTAGAGAGGTTGCTGCTTTCTAGCTTGGATAGTTTATAACAGGCCCAATACGGAGTTCAACAGAAGTAGGAATGGAGGGGCATTATTTTATCCTGGAGAACCAGCCCTGAATATTTTGATAAACCCATATGTAAGCATTTCCTTTATCCTTAGATATTAACTCTTTAATTTAATTTTGTTTCAATATGCTACTTTTTAAACCCCAGCTAAGATTCTCTACTCATTTTTATAGAGACATTAATGTTAACCTTATAATTTGGTAAAAAGTTTACTTGGATTCAGAGTCATCGAACTATTTCCTTTCAGTTGTATTTTTATTTTTACTCTCATGACTCCTCTACCTCAAGTGTCATTTCCTCCTCAACTGCCTTTTAAATATGTTTACAGTCATGACATCTATTGCTGTCATTTGCACTGAGAGCCAACAATTTTTTTTTTTTTTTGGTATATAAAGCTGTTTCTTTCACATTCAGTGATTATATTTTTAGCTATTTTTTTATTATGCAATACTTTTTATTGTATTGCACAAATATTTTACTGTCTCTGTAATCTGGTCCACATACTTTTGTTCTATTGCCTCAATAATAGTTTAATATACTCATTTTGTGTTTATTTTAATTTTAAAACTTATGAGTAAAATTATATTAAATATTTAATTTAGAATTAAAATATTTCAACTATGACAGAAGTAAATTGTAGTCATATAATAAATAGTAAGAATATATTACGATATGGAAATTTATCAAAAAACACTGAGCGCCTGGTTGATGCTACTTGCCAAGCTAAGAGTTGGTGATAAAATAACCAACAAGACAAGGATGGTCCTTATTCTGAAAATGCTTTTAGATTAGTGGAAAACACAGACAAATATAATTTTAGAATGTCATATAATAAGGACTATAATAGCAAAATGTCAGATTACTATGAGATATAAATACACATATATATATGTATATACATATGTACATACATGTATATGCATACATATACATATATATTTAAACAAATAAAATATTTTCATTTTAATCACTTTATTGTTGCTAGACTATAAGGTTGACTTCAATGTAATGACTTACATATTCCTAAAATACAGATATCCACTCTATTAATGATAAATCATTTTAAAAGTAACACTGTATTTTTAAAAGTTCCTGAATGGATCATAAGTATTTGCCATTAATTCAGTAATATTTCACTTTTGCAATACATAAGAAAGTGGCATGTCTTTATGATTGACAAGTAATATGGAAAGAGCCCTTTTGAAGTGGTTGTTTTCATTTGAAAATGCATATTATTAAGGTTATTTAAAAGGATATAAAAACTATGTTCATTTTCATGAAGCATACTTTAAAACATAACTTTTTTTTTTTTTTTTTTGGCTGTGTTGGGTCTTTGTTTCTGTGAGAGGGCTTTCTCTAGTTGCGGCGAGCGGGGGCCACTCTTCATCGCGGTGCGCGGGCCTCTCACTGTCACGGCCTCTCTTGTTGCGGAGCACAGGCTCCAGACGCACAGGCTCAGTAGTTGTGGCTCACGGGCCCAGTTGCTCCGCGGCATGTGGGATCTTCTCAGACCAGGGCTCGAACCCGTGTCCCCTGCATTAGCAGGCAGATTCTCAACCACTGCGCCACCAGGGAAGCCCTAAAATATAACTTTATATTTAAGAATTTTTATATGTTACAGCCTTTGAATTCTGATAAATGATAAATATTATAACCACATTAAAACGGCTTTCAAATCATTTTTATTACAACCTAAGAAATGTAGCAAGATAATAACAAAAGATTTGATTATGAATTAAGTATTTTTCAAGAAGTAGTATCTGGAAGACAAAAGCTATGTCTACTGTTTCCTTTGCATTTTCCCATAGGGTGTAATAAAGTATGGTAGGAGCTCACTAAATGTTGATGATGGTCTCACTGCAAACTTAGTTTTGATGAGTTCCTGAATTAGATGTCCTCTAATGTCCTTTCCTTCTCTGAAATTATGTTATTCTATAATATAGCTCTATATGTTCATTTTCCCCCATAGAGAAATATAAAGCACATGATGGTCTTTAAGTAAGAATGATCTGTTCAGTGATGCAATTTACACATTATTCATGTTAGCGTTTAAGACAAAAATCACAGATAAGGTTCTCATCAGGAAGAGTTATTCCCAGATTAGCAGAGAAAGAGTTGAGGCAGTCTCTGCTCTTTCATTTTTTTCTTTTCAAATTCTAGTTGAAGTAGGACTACAAGTGGAATTGTTTTGCTGGCATATTACCTTTAATTTATTCCTTTTTAAAAAAAACTAGAGCACACATTATTACATGTTTCTCAATGATCAGTGTTAAAAATAGCATAGGTGGAAAACTTCAAGTTAATTACAAATACTGATTTATTAAACCTGAACTATCTAGAGTTGCATAGTGGTGATGCCAGGGAGGTCCAGAAAAACATCTTCTAATGTTTTTTATTATACATTAGGTTTTTTGAAGTGTTGTTTGGTCACTTAATTCCTGTACATATCCTAAAAGGGTGGATGAATAAAACACCCACCATAACTAATTTGAAAAGTTTTTTTGACAGTACAAGGACTATATAAATTTAGAAGTGAGAACATGCCAAAGACATAGTATATGATTCATTGCCAAATAAATGGCAACTAGGAACTCCTTTAAGATTTCAGATTGAGGAATCATGTTACCTTTTCTGTAGTATGGATAGCGTTTGAATGGACAAAAAAAAAAAAAAAAGTGAATACGATAGACAGTAAGGATGAAAAGCCTTAGTAAAAGCTCAGAAGCAGGCACACAAAAGCTAGACTCAGTGAAAATGATAGCGTCAGTTTGTCTGACACAGGGGTATGAGTAGGGAAGAAGAGCAGGCTGGGGACGGACGCAAAGGGTCTGAACAGGATAGCAGTGGAAAATGGACTTTAATCAGACAGAGGCTGAATAAAGGTGTCTCTTACTTGTGAAAACCTTCTGAGGCAGAAGGCAGTTTATTTCGTTTCTCCCAAACCAGGAAAAAAAAAAGAAATAAAACGTACCTCTAGGTTATCACAGAATTAAATTATGTCCATAATCTGCCATGCAAAGCATTGAAATTCCACTCAATATTGTAAGTATAGATTTATACAAACTTCCTGAAGTACGCAAGCATTGAAATTCCACTCAATATTGTAAGTATAGATTTATACAAACTTCCTGAAGTACGCTCTGTCCCCATAGGCTTTATAAACATTGTCAGGCATAAAAGTGATTTTTTTTTGCCATGTATATGTTTAGGTTTTATTTAATTGAGGTATTTTAAACTGGAGGCGAATACAATGAGAACATTGGATGGTAGAAACTCAAAGTAAAACCCTGGCTCTGCCAGGTCTGTTTTAAGAGTTTACAGTTTCTATTCTATAGGTTTAAACATAGTAATGACACATAGCAGGAATGGAGGAAAGAAAAAAAAATATTTGTGATGCAAGGGAAGACCATGGACTTCAGAGACAAAGAGACCTATGTTGTAATAAGTCTGCCTTTCTTGCTGTGTGGCTTTTGAACTCTACTGAAGCTCTTTGACTTTGAGATTTCGTATCTATAAAACAAGGACAATTTTTTCTACCTCATAGTATTTATGTGTCTAGTTTCATGCTTGACACAGAGGCAGCACTTAAAAAACAATAGCCTTCATCCCACGAATGTCATTATTTTATTCTTGGTGGGTTTTCTGTTAGTCATAAAAAAGACAATATCAGCAATTTTTAAAGTTCAATATAAGGCTATATTGTGGTTCTTTGAAAATATATTTTAATTAACAACATCATTAATTCTATATATCTTTTTTCTGGGTTGAGATGACTACAGTCAGTGTTCAACATTCAATTTATGATATGATTCAGAATTCAGTTGAAGAGAAGAGAATCCACTCTGTTTTATATTAGCAGAAAGGGATTTGTTGCTGAGCATTAAATGCTTACAAAAGTTTGGGATGGGCTGAAAAAACAGTCTCTAGCCTGATCTTTCAAGAGCTGCTACTTAAAAATATGCTCCAGAACTAGGCTGCCAGGAAAGCTGCTGTTCCCTCTGTGATTGGTAAGAATGCTACGTTGAGCATCAGGAAGTCCCTGCTACGGCTCCACATTACCTCTGCTATAATTCTCGTGTGCAAAATGGATGCCTCAAGCCCTACTCTTTTTCCCACATAATTTATTTCTAATGCGAGTTTTGCTCAAGTCTACCTGACTTGCAGTACCTAGATCACTTTTGAAATTCTAGGTTCAAAGAAGAATGAAAAATTAATTTCTTAAGCTTTTGAGCCCTTTCTGCAGAGGAATTTTCATAGAAGACAGAATGGCTCATTATCAAGTCAATACTGTGTATCTACCGCAGTCCAACAGTTGCTACTCAGTAACCTACTTCCATACTTAAATTTCTAAGCAACAATAACTGTACAACAGGTACCTCCCTGATAAATATAAATGTCCTTCATGCAAATGAAATAGTATCCAAATTTTACTGAAAAGGCACATTCTGCATGATGTTCATTCCTTCTCTAATTCAATTAAAATGATGAAGCCAGCATATTTACTTAGGGGATAAAGATAAAACTGATATATTCTACTAAGATAGTTGGACAAAGGGAGAGAGAAACAAAAGATATCCGGTTAATATAAAAGCATATAGGAAGCATCTATGGGTAGCTTCTTTAGTCTCTATATTTGCATAAGGTAATAAGATTTGCAGTTTGTTTCTTCCACTACCCATTCTTTATTTCCTTTGTTCACAGTTACTACCTCTGCTCTTCAGGATTCTGTACATGTTGGGGTGGCTCAAAACTGTATTCCTTAAGGATCTAACCCTTGATGCTCCTGCATATGTGTGGTTACTCTGGTCTTCCATTAACTAATAACACTGGAATGGCAGTACATGAAATACTCCTCCTTACTCCTGTTGTGTTAAAACAAACCCATTTGCCCTTGATAATCAGAACTAGTCATCCTAGATAACACTGTATTATTCCCCTTTTGGGAGTTGTTGGTCTAGCAGCACGAGGAGCCCAAAATGACCAGGGGGTGATCTCAGTGGCATTACTGTTGTTTTATCTGGTGGAAGCATTTAGCTGAGAACTCTAAACCAATAGAACTTTGTGATGCAAGGAAAAGAAGAAAATATATTGTGAGTTAGTCATTAGGTATAATAGAAATATTACTTCTAATTTACCCAAATATTCTAGTTCCATGTGTTCTAACTATGGGAGAACTAGTCCAGCCTTATATATTTGTCACTGATTTGTAGAATATTCTGTCTCCTCTAGGATGTCATACTTTCAAATGGTTGTTTCTAAGTAGCACAAAAGCAGAGTCTTTAAGAGCCCATTTCACCAGTTATTTCCGGGTGATAGAGTTAGATTACTCAGTTCTCTGAGTGTAAACCAATTGCCTCACTACTTTGGCTGGAAAACAAGTTCATTCATTTAGAGGTAGAATATCCTGACGTTGAATAAGACATTCAGTAAGATTATAGTGGCATTGCTGGCAGGCAGAGAAGAATGAACTGGAATAAATGTCTCTTCAAATAAGAAAACCTTCCATATTTGACATGCCCCAAGTTACTAACTGGTCCCCTAGAGATATACTGTTATTTGGGGGCCTCAGAGTTGCTCCTTGCTGCTGGCATTGGGCAGTTTAAGTGGCATAGCCAGATAAGCTTTGAGAAGAGAAAAGAAGTCTGCATGCCCTCATTCATAATCTTTATTCCTACCAACATGATCACTTTTTGCCTTAAACCTTTTAAGTATACATGAGATACCTAGGAAAAGAGGCCATGTAATATCATAATAATGCTGTCTTATTCACCTGAGAGCTTCTCCTACCAAGAGAAGCTTATATCCTCTCATTTTCAGTCTATTTTGAGTTCATAAACATACCTCTTCCCCCAAACTCTTGGTAACCAACCTGTTTTTACACATATATATATATATATATATATATATATTTCTAATTCACTGACCATCTGGCTAACCTGTTACCCTCTGTTCTTGAATAAATGTTAACTCATACTTTCAGCCAGTTCTTCTTCCATGCAATGTGACAACCATATGTATCATTAGAATTTTTGCCAAATGACAGTACCTTCTCCACTCTCCTTTCCAGTCAATAGACTGCTTCGGCATTACAGGCACACTTTTAACTATTTCTAGCATATAATGAAGAGCTGTTTGTAAACGTGGCTCTTTTTTTTTCTTTCTCAATCAAGTGATCATAGGGAACTCTCTAAGTGAGCATGCCCAAATGTGGCTTGAAGAGGGGTGCCAGTGCTGTAGAGATAGATGCACTGGATTCAGAGACTTCTAGAGCCTCAGTTTTACTTTTACTTCATATTATAGAATATTTTTGGTTATAAATAATGCACTCTTCATAATAAATATGACATAAAACTTGTAGTTAAGAAGATTGTATTTATAAGCCTAAAAATTAAAGTAAGGCCTTAGTGGGCTCCCCGCCTATGTTAATCTTTGGTAGTGTATGAGCAATTAGTCAAAAATTCTGATTACTTTAACTATTATGAAAACCATGATACCCTTGCTTCTGTCTGTTAAATATATCCACTTGACCTCCGGATTCTTAGATCTCATCATACTTATTAAAATCTGAAGTCATATCAAGACAATTCTCATTATCATATTACAAAGAATAGCAAATAGAATGCTATGGCTTTCCTTACCAATGGATTTTTCAATGATTTGGTGAAAGGAATCTCCTTTGGACTCTCTCAGGGAGTCGCATTTAATGGATGTATAAATGAATTATGTATGATTAAGCCACACCAACGTTGTTAAATCTTTGAGGTGTTAGAATTCCTTCTTCTATGTTATAACATGGAAATTTTGGCATTTTTGTCATAAGGATATACTGCAGCAGCTAATCAGCTTATCAAATACTTTGCTTCAATGAACACTTTCTGCCGGGAGACTGCAGATAATCATTTAATTTGTTGCTTTGACATAGCATATGATGGAATAACAGTGTTCTGTACTCTGATGTTAGCAGGACCCTCTTTGTCTTCAGACACAACCAGGTCAGACATTCCATACTGGTTGCCCATTTCCTTGAGGCTCATTACCAGGCACACATTGTTGTATTAGTTAAGGTTTAACAGCAAAGACAGAACTCACTCGAGCTGGCATACACATAAAATAATGTATTATAATAAATTTAACTTCTTACTGAACTATTGGGAGGCAGTAGGAACAGACTCTAGGTTAAGATGCCGAGAATAACCTCCAAACCAACGATAGAACTGGGTTTCCAAGGACTGCTATTCCCGCCATGATCAGGAAACTTCCTGTTGAATCAAGAAATCAGTACTACAGCTGCTTGCTTCATAATCACAACACCTGTGCTCTACTACACATACACCCCCCCCCACACACACACACACACACTCACACCCCAATGGATGCCTTGTGCCCTGCTTCTTTTTACACTTAATTGAGTTTTGAATTCAAGTCTTTTCAAGTGTGTCTGATTTGGGGAATCTAAATCATAACAAGGAATTTTATATTCTTGTTTTGTTCTGTTTTAGTAATTCAGCATCTGCATTACAAGAAAGCATATTAGAAAGAGGTCGGAATGGCTATTGAACTGCCTGAGCCAATGCATCTGCCACAGTTTACTTCCATGGTAGTGATTTATGGAGTGGAAGCCTAATTGCGGAAAAGCTTTAGAATTAGCACTTCAATTTTGAAGTGTTCCCTCAAGCATTTACTCTATAGAACTGTTGCCAAACTTTTAGTTCAATTCACAACTTTAAGTACATAATTTGTGCCAAGTTCTGGGGATGCAAAGATGAATTATATCAGTTCTTCACCCTTAAGGGGCCAACAGTCTATAGTGTACGATAAACTATTCAACAGCTGTAGTAATTCAGGTATTAACACTATACCAAGAAATGAAAACATGCTCTGGAATTAATTTAGCTTTGGGTGGGTATAGAATGGATATTTAAGTACTCCTACATGGGGAAATTTAAATCATGGCTTAAAGATTTTTAGTGGTACTATATGAGAAGGGAAATATATTATTTAAGGAGATAAGAACATGAGTAAAGCATGAAAAGATGAATGTTCATGTGAAAGTATATGATCCCTGACCCATAGTATGTGTACAATAAATATGTGTTGAAATTAATTTTAAAAAACTAGGATGCAGAGGTCACAATAATAGTGAACAGAAAATAGGCCAAGATAGTTAGCATTTTTAGATTTTTAAGGACTTTTAAGGCAGTGTTGACAAGCGAGTTGTGAATGGATATCAAGATGTATCACTTCCAGGCCAAAGCATTTAATTGCTTGTACAAGAACACCCAGGGATTTCTTTTCTATCTTGCAAAAACCATCAATATTCAGAAGGAGACTGCTTACAGGAAATGTAAGAAAACAGAAGTCATATACCAAGAAACCCCATAGTCGTATATTTATAATGGTAACTCTGGAAGTACTGAGGAGGGTAGATTATAGTGCAGACAGCTGGAGTCAGATGTGAGATAGAATACCATGTAAGAATCTATGTCCCCTGGAGCAGAAACAGAAGTGGAGATGAGGAAGCTCATCTCAGAGACATTAAAGGGAGGGAAATAAGAGGACTTCGTTGGAGAAATTATATAGATAAAGAAGAAAGGGGAGGCATCAGCAATAAGTTCAGGATTGCCATCTTGGCTCACTGGGTGAATGGTAATTTCTTAATTGTGACACAGATATTTAATGCTCACCAAATATCTACGTTTGTTCCCGTACTGACCATTCCTCTTGCTGTAAAGTAAGATAATCTAGCTACTTCTTGTCAATGAGCTGCGAGCAGAAATAATGTGTGTCCCTCCTGAAAAAAGAGTAACTTAAGTGGTATGCAGCTCTCTGGATCTTTCTTCCCTGACCTTGATAACAGAGGAGATCTAGAGCTGAGATGGCTGAATCACTTAGAGACTAGAATCCTAAGTCACTTGATGGATAGAAGCAACCACAGAATGTCATCCAATCCTCATCACAAATTAAGTGAGGTATGAACTTTTTCATGTGTAAATTGACTATGATTATGGGTTGCTTTTATGACAGCTTGGTTAGCTTACCCTGACTACAAAAATGGTGAAAGAGAAAGAACAGAACATTTGTAGAGGTAAAAATGTGTAGTTTACTGAATATCTATCATATGCCAGTCACTGTGTGAAGCACATCTATTATATGTAACAATCCATTTGGTTCTAGGACAACTGTACAAGGAAGGGTTATTTTATTCCAGTTTTAGAGATGAGGGAATTGAGGCACAGGGAAGTTAGGTAATTTGATTTCATATAGCTAGGATGCTGTAAGCTTGAAATTCTGGACCACATTTTACACATGCTGAATATGAGACAAGAATATCCAATGTGCACATAGAGATATGTTCTTCATGCTTAAGAGATTTAATTTTGTGATTCATTCCCATAGAGTTGATATCTGAATCCATAGACAAGATAAGTGTATTTGGAAGCATACTGATGCAAAAACAATATTGAGCTGTGGCAATATAAGGGGATTTTTTTTGGAGACCTGAAATGACAAGAACGCACACAAACACTGTGATATAAAGACTGAAATGTCTCTCCCTGGCTCTAAGATTCTAGATCTTAGTGGTTTTATCAGGCTGCCCATTCACACTTGTAAATCCTATGTAGGGTGGGTGATGGAATTGGAGACCACTGTATAGATTTGATTCAACTAAAGTCTGCAGGGCTCCTTACCATGAGGGATAGTGAGATAATTATCTGCCTCTGCCCTCAATCTGGGTGGAGAGGAAAAAAGGGAAAACATCTACCCTTATACTTTCTCACTACCAATCCACATTATCAGAGCTTGGGGGCAAGAACTGCAACCTGTTCCCCTACAATTTCAAGCAAATGATAAAAATATAAAGTGGTTCCATAGATAGTACTTCTCTTTGTGGAAGAACTTCTTGCAATGTCTAACTTTGATAATGTTTCCTTCTCCACTTTTCCTTTATTATTATTAGTTTTGAGTGCTGAGCTCTTTTAATATTCCTTATTCTGAATAATCTTTCTCCTGCCTTATTCATCATTATCTCTCAGGCCCAGCCATCTGTCTGTCCTGTGGGGGGCTTATATTCGAAACGCATATTTTCAACTACTCTATGCATATAAATATTCCCAAACATCTATTTATATCTTTATGTCTAGTTTGTGTTTCTGGTTCTCTCTAAAAGCACTATGCCCTGACGTCTACAGCACATCTCTCATTAGTTGTCTAGCCATTACACAGGGAAAATTAAGGACTTTGATGGTGAACATTTCTTTTTTTTTAAAAACATCTTTATTGAAATATAATTGCTTACAATAGTGTGTTAGCTTCTGCTTTATAACAAAGTGAATCAGTTATACATATACAATACGTTCCCATTTCTCTTCCCTCTTGCATCTCCCTCCCTCCCACCCTCCCCATCCCACCCCTCTAGGTGGTCACAAAGCACCGAGCTGATCTCCTTGTGCTATGCGGCTGCTTCCCACTAGCTATCTATTTTACATTTGGTAGGGTATATATGTCCATGACACTCTCTTACCCTGTCACATCTCACCCCACCCCCTCCCCATATCCTCAAGTCCATTCTCTAGTAGGTCTGTGTCTTTATTCCCGTCTTGCCACTAGGTTCTTCATGGCCTTTTTTTTTTTTTTTTCCTTAGATTCCGTATATATGTGTTAGCATACTGTATTTGTTTTTCTCTTTCTGACTTACTTCACTCTGTATGACAGACTATAACTCCATCCACCTCATTACAAATACCTCCATTTAATTTCTTTTTATGGCTGAGTAATATTCTGTTGTATATATGTGCCACATCTTCTTTATCCATTCATCTCTCGAGGGACATTTAGGTTGCTTCCATGTCCTGACTATTGTAAATAGAGCTGCAATGAACATTTTGGTACATGACTCTTTTTGACCTATGGTTTTCTCAGGGTATATGCCCAGTAGTGGGATTGCTGGGTCGTATGGTAGTTCTATTTTTAGTTTCTTAGGGAACTTCCATACTGTTCTCCATAATGGCTGTATCAATTTACATTCCCACCAACAGTGCAAGAGTGTTCCCTTTCCTCCACACCCTCTCCAGCATTTATTGTTTCTAGATTTTTTGATGACGGCCATTCTGACCGGTGTGAGATGATATCTCATTGTAGTTTTGATTTGCATTTCTGTAATGATTAATGATGTTGAGCATTCTTTCATGTGTCTGTAGGCCATCTGTATATCTTCTTTGGAGAAATGTCTATTTAGGTCTTCTGCCCATTTTTGGATTGGGTTGTTTGTTTTTTTGTTATTGAGCTGCATGAGCTGCTTGTAAATCTTGGAGATTAATCCTTTGTCAGTTGCTTCATTTGCAAATATTTTCTCCCATTCTGATGGTTGTCTTTTGGTCTTGTTTATGGTTTCCTTTGCTGTGCAAAAGCTTTTAAGTTTCATTAGGTCCCATTTGTTTATTTGTGTTCTTATTTCCATTTCTCTGGGAGCTGGGTCAAAAAGAATCTTGCTGTGATGTATGTCATAGAGTGTTCTGCCTATGTTTTCCTCTAAGAGTTTGATAGTGTCTGCCCTTACACTTAGGTCTTTAATCCATTTTGAATTTATTTTTGTTCATGGTGTCAGGGAGTGTTCTAATTTCATACTTTTACATGTACCTGTCCAATTTTCCCAGCACCACTTATTGAAGAGGCTGTCTTTTCTCCACTGTATATGCTTGCCTCCTTTATCAAAGATAAGGTGACCATATGTGCGTGGGTTTATCTCTGGGCTTTCTATCCTGTTCCATTGATCTATATTTCTGTTTTTGTGCCAGTACCAAACTGTCTTTATTACTGAAGCTTTGTAATATAGTCTGAAGTCAGGGAGCCTGATTCCCCCAGCTCCATTTTTCGTTCTCAAGATTGCTTTGGCTATTCGGGGTCTTTTGTGTTTCCATACAAATTGTGAAATTTTTTGTTCTAGTTCTGTGAAAAATGCCAGTGGTAGTTTGATAGGGATTGCATTGAATCTGTAGATTGCTTTGGGTAGTAGAGTCATTTTCACAATGTTGATTCTTTCAATCCAGGAACATGGTATATCTCTCCATCTATATATATCATCTTTAATTTCTTTCACCAGTGTCTTATAATTTTCTGCATACAGGTCTTTTGTCTCCTTAGGTAGGTTTATTCCTAGATATTTTATTCTTTTTGTTACAATGGTAAACGGGAGTGTTTTCTTAATTTCACTTTCAGATTTTTCGTCATTAGTGTATAGAAATGCAAGAGATTTCTGTGCATTAATTTTGTATCCTGCTACTTTACCAAATTCATTGATTAGCTCTAGGAGTTTTCTGGTAGCATCTTTAGGATTCTCTATGAATAGTATCATGTCATCTGCAAATAGTGACAGCTTTACTTCTTCTTTTCCGATTTGGATTCCTTTTATTTCTTTGTCTTCTCTGATTGCTGTGGCTAACACTTCCAAAACTATGTTGAATAATAGTGGTGAGAGTGGGCAACCTTGTCTTGTTCCTGATCTTAGTGGAAATGGTTTCAGTTTTTCACCATTGAGGACAATGTTGGCTGTGGGTTTGTCATATATGGCCTTTATTATGTTGAGGAAAGTTCCCTCTATGCCTACTTTCTGCAGGGCTTTTATCATAAATGGGGGTTGAATTTTGTCGAAAGCTTTCTCTGCATCTATTGAGATGATCGTATGGTTTTTCTCCTTCAATTTGTTAATATGGTGTATCACATTGATTGATTTGCATATATTGAAGAATCCTTGCATTCCTGGGATAAACCCCACTTGATCATGGTGTATGATCCTTTTAATGTGCTGTTGGATTCTGTTTGCTAGTATTTTGTTGAGGATTTTTGCATCTGTGTTCATCAGTGATATTGGCCTGTAGTTTTCTTTCTTTGTGACATCTTTGTCTGGTTTTGGTATCAGGGTGATGGTGGCCTCGTAGAATGATTTTGGGAGTGTTCCTCCCTCTGCAATATTTTGGAAGAGTTTGAGAAGGATAGGTGTTAGCTCTTCTCTAAATGTTTGATAGAATTCGCCTGTGAAGCCATCTGGTCCTGGGCTTTTGTTTGTTTAAGGTTTTTAATCACAGTTTCAATATCAGTGCTTGTGATTGGTCTGTTCATATTTTCTATTTCTTCCCGGTTCAGTCTTGGCAGTTTGTGCATTTCTAAGAATCTGTCCTTTTCTTCCAGGTTGTCCATTTTATTGGCATAGAGTTGCTTGTAGTAATCTCTCATGATCGTTTGTATTTCTGCAGTGTCAGTGGTTACTTCTCCTTTTTCATTTCTAATTCTATTGATTTGAGTCTTCTCCCTTTTTCTCTTGATGAGTCTGGCTAATGGTTTATCAATTTTGTTTATCTTCTCAAAGAACCAGCTTTTAGTTTCATTGATTTTTGCTATTGTTTCCTTCATTTCTTTTTCATTTATTTCTGACCTAATCTTTATGATTTCTTTCCTTCTGCTGGCTTTGGGGTTTTTTTGTTCTTCTTTCTCTAATTGCTTTAGGTGCAAGGTTAGGTTGTTTATTCGAGATGTTTCCTGTTTCTTGAGGTAGGCTTGTATTCCTATAAACTTCCCTCTTAGAAGTGCTTTTGCTGCATCCCATAGGTTTTGGGTCGTCGTATCTCCATTGTCATTTGTTTCTAGGTATTTTTTGATTTCCCCTTTGATTTCTTCAGTGATCACTTCGTTATTAAGTAGTGTATTGTGTAGCCTCCATGTGTTTGTATTTTTTACAGATCTTTTCCTGTAATTGGTATCTAGTCTCATAGCGTTGTGGTCAGAAAAGATACTTGATATGATTTCACATTTCTTAAATTTACCAAGGCTTGATTTGTGACCCAAGATATGATCTATCCTGGAAAATGTTCCATGTGCACTTGAGAAAAATGTGTATTCTGTTGTTTTTGGGTGGAATGTCCTATAAATATCAATTACGTCCATCTTGTTTAATGTATCATTTAAAGCTTGTGTTTCCTTATTTATTTTCCTTTTGGATGATCTGTCCATTGGTGAAAGTGGGGTGTTAAAGTCCCCTACTATGATTGTGTTGCTGTCGATTTCCCCTTTTATGGCTGTTAGTATTTGCCTTATGTATTGAGGTGCTCCTATGTTGGGTGCATAAATATTTACAATTGTTACACCTTCCTCTTGGATCGATCCCTTGATGATTATATAGTGTCCTTCTTTGTCTCTTGTAATAGTCTTTATTTTAAAGTCTATTTTGTCTGATATGAGAATTGCTACTCCAGCTTTCTTTTGATTTCCATTTGCATGGAATATCTTTTTCCATCCCCTCACTTTCAGTCTGTATGTGTCTCTAGGTCTGAAGTGGGTCTCTTGTAGACAGCATATATATGGGTCTTGTTTTTGTATCCATTCAGCCAGCCTGTGTCTTTTGGTGGGAGCATTTAATCCTTTTACATTCAAGGTAATTATCGATATGTATGTTCCTATTCCCATTTTCTTAAATGTTTTGGGTTTGTTATTGTAGGTGTTTTCCTTCTCTTGTGTTTCTTGCCTAGAGAAGTTCCTTTAGCATCTGTTGTAAAGTTGGTTTGGTGGTGCTGAACTCTCTCAGCTTTTGCTTGTCTGTAAAGGTTTTAATTTCTCCATCGAATCTGAATGAGATCCTTGCTGGGTAGAGTAATCTTGGTTGTAGGTTTTTCTCCTTCATCACTTTAAGTATATCCTGGCACTCCCTTCTGGCTTGCAGAGTTTCTGCTGAAAGATCAGATGTTAACCTTATGGGGATTCCCTTGTGTGTTATTTGTTGTTTTTCCCTTGCTGCTTTTAATATGTTTTCCTTATATTTAATTTTTGACAGTTTGATTAATATGTGTCTTGGCGTGTTTCTCCTTGGGTTTATCCTGTATGGGACTCTCTGTGCTTCCTGGACTTCATTAACTATTTCCTTTCCCATATTAGGGAAGTTTTCAACTATAATCTCTTCAAATATTTTCTCAGTCCCTTTCTTTTTCTCTTCTTCTTCTGGGACCCCTATAATTCGAATGTTGGTGCGTTTAATGTTGTCCCAGAGGTCTCTGAGACTGTCCTCAGTTCTTTTCATTCTTTTTTCTTTATCCTGCTCTGCAGTAGTTATTTCCACCATTTTATCTTCCAGGTCACTTATCCTTTCTTCTGCCTCAGTTATTCTGCTATTGATCCCATCTAGAGTATTTTTAATTTCATTTATTGTGTTTTTCATCGTTGCTTGGTTCCTCTTTAGTTCTTCTACGTCCTTGTTAAATGTTTCTTGCATTTTGTCTATTCTATTTCCCAGATTTTGGATCATCCTTACTATCATTATTCTGATTTCTTTTTCAGGTAGACTACCTATTTCCTCTTCATTTGTTAAGTCTGGTGTGTTTTGACCCTGCTCCTTCATCTGCTGTGTGTTTTTCTGTCGTCTCATTTTGCTTATCTTACTGTGTTTGGGGTCTCCTTTTCACAGGCTGCAGGTTCGTCGTTCCTGTTGTTTTTGGTATCTGTCCCCAGTGGCTAAGGTTGGTTCAGTGGGTTGTGTAGGCTTCCTGGTGGAGGGAACTAGTGCCTGAGTTCTGGTGGATGAGGCTGGATCTTGTCTTTCTGGTGGGCACGTCCACGTCTGGTGGTGTATTTTGGGGTGTCTGTGGCCTTATTATGATTTTAGGCAGCCTCTCTGCTAATGGATGGGGCTGTATTCCTGTCTTGCTAGTTGTTTGGCATAGGGTATTCAGCACTGTAGCTTGCTGGTCATTGAGTGATGCTGGGTCTTGATGTTGAGATGGAGATCTCTGAGAGATTTTTGCCGTTTGGTATTACGTGGAGCTGGGAGGTCTCTTGTGGACCAGTGTCCTGAAGTTGGCTCTCCCACCTCAGTGGTACGGCCCTGATGCCTGGCTGGAGCACCAAGAGCCTTTCATCCACACGGCTCAGAGTAAAAGGGAGAAAAAAAGAAAGAAAGAAAGAAAGAAGCTATAATATAGTGAAGTAAAATAAAGATATTATAAAGCAAAGCTATACAGAGAAAATCTCACCCAGAAGCATATACATATACACTCAGAAAAAAAGGAAAAGGGGAAAAGTTAATATATCCTGCCCCCAAAGTCCACCTCCTGAATTTGGGATGATTCGTTGTCTATTCAGGTATTCAACAGATGCATCACATCAAGTTGTTTGTGGAGTTTTAATCCGCTGCTTCTGAGGCTGCTGGGAGAGATTTCCCCTTCTCTTCTCTGTTCGCACAGCTCCTGGGGATCAGCTTTGGATTTAGACCCGCCTCTGCGTGTAGGTCGCCTGAGGGCGTCTGTTCCTCACCCAGACAGGACGGGGTTAAAGGAGCAGCTGCTTCGGGGTCTCTGGCTCACTCAGGCCGGGGCGGGGGGAGCGGTACGGAGGAGGCGGGGCGAGCCTGCGGCGCCGAGGCGTCGTGACGTTGCACCAGCCTGAGGCACGCCGTTTGTTCTCCCGGGGAAGTTGTCCCCGGATCACGGGACCCTGGCCTTGGCGGGCTGCACCGGCTCCCGGGAGGGGTGGTGTGGAGAATGACCTGGGCTCGCACACAGGATTCTTGCTGGCGGCAGCAGCAGCCCCAGCGTCTCATGCCCGTCTCTGGGGTCCGCGCTGGTAGCCGCGGCTCGCGCCAGTCTCTGGAGTTCGTTTAGGTGGCGCTCTGAATCCCCTCTCCTTGCACGCCGCGAAACAAAGAGGCAAGAAAAAGTCTCTTGCCTCTTCGGCAGCTGCAGACTTTTTCCCGGACTCCCTCCTGGCTAGCTGTGGTGCACTAACCCCTTCAGGCTGTGTTCACGCCGCCAGCCCCAGTCCTCTCCCTGCGATCCGACCGAAGCTGAGCCTCAGCTCCCAGCCCCGCCCGCCCCCGGGGGAGCAGACAAGCCTCTCGGGCTGGTGAGTGCTGCTCGGCGCCGAGCCTCCGTGCGGGAATCTCTCCGCGTTGCCCTCCACACCCCTGTGGCTGCGCTCTCCTCCACGGCTTTGAAGCTTCCCCCCTCTGCCACCCGCAGTCTCTGCCCGCGAAGGGGCTCCTAGTGTGTGGACAACTTTCCTCCTTCACGGCTCCCTCCCACTGGTGCAGGTCCTGTCCCTATTCTTTTGTCTCTGTTATTTCTTTTTTCTTTTGCCCTACCCAGGTACGTGGGGAGTTTTCTTGCCTTTTGGGAGGTCTGAGATCTTCTGCCAGCGTTCAGTGGATGTTCTGTAGGAGCACTTCCACGTGTAGATGTATTTCTACTGTATCTGTGGGAAGGCAGGTGATCTCCGCGTCTTACTCTTCCGCCGTCTTCTCTCCTCCCCCGGTGAACATTTCTTATTGCTCTTACTGCTATTGAGATTTCTGCAAGGCAAAATATATTATCAGGGAGACAATATGTTGCTGAAAAGGAAAACCTCTGGAGTCACAGAATTCTTTGGTTTCAATCTTGCCTCTGTTATTTATATGTGAGAGTTCAGATCTTTTAAGCTTTATATTCTGAGCCTTAGTTTCCTCATTTGTAAACTGAGGATAATTGATCCTACTTCACCTGTTGTGAGTACCAAATCAAATAATTCACAGAAAATCACTAGGTACCTAGTATATAGCAGGCTTTCGATAAAAGTTAGATCCCTTCCCACTAGTTTGTGTTTTCAGTTAGATTTTCACTACAAGGCAACCAGCTGATTCTATTAGGATTTTCAAATCATCCTCTTTGCAAACTTTGATTCCAAGTTTTTGAGTTTGGATTTTAAGGCAATTCAGTATATGTATTAAGATTAATACTTTTTATTCAGTAGTAATGTGTATATCCTCCTTTAATTGGATGGAAATATTAATTATTTTAAAATAATTTAATACATATTTTTAGCCTCTATACTTTTTACATTTAACCTCTGTATATTGTACTTTTAATTTGGGGAAAAGTTTTCTTTGACAATCATATTTTTCTTCATTCACTTCCTTTAAAAATGTAGTTCAAAACTGACTATTTCGTGAAATTCTCTTTGTTGTAAAAACTAAATTCCATCCTCTGACACAAAATAATTATGTATTTATTATATGCTGGAAAACGCACAACCTTAGTGTGCACTGATCTATGTTTAAATCCTTAAGAAGTCCCCCCATTATGTTAACAGTGTGTGTGTGTGTGTAGGTCAAAACTGAAACAAATCTTGGGAAAGTCTTTTAGAAATGTGATTTGAGTTACAATAGAGATTCCTTAATGCTTTTTTTTTAAAAAACATCTTTATTGGAGTACAATTGCTTTACAATGGTGTGTTAGTTTCTGCTGTATAACAAAGTGAATCAGCTATACATATACACATATCCCCATTTTTCCTCCCTCTTGTGTTTCCCTCCCTCCCTCCCTCCCTATCACACCGCTCTAGTGGTCACAAAACACTGACCTGATCTCCCTGTGCTATGCAGCTGCTTCCCAGTAGCTATCTATTTTACATTTGGTAGTGTATATATGTCCATGCCACTCTCTCACTTAGTCCCAGCTTACCCTTCCCCCTCCCCGTGTCCTCAAGTCCATTCTCTACATCTGTGTCTTTATTCCTGTCCTGCCCCTAGGTTCTTCAGAACTTTTTTTTTTTTTAGATTCCATATATATATGTTTTGGCATATGGTATTTGTTTTTCCCTTTCTAACTTACTTCACTCTGTATGACAGGCTCTAGGTCCATCCACCTCACTGCAAATAACTCAATTTCGTTTCTCTTTATGGCTGAGTAATATTACATTGTATATATGTGCCACATCTTCTTTATACATTCATTGTCGATGGACACGTAGGTTGCTTCCATGTCCTGGCTGTTGTAAATAGTGCTGTAGTGAACATTGTGGTACATGACTCTTTTTGAATTATGCTTTTCTCAGGGTATATGCCCAGTAGTGGGGTTGCTGGGTCATATGGTAATTCTATTTATAGTTTCTTAAAGACCCTCCATACTGTTCTCCATAGTGGCTGTATCAATTTGCATTCCCACCAGCAGTGCAAGAGGGTTCCCTTTTCTCCACACCCTCTCCAGCATTTAGTGTTTGTAAATTTTTTGATGAAGGCCATTCTGAGCGGTGTGAGATGATATCACTTTGCAGTTTTGATTTGCATTTCTCTAATGATCAGTGATATTGAGCATCCTTTCATCTGTTTGTTGGCAATCTGTATATCTTCTTTGGAGAAATCTCTATTTAGGCCTTCTGCCCATTTTTGGACGGGGTTGTTTGTTTTTTTGATATTGAGCTGCAAGAGCTGCTTGTATATTTTAGAGATTAATCGTTTGTCAGCTGCTTCGTTTGCAAATATTTTCTCCCATTCTGAGGGTTGTCTTTTCTTCTTGTTTATGGTTTCCTTTGCTGTGCAAAAGGCTTTTACGTTTCATTAGGTCCCATTTGTTTATTTTTGTTTTCTTTTCCATTTCTCTAGGAGGTGGGTCAAAAAGGATCTTGCTGTGATTTATGTCATAGAGTGTTCTGCCTATGTTTTCCTCTAAGAGTTCTATAGCTTCTGGCCTTACATTTAGGTCTTTAATCCATTTTGAGTTTATTTCTGTATATGGTGTTAGGGAGTGTTCTAATTTCATTCTTTTACATGTAGCTATCCAGTTTTCCCAGCACCACTTATTGAAGAGGCTGTCTTTTCTCCATTGTATACTCTTGCCTCCTTTATCAATGAGAAGGTGACCATATGTGTGTGGGTTTATCTCTGAGCTCTCTATCCTGTTCCATTGACTTATATTTCTGTGTTTGAGCCAGTAGCATACTGTCTTGATTACTGTAGCTTTGTAAGATAATCTGAAGTCAGGGAGCCTGATACCTCCAGCTCCGCTTTTCTTTCTCAAGATTGCTTTGGCTATGCGGGGTCTTTTGTGTTTCCATACGAATTGTGAAATTTTTTGTTCTAGTTCTGTGAAAAATGCCACTGGTAGTTTGATAGGGATTGCATTGATTCTGTAGATTGTTTTGGGTAGTATAGTCATTTTCACAATGTTTGTTCTTCCAATCCAAGAACGTGGTATATCTCTCCATCTGTTTGTATCATCTTTAATTTCTTTCATCAGTGTCTTATACTTTTCTGCATACAGTTCTTTTGTCTCCTTTGGTAGGTTTATTCCTACGTATTTCATTCTTTTTGCTGCAGTGGTAAATGGGAGTGTTTTGTTAATTTTACCTTCAGATTTTTCATCATTAGTGTATAGGAATGCAAGAGATTTCTGTGCATTAATTTTGTATCGTGCTACTTTACCAAATTCATTGATTAGCTCTAGTAGTTTTCTGGTAGCATCTATAGGATTCTCTATGTATAGTATCATGTCATCTGCAAGCAGTGACAGCTTTACTTCTTTTCTAATTTAGATTCCTTTTATTTCTTTTTCTTCTCTGATTGCTGTGGCTAAAACTTCCAAAACTATGTTGAATAATAGTGGTGAGAGTGGGCAACCTTGTCTTGTTCCTGATCTTAGAGGAAATGGTTTTAGTTTTTCACCATTGAGAACGATGTTGGCTGTGGGTTTGTCATATATGGCCTTTATATGTTGATGTAAGTTCCCTTTATGCCTACTTTCTGAAGGGTTTTTAAATGGGTGTTGAATTTTGTCAGAAGCTTTTTCTGCATCTTTTGAGGTTATCATATGGTTTTTATCCTTTAGTTTGTTAATATGGTGTATCACATTGATTGATTTGTGTATATTGAAGAATCCTTCCATTCCTGATATAAACCCCACTTGATTGTGTTGTATGATCCCCTTAATGTGCTGTTGGATTCTGTTTGCTAGTATTTTGTTGAGAATTATTGCATCTATGTTCATCAGTGATATTGGCATGTAGTTTTCTTTTTTTGTGACATCTTTGTCTGGTTTTGGTATCAGGGTGAAAGTGGCCTCGTAGAATAAGTTTGGGTGTGTTCCTCCCTCTGCTATATTTTCGAAGAGTTTGAGAAAGATAGGTGTTAGCTTTTCTCTAAATGGTTGATAGAATTCGCCTGTGAAGCCATCTGGTCCTGGACTTTTGTTTCTAGGAAGATTTTTAGTCACAGTTTCAATTTCAGTGCTTGCGATTGGTCTGTTTATATTTTCTATTTCTTCCGGGTTCAGTCTCAGAAGGTTGTTCTTTTTTGAGAATTTGCCCATTTCTTCCAGGTTGTCCATTTTATTAGCATATAGTTGCTTGTAGTAATCTCTCATGATCCTTTGTATTTCTGCAGTGTCGGTTTTTACGTCTTCTTTTTCATTTCTAATTCCATTGATTTGAGTCTTCTTCCTTTTTTTCTTGATGAGTCTTGCTAATGGTTTATCAATTTTGGTTATCCTCTCAAAGAACCAGCTTTCAGTTTTAATGATCTTTGCTATTGTTTCCTTCCTTTCTTTTTCATTTATTTCTGATCTGATCTTTATGGATTCTTTCCTTCTGTTAACTTTGGAGTTTGTTCTTCTTTCTCTAATTGCTTTAGGTGTAAGGTTAGGTTGTTTATTTGAGATGTTTCTTGTTTCTTCAGGTAGGATTGTATTGCTATAAACTTCCCTCTTAGAAGTGCTTTTGCTGCATCCCATAGGTTTTGGATCGTCGTTTTGTCATTGTCATTTGTTTCTAGGTATTTTTAAATTTCCCCTTTGATTTCTTCAATGATCTCTTGGTTATTAAGTAGTGTATTGTTTAGCCTCCATGTGTTTGTATTTTTTACAGATTTTTTCCTCTAATTGATATCTCACCTCATAGTGTTGTGGTCAGAAAAGGTACTTGATAAGATTTGAATTTTCTTAAATTTACCAAGGCTTGATTTGTGACCCAAGGTATGATCTATCCTGGAGAATGTTCCGTGAGCACTTGAGAAGAAAGTGTACTGTTGTTTTTGGTTGAATGTCCTATAAATATCAGTTAAGTCCATCTTATGTAATGTGGCATTTAAAGCTTGTGTTTCCTTACTTATTGTCATTTTGGATGATCTGTCCATTGGTGAAAATGGGGTGTTAAAGTCCCCTACTATGATTGTGTTACTGTCAATTTCCCCTTTTATGGCTGTTAGCATTTGCCTTATGTATTGAGGTGCTCCTATGTTGGGTGCGTAAATATTTACAATTGTTTTATCTTCTTCTTGCATTGATCCCTTGATCATTATGTAGTGTCCTTCTTTGTCTCTTGTAATGGTCTTTGTTTTAAAGTCTATTTTGTCTGATATGAGAATTGCTACTCCAGCTTTCTTTTGATTTCTATTTGCATGGAATATCTTTTTCTGTCCCCTCACTTTCAGTTTGTATGTGTCTCTAGGTCTGAAGAGTGTCTCTTGTAGACAGCATATATATGGGTCTTGTTTTTGTATCCATTCATGCAGTCTATGTCGTTTGGTGGGAGCATTTAATCCATTTACATTTAAGGTAATTATCAATATGTATGTTCCTATTACCATTTTTTAAATTGTTTTGGGTTTGTTATTGTAGGTCTTTTCCTTCTCTTGTGTTTCCTGCCTAGAGAAGTTCCTTTAGCGTCTGTTGTAAAGCTGGTTTGGTGGTGCTGAATTCTCTCAGCTTTTGCTTGTCTGTAAAGGTTTTGATTTCCTCGTCGAATCTGAATGAGATCCTTGCTGGGTAGAGTAATCTTGGTTGTAGGTTTTTCCCTTTCATCACTTTAACTATGTCCTGCCACTCCCTTCTGGCTTGCAGAGTTTCTGCTGAAAGATCAGCTGTTAACCTTATGGGGATTCCCTTGTATGTTATTTGTTGTTTTTCCCTTGCTGCTTTTAATATTTTTTCTTTGTATTTAACTTTGGATAGTTTGAATAATATGTGTCTTGGCGTGTTTCTCCTTGGATTTATCCTGTATGGGACTCACTGTGCTTCCTGGACTTGATTGACTATTTCCTTTCCCATATTAGGGAAGTTTTCAACTATAATCTCTTCCAATATTTTCTCAGTGCCTTTCTTGTTCTCTTCTTCTTCTGGGACCCCTGTTATTCGAACGTTGGTGCATTTAATGCTGTCCCACAGATCTCTGAGACTGTCCTCAATTTTTATTCTTTTTTCTTTATTCTGCTCTGTGGTAGTTATTTCCACTATATTATCTTCCAAGTCACTTATCTGCTCTTCTACCTCAGTTATTCTGCTATTGATTCCTTCTAGAGAAAATTTAATTTCATTCATTGTGTTGTTCATCATTGTTTGTTTGCTCTTTAGTTCTGCTAGGTCCTTGTTAAGCGTTTCTTGTATTTTCTCCATTCTATTTCCAAGACTGTGAATCATCTTTACTATGATTACTCTGAATTCTTTTTCAGGTAGACTGCCTATTTCCTCTTCATTTGTTTGGTCTTATGGGTTTTTACCTTTCTCCTTCTTCTGCTGTGTATTTCTCTGTCTTCTCATTTTGCTTAACTTACTGTATATGGGGTCTCCTTTTCGCAGGCTGCAAGTTCGTAGTGCCTGTTGTTTTTGATATCTGCCCCCAGTGGGTAAGGTTTGTTCAGTGGCTTGTGTAGGCTTCCTGGTGGAGGGGACTGGTGCCTGTGTTTTGTTGGGTTAGGCTGGATCGTGTCTTTCTGGTGGGCAGGACCATGTCCGGTGGTGTGTTTTGGGATGTCTGTGAACTTATTATGATTTTAGGCAGCCTGTCTGCTAATGGGTGGTGTTGTGTTCCTGTCTTGCTAGTTGTTTGGTATGGGGTGTCCAGCACTGTAGCTTGCTAGTTGTTGAGTGGAGGTGGTTTTTAGCATTGAGATGGAGATCTCTGGGAGAGCTTTCACTGTTTGATATTATGGGGTCCGGGAAGTCTCTGGTGGACCAATGTCCTGAACTCTGCTCTCCCACCTCAGATGCTCAGGACTGACACCCGGCTGGAGCACCAAGACCCTGTTTGCCACTTTTGGGAAGTCTGAGGTCTTCTGCCAGCGTTCAGTAGGTGTTGTGTAGAAGTTGTTCCACATGTAGATGTATTTTTGATGTATTTGTGGGTAGGAACGTGATCTCCACATCTTACTCCTCCTCCATCTTGAAGGTCCCTCCCTTAATGCTTTTTATGTGCAATGATTTTGATCAAGTAATGTGATTTATGAAGGTAACTTTCTGTTATTTTTCTTGTGAATTTTCTATCAGCTTCCAATTTCTAATGCTGGCTTTTTCTGATAAGTGAACATCTATTGAAGAACATCAGCAATTTTGTACATGGAAATTGAAAAGAGAAAAAATTTGTTTGCCCCAGTGGGAAGTATCTTGCCATTCAATTGCTCTTTTATATTTTATTGTAAAGCAGTAATGGGGCAGGATATGTATTTGTTGTAGAGGAGGTTATGATTAATTTGTCTGATAAGTGAACCAGAGTTTCTCCTGTCAACCTCCATCTGCACAAGATAAAAGAGAAATATTATAGTTATTTCTTTTTCTTTTCCTTATAGGTTTCTCATTTTTATTTCAAAATGCTAATAAATGAAGTTTATGTCCCAACTTATTAGTGGCAGTTGATATTGCCAATATAGTGCAGGGAACTATGAACTATATTTCAATACAGTAAAAGCTGGTTAACAAACATCTGTTCAAAAATAATTTTTTTTAAGAAAAAATATAACCCATTTTCAATTTTAAGTTCCTAAATTATTTCCTATCTTGTAGTTTTATAGTGACTATAATTTGAAAGAGAGCCTAATGTTTCATATTTGTAGTGTGTTTTATGCCTGAATAAAAAATATACCCAATAATCCCACATAGATGCAGAGGACACTTATCTGATAATCATATTATTTGGAAGAAGGAAATCAGCCAGGATCATTTATTCATTCATTTACTCACTCATTTCGCGTTTACTATTTGATAGTGCTGGATAGAATGGTGAAAACCACAGACCTCACCCTACCTTCACAGAGACTACAGCCAATCATGTGTCACAGAGTTCAAGGATTTCTGCTCATGCCACATATACAATCTTTTCTCATAAGTGCTGTTAGCCACTGAGTCCCACATCTCATGTGAGCTTAATAGGCCCAGTGATCAAGCACTCTGGCTCACAGCTGATTAAAATAAGTAAATCAAACCTGAGTTCACCTGCTAAGTGGTAAAGACATTAACAAGAAATGAAAGCATTTTGACTGTGAGAGTGGATAGAAAAATTTTCCCCACATTACATTCCACTATTCAACTACAAAATAGCACATAATCTTATTCAACTCTTATTCACTTGCTTAACATTTATCAGTTATTATGTGACATATACTGTACATGGATTTGGATTTATAAAAAAAGAGGAGTAAAATATGGTCCCTAAATAAAAGGAACTCATAGTATTGTTTGTACATATGTGTATCCATGTTTTGTGTGTGTGTCTTTGGCAGGGAGGTGGGGATAGTTGGTATAGGTTTCAAGAGCTGAAATCAATCAGAGGGAATATAGTGCCAAGGGAGAACTTTTAACCAGAAGTTACTTCACAACTAGGGTTAAGCCTGAAATTGCTGTCAGAGAAGGTAGTGAAACTATTACAAAGATGGCATGATGACAGTATCCTTGAAAGGGCAGAATGTGGATAGAACCAGAGTAAAGATGGAAGACACTTATCCCACTGTGATAGCTGAAGGAAGGAAATGGACAAGGATCTGGGAACATGAGAATAGGTGAGGGAGTGTGAATGTTTGCATTATTGTTCAGCAAATAGTCACTATGTTTCCTGCCCTGCTGTAGGCAGAGTCTATTTACATACCTTATTGATTTGGGGTTTCCCCATATGACAGGAGCTTTCAACACTGGAGGCAGGACATGAGTTCCAAATGTAGGTCTTAAGATTTATAAAGTGTTTCTCCTCAACTCTCGGAGAACTTTCGACCTCCACTATGAAGATCATACCCCACATAGCTTCTGCCCCTCTAGCCTGAGCCCCAAAATAAAACAGATGGAGCAGAGTCCTCCAACCAACATGAACACCTGTGGAGATAAATAGTTTTTGAGAATAAATAAGAATTCACATTGAGAATAAATAGTTATTGTTGTATACCACTGAATTTTATGTAGCAATAGCTAAGTAATAAATTAATTGGTGGCTAAGAATGGGGATGACCTAGAATAGGTCACACTGGCTTTGAGACTGGCTAATAGATAACAAGGAAACTCTTATTGGAGACTGGATAATAGTGAGCTGTGGTATGTAATGGAAAAACATCTGGTAAAACATTTGCCTCTGGTAACTTGGAAGATAAAATAAATATCTAAGGAAACTGTAGTATTGGGCAAGAAAGTTTTCATAGCATAAATGGCTAGTTGCATTTGGTAAGATACTACAGGGGGAAAAAATGAGTCAAAGAGCTGTGTGGTTTTAAATCATACTTGGAAGGAATATAGAGAAACTAGAAATTGCAGGGTTGAAATCATAGGCATAAAACATTACGACATAAATTCAGGAAAAAAGACAAAAATCCAGAGCACTAGATAAGAATGTAACACCCTTTGTGAAGATCTCCAAGTGAATTAAACTTCATTTATTGAACTGGACAAAGAGCCACTAGAAAGCACAAGGGTGTGGTCCTGTAGAAGCCAGATAAGTAAAATCAACTATAATTATGTTTAAAGAGAAAGAGCAGCATGCCCAAACAGACAAACAAACAACAGCAAAAATCCAAATCCTTGTGGTTCTGCCTTTTGGCTGTTGGAATTCACTGGCATGAAACACATCAGAAATCCACAGCTTACAGAAACCTATATTAACAAAATCACTACCAGCGTAGAGCAAATGAGATAGTCTATCAATGTAAAAATACCTCAGAGCCACCACCTTTGTACAGACAAGAAGCAGTCTGAGAAAGCTGTTTATCCACCAAGCAGTACTGCTTCAAAAGTAGCTAAGGAGGATTAAAGATAAAGAAGGGCCTCCCAGAGGGTAGCACCAAGTGTGGTAGTGATCAATGGAGAATGGGTAGCCACTCTCAGGGAGCAAATCTGGAATTAAATCAAAGATAGGGGCATCTGGAAACATTTGCCTAGCAGGAATTAGGCTTCTTGTGGACTATTAACTATTAATTCTGCTTCTTATACTTCTCATTGTGGAATGAAAATATTTATTGTGGATATCCTTGCTTGTTTCACCATTGTAACTTAGGTAGGTGGAGAGTAAATGGCTTGTCTCTTTGGTTCATAAATCTTCAGGTCAAGAGAATCTGCACCTGGACATGATGCAGAGGATGAGATTCTTGTCTTACAGTCTGATACCATTGTGACAGATAAGTCTATTAGTGGTCTTAGAATAGGAGTACCTGTGTTTTGTGTGCAAGAGAACATGTGGAATATTTCTAAAGAAGAGGGTAAATTCTGATTGTTAGATGATTGTTCAGCAAATATTCACTCCTCCCTACTTCTCACTATGGGCACAGTATTTTTCTAAATACATTGGTTTTAGATTTGGCCATGAGACTTGCTTTGGTCAATGGAAATGGCAATGGAAATAACACAGTGCAAAATCCAAGAACAGACCTTAAGACGCATCACATCTTTCTGTGCACTCTCCTGGAGCTTCTGACCTCTGTGATGAGAAAACCATAGCACAGGTAACCCCTGCACTGCCAGCATAGACATATGGGACAGGGTAGTCCCAGCTGACCTATGCAGACTAAAGTAAAGCAATTCCAATTAATCCTGAGAGCCACTCTAGCTGACCTGTAGACCTATGAGCATGAGAATAAATGTTTACTGCTCCCAGCCACTGTGTTTTGGGGGTGTTTTGTTATGTAGCAGTAGCTGACTAATACAGGCAGGAAACTTAGTTCTGTGAGAAATAAAATACAAGGATATCTCCTGAGAGTAATAGGAAAAGCATGTGATAAGGACCATGATTAGATTATTGAATTATTTTAAAAGTGGTTATGAGAAATGGCAGAATAATAAGAAGCCGTATGGAAAAAGAATCTAGGGTGTTATTGGAAACAAGTTTTCTTCTTTTTGCCTAAAGTGAAAGGAGTCTGCCACATGCTTGTCAACTCACAAGTGAATTCTTCCTTTATCCTGTGTTCCCCTTCCCTTTTAGAGACCTCATGTTATTTTGCATTTCTTTACTCTTATAGATCTTCAAACTCTCCCTCTCATAATTAAAAGCCTACATAAATCTCCTTCAAAAATTTTTTTAAAAATCTATAAATATATGTATAAACAACAACAGGAACACACACAAAAAATTATTATTACCCTTTGAAGATAAACATAGATTACAAATCTTACGTCAAAAGATTTTCAAAAGAGCACTTCACACCCTTGAGATTTTGAATAAAGACACCTACAATTTTGGCAAAACCTAACTTTAAAAATGCCATTGTCATGATAGAAGGTATGTCACTCAGTAACAGAGATTCGTTGGTATTTATCAACCACCTCACACATTTTTCTTGTTATCTCAATTTTCCACGTAACTCTCACAATAAACCTACTAATATGTTAGTCTTACCATCCTTATCTTAAATTACAGCTTGTTAAGGTGATGGACAATATTAAATTCAGAAGTAAAATTCATCTATCTCTTACATTTCCACTTCCCCATTTCTAAGTAATACTTGGTGTGTTGCACGCCACTCCAGTCACCTTAATAAAAGTTGAAGATTCCTAAGCTCTTTCTAATCATCAAAGTGCCTATTTCCAGACTCCATTTATCTAGAATTCTCTATAGCATTAAATATTATTGACTCCTGTTTCCTCTTTCAAATATTCTTCATTGACTTCCATGACCGTTTATTGTTCAAGTCCTCTATATATCAGCTCTATATAATTTCTTCTGTGTACAAGTATTCCCCATGTCCTCATTCTTTAAGTTGATCCTATGGGTTTTTATTTTCCTTCTGATATGCTACTCTCTACCTTCTTTATCGTGGCAATCCATTCATTTGCATAGTTTTGATGCCAAAAACTGTAACTGTATTTCTGAGTTTTCCTTCCTTTCTGCACTTCAGCTCAAGTCTCCTCTTATTCTCAACTGTATTTAATTGCTTATTTATGATTTCATGAAGTAATATTTTGTATATTGTTTTCTGCTTATGTTGAAATCTTATATCCTTTAAAATGCTATATAAATTTATTAAGGGCAAATTTGTATTCTTCATGTTCTAATTCCCTCTGAACCTATTGTAGTGTTTGGGTATAAAAGATCAGTAAACATATTTGCATTCACTAGTGCATAATATATTTCTTTAAAAGACCCAGTGAGTCCATTTAGGGCCTGAACTGCCTCTTAAGATCCCTTGAGATCATTATTATCTTAAGACAAACAGTCTTGCTTATAATGGTGTCTCTGATGAACCGAGTGAAATTTAAATATTTAGTGTACTCAGTCAAGAAAGCAGAATATGTAGAAAATAAATCAGTCTGAATTGTTCAGATAAGCTAAGCTTTGATCTTAAGAAGATTAACATATGTTCTTGAATATTTATTTATTTTAGATGCTTTTAAAAATGGACTCAGATAATGTTGCTATACTAAAAGTACAATTTACCAAGTAGCTTCCAGTCTATTCTACATGCAGAGTTGTCAATAGCTCATTATCACAGATCTTTCTTGACTACTGAACAATTTCACAGCTTCTTCTCTAGATAGATTGCAGAGGTCTATTCTCTGCAATATATGTCATTTATTCTGAAGGAAAGTAAAGCACCAAGGATGCATTGTTTTCTAATCAAAAGCATCTTCCATAGCATTTGTTTATCTTGGACTCACTGCCCAGAGTAAAATTCATATACTGAGGCAACACGTCTTTTGGAGTTATAATTTCATTTTTAAGGTATATTATTCTTAAAGAAGTAAAAATACTAGATGGATGAAAATTTTTAAAAAACAATAAATAAATTTAAAAACAAACATACATGTTAAGGAAACTATATCCTAGAAGAGTGTGAAGCAACTTCACACAATCTGCAAGTGGATAGAGAAAATTGTTTTCAGCTATTTTTTATTACCACAAAGTCAAAACAAAGAAAAATATAGTGCAGGGCATTAGATTTTAGTACAGGGCATTAGATTTTACCCTGATCTATTCCCACTTCAGTTATAGTGAAAATTGTCATTTATTCACAATGTTAAGTTTAAGTTTTCTGGTTAATTTAGTTACCAGGAGGAATAAAGTATTTTTGTACATTTGTTTCAGACAATTCTGAATTGTGATGGACAATTCCTTGAACCTAGTCTTAGGGGGACAATCTGCTTATGATATATTGACATGCCAAGAGTTACCTTGGACACTTAGCTTCTTTGTTTTCATTATCCCACCTTATTTTTGCCCTTTAATATTTAACATCCAGCCCATCCTATGTTGCAGGTATTTTATACTGTACTTCTGACCCTCTCCCAGTACCCATGGCCACATGGAAGTGTTGCTGCCAGCTCAGTAATTATCGTCCTGCAACACAATTATTGATGTTTATAACTTTTGAACATGTCAACAGTTTGACCCAAAATATAAATGCAATAATGGTGATAGTTTACAGATATTATGGTTTAGTATCATGGACACCTTCTATAGATGGCAAATGTAATAGCAAAATGCTTGTGAGCTTAGCATGTCCTTGGTGGGAAGTGGACATTTCTTTCTGTCACGATTCATTAGTAAAGGGAGATGCTAACAGCAGAAGTTAGTACTTTTTTTGTTTGGGTTTTTTTTTTTTACTTTTTATTTTTTATTTTTTTTTGGTAGTCCATTCCTAGTCTTTGGGATTCAAATGTGACTCTGTTGCTTACTAGATGAAAGTCATCAGAAAAGTTACTTAATCTATATTGCCTCAGTTTTCTCACTTATAAAATAAGAATAATAAAGCTACTTATTTATAGGACACTTGAGAGTTAGATAGGACAATACATAGGAATTGTTCAGGACACTACCTATAACAGCTCCATTAACTAATTGTTGCAATTATTATATAATAAAGTGAGTTTGATATACATGATATTTAATATTGAATATTAGTGTCTTAGTAACACTAGCCAGTATAATTTGTTTCTTAGTCCATCTTAAATGAGTGGGAAAGTTGAATAGATTGAAATATGATATGGTTGGAGACTAATTTTTAAAAATTCCTCCTTGTCAGTGATGAAAATTAAAATCTTGCTCTATAGTACTCAATAATAAAGAAATTAGAAAATAACATTTGAAAAAATAGTGGATTGGGTTATCAGAACCAAGATGCTTTTCCTAGTTTTGCTCTTACTGGCCATGTTAGTTGTAACAAATTGAGGCTCTGCTTGTGTTATGACTAAGAGCTGAACAAACTGTCCTTCCCTCAGATAACAACGATATACTCTTCACAAAATACAACTGCCAGGAGGCTCTGAAAAGGGGACAAAAGCAGAAAGATTCTAGAGGGAATTTGAAACTTGGAAGAATGGACCAAAATAGGTGAGTTATTCATTTAGGGACAGTACCTAACTAACAGCTTTTTAATATTATATTGATAACAGTGACATTTTATTTTCATGTGGTTCCCCTGCCCCCTCCCCAGACAATGCCACTGAAGCTAGTTTGCTGGGGAAATATGTACATGAGAGCAAAACATAAGGGACCCCAGGTGAGGCTCCGTGCTGGGCTCCCTGCTTCTGAGGTATTTTGTGCACACATTGATGATTCTTTATAGGAGAAAGTATGTCCTACCACAGCCCCTACAGATGGGGAATAGAAATCCATGCCTGGCCTCTCTGGTCCCTTTGCTGTAAGATATGGCTGTGATTCATATCCTCATTTTAATGCTATTGCTATACTGTATTATTTTCCTTCATTTAACTGTAGATTAGGAAGCACCATCATTTCAGGTTCTGTGAAAACTTTTTAACAATTGAACCCTATTTATCTGCTATGGTTACTGCATGTGGTATGTTTACTGAGACACAGATATAAATATAATTTGATGAAGAAAATTATGATTGCAATGAATTAGTCATAGAACTACACTCAATTGATGAAAAATGTCAACTAACCACTTTATAGAAAAAGCCTTCCCTGTGAATTCAAATGTAGACAAAATAATTAAAATTTTGTCTTTTATTTTCTTCTGCTTTAATGTTAAGCTACATTATTGGTCATTGTTTTGGTCAGTGGGATATGAGAATGAATGATTACAGGTGTACACTATTTGCAAAATTATAATAGATACCTCAGTAACACTGCATTGACTTTTTGTAAAATGACCATTTATCAACCAACATAAACAACTTGTATTTTAGGATAGTAGCTGTCAATTTCTTTTTTAAAAATATACTTTTAATTATGCAGTAAAATGTATCATATCAAATATTGAAAGAACATAGACAAATTGATCTCCAAGATGCATTTGCAAAAGACCATTCATTTTGATGATAAAAAACCTTATAAAACATGATTTATAATTTGATATTTTGGTCAATTTTATTTTCTATTTCATCGTTATAGAATAAAATTAAGTAAATTATTACTGCATCTGATTAGTTTTTCTTTTCCTTTATGATGGCCCCTGGTAATATGTAAACACACAATAATGTGCCTATGTGACCAGCAAGGTAGAAAAACCCCAACTGAGGCTCCATTTTGGGCCCTCTGCTTCTGAGGAGTTTTGTGCACATGTTGATGAACACAAATTCTTTTCTCTGTAAGAATTTGTGTCCTTATAGAGGGAGGATAGTTGGCGCTTCCACACGACCTCTCCAGAGTTGGGATTCTTTGCTACTGAGACAGCCTTTGGCTTTGGTGCATTTCCTTATTTTAGTGGAGTTGCCTGGTCCTAAAATAAACTAGATTTGTCAGCATTGTCATGTTGGCTCTTGTGAGTTGTTTTAGACCCTGAAGTCTGTTTAACTATAACCATTACTGCAAAAACTTTTATTGTTTTTGGCCTGACAAATTGGAAAACAGTTTGAAGGATCCGCAGTCTCTTGAAGTTGAGGAGAGATTCCAATTCTGTATGTAAACTTTGTCTATATTCCTGCTGATCCCTGAACCACATACGTATGGGGCAGACAGTGAAGAGTACACCTTAGGAAATAAAGAACTGAGATTTGACCTGCTGCCTGAGGACTTGGCAGATTGAATCCAGCCAAGTTAAATACCTATGAAGCAATAACAGCTACAAAATTCAGTGTTATTCAAAGGAAAATGACAGAATTCTTATATAGAGTCTCCACAGTATAATACCACAATGAACAGGACACAATACAACAGAACACTGTATTTTATTCTACAAACAGAGAATCAGAAAAATGTGACCTATTTTTCAGAAGAAAAGAATAAATGTAGACCTACCTCCAGATGACCCAGATGTTGGAATTAGCAAACAAGGACTTTTAAACAACTATTAAAGCAGTGCTCATGCAGTGGAGAAAAACGTACTTGCAATGAATGAAAGAATGAAAAATAAGAGAGGCAATTTCATGAGAAAAATAGAAACTCTATTAAAAATCTAACTGAATTAACAGAACTGAAAAATATAATATTTGAAATAATTTGAACAAGTTTTTTTTACCCCTGAAACTGTTTATTCCTCTATAGAATCTACAGTCTACTTTACAATCTTGTTGCATATTGTAAACTCGTAATGGCTTACACAGAAAAGCACATTTTAGTTATATTTTACTTATAGATATAACCATAAGCACATAATAAATACTGGGAAATAATTAGAATCATATTAATAGGCTACCTTAAAGTATATCCATTTATTAGGTTGAAAATCCACATCTTATTTAAAACTATAATTTGGTGACATATGTATTTATATATTATTTATATATAAATATATATAGTATTTTTAATGAGGAACTAGGGAACTGACAAGGTGTAATATGAATAAATTTTTATCTACCTGTGTAATTCAAATAAATTACTTATTAGCAATGATGACTGTAATAAATTAAGAATATGGTATGTAGAAACAAACAACAGTTTTTCTGGTGAATCAGAGGGCCTTGCAATGTGATCAATCTTTGTTTTTTAAATAATTTATAAAGTGAATATCATATAACTGACAATAAACACAACCAATCTGTGGAGCTCATTCTCATATCACTAAAATGGATCCTGTTCTCTGCAGTAGGTTGACTTCACTTGTATTTAAATCAATGGTTTCATTTAGAACAGAAGCCCACTTTGAGAATTGTGGAATTTCTCTACTACAGAGATCTATAAATCCTGATGGGCCATAAAGACATAATGAACAACAAGGCAGTGTTCCAGGTATCGTATATCATATAACCTAAATATGCGTAACAATCAGAGAATTTCTGTCATTTAAAAAACCCAGTTGTTCTAATGTTTCCATATTACAGTTTGATTACCATACTGTCTTAGACATTACCTTCCTAAAAGTCATCATAGTCTACTCCCAGCAGTTCTGGCTGTGCATTTGTGATATTTAACTTTGCTGCAGGTACAGTTCTTTCTGGTTTAGTCTATTTCTCATGTTACAACTAGAGGCAATGCAATTCTCATTTTTATAAGGCAAATATCTCAAATTTTGTAGTAAAAATTAGGCAAATGAAATATAGGCGGTATAATCCTACTTAAATGTTTCAGGTAAATTTGCTTTTGCCAAAAAATTATTTTTAAATGCGTATTTGTATTACCTCTGTTAATTTAGCACAACATGCTTAAAACCATTGTAAGCAACATGTTTTTATTTAAACTGAACAAAGCACTTTGAACAAGTGAACATGTGCATTTAAAGTTCAGCGTTAGAAACTCTTTTAAATGTTCTCTGAAGGGTCAGTTTGTGGCAAAATATAACACATATTTAACACAGTGGTAGATCACCTCATGATGAACTGGGTCATTTGAAGCAATAAAACCTAGGGTATTGCTTTTTTTCTTTCCTTCACCAAAGAGCAGGACGAAGGTAGAATTGGGGAATTCAAAATGATGTAGTTTACTAAGACCTGTGGTGAAAATGACTGTGTTTTCATTGAGGAATTTTTTGTTTGTTTGTTTGTTTTGGTTGCTATTACTATCCCTTTCTTTTTCCCCACTTGCTTTCAAAGGATTTCTGTTTTCAACCAACTGCCAAGCAGGAGTTTCTACTTCAGTTAGTCCAGCTCACCACTTTTATTTATATGTTTTTTATCTTTTTAGGTACTCAGATCCCCCAAGGTTCATGCAGTCCTATGCCCATGTCCCTTTAATTGTGCAGTTTTGTTGGGTTTTTTTTGTCTTGCAAAAGAGTGAATAGTCCTTCTCAGGCTCTATGTAAATTCATTGTCATAAAAGTCAGTAAGATGGTTTTTAGGCTCTTTGCTTGTAAACCATAGGGCACAAATGCCCAGTTTTCAGGGAACTCAGAACTTTGTCTTTAAAAATTGATTTTTTTCCTCTTTTGCTAAAAGTGTAGGTCGGTTATAATCTGTTGATAGTGTTCATCCTATGTAGAAGACATACTCCTTCATATGTTAGCTGGCCATTGTTTTCAGCTGCCATGCTGGCCTGAAGATGAAATTATGTTGTATGCAGTGATGCACTATAAGGGAGAAAGAAAAAAGGAAAATATCAAATAGAAGAGTTGCCTACTCTCTTGACATTTTATCCAAAATAATTAAATCAAACAAAAGGAATGAAAACCTGAACTTATAATAGTACAGATATATGATGAATAACGTTTTGCAAAGCTAGCTAAAGCCTTCTTTCAAGTCTCTTCTTTATTTCCTTCAGATATTATCTGACTTATGTTTTACAGCAGCTGTTTTATTATACATGATAGCAAAGTGAGATTATTAATAGAGCAAAGTGGAGAGTACATATAATGAGTCTATGCTTCATCTAAGAAACTAGTGTTTTATCATGCATGAGAAAAGAAGCTCAGACATAACATCTCAGAATTGATACATTCAGGACTGATACAGCTTCTTTTATTTCTAAGAACCAAATCCTGTGGCAACACAATTGCTGAGTACTTGCATAAAATAATACAACCATTTTTCATTTATTAATGTGACCTGAACATGTGTTAATCTTATAATCTTAGCCTAATATATATTTTATATGTATATATATATATATATATATATATATATATATATATATATATACAATGCATATATGCTGTTTCCTAATATCAAATGACAAAATATATTTCATGCACAAAAGAAGTTCCTTTATTCATAACTATTCAGTTTTATCGTTATTTGTTTTGTTAAAACATAAGGAATATTTCTATTCTCATTTGGAGAATATATTTTAGAACTAGTCAAGTTGTGAACATCAGCAAGATGGCGGAATGGGAAGCTCCAGATGCTCTCTCTCTCCACAGACCACCAATTCAGCAGCTTCACAAGCATCAATTCCCTTTGTGTGAAATCCAGAAACTGGTTGAGAGATTCCTGTATGCTGGGCAAGTGAAAAAACACCCACATCGACTGGTAGGAAAAGCTGAGACTCAATCTTGTCATAAACTCCATCCCTGACACAGTACCATACGATCAGGAGGGAACCTCCAAATTGCAGTTCCTCCCTGAGGAGCAAAGGGTTTGGACCTCACACTACCGCCCCTGTTTTTCCAGCTGCTATTCAAAGGTCTGTCTTATAACTCTTGTACACTGTTGATGGAAATGTACATTCATACAGCCTTTATAGAAAACGGTATGGAGGTTCCTCAAAAAACTAAAAAAGGAACTGTTATATGATCCAACAATCCCACTTCTGACTATATATAAAAAGGAAATGAAAGCACTATCTTGAAGAGATATCTGCATTCCCATGTTTATTGCAGCATTATTCACAGTAGCCAAGATATAAAAACAACCTAAATGCCTGTCATTGGATGAATGAATAAAGAAAATGTGGCAGATAGATAGATAGATAGATAAAAAGAAAGAATGGAATATTATTCGGCCTTAAAAAAGAAGGAAATCCTGCCATTTGCAACAACATGGATGAACCTGGAGAACATTATGCTAAGTGAGATAAGCCAGACACAGAACGACAAATACTTCATGATCTCACTGATACGTGGAATCTAAAATGGTCTAACTCATTAAAGGATAATGAGACTAGAATGGTGCTGCCAGAAACTGAAGGAAGGGCAAAATAGGGAGATGCTTATCAAAGGATGCAAAGTATGAGTTATGCAACATGAATAAGTTCTGGAGCACTAATGTATTGTACACTTGAAATTTGCTAAGAGTGTAGATCTTAAGTATCTTGAAAGAAAGAAAGAGAGAAAGGGAGGAAGGAAGAAAGGGGGGGAAAGAAAATAACTATGTGAGGTGATGGATATATTAATTAGCTTGATTGTGGTAATTATTTTACAATGTATACTTATATCAAAATATCAAGTTGTAAACCTTAAATATATACAATTTTTATTTATCAAGTATATCTCAGTAAAGAGGAAAAAAAAGCAGTCAGTGTGTAAAGGTAATCAATATGCTCAATCTTTGTGAAAGAAATATTTATGATATTGGAATAAAAGTGTTTCCAATGGAAAACTGCATTCTTTATAACATACACTTCCAGTTTATCTGATCCTATAGGGATTCTGTGCCTTTCTTTGCTTTTAAGCTACTTTGCAACTTTGTAAATTGTAGATAAATGATAGCAATGCAAAATAATTCACGTTTATAGGTATGCAAAGAAATTTGTCATGTGGAGGTTCAATTTGGTTCCTTCCCAACTGAATTACAAGTCAGTTTCACACCTGTTTGCAAGCCCATTTCAATATTCCAGATCTATAAACATATTCCTTATATTCTTCTTTGGACCAGTTAACTTCTTACTCGTTCCTTCATTGATTAATGAGTTAATAAAATCTTTGCTATATGTTCATTTTATAAATAGATGTTACAATTCTCATTTGAAATTTCCTTTAAACTTAAGTTCCTAAATTATGTTTCCAAAATTATAAAGGAATTAGATATTTATACATTTGAAGGTATTAAAAAATATATTGTAAATCTCAGCAGTAAAGTGCTAATTACCAAAAGTATATCGAATAAGACTGGAAGCCAGAATTGGGAAGAGAGGAAGGGTGCTTAGGGATTTTCTTCTTCGGTTTGTTCAGATCTGTCTAGATGTTCACTATCAGGGAAGGGGAAATTAATACTTGTTCTCAAGTACAGGTCTGAAAGGTTTAGAGATCAAGAAAACAGTCATTTTGTTGTTGACCATAGCAATACCGATTTGTATGTAGTAGGCTGGAGACAAGACAACAAATCAAGAACTGCCACTAAAGAAAAGAACTAGTGCTAAAGAAAAACTTGAAATTGAAAGAATGTTGAATAAAGAGAGCGAGGATAGAGAAAATTAGAAAATGTACTACAAAGTTCAAATACCAATGGAGTGTAAAACATTTGATGAAGTGTTATTAAATTCATCACGACATCTGGACTTTAAGAAGCATTACCATCTTTGTACCTTTAACTTGTTTCATTTCAGTCTTCAAATATAAACCAAGCATAAGCAGTTTTACCGATATGAAAACATCAAACCATCCAAAGAAACATAAGTTCCATTTTGTTTAAAAGAAAAGAAAGGAAGTTTATCTTTTACTCAATAACTTCCCTTTCACTTTCAGGAAATAAGTGAGCATTGGACAATGGTCTAATCTTTATTTTCTATATCTGTGGTCTTCATTTTGGAGAGCAGCTATCCTTCCCAGAAGACATTCTCAAGGGTGACCAAAGATACAGTTTAAAAGAAAGACATTTTTAATTCCTCAACTTCCACTCATTAAAAAGTGATCTACTTGAGATTTCACTTGCTTGTTCCTGTAGGTTTTCCAAGTTCAATCCTCTTTTGCAAAATCCTTTCACTTGCATATCCCTTTACTCAAACTAAATTTTAGTATGTTGTATGTGTCCAGGACTAAGCACCTCAGGCCTCAAGAAAAGGTGCACTTTAAATTGCCCAAATCATCATATGTACCTCTCATTCTTGGCACATATTTTTTTTTTTTTGGTTAAGAATGAAGTGTGGCCTTAGACCAAATATTGTGAACTGTGTCAGGCTGTTCTCATTTAGATACAAACTATTATAAGCTATGCTTAATGTGAAAGATGGAAATACAAAGAATGGCCTAGGGACTCTTCTAAAGAAAATTTTATTTTTCTTTTCTCATATTGACACTTTTTTTTAGCTATCACATAGTACTTTAAAAAACTTTATTTTGTTTTAAAAATCCTACTTTCCTTAGACAGTTTTTAGTTTTGACTGACTTTTTAAAATAGGATGCTGATATTAGGATAAGTTGCTTTGTATTGAGAAAAAAATATATACATTTGGATATCTGGTTTCTGGTTTACAGTTGAATCTCAAAATTGCATATTTCTATTTGGTCTATGTATTAAATGACATTTTGGATGCCTTATTTTGTTCTCTACTCTGGATGAAACTTTTATTTCTAAGAGATGATGTTTCAACAGGAATACGTCCAGTATTTTAGGCTTAAATCCTAGTTATAGTTCTTCCCATCCCACCATTAAAATTCACGAAATAATACAGCAAAAGATAATAATAAGCTTCTATGTGGTGCTAGCATATGGGGAATTATTTTAACATCTATAAGACAAAAGAAAGTGAAAACAATTATTGTTCAATATAAATATTGATGCTTAAATCAAATATGCTAATCAAAGAGGTCTACAACATATTTCACTTCCCATCATATTCTGCAAAATTCAGAATTGTAAGGAACATAAAGATAAGAAAACTTCTACTTTAGAGGCACTGGTTTCACTGGTCCAGGTACCTCTACTGTCTGCACTTCATCCTTTACCAGCACCTGTCTACATCTATTTGTGGTCTGCAATGACCACAGAATATGGATAAGGAATTAGAAAATGGAAATAGTGGTTTGGTGGGAGATTTTGGAAGTTGTACACTTACCATTAAGACCAGGGTTAGAATAGGAGTAGTCCTGGTAATTAATATTGTTTTGGCCAAAAAGTTCATTCAGGTTTTTCTGTAACATCTTATGGAAAAACCTGAATGAACTTTTTGGCCAGCCCAATATTTCATGATGGGGACCTCAGTTACTGATATATTACATTATGCTAACTGAACAACAACGAAAAAAACACAGTTAATGAAAGTATGGAATAGTTTTTAAACTTGGAGAGCTAAATTAGAGGAATATTTGTAGGCAAATTGAACAAGAGTAATTATTTAAACCTATGCTCCTAAAATTTGAATGAGAATCTTGTATCACCCAAAGGATAGTGAGTAGGGACAAACATCTTTAAAAAAAAAATAGCCAGTCCGAAAAACTGTTGCCTTGAATGAGAATGGTTAAAGAGTTAGGAAATCCAACACAATGATATTAGAAATATCAAAAGAAATTCAAACATTATGGAAATGGATTATGGATGATTCATATGGCTAGGAGGAAAAGTGTATCGTTGACCCTCATTTTGAAGAGAAAATCAGCCTTCATATTTACCACATTTTACATTTACATATTTAAAAATGTAAAGTCTAAACCAAAAAGTATTCTTAATGCTTTATTTTCTTGAAGAACTATGGCAGGCTCAATTATAATCCCAGATATTTAACACTTGAACACCTTTAAAATATATATTACTAATACTAAATTGAAATAGCATTTTTAATATTTGCTCATTTATGACCAAAAGACTCACATTTCCCTTTGTTGCAGAGTATGAGAAGACTTCATATTCCCTACAGGAGCATTATGAGGTCCCTCTTTGCCTACCAACACCAAAGCAATTCTTAGAATAGATGTTAAGTTATACCTGTTTATAAAAGAAATTTTACAATTTTTATGGGTTAATCTGTAATTCAGTAAGATAAAGAAGGATATGGAAGAGGTATCTTGTGTGCCTACAACGTAGAAGCAGTACTACAGAAACAAAAATCATAGATATGAAAAACATGTTCTCCCTAATATAAACAAAAAGACAGTGAAATGAGGAACGTGGGGAAAAAAAGATAGTAGATACAAGGGACAGAGGGAGCCAAAGCTAAAATTCAAAATTTTGCTTCTGGAAATGGCAGATTAGCTTATGTCAAACCAACCTTCCTGCAGATAGTAATGATTAAATCTGTACAAAACATTTTTCAAGTCAACCATTTGAAAACACTAGAGGAAAAACAATACCTGTCCAAAACCAGAGAAGAGCTGACCCTTGAAAGAAGAGAACTATGCTGGGTGAAATTTATGTTTCTATGACTTTTCATCAGCGTCACTGTCAGTCTATTGGGTGTAGAGTGACTACAACTCAAAAGGAACCACAACCGTACTGACTTGAAGAATCAGAGGATGAAGTAGTGCAGCGCTGTAGTGTCTGGAATGTCTGTGTTGGGGGAGGGGTTATACTAAAGGGAAGAAGCCACCAAAGAGGGAGCCCACAAAATCTCCGTTTTACCTTTGCCCGGGACGTGAGTGGTCAAGATGCCAAGAAAAATTGCGAATCAAGAGTGAGGGCCTAAAAGAACTACAGGAGAAACAAGTTTGGAGTTTGAATCCAGCCAAATTAACCATCTATTTGAAGAGAAATCAATACCCCTCAGAGGAAGATAAATAAATCTAAACTGTCACAATACCTCAAATACAATGTCAACCATATAAGAACAGTACGGTAAAATTGCAGAAAAACAGAGAGAATGAAAAACTTGGAAGCAGATAGAAAAAAAATCAAAAACATATTAAATATGAGAGGAAGCATACACATGATCGTTGACTTCTCATCAGAAGCAATAAAGGAAAAACAAGGAATTACATCTTTAAAGTGCCTTAAAAAATTTTTTTTTAATTCTATCAACCAAGAATTTGATATCTTAAAAAACTGTCAAGACCCGAAGGCCAAATGATGACAATTTCAGATAAATAAAAATTGAAAGAATTAGTGGCAGGGGATCCTGTACTTCAAGAAATGCTAAAAATGATCGTTAGGCTGAGGGAAATGTCAACATATGGAAACTGTAATCTACAAGAAGAAAGGCAGAGTACTAGAAATGGTAAATATGTAGATAAACATATGACTATATACTTTTTCCATCTTTTAATTTTTAAAGACATAGATAACTTTTTAAAGCAAAATGATGTGGGATTTATAAATAAGTGCAATATATGACTAAAGTAGAACTTAAGTCAGGAGTAATTAAAACTATAAGGTTGCAAGCTTCTTGCATTGTACATGAAGTAGTACATTAATAATTCTAAGTTAACTGATAAATTTTGGTTGCATACTGTAATCCCCAGAGAAACCATTAAAAATGTTTCAAAGAGGTATAGAAAAAACTTATTATGAATTAAAATTAAATATTAATAAGAAATTGATAAAGCTAAAAGGAAAGGAAGGAGTGAAAAATGGGCAAAAATTAGGTGTGGTAAATTGAAAATAAATAGCAGGAAATTTAGAGTTTCTGTATTAATGAGAGACAAAACTGACTTTAAGACAAAGAATATTACCAAAGAATGGTAAGTTCATTGAGGGTATAACAATCAATAAAGAATGGAAAGTCTTTTCAAGAAGTGGTGCTAGAACAACAGTATATTGATATGGAAAAGAAAAACACAATTATTTTCTACCTCAAAGTGTATAAAAAACTAATCATAGATTTATGTATAAAAGTTAAAAGCAGTGAAACTTTTAGAAAAGAAAGGGGAGAATATTCTCACAACTTGGGAGTGGCCAAACTATACCTTGATACTGAAAGCAATAACAAAAACAAACCATAATAAGTTAGACAAAAAATCTGCTTATCAGAAGACATGGTTAAGAAAATAAGTAAGCCCAGACTATATGACGAAGGATTGTGTCTAGAGCACATGAGGAAGGAATCCCACAATTTGATATTTTTAAGGTAAAAACTAATAAAAATTGGGCACAATTCTTGAATAAGCATGCCACAAGGAAAGGTATATGAATGGGAAACCTACTACAGAACCCTTTCCTGCCTGCGTTTCATTCAAAGCCAGAAGGCTTTTTGAAACACCAGATATATGGGCCAGAGCAGTATCCCTTGTGCTGGAATATGCTGCTTTCAGGAACTGAAGAGGACTATCAGGCACTGTGCTTCCTACCTCTTGGTGGAGACAGTGCTGTTGCGATTGTAATGTGTTGGCATTTACTTATTTTAGATCTAGAGAACACTTATTTTATTCGATACCCCTGATTTATATTTTATGTCCTAGGTAGAAACTATCTGTCATTCATGGTAAACTTGACTCAAAATTTAGAATTTTTGCAAAAATTCTAATACAAAACCCAAAATATTTTAAAAAATAGATGGCATTCCTTTTGCCCATTTCTGACTTATTATCATTAGTTCTTTTGTACATCTCAGGAATAGGCAAGTTGCTGTATCTCAGGATATTATGAAACATTGACCTCTGAGTCAGTTGTTGTTGGTTGTTATTTATTTATTTTTTTTGCTTCAGGCTCTGTCATCATCAGTTCATCTCTCATGCTCTTCTATGCGTGTGTTTCTAGATGTTGCTCTCCTCTCTTCATTCCTTTTCCATCCCTTCCTTGCTTCATTTCTTCTTCATTTTTCATTTTCTTATTTTACTGTGATTTCTTTTCCCCTGCTTTTCTTCATCACTTTTCTGTTTGTCAGATTTTTTTTTATGTCTGTTTCTTGGGCTAGTGTTTAGTAGCCCATGTTTGGGGGTTTGTATGTCCTTATGAGATAATTCAGAAACTCATAAAATAAGGTGCAAAAAGGTGGTGTTCACTCAGTTGGTGAGAACAATACAGAAAGGTAAAGTCAAAAAGAAAAAGCAAGAAAAAGGAGAGAAAGAAGGACATAGGGAAATAAAGTGGAAGCAGAAGGACATAGAGAAATAAAGGGGAAGCAATCAACAAAAAATATTAAGGACGAAAAATTCACACTTAATTTCTATGAATATGTATTGAGTGCCTCCTAAGAAACAGAAATTACTGTATGGAATGAGGAGAAAATAATGGTGACCAAAAAAGAAAGTTTGCCCTAGCATAACTCAGTATAATCCAAAATATTAGTATATTTATTTAGTCATATCCCATGTCCCCTTAGCATATGGTTTTATGAGTATTATTTCTTATCTAATTACCTGATTAACCATAGTTTATATCTAGACCTATTATTTATATTCAAACCTCCTAAAGGTTTACCCTGTTTGACAGAGCCACAAAAACCTGCCAGGGGAAAAATGATTCTTTCAGCTGACATAGCAGTATCTACAGAAAATATTACCCCGGGACAAAATAAATAAAGTTAAAGGGCAGTGGAGAATGAGCTTACTATACACAATATACCAAGAGGAATAACTATTTTGAACCTGAAAATAGTGGAAATGACAGGTGGTCAGTTTGTTTAAAATAGAGAAAGAAATATCTATATCTGATAAGATAAAAAGCTAGTTGCTATTATGATTTTGAAAATTTTTGAAAAAATTTTTTTGTATATGAAATTTTAAATAAATATATTGAGAGTAAATTTTAGTTTGAAATATATGTTTTTGTATATCACTATAAATATTTTATATACATAACATTATTTTCATTATAATTTAATTATAGAACCAAAATACCTTGGTATTTGAAGGAGGTAAATTGAATAGAAATGCTTTGTCCACAATTTTGTAAAAATTCCACTTACTAATTTCTGAATTGAATTATATTAAATGCTGTTTTTAAAAATTTAGACATTTAATTAAACCTATGAATTATTTCATTGAAAGGGATTAAAATCTCTTTAATGTTCCATTCCCATAAGCTGAATTCTCTGCCTGTGTTTTCTTTTCTTCTCAGAAAATGGTAATATGAGATTTCTAGTCCATAAGCTAAAACATTTAGAATCTTCTATCACTCCTTTCATTGATCCACCTCTCATTTCAACAAGTTATTCAGATTCAACCTCCTATCTTTCAAATACATCTCGGTTGAAAATCTAATGATGATTTTTCTTGGCCTATATAATTACATAATAATTTCCATATCCTTAGTAGTACTCTGTTTTTTCCTGTCTTCTCCTATTTTCTGGTCACATCTACTCTAACCCCACAGTGAACATGTAACCACTCTATGCTGTATCCGCTAAAAATATTTGTCATTTAATAAGTGGGCACTTCCAAATTTGGTGCAAGTGTTCATACTTGTGCCTTTCTCTGTAATATTCATTCTCTATGGTTGTGATTGTCAAAATCTTGTGTTTGTTTGTTTTTTTTTTTTAAATCAATTTTAAGTCTCTTTTAAAAAGCTCTCCAGGATGAAAACCAGTTCCTGGGCAAAACTCCACAGCCGTGATTGGATATTTGCTGTGTAATAATAAAGCAATGTATAAGACACATTAAGGCTGGGAAAGAAAGGAGGTTAAGAAGGACATGACTTTGAGAAAGGAGAGAGATAAAGAGAAAATATGCAGAAGAAATGTTGGCTTCTTGATGCTTACAGTTCCCGGAAAGCAATGAGTTTTGTCTATCTCTGAAAATATTAAATTGAATTCTGAAATTCAAGATCCATATCATTTTTTATATTGAAAATTTTATTGAGATCATTGAAGATTCACATGCAGTCATAATAAATAATACAGAGAGATCCAGTGTAACATTCACCCTGTTTCACTCAGTAACAACTTATAAAACTCTAGTACAGTTTCATGACAGGATACTGACATTGATACAAAGTGCTGATTTTATTCACAATTTCCCAGTGTAACTTTTACTCATTTGTGCATGTGTGTGTGTATTTAGTTATATGCAATTCTATCACATGGGTAGGATTCTGTATCCACTACTACAGTCAAGATACAGAACAGGTCCATCGCCACAAAGATCATTCAAGTTGCCCTTAATAAAGTACGAAACCATTTGGAATTGTTTTCACTCAGTATTATTCCCTACCTATGCATCTAAGCTGAGTGTATCATAATTTGCTTCCTTTTATTGCTGAATAGTATTCTATAGTATGTATTTACTATAATTTAACCATTCACCTCTGAAGAACATCTGGACTGTTTTATTGTTATTACAAATAAAGCTTCTGTGAACAGTGATGTATGTTTTTGTGTAATAAGCATGTTTTCATTTCTCTCATACCCAAGAGTGAAATAGCTGGGTCATATGATATTTGCATTTTAGTTATATAAGAAACTGCAAAATTGTTTTCTGTAGTGGCTGTAACATTTTACATCCCACCAGCTATGCACAAATGATCCAGTTTCTCTGCATCCTCAGCAGCATTTGGTACTGCCACTATTTTTTTTTTAAATCATAGCCATTCTGATAGATATATAGTGATATCTAATTGTGTTTTTATTTGCATTTACCTAACGGCTAATGATGAACTTCTGTTCATGTGCTTATTTGCCATCTGTATTTCCTCTTCAGTGAAATGTCTGTTCGTATCTTTTGCCCAATTTCTAATTGGATTGTTTTGTTTTTTGAGTTTTATATTCTAGATACCTCTTCCTTTTGTCAGATATGTACTTTACAAATATTTTCTCCCAGTCCATGGCTTGTCATTTTATCCATGTAGGATCTATTATAGAGAAAACATTTTTTAATTTGGAAGAAGTCCAAATTTATCAATTTTTCCTTCTGTCTATCATGCTTTAAGATCAAAAACTGTCCAGCCCTAGATCCCAAATATTTTTCCTCATGTTTATTCTAATTCTTTTGTGGTTTCATATTTTACATTTAAAGCTTTATTCTATTTTGAATTAATTTTTCTGTAAAGCTATAACATATTTAGGTTGACATTCAATTTTTTGCTTATAGATGTCCAGTTGCTTCCACACAATTTGTTAAAATGATGTTGAATTGAATTGCTCCATTGAATTGCTTTTACACCATTGCCAATAATCTGTTGAGAATATTTGTGTGGGTCTAAATTCTGTTTGCTATTTAATTCCGTTAATCTGTCTATTCCTCTTACAATACCACACTGTCTTAACTACTATGACCATATAGTAAAACATAGTATCAAGTAGAGTGAATCCTCTCACTTTATGCTTCTTTGTCAAAATGGTTTTAGCTCATCTAAGGTCTATGACTTTCCATATAATTTTTAGAATAGGCTAGTCTATATAAAAAAAATACTGCTGAGACTTGACAGTAATTGCATTAAACCCATAGATCAATTTGGGAAGAATTAATACCTTTGCTATGATGAGTGTTCTGATGCATGAGCACAGTATATCTTTCAATTAGTTTAAGTCTTCTTTGATTTAACTGGTATTTTGTTATTTTTAGTACATACATGCTTTAGTGTTCTGTTAATTGTATACCTAAGCATTTCCTTTTCTTGGAGTGATTGCTACTGTTATTTTAAATTTCAGTTTCTGTAGGTTCATTATTAGTATAGAGAAATGAGAGTGATTTTGTGTGTTGATCTTAACATCCTGAGATTTATTACATTTTTAGTTTTAGGAAGGTTTTTTCTTTTTTGGTATAGTCCTTGCAGTTTTCCCCTAGATACTCATGCCACCTTCAAATAGGAAAATTTTGTTTCTTTTTTTCTAATTTGTATGTCTTTTTATTCCCCCTTATTGCAGTAGCTAAGATTTCCAGTACTATGTTAAATGAGTGGTCAAAGTGAACATCATTGCCTTGTTCCCTGTCTGAAAGGGAAAATATTGTTTGAGTTTCTCCATTAAGTAAGGTATTCGCTGTAGGTTTTTTTGTAGTTGTTCTTTATCAAGTAGAATTTCCCTCTACCCTTAAATTGCAGAGGTTTTTTTTGTTTTGTTTTGTTTTGTTTCCCTTAATGGGTTTTGGATACTGCCAAATGCTTTTTCTTCATCAATTGAAACGATCACGTGATTTTTTTCTTTAGCCTGTTGATATCGTAGGTGTATTGTTTGATTTTTTGAATGGTGAGTCAGACATACTTACCTAGAAAAAAAGTCTCATTTGGTCATGGTGTGTAATTCAGTTTTACATTTTGGATTGGATTTGCTTTTATTTTCTTGAGGGTTTTTGCTTCTACGTTCATGAGAGATATTGAGCTGTAGTTTTCTTTTTTTGTACTGTCTTTTTCTGATTTTGGTCTCATGAAAGAAGTTGAGATAGGTACTCTCTGCTTTCTGGAAGGGCCTGTGGAAAATTTTGTTAATCCTTCTTTAAATATTTGGTAGAGTTCTGCAGTGAAATGATGTGGGCCTGGAGATTTCTTTCTCAGGAGTTTTAAATTACAAATTCAAATTCTTTAATGATTATAAGATTATTCAGATTATCTGTTTAAGTTTGCTTGTTTTTAGTAGTTTTGGGTTTTTGAAGAATTACTCCATTTCAAATAAATTGCCAACTTTATCAGTGTAACGTTGTTCATAGTATTCCCTTATTATCCTCTTAATGACGGCAAGATCTGTAGTGATATATCCCCTGTCTCATTTCCATTATTGTTGATTTACTTCTTCCCTTTTTAAACTTTTGTTTATCTTGCTGAATGTTTATCAATTGTGTTGATTGTATTAAAGAACTAAATTTTTTTAGTTTTAGTTGGTGTAGTGGTCTTACTGATTTTCTGTTATTCTCTTTTGAATTTCTTTCATTTCTGATCTTATCTTTATTATCCTTCCTCCTGTTTGCCTTGGGTTTATTCTTTTTCTTTTTATAGTTACTTGAGATAGAAACCTAGATTATTTATTTGAGATCTTTTCTCACTTCTAATATAAGCATTTGAGGTTACAAATTTCCCTCTCAACATTCTTCTAGCTGCATCCCACATATTTTAATATGATTTATTTTCAGTTCATTTGGCACTCTATTTTTAAAAAATTCCCTCTCAGACTTTTGTTTTGACCCATGGATTACTCAGAGGTTTGTTATCGAAGTTTCATGTGTTGGCTTTCTGTTACTGATTTCTAGCCTGACTCCATTATCATCAGATGTTGCTTTCTGCTTTCTTTTGGTGGATGGTCTATGGGAACCTAAGAATGTGTGCATTTTGTTGTTGTCAGGTGGATTATTTTATATATCTGAATTTGATCCTACTGATTGATTCTGTTGTTCACAAATTCTATAATCTTGCTGATTCTCGGCTTAGTAGTTTTATCAGTTTCTGAGAGAGGTGTGTTGAAGTTTCCACATTCATTGTGGATTTGTTTTTTTCTCCTTTCACTTCTATCAGTTTTTGCTTCATGTATTTTGTGATTCTTTTGTATGATACATACACATATAGAGGATCATTTTGTCTTTCTTGTGGATTGATTCTTTTATCATTATGCACTGTTCTCTTTGTCTCTAGTAAATTTCTTTGATCTTCAATCTAATTTATCAAATATTAATATACCTATTCTCCCATTGTTTCTAATTAATGTTTACATGTTATATATTTTCCTATCCTTTTACTTTCAACCTACTTATGGCATGAATTTGAAATAAATTTGTTATAAACAGTGTATAATTGAGTAACTTTTTAAAAATCCACTGCAAATCTCTCATTTTTGATTGGTATATTTAGACTATTTACATTAAGTTAATTTTGAATATGTTAAAGCTTAAATCTGCCATTTTATTATTCATTTTCTGTTTGTTCTGTTCTTGTTCTTCTGTTCCTCTTTTCTTGTCTTCTTGTAGGCTACTTGCACCTTATCTTGATTTATTTACAGTGCTTTTGAGCATATCTTTTTGTATAGTTGGTGTAGTGGTTGCTGAGTATTTCAATATTCATAAATGACTTATTACCATCTACTGGTATCAATATTTAACACTTTGAGTGAAGTTTGGAAATCTTTCTCCATTTTGGCCCTTGTTCCTCCCCCATTTAATATCATTGTCTTGAGTATCAGATGGTGTTTTTTTTTTTTCCTCAGTGATCAAAAAGTTTTTTTTTTTTTTTAATTTTTTTTTCTTTTAATTAATTAATTATTTTATTTTTGGCTGCATTGGGTCTTTGTTTCTGTGCGAGGGCTTTTTCGACTTGCGGCGTGCGGGGGCCACTCTTCATCGCAGTGCGCGGGCCTCTCACTATCGCGGCCTCTCTTGTTGTGGAGCACAGGCTCCAGACGTGCAGGCTCAGTAGTCGTGGCTCACGGGCCCAGTTGCTCTGCGGCATGTGGGATCTTCCCAGACCAGGGCTCGAGCCCGTGTCCCCTGCATTGGTAGGCAGATTCTCAACCACTGCGCCACCAGGGAAGCCCGATCAAATAGTTTTTATAAAGCTCAAGATGATAAGGTTAGTTGCTTGTATGTACCCATATATCTATTCTTTCAATTGCTCTTTCTTCCTTCTGGATGCTCCAAGATTCCTCCTTTTATCACTTCTTTTCTGCTTCAGGAGCTTACTTTAGGCAATCTTAAAGGGTCATCTAGCAAAATTTATTTTAGTTTTTCTTTACCTGAGAATACTTTTACTTCCCATTTATTCCTGAAAAATAATTTCAATGAAAATGGAATTTTTAGTTGACACTTCCTTTTTCTTCATCACCTGAAAAAAGGTTATGCTATTTCCTCTGGCCTGCATAGTTTCAGAGGAGAACTATAAATTAGTGTTTCTCTGTTAGGGAAGTTTTCTGATATTAATTTCTTCTAAAATTCTTTCAGCTCCACTCTCTTTCTACCATCTGAAACTCTGACTATATGCATGCTGGATTTTTGGTATTGTCCCACAGATCTCTGAGAATCTGCACAATTTTTTTTTCAGTATTTTTTTCTCTGTTGTTTAGATTAGGTCAATTCTGTGTTCTGTCCTTAAGTTCACTGATTCTATCACCTCCACTATTGTCTCTCTCCTCTGTCATCTCCACTCTACTCTTGAGTCCATTAAGGTATTTTTATTTGTTACTGTGTCTTTCAGTTCTGTAATTTTCATTTGGCTCTTTTTAAAAACTTCTGTCTCTTTACTGAGGTTTTTTTTCCATTTATTCAAGAGAGTTTATAATTAATTGTTGGAACATTTTTAGGACATTTGACTGTCTTATCTCATTCAAGTTATGATTTTCCTGGTTCTTGGTGTGCCAGGTGGCTTTTTATTGTATCCTGGCTATTTTGTCTATATGTTAAGGAGTGTCTGAGTCCTAGTTAAGCCTTTTATTTTAGTAGGTCGTCATCCTGTTTATGGTTAGCATGTAGGTTCTAAACTACATCTGTAGGCTGCAATTTTAAATACAGCTTGTTTCCAGGCCTTCATGGTTTTATTTTGGTCTGCTTGGTTTATCTGGTCTCTCTGGGGTTTCCAAGGTCCTGCTGTTGCTGCTTCCCATGGCCACTTCAACAAGTACATTGGCCACACACTTCTGTGGTGAGATCTTCCTTGTTGGGCTACAGGCTTATAATGGTAGATGCCCTCTTTTAGCCTCCTCCACAGCCTGGCCATACTGGCTGGTGGTACCTGGGAGGGAGCATCAGTGGCAACCAAAGGAGAAGCAAAGGGGGTTCTCAAGCAAACAGGGATAAAGAGTATCCAGGGCCAGGCTACTTGTTATAGGGTGGTCCCTATTGCCAGTCCCACCTGGCTGCCCTGATATCTCTCAGTGGGAGAGGGAAGTTTCAAACCCTGTGGGGATAAAGAGCACTTTTCCTGGAGACTTATTTTTAGCAGAACTACTGCTAACAAAAGTGATGCTAGCATTTCCAGTGGTGCTAGGCTCATCTGCGGTTGTCAGAGGGACTCCCATTCAATCCAGGGGAGAAATGAGCATACCTATGCTTCCTTCTGTTGCCAGGTTTGGATTTTGGATTCTGGAAACACTGAACTTTGATTACCTTCTACTGTTGGAGAGGAGACATAGGACACCCTTCTGCTTTGTTGTTTCTTTACTCCTGGGGTCCTAGACCAATCCATCTTCCTCTTACCACCTTTCAGAACTTTCCCTTGGTTGCCTTTTGCATTATTTCTAACGTTGTATTTAGCCAGGAGAAGCAGAGAGAAATGACACGATCTTGTCCAGATCCCCTTGTCATTTTAATTCCAGCAAAATGTCTGCACTTCTCTAAATTTAATATAAGTCAGATGGATCACAATAAATTTCTAGGAATTCTACACCAAAATAATGATGTTACTTTTACAGACTCAGTAGTATACATGGCCTGTATATTTCAACATGAAAAAAAGAAATACCAGCTCTAGAATTTTGTTATTTTATACTCACCCCAATTAGCGTTACTAGCTGGACCGTTAGACCGATGAGTGGAGTATGACTTCTGTGGATGTCCACATGGCATTTCGTTCTGAAGCTCAGGAAATCAAGAAGAGGCAGAATAGCACTTGAAGATTATTTATAAACAAAGAGCTCTAACAAGGGGGAGGTGTGATTATGACAATGTAGATGAAAGAAATGGATAAGATTGAATCAAGTTTTAAATGTCATAAAAATGAAATGACCATTTTGATTCAATGTTCTAAAAAAAATATTGATTTGACTAATTTATATTTTGTATTTTGTGGTGGATAAAAACCACTGTGTGTCTATTGTTTGAGGAAGACAAGTCCTTCAGTAATAACACAGAGAATACTGAGGGTATAATCAGGATTTGAAAAATTAGCATTTTCCAGATAGATGAAGATATGGGAAGTATAGTTCAGAAAATTAAGATCTCTTTATTGCCAGATATAACTTTTGAGAATTGAAATCATTCACAGAGCTCACTGTCTATATTATACAGAGTAATTTTTTATCAATAACTTTAGTATTGCCCCAGGAAGATAAACGTTGTGAATAAAGATATTGTACATTCCAAGAACTTCCTGAAACACCCATGTTCTCTGAAATAGAAAACATCAAATGACAATACCCGAAGACTCTTTGCAACGCTCACTGTGCCCACCTTAAACTACACTTAAATATCTTAATAAATATCCCATCCCTCTTTCACCAATAGACAGATCGACCAAAATTAAAATAAATAAGGAAACACAGCTTTAAATGACACATTATACAAGATGCATTTAATTGATGTTTATAGGACATTCCATCCAAAAACAACAGAATACACTTTCTTCTCAGTGCTCATGGAACATTCTCCAGGATAGATCATACCCTGGGTCACAAATCCAGCCTTGGTAAATTTAAGAAAATTGAAATCATGACAAGTATCTTTTCTGACTACAACACTATGAGACTAGACATAGATTACAGGAAAAAACTGTAAAAAATACAAACACATGGAGGCTAAACAATATGCTACTATATAAACAAGAGATCACTGAAGAAATCAAAGAGGAAATCAAAAAATACCTAGAAAAAATGACAATGAAAACATGATAACCCAAAACCTATGGGATGCAGCAAAAGCAGTTCTAAGAGGGAAGTTTATAGCTATACAAGCCTACCTCAAGAACAAAGAAACATCTCAAATAAACAAGCTAACCTTACACCTAAAGCAATTAGAGAAAGAAAAACAAAAAAAACCCATAGTTAGCAGAAGGAAAGAAATCATAAAGATCAGATGAGAAATACATGAAAAAGAAATGAAGGAAACAGTAGCAAAGATCATTAAAACTAAAAGCTGGTTTTTTGAGAAGATAAGCAAAACTGATAAAATACTAGCCAGACTCATCAAGGAAAAAAGGGAGAAGAGTCAAATAAACAGAATTAGAAATGAAAAAGGAGAAGTAACACTGACACTGCAGAATGCAAAGGATCATGAGAGATTACTACAATCAAGTATATGCCAATAAAATGGACAACCTGGAAGAAATGGACAAATTCTTAGAAAAGCACAACCTTCTGAGACTGAACCAGGAAGAAATAGAAAATATAAACAGACCAATCACATGCACTGAAATTGAAACTGTCATTAAAAATCTTCCAACAAACAAAAGCCAGTACCAGATGGCTGCACAGGTGAATTCCATCAAACATTTAGAGAAGAACTAACAACTATCCTTCTCAAACTCTTCCAAAATATAGCAGAAGGAGGAACACTCGCAAACTCATTCAGCGAGGCCACCATCACTCTGATACCGAAACCAAAAAAAGATGTCACAAAGAAAGAAAACTACAGGCCAATATCACGGATGATCATAGATGCAAAAATCCTCAACAAAATACTAGCAAACAGAATCCAACAGCACATTAAAAGGATCATACACCATGATCAAGTGGGGTTTATCCCAGGAATGCAAGGATTCTTCAGTATATGCTAATCAATCAATGTGATACACCATGTTAACAAATTGAAGGATAAAAACCAAATGATAATCTCAGTAGATGCAGAAAATTTTTCGACAAAATTCAACACTCATTTATGATAAAAACTCTCCAAAAAGTAGGCATAGAGGGAACCTACCTCAACATAATAAAGGCCATATATGACAAACCCACAGCCAATATTGTTCTCAATGGTGAAAAACTGAAAGCATTTCCTCTAAGATGAGGAACAAACCAAGGTTTCCCACTCTCACCACTATGATTCAACATAGTTTTGGAAGTCCTAGCCACAGCAATCAGAGAAGAAAAAGAAATAAAAGGAATCCAAATCGGAAAAGAAGAAGTAAAACTATCACTGTTTGCAGATGACATGATACTATACATAGAGAATCCTAAATATGCTATCAGAAAACTAACAGAGCTAATCAATGAATTTGGTAAAGTAGCAGGATACAAAACTAATGCACAGAAATCTCTTGCATTCCTATACACTAATGATGAAAAATCTGAAAGAGAAATTAAGGAAACACTCCCATTTACCACTGCAACAAAAAGAATAAAATGCCTAGGAATAAAAGTATAAGACACTGATGAAACAAATTAAAGATGATACAAACAGATGGAGAGATATACCATGTCTTGGACTGGAAGAATCAACATTGTGAAAATGACTATACTACCCAAAGCAATCTACAGATTCAATGCAATCCCTATCAAACTACCACTGGCGTTTTTCACAGAACGAGAACAAAAAACTTCACAATTTGTACGAAACACAAAACACCCCAAATAGCCAAAGCAATCTTGAGAAAGAAAAACGGAGCTAGAGGAATCAGGCTCCCTGACTTAAGACTATTTTATAAAACTACAGTAATCAAGACAGTATGGTTCTGGCACAAAAACAGAAATATAGATCAATGGAACAGGATAGAAAGCCCACAGATAAACCCACACACATATTGTCAACTTATCTTTGATAAAAGAGGCAAGAATATACAATGTAGAAAAGACCGCCTTTTCAATAAGTGGTGATGGGAAAACTGGACAGCTACATGTAAAAGAATGAAATTAGAACCCTTCCTAACACCATACACAAAAGTAAACTCAAAATGGATTAAAGACCTAAATGTAAGGCCAGACACTATAAAACTCTTAGAGAAAAACATAGGAATAGCACTCTTTGACATAAATCACAGCAAGAACCTTTTTGACCCACCTCCTAGAGAAATGGAAATAAAAACAAAAATAAGCAAATGGGACCTAATGAAACTTAAAAGCTTTTGCACAGCAAAGGAAACCATAAACAAGACAGAAAGACAACCCTCAGAATGGGAGAAAATATTTGCAAATGAAGCAAATGACAGAGGATTCATCTCCAAAATATACAAGCAACTCATGCAGCTCAATATCCAAAAAACAAGCAGCCCAATCCAAAAATGGACAGAAGATTTAAATAGACAATTCTCTAAAGAAGATACACAGATTGCCAACAAACACATGAAAGGATGCTCAACATTCACTAATCATTAGAGAAATGCAAATCAAAACTACAATGAGATATCACCTCACACCGGTCAGAATGTCCATCATCAAAAAATGTACAATAAATCCTGGAGAGGGTGTGGAGAAAACAATAAATCCTGGAGAGGGTGTGGAGAAAAGGGAACCCTCCTGCACTGTTGGTGGGAATGTAAATTGATACAGCCACTATGGAGAACAGTATGGAGGTTCCTTAAAAACTAAAAATAGAACTACCATATGACCCAGCCAACCCACTACTGGACATATACCCTGAGAAAATCATAATTCAAAAAGATTCACGTACCACAATGTTCATTGCAGCACTGTTTACAAGAGCCAGGACATGGAATCAACCTAAGTGTCCATAGACTGATGAATGGATAAAGAAGATGCGGCACTTATACACAATGGAATATTACTCACCCCTAAAAAGAACTGAAATTGAGTTATTTGTAGTGAGGTGGATGGACCTACAGGCTGTCATACAGAGTGAAGTAAGTCAGAAAGAGAAAAACAAACACTGTATGCTAACCCATATATATGGAATCTAAAAAAAAAAAAAAATAATGGTTCTGATGAACCTAGGGGCAGGACAGGAATCTACATGCAGATGTAGAGGATGGACCTGAGGACATGGGGAGGGGGAAGGGTAAGCTGGGACGAAGTGAGAGAGTAGCATTAACATATATACACTACCAATGTAAAATAGATAGCTAGTGGGAAGCAGCTGCATCACACGGGGAGATCAGCTTGGTGCTTTGTGACCACCTAGAGGGGCGGGATAGGGAGGGTGCGTGGGAGATGCAAGAGGGAAGAGATATGGAGATATATGTATATGTATATCTGATTCACTTTGTTTTACAGCAGAAACTAACACAATATTGTAAAGCAATTATACTCCAATAAAGATGTTAAAAAGAAAAAAGAAAAGTGACTGCAGTTCAGCTGAGAGCACAGTTGGCCACACATGCAGATGGTATAGGTATTTGCCTACCTGTTATAGATGAGAGATTCAGAAATAGTATATGCATACATAACACACCATCCTAAAAATATATATAGTGTGTATATATATATATATATATATATATATATATATATATATATATTCTTGAATGCCTGCCCTACCATGCACCCTGTCGTGTGTGTTTGAAATTCTACAACAAGCGATTACATTATTTGAGCTACAACTTAAACAGTAGTGGTGCCCTCTGATTAAAAATTGAGCATTCCTTTGTAATTAATTTAGATTCATTGAGTTATTATTAGTCATCAACAATATAATGTAAACCAGAATCCTGGAAGTTGGGGTACAGTCTAGAACGCATGCTCCAGAGTATGCCTCTCTACGCCGCATGTCAATGTGAAAGTTCAGAAAAGCCATGGAGCATAAAAGAGAATTAGGGGAGCAGGACCCTCAGAGAGGGAAAGGACCCTGATGTGACACTTAAGAGGGCTTTAAAGGTCAGATCGCTGACGTCACAAATTTTCCTAAGCAGTGTTGGATTGAAGCATAAGGACGATGTAATCTGCTAGTGGAAATATCTGTGGAGATGTATTTTGCATCAGAATTTGTGTATCACATTCTCAGAAATAACAAACAAAACTTAATTGATCCCAAAAAGACTCTAAGTGTGCAGTCATACAGCAGTTGCACATTCATACATTCTGAATGTGAGAGGGCCATACAGTCTTATTCAGTTCTTTCCCTAGGAGTATGTGTTTCTAGTATTTGATTGTGTTCTCGGAGATCAGCAGATCCTCAACTATTTTTTTAATGTTGTGATTTACTGTCCATGATAAATAAACTCTGGAGCTTTTAGATTTCCTTTATGATTTTGATCCCTGTATTTACATTTGTATGTGAATCATAAGTGATTACGTAAGAGCCAATATTTCGCTTTTAATGTTTGGGTTACCATTTCTATTTGGTCTTAAGTTAATAAAGCCAAATTTCCAAATGACAGAAATTTTCCTACATCCCCTGTTATACTCAAATTATTTTATCAGTTCTGAAGGTTAAAATTATATGCACAATGGAGAGCCATTTTATAAAAAGGACTTTGATTTCTGAAATTAATAAACAGAGGCTTTAATAATGGAGGCTTTTATTTTACATCACAGCAATGATAGGCAGTGAAATACACTGCTTTGTGTCTAGTGCCATCAAGAAAAGGACTGAGGCCAATTAATATGTAAATTTGCACAGAGTGAAGATGAAATGTGGTCAAGAAGCACTGTACAAATGACAGTTTTACAGTAGGTGAACTAGATAATAGCAGTGGGTGTTTGAAGTACAACATGACACACTGAAGTCAAAAGCATTAGACAGTAATGGTTAAGAAAATGGACTCTCCAGCCAGGCTTCTCTACTTGCTAGTTTGAACAAGTGATTTCACGTCTTCCTGTCCAAGTTTCCTCAATGAAAATTGGAGAATATAATAATACATTTTTATAGGACTGTTATGAACACTAAATGAGTTTAAAATATAATGTGCTAGAATAGTGGTTGGAACATAACCCAATAAAGGTCAGACACTGTTATTACTAGTTGTAGAACATGCACATTCAAACGGATGTGCACCAGAACAGTTACCACTATATTAATGTTGTGGGCATTAATTCAATTTCAGCGAAGTGATACCCTCTGCAACATTAAATTAATGTTAATAATGTGAAAGTAGTTGGTTTAATAATTTTGTTTATTAATATTTACAAATATGATTATTAAAATTTTTAGAATACTGACTGATTTATGGTAATGACTATATAAGTTTCTGTTAAAGAGATATAAAATTCTATTTATGAATTGGTTTAGTTTCTGAGATGAACCAAAAATATAAACATAGAAATTTTTAGTTTTTGTTTTTACACATGTATTTAAAAACATAACAAGAAAAATTTGTCTAAGTGGAGAATCTGTTAGAATTTTCTCCATTTGAAACAAAATCTGCACAATTGTAAAATTTTGGGAAGATGCCCCACACAACTTATTTGGAGACAGATTCAAAATTAGGAGTACTGGAATTGGAATCAGGAAATGTTACTTTGAGGCCCAGATGAAGAACTAATAAAGTATGTGAGTTACATCAAATTCGTTTAACCACTGTACTCCATTTCCTCACCTGCAAATTTCAACTTAAACTCAATAATCTTTAAGGCAGGAGAATCCCAAGAGGTGGTCCTTTGGCCACCTGCATCAGCATAATCTGAATACTCAGTAAAAGTTGTCAGCAAGAAATTTCCTGTATCTTAGAAGACTTCTGAATTATTCTCGAGGAGACGTGTTTTAACGCATAGAATTTTAAACTAAGAAGGTACATGGAGAAGATTATTAACATAATATTAGTAACATGTTTTGAGTTTCTCAGAAGACATTTTCTATTTATAAATAGCATTATATGTCATTATCACTATTGTTAGTTTATTTTTACAACATTTATGTGTTTTTTTATAGTAAAATATTGTAAAATTAAATGAATTTAAACTGCACTGGGTATATTTGTCTTAGGGAAAAATGAATTATCAAGACAATAACTTTATGTCTACATATAGTTTACTTATTTATAATAATTTTATATCTTGATCAACTTAATTTTAATAAATATTCTTCATGTCTCCAAGAAGTTACTAATTACCCCTCCACTGCTGACCTCACATTTGAGTGAGACTGAATCCAATATTGTCCCTGATATATAAATTTATATTGTTCAATACAAGTATTTGCAAAATTGAATATTAATCAAATCAGAAAAATGCTGATCAGTAATAATCAATTTAATGGCTAGCTATCAATGTGCAGCTCAGAATTATGTACATATACTTGGCAAACATAACTCAAAATTGCCTCTGTAGCAGGGACAATTTCCTAGAATAAGTTGCCTCCTCCATCCACCTGTGTAATTTCTTTCATCCCAAGGGAGATTACTGGAAACAATGTCCTCCATTATCTGAAGTGTCAACCACTCTGAAAGTCCTGTGTGTCCCACCTTCTCCAGCTGAGACTCTCGACCAACTGCAGCTGTGAGACTATTTGGTAAATACAGATTTGAATGTTTATAAATGAAATAGAAGATAAAACATTCTATGACAGTATAATCTTTGGAAATATAGCAGGATGGATCATCAAACTTAACAAAGGGTTTTCTCCTTCCATTTGTTCTTCCCTGAAAACATTATCTGAGCCATGTTGTTATGGTACTGTTAGCTAATCAGACTTGTTTCCTAGTGTTGAAATATTTTTTAAAAAAATAGGCATTATAAATCAAATTCAAGGCTTTATTCTTCTAAATTAAAAAATATATAATTTGATCATACTTCAAGTTATATTATGATAACAGATCTCACCTTTCACTCTGATTGAGCGTATATGACTTTGTGGTACAATTGTTGAAAAACGTGAATGCATAAACTAACGAAAGTAAAAACTAACACGTGATTTTCCAAGGAATCTGTGCTTTTGAGAGTTTTTGTAGTCACTAAACTGGTAAATATCTGAGCCAAAACTAAATTGGATTTTAAAACTTCTTGCATAACATTTTCTTAAATACGTCAAATTGAAGTCTTCTTGATGCTATTTTTCTCAACCATAAAATATTACCCTTTTTGGATTATATGAGTAATATTATTTCTGCCTTCTAAAAGTTATATCTTTTTTAAAAAATTTATTTATTTTACTTATTTTTGGCTGCATTGGGTCTTTGTTGTGGTGCGCGGGCTTCTCATTGCGGTGGCTTCTCTTGTTGCGGAGCACAGGCTCTAGGCGTGCGGGCTTCAGTAGTTGTGGCACGCGGGCTCAGTAATTGTGGCTTGCAGGCTCAGGAGCACAGGCTCAGTAGTTGTGGTGCATGGCCTTAGTCGCTCCAGGGCATGTGGGATCTTCCCAGACCAGGGCTTGAACCCGTGTCCCCTGCATTGGCAGACGGATTCTTAACCACTCCACCACCAGGGAAGCCCCTAAAAATTATATCTTTATTTGAGATCCAGAGCAACACTCCATTGAAAAAGTTGGTATGTAAATTCTCCCAGCAGGGTCTGAAGTAACATCCCATAATCAAACGTATTTGCATTTCTTCAGCAAATTATGAATAATTAAACTGTATGGGATTAATATAGGCTAAAAATCACACGCCTTCCCGTCAGATCAGGTTATGTTTTGCCACGAAATGAGTTTGCCACAATCTCACCAAACTACTTTAGGAGTTTTTTGGACTGTAATACCATGAATAATGGATCATGGTGGTATTCTAACGTTCTAAAAGTCTTGATTATCCCTGAATAGTGAATTTGCCTCCAGGGAGCAACTCTGACACTGGGGAGAGTCTGTATGCTTCCTTGAATTCTATAAATAGTTGCACTTATTGAGCTGTGCCTAAACACAAGAGAATTCTCTGCATACGATGTCCACCATGTATTTTTTTTTTAACATCTTTATTGGAGTATGATTGCTTTACAATGATGTCTTAGTTTCTGCTTTATAACAAAGTGAATCAGCTATACATATACATATATCTCCATCCCCTCCCTCTTGCGTCTCCCTCCCACCCTCCCTATCCCACCCCTCTAGGTGGTCACAAAGCACCAAGCTGATCTCCCTGTGCTATACAGCTGCTTCCCAGTAGCTATCTATTTTACATTTGGTAGTGTATATATAAGTCCATGACACTGTCTCACTTCGTCCCAGCTTACCATTCCCCCTCCCCGTGTCCTCAAGTCCATTCTCTATGTCTATGTCTTTAATCCTGTCTGGCCCCCTAGGTTCTTCATAACATTTTTTTTTTTTTTAGATTCCATATATATGTGTTAGCATACGGTATTTGTTTTTCTCTTTCTGACTTAACTTCACTCTGTATGACAGACTCTAGGTCCATCCACCTCACTACAAATAATTCAATTTCATTTCTTTTTATGGCTGAGTAATATTCCATTGTATATATGTGCCCATCTTCTTTATCCAGTCATCTGTCGATGGACACTTAGGTTGCTTCCATTCCCTGTCTATTGTAAATAGAGCTGCAGTGAACATTGTGGTACATGACTCTTTTTGAATTATGATTTTCTCAGGGTATATGCCCAGTAGTGGGATTGCTGGGTCGTATGGTAGTTCTAGTTTTAGTTTTTTAAGGAACTTCCATACTGTTAGATAGTGGCATCATAGTGGCTCTATCAATTTGCATTCCCACCAACAGTGCAGGAGGGGTCCCTATTCTTATTCTCCACACGCTCTCCAGCAGTTATTGTTTGTAGATTTTTTGATGATGGCCATTCTGACTGGTGTGAGGTGATACCTCATTGTAGTTTTGATCTGCATTTCTCTAATGATTAGTGATGTTGAGCATCCTTTCATGTGTTTGTTGGCAATCTGTATATCTTCTTTGGAGAAATGTCTATATAGGTCTTCTGCCCATTTTTGGATTGGGTTGTTTGTTTTTTTTGATACTGAGCTGCATGAGCTGCTTGTAAATTTTGGAGAATAATCCTTTGTCAGTTGCTTCGTTTGCAAATATTTTCTCCCATTCTGAGGGTTGTCTTTTCATCTTGTTTATGGTTTCCTTTGCTGTGCAAAAGCTTTTAAGTTTCATTAGGTCCCATTTGTTTATTTTTGTTTTTATTTCCATTTCTCTCGGAGGTGGGCCAGAAAGGATCTTGCTGTGATTTATGTCAAAGAGTGTTCTGCCTATGTTTTCCTCTAAGAGTGTTATAGTGTCTGGCCTTACATTTAGGTCTTTAATCCATTTTGAGTTTATTTTTGTGTATGGTGTCAGGGAGTGTTCTAATTTCATTCTTTTACATATAGTTGTCCCGTTTTCCCAGCACCACTTATTGAAGGGGCTGTGTTTTCTCCATTGTATATTCTTGCCTCCTTTATCAAAAATAAGGTGACCATATGTGTGTGGATTTATCTCTGGGCTTTCTATCCTGTTACATTGATCTATATTTCTGTTTTTGTGCCAGTACCATACTGTCTTGATTATTGTAGTTTGTAGTATAGTCTGAAGTCCAGGAGCCTGATTCTTCCAGCTCCGTTTTTCTTTCTCAAGATTGCTTTGGCTATGCGGGGTCTTTTGTGTTTCCATACAAATTGTGAAATTTTTTGTTCTAGTTCTGTGAAAAATGCCATTGGTAGTTTGATAGGGATTGCATGGATTCTGTAGATTGTTTTGGGTAGTATAGTCATGTTCACAATATTGTTTCTTCCAATCCAAGAACATGCTCTATCTCTCCATCTGTTTGTATCATCTTTAATTTCTTTCATCAGTATCTTATATTTTTCTGCATACAGATCTTTTGTCTCCTTAGGTAGGTTTATTCCTGTGTATTTTATTATTTTTGTTGCAGTGGTAAATGGGAGGGTTTACTTAATTTCTCTTTCAGATTTTTCATCATTAGTGTATAGGAATGCAAGAGATTTCTGTGCATTAATTTTGTATCCTGCAACTTTACCAAATTCATTGATTAGCTCTAGTAGTTTTCTGGTGGCATTTTTAGGATTCTCTATGAATAGTATCATGTCATCTGCAAACATTGACAGTTTTACTTCTTCTTTTCCAATTTGTATTCCTTTAATTTCTTTTTCTTAGCTGATGGCTGTAGCTAAAACTTCCAAACCTATGTTGAATAATAGTAGTGAGAGTGGGCAAGCTTGTCTTGTTCCTGATCTTACTGGAAATGGTTTCAGTCTTTTACCATTGAGAACAATGCTGGCTATGGGTTTGTCATATATGGCCTTTATTATGTTGAGGAAAGTTCCCTCTATGCCTACATTCTGGAAGGTTTTTATTATAAATGGGTATTGAATTTTGTTGAAAGCTTTTTCTGCATCTATTGAGATGATCATACGTTTTTTTATCCTTCAATTTCTTAACATCATGTATCACATTGATTGATTTGCGTATATTGAAGAATCCTTGCATTCCTGGGATAAACCCCACTTGATCATGGTGTATGATCCTTTTAATGTGCAGCTGGATTCTGTTTACTTGTATTTTGTTGAGGATTTTTGCATCTATGTTCATCAGTGATATTGGCCTGTAGTTTTCTTTCTTTGTGACATCTTTGTCTTGTTTTGGTGTCAGGGTGATAGTGGCCTCGTAGAATGATTTTGGGAGTGTTCCTCCCTCTGCTATATTTTGGAAGAGTTTGAGAAGGATTGGTGTTAGTTCTTCTCTAAATGTTTGATGGAATTCGCCTCTGAAGGCATCTGGTCCTGGACTGTTGTTTTTTGGAAGATTTTTAATCACTGTTTCAATTTCAGTGCATGTGATTGGTCTGTTTATATTTTCTGTTTCCTCCTGGGTGAGTCTCGGAAGGTTGTGCTTTTCTGAGAATTTGTCCATTTCTTCCAGGTTGTCCATTTTATTGGCATATAGTTGCTTGTAGTAATCTCTCATGATCCTTTGCATTTCTGCAGTGTCAGTTGTGACTTCTCCTTTTTCATTTCTACTTCTATTGATTTGACTCTTCTCCCTTTTTTTCTTGATGAGTCTAATGGTTTTTCATTTTTGCTTATCTTCTTAAAGAACCAGCTTTTAGTTTTATTGATCTTTGCTATTGCTTCCTTCTATGTTTTCCATTTATTTCTGTTCTAATCTTTATGTTTTCTTTCCTTCTGCTAAATTTGGTGTTTTTTTGTTCTTCTTTCTCTAATTGCTTTAGGTGTAAGGTTAGGTTGTTTATTTGAGATGTTTCTTGTTTCTTCAGGTAGGATTGTATTGCTATAAACTTCCCTCTTAGAACTGCTTTTGCTGCATCCCATAGGTTTTGGGTCATTGTGTTTTCACTGTCGTTTGTTTCTAGGTATTTTTTGATTTCCCCTTTGATTTCTTTTGTGATCTCTTGGTTATTAAGTAGTATATTGTTTAGCCTCCATGTGTTTGTATTTTTTACAGATTTTTTCCTGTAATTGATATCTAACCTCATAGTGTTGTGGTCAGAAAAGGTACTTGATAAGATTTGAATTTTCTTAAATTTACCAAGGCTTGATTTGTAACCCAAGGTACGATCTATCCTGGAGAATGTTCCGTGAGCACTTGAGAAGAACGTGTATTCTTTTGTTTTTGGTTGAATGTCCTATAAATATCAATTAAGTCCATCTTATGTAATGTGGCATTTAAAGCTTGTGTTTCCTTACTTATTTTCATTTTGGATGATCTGTCCATTGGTGAAAGTGGGGTGTTAAAGTCCCCTACTATGATTGTATTACTGTCAATTTCCCCTTTTATGGCTGTTAGCATTTGCCTTATGTATTGATGTGCTCCTATGTTGGGTGCATAAATATTTACAATTGTAATATCTTTCTCTTGGATTGATCCCTTGATCATTATGTAGTGTCCTTCTTTGTCTCTTGTAATGGTGTTTGATTTAAAGTCTATTTTGTCTGATATGAGAATTGCTACTCCAGCTTTCTTTTGAATTGCATTTGCATGGAATATCTTTTTCCATCCCCTCACTTTCAGTCTGTATGTGTCCCTAGGTCTGAAGTGGGTCTCTTGTAGACAGCATATATATGGGTCTTGTTTTTGTATCCCTTCATCCAGTCTATGTTGTTTGGTGGGAGCATTTAATCCATTTACATTTAAGGTAATTATCGATATGTATGTTCCTATTACCATTTTCTTAATTGTTTTGCATTTGTTTTTGTAGGTCTTTTCCTTCTCTTGTGTTCCCTGCCTAGATAAGTTCCTTTTGCGTCTGTTGTAAAGCTGGTTTGGTGGTGCTGAATTCTCTTAGCATTTGCTTGTCTGTAAAGATTTTGATTTCCTCGTCGAATCTGAATGAGATCCTTGCTGGTTAGAGTAATCTTGGTTGTAGGTTTTTCCCTTTCATCACTTTAACTATGTACTGCCAGTCCCTTCTGGCTTGCAGTTTTTTGCTGAAAGATCAGCTGTTAACCTTATGGGGATTCCCTTGTATGTTATTTGTTGTTTGTCCCTTGCTGCTTTTAATATTTTTTCTTTGTATTTAATTTTGGATAGTTTGATTAATATGTGTCTTGTTGTGTTTCTCCTTGGATTTATCCTGTATGGGACTCTCTGTGCTTCCTGGACTTGATTGACTACTTCCTTTCCCATGTTATGGAGGTTTTCAACTATAATCTCTTCAAATTTTTTCTCAGTCCCTTTCTTTTTCTCTTCTTCTTCTGGGACCCCTATAATTTGAATGTTGGTGCATTTAATTTGTCCCAGAGGTCTCTGAGACTGTCCTCAATTCTTTTCATTCTTTTTCTTTATTCTGCTTTGAAGTAGTTATTTCCAGTATTTTATCTTCCAGGTCACTGATCTGTTCTTCTGCCTCCGTTATTCTTCTACTGATTCCTTCTAGTGAATTTTTGATTTCATTTATTTTGTTGTTCATCATTGTTTGTTTGCTCTTTAGTTCTTCTAAGTCCTTGTTAAACGTTGTTTGTATTTTCTCCATTCTATTTCCAGGATTTTGGATCATCTTTACTATCATTACTCAATTCTTTTTCAGGTAGACTGCCTATTTCCTCTTCATTTGTTTGGTCTGGTTGGTTTTTACCTTGTTCCCTCATCTGCTGTGTGTTTCTCTGTCTTCTCATTTTGCTTAACTTACTGTGTTTGGGGTCTCCTTTTCGCAGGCTGCAGGTTCACAGTTCCCGTTGTTTTTGGTGTGTGCCCCCAGTGGCTAAGGTTGGTTCAGTGGGTTGTGTAGGTTTCCGGGTGGAGGGGACTGGTGCCTGTGTTCTGTTTGGTGAGGCTGGATCTTGTCTTTCTGTTGGGCAGGACCACGTCCGGTGGTGTGTTTTGGGATGTCTGTGACCTTATTATGATTTTAGGCAGCCTGTCTGCTAATGGGTGGGGTTGTGTTCCTGTCTTGCTAGTTGTTTGACATAGGGTGTGTAGCACTGTAGGTTGCTGGTCGTTGAGTGGAGCTGGGTCTTAGCCTTGAGATGGAGATCTCTGGGAGAGCTTTCGCCATTTGATATTATGTGGTGCCGGGAAGTCTCTAGTGTACCAGTATACTGAACTCAGCTCTCCCACCTCAGAGGCACAGGTCTGACACACGGCCGGAGCACCAAGACCCTGTCAGCCACACACCTCAGAAGAAAAGAGAGAAAAAATGAAAGAAAGAGAGAAAAAATTTAAATAATTAAAATTAAAAATACAAAATAATTGTAAAAAAAATTAAAAAGTAATAAAAATAAATAAAAAACAAATGGACAGACCGAACCCTAGGACAAATGGTAAAAACAAAGCTATGAGACAACATCATGCAAAGAATCATACAAATACATACACAAAGAGAAAAAGGAAAAAAAATATATATATATATATATATCGTTGCTCCAAAAGTCCACCACCTTAATTTTGGGATGATTTGTTGTCTATTCAGGTATTCCGCAGATGCAGGGTACATCAAGTTGATTGTGGAGATTTAATCGCTGCTCCTGAGGCTGCTGGGAGAGATTTCCCTTTCTCGTCTTTGTTCGCACAGCTCCTGGGGTTCAGCTTTCGATTTGGCCCCAACTCTGCGTGTAGGTTGCCTGAGCGCGTCTGTTCTTCGCTCAGACAGAACGGGGTTAAAGGAGCAGCTGCTTCGGGGGCTCTGGCTTACTCAGGCGGGGGGAGGGAGGGGTACAGAGGAGGCGGGGCGAGCCTGCGGCGGCAGAGGCGTCATGACGTTGCACCAGCCTGAGGCGCGCCATGCGTTCTCCCGGGGAAGTTGTCCCTGGATCACGGGAGCCTGGCAGTGGCGGGCTGCACAGGCTCCTGGGAGGGGCGGTGTGGAGAGTGACCTGTGCTCGCCCACAGGATTTTTGGAGGCGGCAGCAGCAGCCCCAGCGTCTCACGCCCGTCTCTGGGGTCCGCACTGATCGCCGCGGCTCGCGCCCGTCTCTGGAGTTCGTTTAGGCGGCGCTCTGAATCCCCTCTCCTCATGCACCAGGAAACAAAGAGGCAAGAAAAAGTCTCTTGCCTCTTCGGCTGGTCCAGACCTTTTCCTGGACTCCCTCCCGGCTAGCTGTGGCACACTAGCCCCTTCAGGCTGTGTTCACACCGCCAACCCCAGTCCTCTCCCTGCGATCCGACCTCCGAAGCCCGAGCCTCAGCTCCCAGCCCCGCCCGCCCCGGCAGGTGAGCATACAAGCCTCTCGGGCTGGTGAGTGCTGGTCGGCAGCGATCCTCCGTGTGGGAGTCTCTCCGCTTTGCCCTCCGCACCCCTGTGGCTGCGGTCTCCTCCGTGGCTCCGAAGCTTTCCCCCTCCGCCACCCGCAGTCTCCGCCCGCGAAGGGGCTCCTAGTGTGTGGAAACCTTTCCTCCTTCACAGCTCCCTCCCACTGGCGCAGGTCCTGTCCTTATTCTTTTGTCTCTGTTTTTTCTTTTTTCTTTTGCCCTACCCAGGTACGAGGGTAGTTTCTTGCCTTTCGGGAAGTCTGAGGTCTTCTGCCAGCGTTTAGTTGGTGTTCTGTAGGAGTTGTTCCACATGTAGATGTATTTCTGATATATTTGTGGGGAGGAAGGTGATCTCCACGTCTTACTCTTCTGCCATGTTGAAGGTCTCTCTCCACCATGTAATTTTATAAGTAATATATCTTATACCTAGGATTTTGGTTCTTTCTATCAAAGTAAAATATTATTTTTAGAACAAGAAACATTTGATTGCCCTTGCCTCTCTAGCGACTCAAGCACCGAGAAGCAAAGTTCATTATTACAGTACAGAGTGAAAAGAAGCCTAGAAAGTTCAAGTGAGTTAGACATGTTTCTATTGATTACAACACTACTGAGAGTAGAAAGAGATAGATAAAAGCCAGAAAGTTGGAATTAGTTTAAAATTATCTCTCTAAGGGCTGAGCCCTTTGGAGAAAGCAGTGGATAAATTACAAGTCACATTTTAATAAACTTCAAGTACAAAACTATGAATATACTATATATATGTGTGTGTGTGTGTGTGTGTGTGTGTGTGTGTGTATTCTAAAAGAAAACATAAGTGTAGTGTTATTTAGATGCTTCTATTTCTTAGAAATATTTTGTAAATCTTCCAGGGAAAATTGCAAGAAATTCCTCACAGTTGCCATAGTAACAGAGTTAATATGTTTTGAACGCAGTAAAATGAACCTTATTTTGAAAAAAAAAGAAAATATGTAACCTTGGTATACCTGTGGAACAGCGCTGTCTGTAGAACTTTCTGTGATGATGTAAATATGGTAGCCCGTAGCCACATGCTGGTATTGAGGATTTGAAATGTCGCTCCTGTGACTTAGGAACTGAGTTTTAAATTTAATTAGATTTCACTTCATTTAAATGTGAATGTAAATAGACACACGTGGCTCATGGCTACCCTATTTGACAGTGTAGGTATAGAATTTAAGATGTATTAAGCATGGGCTTCCCTGGTGGCACAGTGGTTAAGAATCTGCCTGCCAATGCAGGGGACACGGGTTCGATCTCTGGTCCAGGAAAATCCCACATGCCGTGGAGCAACTAAGTCCGTGCACCACAACTACTGAGCCTGTGCTCTGGAGCCCGCAAGCCACAACTACTGAAGCCCACGTGCCGCAACTACTGAAGCCCATGTGCCTAGAACCTGTGCTCCGCAACAAGAGAAGCCACTGCAATAAGAAGCCCGCGCACTGCAAAAGAGTAGCCCCCACTTGCCACAACTAGAGAAAGCCCGCACACAGCAACGAAGACCCAATGCAGCCAAAAATAAATAAATAAAATAAATAAATTTATTTAAAAAAAAAGTTAAGGAACTGTTTTAAAAGTGTTTTTAAAATAAATAAGGAAAAAATAAAATAAAATATATTAAACATGTGAGCTTTTCCTACAATGTTGAGGTTATAATTTTTTGGATAAACCCATTTTAAAATTAATAAAAATTCTAATTAACTATCTGATGTTTGTTAGAACTAATGAAAACATTTTACTGGTGCCCAATCACAGTATGTAACTCATGTCATTCTAAATAAGAGGGTGGAGGGGATAAGATTTCCCAATGACAACCTAAGTCTTAGCTACATAAATCTAAGCTACATCAGTGCTCCTCAAACCTGAGAATACATAATAATCAGATGAAGAACTTGTTAAAGCACAGAGATTCTTATTTGGTAGAACTGGGGTGGGACTCAAACATTTGAATTTCTAACAAGCTCCAAATAATGCTGCTAGTGGTGGTTCATGGACTACAGTTTGATTAGCACTCAGTAGGTACTTAGTGCAGTGGTCCTCAAAGTACAGACCCTGGACCAGCACCTTCACCATCATAATTACCTGGGAACTTGTCAGAAATGCACATTTTTAGTATTTATCTCAGACATATTAAATTAGAAACTCTAGGGATGGGTGTGTTTTTTTGGTTAACAAGCCCTCCAGATGAACTTGAAAATGTGCTATAAAATCACTTGCACATATGCATGAGGAAGAATGTATTGTACATATTAGCAAGAACTTGGAAACAACCAAAATGTCCATCTTGAAGAAACTAGCTGAATAAATTGCAGCTGAATCTGCTTTGGGAATACTATGCAGTAGTTAACAAAAAATCAGTAAGACAAATATTAACTGTCATGGAAAGATGTCTAAGACATATAATGTATGTGGAGGAGTTGCAGAAATAGACAGTGTATCATGATTTATGTAAAAAACAAAATAATTTTAAAAATAATGGATGATCTTGGTATGTATATTTCTTGTATGTAGAATAATTTCTTTTTTTTTTTAACATCTTTATTGGAGTATAATTGCTTTACAATGGTGTGTTAGTTTCTGCTTTATAACAAAGTGAATCAGTTATACATATACATATGTTCCCATATCTCTTCCCTCTTGCATCTCCCTCCCTCCCACCCTCCCTATCCCACCCCTCTAGGTGGTCACAAGGCACCGAGCTGATCTCCCTGTGCTATGCGGTTGCTTCCCACTGAAATCAAATTGATAGCAGTGGTTTTCTATAAGGAATGTACTAGGATTGAGAGCAATAGTTGATATAGAATTTATTTTCATGTTGAATTTTATAAAAGGAAAATATATTCATAAAATTAATACTTGTGACTTAAAAATAATTAAGATACTCAAAATCCATGTCATGGTGTTTTACAGCGATGCACTATCTATAAACATCAATTGCACAGACCTATTTTATTATCTTTAATTTCTGAGACCATATATATTATCTTTAATAGTTTACAAGTCGTTTCCTGTATTAAGTTAGAAACAACTTCCATTGCTAATGCTACAGTATGTCATTATATGATAATATTAATATTGAGTCAGAATTTTAGACCAAGAAATAACATTTTTACTCTTACACTTTTTGGTCAGTTTGCTCTACTTCTTCTGTAGACAGTGAACCTGCTTTGAATTCAGTTTCCAATATCAGGGTTTTTTAAATCTTTGTAAAATTTCGGTGGATTTCTTTTCAAGACATTTTGCATTGTAAGGCGAACGTGATTAAGTTCTCTATTTAAAAAGATACTAATTATCAGAAAAACCAAGACAAAGGTGCTCTAACAGGGTACCTGACAAATTTTATCTGGTCCATTAGCGTTCACTTTACCTCTCTGCCATGCGTAAGGTGATTCCTCATTATCTTACCAGTTAGGTGCCCACAATAACAAAGTGTATTTATCCCGGTGCATCATACACTGAACATGCACCTCAAGGTTTGTGTAACATAGGAATACATGAATGTACCAGATCCTTTCTGTTTTTCAAAACTTCCTTGTTAACATTTTAGGTATAATAAAACAACAAAATGCTGTACTACACCTGAGGTTAATAGTGCTATTTTAATATTGAAATTAATTTTAATACTGCTAAAATTTCCTGTCATGATCAATTTTATGTGTCAACTTGGCTAGGCTATAGGACCCAGTTTTTCAAACAAACATAAATCTTAAGTGTTGCAGTGGTGCTATATTTTAGATGTGATTAATGTCTACCATCAGTTAACTTTATGTACAGGAGATAATCCTTGATAATCTGCATTGGCTGATCTAATCAGCAGAAAGGGCTTAGGGCAGAATGGAGGTTTCCCTGGGGAGCAGAAATCTCACCTGTGGACTGCAGTAGCGGCTCCTGCCTGAAAGTTTCCAGCCTGCCCTGACTCAATATGTGAAAGTGACTTTGGAATTGGATAGTGGTAAAGAATGGAAGAAATTTGAAGCACTTCATAGAAAAAGCCTAGATTGCCTTGAACAGAATGTTAGCAGAAATATGGACTTTAAAAGTGCTTATGGGGGCTTCCCTGGTGGTGCAGTGGTTAAGAATCCTCCTGCCACTGCAGGAGACACGGGTTCAAGCCCTGGTCCGGGAAAATCCCACATGCCACGGAGCAACTAAGCCCGTGTGCCACAACTACTGAGCCCGCATGCCACAACTACAGAAGCCCACGTGCCTAGAACCCATGCTCCACAACAAGAGAAGCCACCGCAATGAGAAGCATGCACACCGCAACAAAGAGTAGCCCCCTCTTGCTGCAACTAGAGAAAGCCCGCGCTCAGCAAGGAAGACCCAACACAGCCAAAAAAAAAAAAAAAAAAAAAGTGCTTCTGGTGCTCAGAAGGAAATGAGGAGCACAGTAGAGAAAATGTCTATCTTGATTCAAAGACAAAATTTTTATTCACCGTAGGTCAGCAGTCCTCCTGTGGCTTTGCTGTTATTGTAAATGTTGCAAAATGTGGATATGTAGGCTGGAAGAGTTGTGAACTTTTAATACTTTTTGTGATTTTTTCATAAAATTATTTATTACCCATCTGTTTTATTAATGTTTCTCTTTACAAACATGTTTGAGGATCCAGTATGGTGTTTTCTGGACATGAGGTGTGAGATTGAAGAGGATGATTCTTTATCTTAGGTCTGCAGATACTTCTGGTAAGGTTGGAAGTAAACAATCACAATCTTCAAAGTCATTTCAAAGTAAGTGAGCCAGAGCAACAAAGGAAAAAATGAAACTATAGCAATAAAACCAAAAACTTCCTATATTTACCATGAAAGCCAATTATTTTTACAGGAGCTGACAATCCAAGTTATCTAATCCCACTGTACATAGTTTGTTGCAAACAATCTCTAAGTGAAGCAACAAGATCAAAAGGACACAACTACAAACCACAGTCACTCAACAAGGAAAGTACTGAGAAATAGTTCTTGGAATCTTAAACTCAGTAAAGCTCTTTTTTAAAAAAATACCTGCATTCAATGAAATGTTTCAAGAATCAAGTTATTTAGTAGCAGGAATTATTGCCCCCCCCCCAAAAAAGAAAAGTTTCACATGGTTGGTGAGAACATAATGATGGAAGCATGTAAAGTTATAGTGAGAAAATGTTAGGTCAAGATGCAGCTGGATAAATCAAAGACTCCACTCTCTATCAGTATAAGTTGAAATACTGAAGAAGTATCACCTGAAACTGAAGAGATTTGAGATCAGTAAATGGAAAAATGACTTCTCCTTCCAGATTGGTAAGTAAGCAGATTTCACCATTAGATATCAAGCTCTTGTAAAAATTGTAAATGTTGGCAAAATTCATGAACGATATTTTCTTGCTGCAAGTTTCTGTCTGAAACAAAAAAGGTAAAGGTACATTTAATTTTTTTGGCTTCATATTTAGAAAGTGCTGTCCAGGAGGAATTGTGTTGGCTTCTTTACCGATGTTATCCCATAGGTGGCTGGCTCCAGGCGAGGTTTCGTCTATTATAAAATAAAATCTTGACATTGTCATAATACAGTGCTTTATTCACAGATAAATGCTGGGTTCAAAAAACTTGGAGAGGAAATGAAAACTAAAATGTCTGAATGATACTATAAAATGATTAACTTTGTTAAAGGATGATCAGTTCCCTTGAGCATGTAAAACTGGACAAAGAGCACATGAATCGTTTAATACATACAAAAATCTGGATTCATTGTAGAGAGAGTTCTCAGCAAATTGTCAAAGTGTTTGAGGTGGAAGGTGAATTTCAGTAGTACATTTAAGGAAATATTGATACAAATTTTGTTGAATGCTTTGAAAATGATACATGGCTGCCCAAACTAACCTAATTAGCAGGTACTCTTTCTTCACTTGAACTGGTTGAATAAGTCTCTCTCTGCCAGGCTCTGGAGCGACAAGCCTCTTACACTTTGAAAGGAAACTGAATCTTTGAAAAATCATGTTGGAAATAGAAATTTTTAAATGTTGCCACTTTTGCTTGGGTTTGACCGTGAAGAAGGATATTAGCAAATATCTCCTCAATCCCACAGTAAGTAAACGTGGTATGAATTGCCTGCCAGAAGAAAATCTCTTCAGGAAAAACTTAATATCCAGAGCCTTTACTAATGTTAAAAGCCTCAATAATATTGACCCAGTTATATCAAGTAACAGAATAAAATAACTAAAAAACCTAGAGAAAAACATAGGACATGGAAACAGACCATTGGGGTAACAGATATTTTTAAATAATGTTAATTTATATGGTCAATAATATAGAAAGGTAGAGAATTTTAGCAGACCTGCTTGAACTCTACACACAGAAAAATCAAATGAATATTCCAAAATTAAAAATAAAATAACTGAAATTATAATTCAGTAGGCTTTAACAGCACACTAGACAGAAAAGGAAAGATAATTAGTGAAGAAAAAGATAGTTTAGTAGAAAATTTCAAACTGAAGTCTGGAGAGAAAAAAAATAATTGAAAATGTATTAAAAGCCATAAGAGATATAAGGTATATAAGGTACATGCATGTGTGAATTAATGAAAGAAGCAGGTCATTGTTACCCAGTCAGTTACCCTTAAGTATAGCATTCTTGTTTCCTGGCAGTGGCAAATGTCATTCCTGCTCTCCCCACCCTGCTTATTCCCTTGTCCCTTTTTAGAGAAGGGGAGTAAAAAGGGCCTAAATTTTTGTCAGCTTTGGGAATTTAAATTACATTTCATGATAGGTATAAGCCTCACTTTCTTCACTTGTACAAAGGAAATAATACTCCCTTCTTCTCAGGTTTACCCTGAGTCTAAAATGAGAGGATGCATATAAAATACATAGCACAGGATAGACAAATTTAATTCTCCTCCTCTTTTCTCATTTTGTTGAACCTAGTAATTAACAGTCACAAGAGGATCCCTTAACTATAATTTGAGATGCAATTTCAAGGATATGTTGGCCTCTGAAAGAGAAATTGATACTTGACGAAGGTGATTCTTACTGGAGTGAATAGAACCACGTGGAAGACTAGAGACTTCAAATCCACGTGTGTAAATTCAGCACATAGGTTCTTGCCCAGACAAACTGCATGGCATTTAGGTATGAAGATGCCAAAAAAAATTATAGATTAAATGTAGATTTTAGAAATGCTTTGGAGTGAACTAATTACAGTTTTAAATGATAGAGAAAAGGGAAAGAGAATATTGCTTTAGGGTTGTAAATTTGACTAACTGAAACTATAGAGCTTGCAACAGCACTGGCAAAGTCAAATTACAGATACACTGACTTTCTCAAAAGTTACGTTGTTTTTTTAGAAGAGAAATCCATGAATTCACATCATCCAGGGCTACAGATGTTAGTGTGAGTAAACTAAAAGAATGAAATAGATATGTATATACTGTCTAATCCAGGTACAGCCAAGAGACTCACTAGTCATGATCAAATTCAGTGAAGCAGCCAGGCAGTGGGGCAGTACCTGGAATCATGATGTGCTCCAATGGAAAATCCAATATTTTAACCTATTATTATATACAAGGAGACTAAAGAGAGGGAGAAGAATTTAGGATGGCAGAGAGATAATTTTGGAAAAAAAGCCGAATACAAGGATTTGGAATACAGTAAAAAGCATTAAATTTCCTTTATATTACCTCACTTAATTATGTATACAGAAAAATAAATGTAGTAAATATGAGAGACTCCTACATGTGTGTAAGTGTGTTTGAAGTGAAAATAGTAAAATCCGTTTAGAAGTGGCAATATTCCAAATCTGAAAAATGAATTGCTTTCTCAACCTTACTTAGACACACAGTGGGGAGTACCCTTACCAGTGGCAAGCTAGTGTTATGTGACCCCTATACGCTCATACAAAAAAAGCAAATTTCGCTTTGAAATAACAGGCCAAGGCCAGCCCTTGGTAAGGGCTGAGAAGGAGGGCTTCTCCACTGATTAATATTTTGAGCTGACCTAAATTGTCCTCCATGCTCCACTAATGTAGAGATAGGGCTACAGCATTTCTTTTCATTTAAAATAGCAGGCTGAGTTTGGAAATACTGCATGATTTGAGAAGAGGGGTGAAGAGGTAGGGAAGGCAGCCTTTTTTTCACTGCATAAATGCTACCTATTCAGCTGTAACAAGCCAGTGAAGTTGGAGGTTGCAAATGAGAGAGGAGAATCACAGGGGTCTCTATTAAATTCAGCTTCTGCTCTTGATTCAGTTTTATTACTTGCTAAACAAAGCTTGGATTTCAGTGATTTAGGGTTCATAAACCCAGACCAAGTTCTTTCTACTCAATGAGCTCGGTCAGTTTGTGACCAGTCTAACTTAAAATCCATAAATGTGACTTGTTTAATCTGTCGTGTAGGTTGAGAGTCACTCAGGATTTTAAATCTCTATTTACTTTTCATTCCCGCAATGCTCTGCTCTCTCCAGCATGCAAGGAATTTGACTCACACACACTGGGAAGCTCTAGATGGTTTTGCCTCTAAGACATATTCAGTGTATTTTGGTTCCTACATTCATCATTTCATACTGCCCTTGATTGAAACTGGACTTGAACAGAACTCTCCTGAGTTACCTCACACCTGCAAAGCTTAAATCTAGTCACAGTTTATTGACGGAGGCAGTAATGCATAATGAAATGCCATTAATTCACACGTGTAATACTGGTTTCTAATTTGAAGCATAACATCTAATTGTCAGTAGATTAGTTACTCAGATTCATAGCCTGGTGACTATGGGGAAAATGTGCCTACTTCCACTACCTGAACTGTCCGAAAATAGAATGATGTCTGTTTCTTATGAGGGCAACTAGGAAATCTCTGAAGCCTTCACATTGTTATAGATTGATGGCTCAGTCCATAAAGAGAGTTCAGGAAAATCAGCTCTGCTGCTTGTTATTTCTCTACAACTCTCATCCCAGACAGTGCTTGCAAAGAGCTTCATCTTGGAAAAAGCACCTTATTTCAGTGCAACAGTTAGAGGCCATTATCCTGCTGTATTTGGGAGTAAAGGGCATCAAAACATGGCAGCCATATTTCTAAAGCCCCGACTTTTGAAAGTATAAAGGAGTTCAGCATTTGATCAGCCTTTTAGGGGGCATCCTACTTATTCAGGGCATGAATTCCTAACCTCTGATTCTGTGTTTGCTTAGCTAACTTGGAGTGTTCGCACCCCCAGAGCAATCCTGATTCCACTTACATCTATTGTTCAAGACTAGTTTCATAAAGTGCTTTTGAATTCTGAGAAAGTACAGTCATAGGCATATTGAAGTTACAACTAGGTATTCACAAAGACTGGCCCCTCTACAAGGGAGTATAGACGTTTGTGGAAAACATTGTTTCTCTTGTCTTCAAAGCGCCCACAGCCAGTCAGCAGGGAAGTGTGAGGATGTCAGGTAAACATAATCAAGCCATTTGTGGAAAATGTGAGAGGAGAAAGAGGGAGGGTAATGAGGCATAGCTAGTCAGACTGTTTCCCAGTCTATTTAGCTAGATTGTTTTTCTCTAATTGTTTTTCTCCGTGGAGGTTAAAAAAAACAGAGAGAGAGAGGAAAAAAAGAGAGAATTTCAATATTATAAAACAAACCTTTATTATTGCTGCTTTCAATTTTTTCACAAAGAAATGTGTAAGGCATTATTGTTGTACCCAATAGCAACTCCATAGTTAAGGATTTGTCAGCAGTTCCATTATAGACCGTATTCCTGAAGATTCTATTACAAAGGCAAAATATTTGCTTTCAGGTAAAACTGGCATAAGTATTCTCAACCCAGGAGCATTTTGCTTTGCTCATTATTTTTAAAAAACCCTCAGAAAGTGATTTTTGTCACTTTGTCACCTCTGAAGACTTTTATTTATATCTTACATGAATGTTGTGAAAACTCTCAAAATCAAGGTCCAATTTATTAACTCTAGAATATAATTATAAAAGGTAGCAATCTTCTAAACTCAAAGTTTTCTTTCTTTCTATCGTAATGAATCTAGCTGAATGTCAGTCATCTATGAAAATGGGAAATAAGGATGACCTGGATAAATACAGTACCTAATAAATTCCTAAACTTCATGTAAACAAATAGTTTGCTTCTTTCCTTTTCAGCAACTCTCACCAACTATCAATCAGACTAACAAACTTAACTAAAGATGGTACTATATCTACCAACCTTCAGGGGTTTACATTATTAAGGAGGAAAATAGTCATTATAAGCAGTAAAAAAGAAATATAATTCAACAGTGATCTAAAATGAAGTCCAAGGCTTGTGGATAGACTGAGGAAATCCATGAATCTCTGACATTAATTCAACAGGTTTTGTGCACGTGCACGCATGTGTATGAATGTGCCTACATAAGAACATACAAATGTACTCATTTTTTCTGACAAAATCAGATTGAGTCAGTGATCTAGAAATTCCATTAATTAGTTTGTGGACAATTAATATGTAACTATACGTATTAATATGTACTTAGGAGTACCCGAGTACTTCTTAGTACCTAGCAGTTCAACTAGAAGTACCTAATACTTTTACTAAAACCTAATATAATCCAAAATGTTCTTTCAAATATGTAATTCTTAGCTACATACTCATCATTTTATGCAAGAAAGAAAGTGGTGAGGATAGGAACTTGTAACAATATATTGGACAAAGCACCAGTGAGCAAGAACCTTGAATATAAGCATTTATAAGCATTTTAACAATATTAATTCTCCCAATCCAAAAACAAGGGATATTTTTCCATGCCCATCAACAGAAAATTGACTTAAGAAGATGAATATATATATATATATATTCCATTGTGTGTGTATACACACACACACACACACAATGGAATATTACTCAGCCATAAAGAAGAATGAAATATTGCCATTTGCAGCAACATAAATGGACCTAGAGTATATCATACTAAGTGAAGTGAGTCAGACAGAGTAAGACAACTATTATATCACTTATATATGGAATAAAAAAAAATACAAATGAATCTATATACAAAACAGAAATGGACTCACAGACATAGAAAAGAAACCTATAGTTACCAAAGGGGGAAGGGCGGTGGGATAAATTAGTAGTATGGGATTAACAGATACAAACTATTATGCATGAAATAGATAAGCAACAAGAATTTACTGTATAGCACAGGAACCATATTCAATATCTTGTAATAACCTGTAATGGAAAAAATCTGAAAAAATATATAACTGAATCAATTTGGTGTATAGCTGAAACTAACACAATATTGTAAATCAAGTGTGCTACAATAAAAAAGGGGAAAAAGGAAAAAAGGAAAGAAGGAAAGAAGGACAGAAGGAAGGAAAGAAAGAAGAACAAAAGAAAGAAAACGAAAGAGTGAATGTAAGATACACATACCCACGTACTCATATATATGCATTGTATTTCAATAAGAATCTTTCAAAAGTGGAGGTGATTCATATATTAAGTTTCCAAGTAATCAACATCAGTTTGGAATTGATACTCAGTGTATATTCATTGTTTCCATTAAATGCATTAAATAGAAGACAAATGCAATTACTGTATCATTAATCCTGAATTTTAGGCCAAGTCAGAGTTGAACTTATCAGGTTTCTGTAGAGAGAAAAGCAAAGCACAGTGCCTGGATTAGGAACACTGGGTTAAGATTTAGTCCTCCATAATGAACAGAAAGCTACAGAGAGAAACAGATGATGTGGCTACAAGACTGGCGTGGCAACTTCAGACTCAAATCAGCCATGACAGAACACTGGAGAAAAGAGTAACGTCAGAAAAAGTCAGAAGACCACCTTAGGATCAAATAGAAGGAAAGGGGTTCAAAGCCAGAGGAATAAGACTGCAACTGCTGAACTTGCGGCAAAGCCTGTGGCAGACACAGAAATATACTGCTTGTATCTCCTTTCACAAAAGAACTGGATGATCAGCTGTAAGGAGTTCAGTTAGCTGACACCCTCCAGCTTCAGTGCCTTCAGGATATAGCACAGCATTTGCCTGAGGCCATGCAATGGTTGAGCGTGGTGGGGATATTAAACGTGACCATTTCTTCCCCGAGCAGGTGCAGGACTCCTCTCCCAGCAGTCTGTGCTTGAGCTCCCACATGGGCCTGCTGACTTTTTCAGAGCTTCAGTGCAGTCTGATACTTTTCCTACCCAACCTTCCATTCTTATCCTCTTCTTTTACAGGTGTCAGACCGGTAGAATTGTCAGAAGGATTTTGAGGCCTACTTCTACTACAATCCTCTCCTCTTATTTTTCCTTGCATTTCTAACTCTGTCTTGACATGTGACTGGAGGTGCCAACAGATGCAAGGGATACCAGTTCTTCAATTTGAAGACTTTTAAAAATATGCTGCCCCCTGGTGTGGAAGTGGGAGAGAAGGGCTTTGCAGGTACTTAAGGGCATGATCACAGCATAGATAGGAAGCTTAAGCAACTGTGGAATCCTTATGTTTTTAACAACACCATATATCTTTATAGCATTTTAACCACTTTTATGTAAATATTCTTAAATATAATACACCCCAAAAATAAGAAACTAGACTTCTCTTAAGGGCTCTGAGTCTTCTTTTTAAATTTATACTATTGCAGTATATACCAAAAGGTTGTTGAGAGCTGTGAAGCTCTTTCCCCACAATATCAATGTTTGTAGGCTGCTGTGTCACTGATGTCACCTTTTTCACTTCTTACTGGTATGTTTCTATTCTTGTCTTACGTGTCTAAATGGCTGAAACTTGTGCAATTTGCAACCGCCACGAGTCTGATCACCCAATAATTGAGTTTAATTTCTGTTGTTAACTCCATTCTCAACTCATGGACTAGCTTTGACTTTTGATCTCATTCATATAAACTCACTTGCTTGGGTTTATTAAGTTATGAGTCTTTGCTAAATCAGTGGTGAATCCAGGGTCAGAGTGGTGAAGTAGGAGAAAGAACATAGATTTTGGACTCTGATAAACCCTTATTATGCATGTGTCTTTGGGCAAGGAATTTTACTATTCTAGATATATCCTTTAGCATCCATAAAATTTATTTAATAACCACATATACTCTCTTGCTGTAAAGTTTAAATAACATAAGAGTTTACAAAATTCGTCAGCATGCAGCACAGTCCTTGGCAGATATAATAATGGCCTCTTTACCCTCCCTACAGAACGATAAACCCTTTCAGAAGTTAGTCAGAGGACTTCCCTGGTGGTCCAGTGGTTAAGACTTCACCTGCCAGTTCCGGGGGTGCGGGTTCGATCTCTGGTCCGGGAACAAAGATCCCACATGCCTCGCGGCCAAAAAACCAAAACATAAGCAATATTGTAACAAGTTCAGTAAACACTTTAAAATGGTCCACATCAAAAAAAAAAAATCTTAAAAAAGAAAAAAAGAAGTTAATCAGGAACTTTAAACTGATATTTCTTAGCTGGCTATGCTAGAGCAGTTTGCAGGTTATGTTTAGCTAAATGTGAGTCATAAGATGTAAATCTTAAATAATTAATATTTGCTATTAGAACCATGCACATGATTGTGCCACAATGGTATCTAAGCTTTAGCATGTCTTTTGTGAAGTCATTTTCCAATCAGTGTTTGCTGAGTGGAAGTCACAGGGAAATTGAAAACATATTAATTTGCAAGGTGGGTAATATCAAGTGATGAAAACCTATAATGACACCTTTGGATTTCTACTTTGAAAACTCAGTGAATAGTTTCAATAATAAAAGATATTTCCCCCTTTAAAACGGAACAACTTGAGTGATCAAGTGTACTTTTACAGCTATTAGGGGAGACTGAATGAGCATACTCAAGATTTAGCCTTTCAGGTGTTTTATCACATGATGGTTGTGGAGATCATAATTTTAAATTGTTTTTCTTGATTCTTATATACTGCTTAATCGCACCCATAAAAGACCAAAAGACCAAAAAAGATAAAAGCAGACAATATGAAAGGACTTAACATTGAAATACAAAAAAAGTTAATAGGGACATTAAAAATTATAATAATTCTGCAACTACATCTTGTAAGTTGCATTCATCTGATCAGAAATTTTACATAATACAGGGAGACACTGATGATACTTAAAAACTTTTAAAAGAGCAAAGAGTGACCATTATATGCAACTCTAATTATATTCAACATTTAACATTGATTTAATTCAATGTGAATTTTCATTTTTTTGAAATGAAAGGTATCAATAGAGAGAATGTATTTTGCAGAGAAACATTGTCATAAAGGATGTTGAAGCACTCTAGTTCCTTTTGTCATTAAAAAAATGAAACTGAACCCCTATCTTAAACCACACACAAAAATGAACTCAAAATGGATTAAAGACTTGAACATAAGACCTGAAATCATAAAACTTCTAGAAGAAAAAATAGGGACCTTGCTCCTTGACATCAGTATCGGCAGTGACTTTTTTTTTTTAATTTGACATCAAAAGCAAAGAAAATAAAAGCAAACATAAACTAGTGGAACTACATTAAACTAAAAAGCTTCTTCACAGCAAAGGAAACTGTCAACAAAATAAAAAGAAGACAACCTATGGTATGGGGGGAAATATTTGCAAATCATGTATCTGATAAGGGGTTAGTATGCAAAGTATATAAGGAACTCATACAACTCAATAGCAAAAGAGCAAACAATCCAATTTAAAAATGAGCAGAGACATTTTTCCAAAGAAGAAATACAAATGGCCAACAGGTACATGAAAAGGTGCTCAACATCACTACTCATCAGGGAAATGCAAATCAAAAGCACAATGTGATATCACCTTACACTGGTTAAGATGGTTGTTATCAAAAAGAAATAATGTGTTGACAAGGTTATGGGGAAAAGGGAACCCTCATGAACTGTTGATGGGAAAGTAAATTGGTGCAGCCACCATGAAAAGCAGTTTAGAGGTTTTTCAAAAAATTAAAAGCAGGTCTATCATAGTGATCCAACAATTCCACTTCTGGGTATGTATCTAAATGTATCCAAAGGAAATGAGAACAGGACATCTAAGATATATCTGCACTCCCATGTTCATTATACCATTATTCATATTAGCTAAGATATGGAAACAACCAAAGTGTCGACAGTTGAATGGATAAAGAAGATGTGAGATATATATATATATATATATATATATGACATATCACAATATATTCACTATATATTCACAATATCACTATATATATATATATATATATATTCACACACACAATGAAATATTATTCAGCCATGAGAAAGAGGAAACTTTGCCATTTGAGACAATGTGAATGGAATTTGAGAACATTATGCTTAGTGAAATAAGACAGAGAAGAATAAGTACTCCATGGCATCACTTATATGTTTAATCTAAAAAAAAAAGGTCAAACTCATAGAAACAGAGAATAGAAAAGTAGTTGCCAGGGGCTGGGAGTAGGGGAAATAGGGAGAAATTGGTAAAAGTGTACAAATCAGCTGTAAAATGAATGAGGTCTGAGGGTCTAATGAATAACATTATGACTATAACTGTCAACTCTATATTATATAATTGAAATTTGCTAAGAAATTTGCTAAATGTTCTCACCAAAAACACAATAATACAAATTTAAAAAATAATAATAAATATATATGTGAGATGATTAATGTGTCAGTTAACCAGAAGGGGGGCATCCTTATACAATGTATACATATAACAAATCACCATGATGGACACTTTAAATATCTTACAATTTTATTTGTCAATAAAGGAGAAATAAAAAAATAGTAAAAAATGAAACATACAAGCACACACAATAATTTGATGGAAATTTAAAATAAGATGCACAAAATCTAATAATCCAATTTTTAAGGCACTTCTGCCTCTTTCTAATGTTGTAACACAAGTAGAAAAACTTATTGTATTTTAAATTGATTTTTGTTATGAAAGATTTTAAACATGAGAACCAAGGAAAACCTAGTAAAGAACACCTGTATAATAATAATAAATTTTAAGCTATATCAAATATATATATAATTTTCATCATATATATATTTTGGCTGTGTTGGATCTTTGTTGCTGCACACGGACTTTCTCTAATTGCGGCGAGCGGGGCCAACTCTTCATTGCAGTGCATGGGCTTCTCGTTGCAGTGGCTTCTCTTGTTGTGGAGCACGGGCTCTAGGAGTGCGGGCTTCAGTAGTTGCAGCATACTGGCTCAGTAGTTGTGACTCGCAGGCTCTAGAGAGCAGGCTCAGTTGTTGTGGCGCACGGGCTTAGTTGCTCCACGGCATGTGGGATCTTCCCAGACCAGGGATCAAACCTGTGTCCCCTACATTGGCAGGTGGATTCCTAACCACTGCACTACCCGGGAAGTCCCTGTCATATATTTTTAACCAAATGAAAACTAAAGCTATAAGCAAGGACACTAAAGCCACCTATGGAATACTTTTTAAATAAGTTCTTCACCTCCCCCCTTAGACATAACAGTTTTCTTAATTTGTATCATTATTCTCATATATGTGTTTGTACCACATACTTGCACATTCATAAATGATATACAACATTATTGATTTGTTTTTTATTTTATATAAATGATACCTTTTTGGCATATATCTTTAACTCATTCATTTTAACTCCAGTATAATACAGTGACTTAATATCCCTCAATTTATTTATCCCTTGTCTTATTAGTGGATATATAAAGTTTTTCTGAGTATTCCTAATTATGAACAAAACTGTAATCAATACTCATATATTTCTCTCCATGAGCACTTTAGAATAAGCCTGATGGTAGAATTGCTATGTAGTATGGTACATTTCACAGTTTTGTCAATTTATATTTCACCACTATATAGGAGAGTTATTTGATTTCCACACCCTCACTTGGTAGAGTCTGTCTTAATTTTTTCAATCTGATGTGTATGAAGTACTATATTATCTCATTTTAATTTTCATTTGTCTGATTCTGAGGTTCTATAATGAGATGGATCATCTTTTCATATTTTTTATTGTTATTCAGGTTTTCCTTTTTATGAATTGCTATTCCTATTCTTTGATGTATTTTTCTGTTGAACTTTATCTTAAATTGATTGGCTTGAACACTTTTTTTTTTTTAAAGTCCAGTTACCTCAGAGTTTATTTAAACTAAGAGAAAAAGGTCATAATATTTTCATGCAGTGCATACTTCGTTCTTTAAATAACAATTGTGACAAATAAAAGAAAGAATTAGGAATGCTGTACTTGTGATCCATACAAAGCACCAACATTTTGGGTTGTATATAATTTAAAGAAATGTCTCAAACACTTTTCAAAATACTGTAGTAGCCAGTACATAGAGGCATGCCTTAGGTGGCCATAGGAATGCAGTTTAGAAAATAAAGAAAAAATTCACACTATAACTACTCAGTTTCTTCAAAATCACTGAGCAAGAAAAGCACCAATGAACTTCCATACTGATTTTACATAACTTCTATACAGTACCTTGACTTAAATCCAAGAACAAAAGTTAAGACTCTCCTCCTATATTTTTGGTAAACAACTGCATGGTAAACTTAGATGACTTTTCCCCCAGATTTTACCTGGGAGTGGCCTTTTAAATTTTTTATTTAAAAGAGAGAAGGTTTGGCACTTTTATACTGATGTCACCAATGTTAATATTTCTTGGAATCTCAGGAAGATTTGTATTCTTTACAGCTGATACAGCACGGGCTGGAGCTCCTGCTAAGCCAGCCACAGATTTCTCCAGTTTAGTTTGTGCATCAGTGTGTGTAACATTCTCATTCATGTTCGTCTCCAATACCATTCTCCCCATCACCATTTCTGCAAAGATATTGTGAACATTGTCTACATGGAAAATTAAATCCAGTTCACAGACGTTTTCAAAACACTTGTCTAATGTTTCCACAAATAATTGAATTAGATCTAAAATGACAAGTTCACTTTCTGAAGAATTCTCACAGAAGACAAAATATAACGTTGCATAATGTCTATAAATCAGTTTGTTGTCAGATCATCCAATTAATGACCCTCCTTCTAGGAAATTACAAACATTTTCATCTCTCTTAGATACCAAATGGAATGTCTCCCTGATGGTTTGCTGTTGTGTATCTTCACTGTAGGGCTGGTAGAACTTGGAGAGCCGTGGCTTCCCATGGTTGTTAAAGATGAGGATTGCCTTGATCATGGCTGAGCCTGGCCAACCGGGTGGGAGCTGGGGCTAGGACAGGGGCGGACATGCGAGCCTTGCCTCGGGATCTTGCTGGCGATCCTTCCCCACCTGCCCCCGCCTGCACCCCTTGAACACTTTTCAAATACTAATTTTTTTCAGTCATATATACGTATGTACATATATATGATATAAAAAAAATACTACATCTTCCTAATTTGTCACTTATTTAATTTTATATATGGTTACTTTATTTATATAGAACTTTTAAATCATGTAATGAAAGTGTCTTTTTTTCTTTATGGATATTATTTTTTTAAGTTTTGTAACTAAGAAATATTTTCCTACCTCAAAGTCATAAAGATATTCCTCTATATGTTTTAAGTATTTTAAGATTACATGATTAATGTGTGTGTGCAACACAATATTGACAATATTTATTGAATCTGTACATGTTCCAGGCACTATTATAAGCTCTTTGCATGTTTAGTTCTTAAAACATTATATGATATACTTGATGCTTTTACTCCCATGACCCAACTGAGGAAATTCAACTGAAAGGGTTAAGCAACTTGCCCAACAGTAGGAAGCCTGTGATAGAGATATATGCCCACTGGGATTCAAATCCAGGCATTCTGGCTCTTGCTAAGTCAATACACAATCTATAATTTTAGTATTAACTCAATGCCCAAAATTGATCCTGAGATATAATTTCAAAATTTACCTTTGATAATTAAGTTTTTTCTTGAATAATTAATTTAATTAAATATTTGTTTACCACTTATCTATATATAATAAATAGTATTACACATTGTATTAAAATGAATTTGGTATGACAGTCTTTAGTACTATCATAATTAATTATTTCACTGTATTACATGCCATGAAAAATAACTGAATTACTATAAAATTGCCTAAGGAGATTCCAAAATTAACATAATAAAATGAAAGTTTGAGAAATGACTCACAAATATTCTCAAAGGGAAAAACACTCAGCTTCTTTTTGTCTACTCACCCCACAACTTTTTTGTCGTATCAGAAAGGAATTGCTGGGGCCCTGAACCAAGATGCCGGAGTAGAAGGATGTGCTTTCACTACCTCTTGTGAGAACACCAGAATCACAACTAGCTGCTGGACAATCATCGACAGGAAGACACTGGAACTCACCAAAAAAGATACCCCACATCCAAAGACAAAGGAGAAGCCACAATGAGAAGGTAGGAGGGGCGCAATCACAGTAAAATCAAATCCCATAACTGCTGGGTGGGTGACTCATGGACTGGAGAACACTTATACCACAGAAGTCCACCCACTGGAGTGAAGGTTCTGAGCCCCACGTCAGGCTTCCCAACCTGGGGGTCTGGCAACGTGAGGAGGAATTCCTAGAGAATCAGACTTTGAAGGCTAGTGGGATTTGATTGCAGGACTTCGACAGGACTGGGGGAAACAGAGACTCCACTCTTGGAGGGCACACACAAAGTAGTGTGCACATCGGGACCCAGGGGAAGGAGCAGTGACCCCAGGGGAGACTGAACCAGACATACCTGCTACTGTTGGAGGGTCTCCTGCAGAGGCAGGGGTTGGGGGGTGGCTGTGGATCACTGTGGGGACAAGGACACTGGCAGCAGAAGTTCTGGGAAGTACTCCTTGGCATGAGCCCTCCCAGAGTCTGCCATTAGCCCCACCAAAGAGCCCAGGTAGGCTCCAGTGTTGGGTTGCCTCAGGCCAAACAACCAACAGGGAGGGAACCCAGCCCCACCCATCAGCAGTCAAGCAGATTAAAATTTTATTGAGCTCTGCCCACCAAAGCAACAGCCAGCTCTACCCACCACCAGTCCCTCCCATCAGGAAACTTGCACAAGCCTCTTAGATAGCCTCATCCACCAGAGGGCAGACAGCAGAAGCAAGAAGAACTACAATCCTGCAGCTTGTGGAACAAAAACCACATTCACAGAAAGACAGACAAGATGAAAAGGCAGAGGGCTATGTACCAGAGGAAGGAACAAGATAAAACCCCAGAAATACAACTATATGAAGTGGAGATAGACAATCTTCCAGAAAAAGAATTCAGAATAATGATAGTGAAGGTGATCCAGGACCTCGGAAAAAGAATGGAGGCAAAGGTCGAGAAGATGCAAGAAATGGTTAACAAAGATCTAGAAGAATTAAAGAACAAACAAACAGAGATGAACAACACAATAACTGAAATGAAAAATACACTAGAGAGACTCAATAACAGAATAACTGAGGCAAAAGAACGGATAAGTGACCTGGAAGACAGAATGGTGGAATTCACTGCTGTGGAACAGAATAAAGAAAAAAAGAAATGAAGACAGCCAAAGAGACCTCTGGGACAACATTAAACGCAACAACATTTGCATTATAGGGGTCCCAGAAGGAGAAGAGAGAGAGAAAGGACCCGAGAAAATATTTGAAGAGATTATAGTCGAAAACTTCCCTAACATGGGAAAGGAAATAACCATCCAAGTCCTGGAAGTGCAGAGAGTCCCATACAGGATAAACCCAAGGAGAAACATGCCGAGACACATAGTAATCAAATTGGCAAAAATTACTGAAAGCAGCAAGGGAAAAACGACAGATAACATACAAGGGAACTCCCATAAGGTTAACAGCTGATTTCTTAGCAGAAACGCTACAAGCCAGAAGGGAGAGGCATGATATACTTAAAGTGAAGAAAGGGAAGAACCTACAACAAAGATTACTCTACCTGGCAAGTATCTCATTCAGATTCGATGGAGAAATCAAAAGCTTTACAGACAAGCCAAAGCTAAGAGAATTCAGCACCACCAAACCAGCTCTACAACAAATGCTAAAGGAACTTCTCTAAGTGGGAAACACAAGAGAAGAAAAGGACCTACAAAAACAAACCCAAAACAATTAAGAAAATGGTAATAGGAACATACATATCAATAATTACCTTAAATGTGAATGGATTAAATGCTCCAACCAAAAGACACAGGCTCACTGAATGGATACAAAAACAAGAACCATATATATGCTGTCTACAAGAAACACACTTCAGACCTAGGGACACAGACACATACAGACTGAAAGTGAGGGGATGGAAAAAGAAAGTCTATGCAAATGGAAATCACAAGAAAACTGGAGAAGCAATACCCGTATCAGATAAAATAGACTTTAAAATAAAGAATGTTACAAGAGACAAGGAGGACACGACATAATGATCAAGGGATCGATCCAAGAAGAAGATATAACAATTATAAATATATATGCACCCAACAGAAGAGCACCTCAATACATAAGGCAACTGCTAACAGCTATAAAAGAGGAAATCAACAGTAACACAGTAATAGTGGGAGACTTTAACACCTCACTTACACCAATGGACAGATCATCCAAACAGAAAATTAATAAGGAAACACAAGCTTTAAATGACACAATAGACCAGATAGATTTAATTGATATTTATAGGACATTGCATCCAAAAACAGCAGATTACACTTTCCTCTCAAGTACACATGGAACATTCTCCAGGATACATCACATCTTGGGTCACAAATCAAGCCTCAGTAAATTTAAGAAAATTGAAATCATATCAAGCATCTTTTCTGACCACAATGCTGTGAGATTAGAAATCAATTACAGGGAAAAAATGTAAAAAACACAAACATATGGAGGCTAAACAATACATTACTAAATAACCAAGAGATCACTGAAGAAATCAAAGAGGAAATCAAAAAATACCTAGAGATGAATGATAATGAAAACACAATGATCCAAAACCTATGGGATGCAGCAAAAGCAGTTCTAAGAGGGAAGTTTATAGCTATACAAGCCTACCTCAAGAAACAAGAAACATCTCAAATAAACAATCTAACCTTACACCTAAAGGAACTAGAGAAAAAAGAACAAACAAAACCCAAAGTTAGCAGAAGGAAAGAAATCATAAAGATCAGAGCAGAAATAAATAGAAACAAGGAAAACAATAGCAAAGATCAATAAACCTAAAAGCTGGTTCTTTGAGAAGATAAACAAAATTGATAAACCATTAGCCAGATTCATCAAGAAAAAGAGGGAGAGGACTCAAATCAATAAAAATAGAAATGAAAGAGGAGAAGTTACAACAGACACCGCAGAAATACAAAGCATCCTGAGACTACTACAAACAACTCTATGCCAATAAAATGGACAGCCTGGAAGAATCGGACAAATTCTTAGAAAGGTATAACCTTCCAAGACTGAACCAGGAAGAAATAGAAAATATGAACAGACCAATCACAAGTAATGAAATTGAAACTGTGATTAAAAATCTTTCAACCAACAAAAGTCCAGGACCAGATGGCTTCACAGGTGAATTCTATCAAACATTTAGAGAAGAGCTAACACCCATCCTTCTCAAACTCTTCCAGAAAATTGCAGAGCAAGGCACACTCCCAAACTCATTCTATGAAGCTGTCATCACCCTGATACCAAAACCAGACAAAGATACTACAAAAAAAGAAAATTACAGACCAATATCACTGATGAATATAGACGCAAACATCCTCAACAAAATACTAGAAAACAGAATCCAACAACACATTAAAAGGATCATACACCATGATCAAGTGGGATTTATCCCAGGGATGCAAGGATTCTTCAATATATGCAAATCAATCAATGTGATACACCATATTAACAAACTGAAGAAGAAAAACCATATGATCATCTCAATAGATGCAGAAAAAGCTTCTGACAAAATTCAACACCTATTTATGATAAAAACTCTCCAGAAAGTGGGCATAGAGGGAACCTACCTCAACATAATAAAGGCCATATACAACAAACCCACAGCAAACATCATTCTCAATGGTGAAAAACTGAAAACATTTCCTGTAAGATCAGCAACGAGACAAGGATGTCCACTCTCACCACTAGTGTTCCACATAGTTTTGGAAGTCCTAGCCATGGCAATCAGAGAAGAAAAAGAAATAAAAGGAATCCAATTGGAAAAGAAGAAGTAAAACTGTCACTGTTTGCAGATGGCATGATAGTATACATAGAGAATCCTAAAGATGCCACCAGAAAACTACTAGAGCTAATCAATGAATTTGGTAAAGTAGCAGGATACAAAACTAATGCACAGAAATCTCTTGCATTCCTATACACTAATGATGAAAAATCTGAAAGAGAAATTAAGGAAACACTCCCATTTACCATTGCAACAAAAAGAATTAAATACCTAGGAATAAACCTACCTAGGGAGACAAAAGACCTGTATTCAGAAACCTATAAGGCACTGATGAAAGAAATTAAAGATGATACCAACAGATGGAGAGATATACCATGTTTTTGGATTGGAAAAATCAATATTGTGAAAATGACTATACTACCCAAAGCAATCTACAGATTCAATGCACTCCCTATCAAATTACCAATGGCATTTTTTATGGAACTAAAACAAAAAGTCTTAAAATTCATATGGAGACACAAAAGACCCGAATAGCCAAAGCAGTTTTGAGGGAAAAAAACGGAGCTGGAGGAATCGGATTCCCTGACTTCAGACTATACTACAAAGCTACAGTAATCAAGACAATATGGTACTGGCACAAAAACAGAAACATAGATCAATGGAACAAGATAGAAAGCCCAGAGATAAACTCACACACCTATGGTCAACTAATCTATGACAAAGGAGGCAAGGATATACAATGGAGAAAAGACAACCTCTTCAATAAGCGGGGCTGGGAGAACTGGACAGCTACATGTAAAAGAATGAAATTAGAATACTCCCTAACACCATACACAAAAATAAACTCAGAATGAATTAGAGACCTAAATGTAAGACCGGGACACTGTAAAACTCTTAGAGGAAAACATAGGAGGAACACTCTTTGACATAAATCACAGCAAGATCTTTTTTGATCCACCTCCTAGTGTAATGGAAATAAAAACAAAAATAAACAATTGGGACCTAATGAAACTTAAAAGCTTTTGCACAGCAAAGGAAACCATAAACAAGATGAAAAGACAACCCTCAGAATGGGAGAAAATATTTGCAAACGAATCAACAGACAAAGGATTAATCTCCAAAATATATAAGCAGCTCATGCAGCTCAATAGTAAAAAAACAAACACCCCAATTCAAAAATGGGCATAAGACCTAAATAGACATTTATCCAAAGAAAACTTACAGATGGCCAAGAAGCACATGAAAAGCTGCTCAACATCACTAATTATTAGAGAAATGCAAATCAAAACTACAATGAGGTATCACCTCACACCAGTTAGAATGGGCATCATCAGAAAATCTACAAACAACAAATGCTGGAGAGGGTGTGGAGAAAAGGGAACACTCTTGCACTGTTGGTGGGAATGTAAATTGATACAGCCACTATGGAGAACAGTATGGATGTTCCTTAAAAAACTAAAAATAGAATTACCATATGATCCAGCAATCCCACTACTGGGCATATACCCAGAGAAAACCATAATTCAAAAAGCCGCATGCACCCCAATGTTCATTACAGCACTATTTACAATAGCCAGGTCATGGAAGCAACCTAAATGCACATCGACAGACAAATGGATAAAGAAGATGTGTTACATATATACAATGGAATACTACTCAGCCATAAATAGGAACGAAATTGAGTCATTTGTAGAGACGTGGATGGATCTAGAGACTGTCATACAGAGTGAAGTAAGTCAGAAAGAGAAAAACAAATATCGTATATTAACGCATGTACGTGGAACCTAGAACAATGGTACAGATGAACCGGTTTACAGGGCAGAAGCTGAGACACAGATGTAGAGAACAAATGTATGGACACCAAGGGGAGAAAGCCACGGGGGGTGGGGGTGGGGGTGTGATGAATTGGGAGATTGGGATCGACATCTGTACACTGTTGTGTATAAAATTGATGACTAATAAGAACCTGCTGTATAAAAAAATAAATAAAGTAAAATTCAAATATTAAAAAAAAAAAAAAAAAAAGGAATTGCTGGGCTTCCCTGGTGGTGCAGTGGTTAAGAATCCACCTGCCAATACAGGGGACATGGGTTTGAGCCCTGGTCTGGGAAGATCCCACGTGCTGTGGAGCAACTAGGCCCATGAGCCACAACTACTGAGCCTGCGCTCTAGAGCCTATGAGCCACAACTACTAAGCCCGTGTGCCACAGCTGCTGAGCCTGCCCTCTAGAGCCCATGCTCTGCAACAAGAGAAGCCACCAAAATGAGAGGCCTGTGCAAATAAATAAAATAAATTGAAAAAAAAAAAAAAAGGAATTGCTAAATTGCTGTTTAAGTCTTGAGACTTCTTCAAGTTTAGGTAAGTGGGTAATTTGTTATTTTTATTTTCTGTAGTTTCTAAATATTCACTTGTATTATGATTTCATATTCTATATTAACATTAAAATAAATGAGAAAGTGCCACCCAATATCTTTTTCAGCTTCTGAGGCTTTCATCCTCACTGCACTGCCTCATGTGTTCTACCCTGTTTGTCTGAGATCTTCCCTGATTGTGAATTTTCCCAAGCCCATTTCTAGTTATCAATTTTATGTACAGAACGATATAGTTTGGAGAGTTCAAAAGTACAGCTCTTTCCACAGGATCAGAAATGATTGTGCTTAGTAGCAGGTCTCATTTTAATTATCAGATCATCAATACTGAGGAGACAGCAGGCTATTTTTATGATTCTAATGCTAGAGTTGGGTTTGCTATTAGTTTTACTGAAAAATTGCAGGATGATGCTACCAGTAGAGGAAGATGCAGAATTCAGAGCTGCTATAAAATTTGCTTTAAAAATACAAATGAAACAGTAAGTGTAGGGTACATGCAATGGTTTTGAGTCCTAAGAGGATTGATAGTTAATATTTAAAGTATTAACATTAACATCCTTCTTGTAAGATTGAAACACACATCATGGATAGTAGTCTCCATATACTTATAGGAAAATGAAGGTAGTCCATAAGCCATTATGTATGCCATGCTGCTTCTAAACTTAAATAAGTAGGAATTTCAGTCATAGGCTAAATGCATAAGGAAATATAAATGTGTAAGGAAATATAAAACTTTAGGTATACATTTTTTTTCTTAAAAACAGAAAGTTAAATTGGATGCTCTCATTGAAGTGCCAAAATATAAAAGACTAGCTAGGTCAAACCTCAGTGCTAGAACAAGATGTGAATTTACATGGGAGATATTACAAAAGAGTTACATGATTCCAAAAACTCCCACCCCCGTTGAGGGTATTTAGGGATGAGGATTTGGAGAATGAGAATTTCTCTAGCGACAGCTGGACTGGCTGAGTGCTCCGCCCATCCCCAGGAGCAGGAATCCCTGCCCTTCCCCTCAAATCTAAAGAGAAAGACTTCAGTGAGACCTTTCAGACAGTTTGACATCTATTCTCTGAAGCAGAGCTGGTGCAGTGAACCTGGGTTGAAGGCAGAAATAAAGGCAAAGAGAACACTTTGGTTGGTAAGTCTGTCCGGGGTGTGTTGGATGTGTTTCCCATGGACCTGATTTGTGCAAAGAGAGAGAGACAGGGAGAGAGAGAAAAAGGGATTATGTAAGATTTCGTCCAATAATTTTGCCATTTGGTGTCTGAACAAGTCTCTGCAGAGACAAGATGAGTTTTCTTGAGATTCTTATCTGCACCAGCAGAAATAGATGGTGAGTTTTGTAGTGGCCCTACACTGTTTCACCTTACTCAACCTGGATCTACATTTCCTAGTAATTCCTTACCTATATGGTTTCAGGCCATGTTGGCTTTGGGAGAAATGTGCCAGGCATTTGGAAGGCAGAAGTAAAGGCAGAAGTAAAGCTTAACCATTAAGCTCTGAAGGTCAGTGCAGGGGCCAGGCAGTTTTTGCATTCATAGTTGCTGTTTCACTGGCTCGCCTAATTAGCATAATGCTGTACTTGAACTCATAACTCCTCCAGGCCCTTTTATAGTTTGTCTTGAGGGTCCCTGTTTGTCCTTGTAAGGTGCAGTTTGTCTCTGTTCTCATCCAGGTCCAGCTTTCATTTTTGACAGCCAGTCTGGCTGACCTATAGTAACTCTAGGGTCATCACCAGATTCAGGACAACAGACTGCTTTACCAGCTCCTACATTGTATGATCCCTGCAATGCATTACTTACTCTATATCTCCCTTAGCAGTTTCTCTCCTCTGATCAAACTCAGATGAATGAAAGCTGTAATAGAAAGAGGGTATATCCCTCAAAATTGAGAGACCCTCAGTGATGGGGGAAGACGTTGAGGGGAATCACCAAAGAAACCAAAGAAGTGCCTACCCCCAGGAAGGAGTCTGCTTTCTACCTCAGCCAAGCCCAGAAAGCAGGCAGCTTGATTGGCACTTGCCCATGACTGCAAGCATGCAGGCTTTTCATCAAGACAGAGCCTACTGGAAAAAGAGGAGTAACTATCATTTTGTCTGAAGTTGGAAACTTTGACTTTTAAAATATAGGACTGGGCATTCATTGTACTGAACTAAGACTCTGTGACATAAGGTGACAGCAGCTTGAATTAGCTACGAGTTAGCAGAAAAGCCATGGGTGCCTAAATTTTTATCCAGTGACAGGTGAAAAGTAGCCCCACTGAGCAAAGTTAAATAGACAGGGTGGTAATATAATAAACATGGTTTTGATTGCACCCCACTACTTGTGCTTGTTCACTATTCATTGCACAAGTAAAACTTGCTTTCTTTACTTCCCAGGTGTTTGTCTGTTTACTTCCCTATATGCCTGTTCTACTTCTTCCTCTTTTCCAGTGTTTTCTTGACTTTTATGTTTTCTGCTTTGCACTAGCATCATTATCTATTTGCAAATGTCTCCTTAAGCAATTCGATTTCTAAATTCAACATCTATTTCTTTTACATTCAGTGACAAGCAAAGTGGCAGCATCAAAGACAAATTAGTAGTCAAACGATTTGAGATTGTTTTCCCTTAGAATGAGGTGGAAATAACCATGATCCTTTCTGGAAAGCACTAGGGTATGAAGCTGTTTTCTATTTAACCACTGCAGGTTCATAGAGAATGTGCTAATATAATATTACTCAGAACTTTTAGAGCACACAGCCTGATAGAGCATGAGGTTTTATTTCCTCGTTAAGTTTAAATCCCAAGGAAGAACAGCCTAAGAAAACGTGTAAAAGTGTGTGTTTTTTTATTCACAGTAAACTAGTATGATTCAAAGCATTAACTAAAATATTATAAAATAAATAAGAATAACAAAAAATTTCTAATATGAAAACCCACTAAATATATGCAAAGCAGCTTCATCGTTGACCTGTTTATTTGATATAAATTAATAAGTTCTGTGTGATTCCACTTCCAACTTTAGTGATTGACCTATGGTGGCGATGTTGGATCTTCCTTTCAATGAAATTATTTTGAAATAGAAGTTTAAATATAGAATAAGGCACAGAAATATGTTAAGTGAAAATGGAAAATAGCTTTGAAGGGATATTTATGTTGGCTTTCTGTTCTACTCTCACTGCCCACTTTGGGCTGCCCAGTCCTGTCCTGTGGGGCAGTAATAATGGCAGAGAAATCATCTAAGCACAGGCTGTACAGATGTTCTAATTCAAGGCCAACTTGAAAAGTTACCAGTAGAGCAAGGTTCTCTGAGTAAGTTTAAATGAGCTGCCAGTGATACCATTTGGCATCGTTGAGTGTGCAGTAATGAACAGAAGAGAAAAGCTATTGAATGAAGGAGACAGTGGCCATATTAAATAGTAGGTACAAAAAGAGTAGGTTCAAGAGAAAATCAACAGGACAGCCATACTTGGAGAGAGAGAGAGAGAAGGAGAGAGAAAGAGAGGTGAGAAATAGGCAGAAACTGTAAACTATTCACACAAAATTGAGTGGGTCTAATATTACAGCAGAAATTTACTCAAGAAGAGTTAAGTTTTTTGCAGTGAAACAATGCCTATTCTCCACTCTGGTTACCCTGGCAACATGACTCCTTTCTTCCAATAATGCCATTATAATAAGAAAAACAGTAGACAAAAATGGTGTGAAAAGTGATTAGAGGGCAGCTCTCAATCCGCCTTGGAAATGCTTGGGGGAAAAATTTGAAAGGTATTTTTTTCAAAAGAAGTGAAAGCATGAAGAAACTCACTGACTTGGGCAAAGACAAGTAGAATGTGTTACCTTCAAACATCTTTTTTGTGTGCTGCACAGTTCCACCCTTGGACCAAGGCACATAGAAACCCTTCCTGCATTGCCATACGCTTGAGGGCCCACACTCTGGTCTCCTTCCAGCTGCGTCTATCCGTGAGCTGAGGCATCCCTGGGCCTGTTGAGATGTGTGCATTCAGAGCCCATGCATCACCTTGCAGACCATGGTACTTGTTCCTGTGCACTGGAATTTTGTACCCAAATGGCTCCTAATCTGTGTCCACAGCCTGCCTGGGTCCTCTCTAGGGTGGATTATATACCACTGTTGTGGGTACCTCCAGGCTCAAGTGTCGGCCAAGGGGAGGTTGTTCGTGGAGACTTTGGACAGATCTGTTAGTCCCAGCTGGGGTGCTCTGCTATAGTATAAGACTGAGCCCGGGCTGGAGGAGGAGGAGGGGCACACTACACAGCCACATTTAGGCACTAAATTCTGTCCTTCCAGGTAATTTTGAGGAGTGCCTTTTATAAAGGAAGAGATTAGAGCATATTTAACTCTTTGTTGTTTTGAGTTTAATGTAACATTTACATGTTTAGACATATGGAATTTGATCCTCCATTTCCTCTTGTCTTGATCTTGCGAATGTCAAGGGCAGACCTGATACTGCATGTCATAGATAATTGCACTTACATTTGTGTTGACAGTTCTTTTTTTTTTCTGTAAGTGCTTTAAAGGTAAGGATGAATAGTAACCTACACATATTATTTCTAAGTATTACTTAGAAAATCTGTAAATACAGAATTAAGATTATGCATCTTATTCTTATGAAATTACCTTGCTTTTCTATGCATACTCTCATCAAGGATCAGAAAAATGAACAGACCAAGAGCCAAGGGAGAAAGTATTTGGAAAGATAGCTGCATGAATCTTTTTAAAGTTATGTTAAAGAATGAAGCACATGAATTAGATTATGGATATAACTCATGCAAGGTGCAAATTTTTAAAATATCATATTATTTTGACATTAAGTCTTCAAAAGCAACTCTGAAACAATGTGAGCTAATGCTTCTCAATAGACTCCTTTTGTTGGTGACTTCTTTTTATATTTTGCCTCAAAAACTACTTATATTTTAAAAATATTGTTCCCACCATTTGATCAAAGAACCAATCAATGTGAAAGCATTTTAAACTATATTATATAAACTTAAACACTTTTATATGTTATAATAAACAAATAAAGCAAATAATATATGTATATATTATATATAGTGAAACTGTACTGTATTACTATAAACATTAGCCTAATTATAGTAAACGTAGAAAAATGCCTTTGATCTCAATGTTGCATCTTACCAAGTAAGACAAGATATGTCTAAGGCACATAAAGTGAAAGGCCAAATCTATTTTTACCCTCACATTTGACTTTAATATTTGATATAATCTTCCTTGTAATTTATTTGTGTATTTATGTAATATCTACCTTTAAGAGTCAAGTTCAAAAGCATCATGCCATTCACCAAAGATAACGTTGCAGAGAGCTAAGTGACACTGCAGGACTCTGGAGATTCATGATGAGCAAGCACAGAGGTCCCTGTTCCAGGGGAGCTTGAAGACTAGTTGGGGAAAGGTCATGAAGAAGCCCCATGTATTAATAAACATGTATCATTTCACTTTATTCAGATAAGTGCTTTGTGAGAAAGGAAAGTGATCTATAAGAGCATCTGGTAAAGCAGTGGTTCTCAAGCTTTAGCACACATCATAAACCTCAGGGGGGGTTTGTTAAAACACAGGTTACTAGGTCCTAACTCTAGAGTTTGATTTTGCATTTTTAACTGCTTCTCAGATGAAGCTGATGCTATAGGCTCTGGGACCAAACTTTGAGAAAGAGTCATAAGGAAACCTCACTAGATTGGGAGATGCTTGTTCTTACCTTTGTATCTAGCATGCAAAACAACATGAGCTCAGCGAGTGCTGATTTCAGTTATGTGCTTCCTGTAACATGTCCCACTTACCAGGGATTTCATTCTTCATATGACCATCTCTTCAGGAGTGATCCTGAATTTGTTACAATGAACACAATCAATTGAGGAGAAAACCAACAAGTGGTAGTTTTATGACCAGAACTAAAAGCTCTATACTTTCTCCTTTCCTCTTTGGTTATTGTCATTTATAAAATTATGTTTTAAGTAATAGGAAGTGCAGGAAATCTTCTGTGAGAGAAAATGAAGAATGGTAATTACTGTAATGGAAGCAATAAGCAATTGCAACAGAACAAAAGGCATATAATACAAGAAAAGTAAGTTACATAAAATGCTGTGTCAAGAAGCCATTGGTTTACAGCCTATAGTTTAGTTTAAGCTGAAGAAATTGTACAAAGTAGTCATTAGATATTACGTGGATTTGAAATGTCAGTATGTCAAAATATTGCAAGCTACACCAAAGTAGTTAAATGGTGGATAATTCATTTTGTAATATTTTGTTCAAGCTACCCTATTTTTGTTATCTTTGAGTAGGTATCATCCTACTCAAGCTGAAAAATTAAATATTAAATACTTAAAAAAACAAAATTTAACCATTATGCAAATATAATACTATTTTAAGGACTTATGACTGATCTGGTTATAATATAATTATATAGATGCAACTACAGATTAAAATTCAATGTGGTTATAATTTTATAATAGTATTTACATTATAGGCATTTCATATCAATAAAATAATGAAAGATTATAACAAAAATTTTAGAGATAAGGTTGTATGTTTCAATAAATTATTCACTATTTTGCCTGTAGGCTACAACTACACAATCTAACAACACTGTATTTTTCAAGTAATGGAAGAAATGACCTTCGTATGCATCTAAAAGAAGCTATTCCTAAATGTTTCCTTTAGGCTATTAAGTTGAATCAAAGTTCTTCAGCCTGATATTTTTAAGGATTCTACTTGCTTCTGTAAAAATCAAGTTTTTTGTTCATTTGTTTGTTTAAGCCTGAAAAGCAACTCTGAAAAAGAGTGACCTAATGCTTCTCAAGCATGGTTTTGCTCAAAGGATATTGACCTTAGCAATAAATTGAAAGTATTAGAGATTAGTTAGCTGGAAATTAATGATAGATTGACTTATGATCACATGTCTCACCAAAAATATGTATCAAAATATAAATATACCAATACGGAATGGGCCATAATTAATACCATTCATATCTGTAGTGGATAACTAAATAAAAGCAAACTTGGAAATAATTTCTGTGCTTTTGGTACAATTTCTTTTTCCTGTTATAAAAATTTGCAGGAAAAATGGCTGAACTAGTGCAGACCTTCTAATTCTGGTTTGATTAATTTGCCTTTTCTATATAACCATGACTTGGGGTAGTTGGGGTGGAATACAATTAGAAATCATGGGAGTTAAATTATGATGAATTTTAATGTAAGTAAATGTCCTGAAAGAAGTAGCAGAACTTATCAGTATTGTCAAAATGGTGGTTACAAGATTCAGCTATGTCACCATCTCCAGGAAATTGTTTCTTGACCCAATCTATTGGAGTCACAGTGGGATACATATCCCTCCTCTATTCATTAGCACCCCATGTTTGACTCTGCTGTGGTCTAGCTTACCACATGTTAATGCTTGTTCACTTACCTGTCTGCTCCTTTGAACTGTGAACTCCTTAGAGAAATTGATTGTGTCATTCATTTTTCCTCTTTTTTATTTTAATTTTTTATTAAGACTTTATATTTTTAGAGCAGCTTCAGGTTCAAAACAAAACTGAGGGGAAGATACAGAGATTTCCCGTTTACTCCCTGACCATATGCATGCATAGCCTCCTTCTTTATCAACATCACTCACCAAGATGATACATTTGGATGAACCTACGTCAATGCATCATAATCATCAAAATCCCTAGTTTACATTATGGTTCACTCTTATTGTTTTACATTTTATATGGGTTTGGACAAATGTATCATCATTATGGTACCATACACAATATTTTAACTGCCTTAAAAATCCTCTGTGCTCTGCCTATTCATCTCCCTTCTGCCCAAACCCCAATCCCCTGGAAAGCACTGATCTGATCTTTTTATTGTCTCTATAGTTTTGCTTTAACTAGAATGTCATATAGTTACTGTACTGTATATATAGTTACTGTACATATACAGTTACTGTACTGTATATATAGTTACTGTACATATACAGTTACTGTACTGTACATATAGTTCTCTATGTACTGTATAATTATACAGTACATAGCATTTTCAGATTGGCTTCTTTCATTTAGTAAGATGAATTTAAAGTTCTTTCATCATTTCATGGCTTGGTAGCTCATTCTTTTTAGTGCTGAATAACATTCCATTGTCTGGATGTACCACAGTTTATTTATCCATTCACCTGCTGAAGGACATCTTGGCTGCTTCCAAGTTTTGGCAGTTGTGAATAAAGCTGCTATAAACATCCATGTGTAGGTTTTTGTGTGGACATAAGTTTTCAACTCCTTTGGGTAAATACCAAGGAGCACAATTGCTGGATCATATGGCAAGAATATGTTTAGTTTTGGAAGACTGCCAAACTGTCTTCCAAAGTGGCTGTACTATTTTGCACTCCCACCAGAAATGAATGAGAGTACTGTTGCTTCATCTCTTCAGCACTACTTGGTGTCAGTGTTTTAGATTTGGGGCCATTCTAAAAGGTGTGTAGTGGTATCTCATTGTTGTTTTAATTTGCCTTTCCCTGGTGACACATAATGTGGAGTATCTTTTCACATACTTATTTGAAGACTTGTCTGTTAGAGTCTTTGGCCCATTTTTATATCAGGGTATTTATTTTCTTAACTTGTTGAGTTTTAAGTGTTCTTTTTGGATAACAGACATTTATCAGATATGTCTTTTGTAAATATTTTCTCCCCATCTGTAGATGGTCTTATTCTCTTGACAGTGTCTGTTGTGAAGCAGAAGTTTTAATTTTAATGAAGTCTAGCTTATTGATTATTTCTTTCATGGATCATGCTCTTGGTGGTGTATCTAAAAAGTCATCACCATACACAAGGGCATCTAGGTTTTCTCCTGTGTTATCTTCTAGGTGTTTTATTATTTTGGATTTTACATTTAGGTCTGTAATCAATTCTGAGTTAATTTTTGTGAAGGATGTAAGTTCCATGTCTAGATTCTTTTTTTTTTTTTTTTTTTTTTTTTTTTGCCTGTGAATGTCCCATTGTTCCAGCACCATTTATCAAAAAGATTATCTTTGCTCCATTGTATTGCCTTTGCTCCTTTGTCAAGGATCAGCTGACTATATTTATGTGAGGTTCTGTTCATTTTTATAACTCAACACTCAGCACAGTGCCTGGCACAGGATGAGTTTTCACAGTATTTTTATTCAGCGAATGTGTGCATGAATGAATGAATCTTGGTTTGGATATGATGTTTTATGCATTCAATTTCTAAGTTTTTTTTTAAAGCAGTTGACAAAAATGTACAGTAAGGTCAAAGTAAATGACAGTGATCATTTTGAAAGACAAATGATTAGAATAATGTTAGTAAGTAAACCAAATAATAGAAATGTTTAAAATTGCTAATTCTAGGTTAATATTTAGTTCTTAGCATTTTATTGGCTACTTTTAAAAAAGGAAGGTTGTTACAACTATGTAACATTCTGGAAAAGGCAAAACTATGGAGATAGTAAAATGATGGCTGGTTGCCATGTGTTGGCTGGGGGGTAGGAATGAAAAAGCAGAACCCAGAGGATTTTTAGAGAAGTTAAAATACTCTGTATTATAATATAATGATGGATTCATATCATTATACATTTGTCCAAACCCAGAGAATACACAACACCAAAAAGGAACTGCAGTGTAAACTATGGACTTTGGGTGATTATGACATATCAGTGGCAACAAATGTGCCCCTCTGGTGGGGGAATGTTGATAATGTGGGGGGGGGCTATTCATGTGTGTGGTCAGGGGCTATAAGGGAAACCTCTTATAGCCCCTGACCAAAGTGTTAATTTGGTTTTTTAAAAAGTAAATTTAAAAAAGTGAATTAAGGGGACTTCCCTGGCCATCCAGTGGCTAAGACTCCACACTTCCACTACAGGGGGCATGGGTTTGCTCCTTGGTCAGGGAACTAAGATCCCGTATGCCACAGGACGTGGCCAAAAAAGAAAAAAAAAGAAAAGCAAAGGATGTTGATAAGAGTGAACTCTATGATAAATTACCAACAAAAGTACTAATTTGAAGAAAAATAAAAAGTTAGTACCCAAATAAAATAACAGAACTCTTAATATGTTGTTAGTTCTAGGTAAAGATGGAGCTCTAAGATTCTCAGAAACTAAAGTGAAGGGAGAAACATAATCTTAAGATTCAAAGTAATCATAAAAAAAATTTTTTTCTGATATTTCAAAATTAAAATTCTGGATAAAATTTTCCCTGATGCCTCTTGAAGGGACCACTGTGTGATGTAATAGACAGTATCCTTTAAAAATCCATGAAATTATTATAACGGCAGACTTTATACGATGGCTCCTACAGCATTAATCAATCCATGCTGAGCACCATGCCGTAGGGAAGTCCAATAAAAGCAATTGTTCAAGATGTTGAAACACTGAGATCCAAATGCAATCCTCAGAGACTCTGGCTCCCTATAAAGTACTATTCTCAACATAAAAAGGGTGATACATGATCCAACACATCCTCCAAGAGCAACCCTATTAATAGCAACCGTGTTTTTTTGTTCCTTTTTATTTTTCCTAATATTGAGGAACAAAGAGTATGAGACTATATAGTCTGTAGAAATCTAGAGGCCCAGTAGTCATTCTGCTGATTAAAGATAGGCCCATACGCTTTATAATCATCTAAGGATAGTTGACATCTGAAAAGGAAAGAGATTTCAAAACCTGGAATTTTGTCTAAAGTTGCTAGCCCATATTTGCATGAGGATAGCAAGAGGAAAATTTCAGGACCTGGCATTTCCTTGGCAAATAATTCTGCATCTGCTCCAACATGAAAATGAGTGAGGGCTTAAAGGCTTATTCCACACTAGATGGTCTCAATAATTTTATCCTGAACCATTTTCATAACAAATATTATCACTCACCAGGGCCCATAAAACATTTCATTTTAAGCAATTTGACTTCCCGGTAAAGGATCAAAAGCTAAATTAGTTGTAAAATATACCCTGAGGTAACTAAACATGTTAGCATGCTGGATACAGTTGTTGGATATAAACCAATTAGACATTGGAGAATATATATCAAAAACTGATTTCAGTTTTAGAGTAAGTTGATACGAAGTCATTCATTGTGACAGCAAGTGTGAGCTACTAGCTCAAGATAAAGTTTTATCGTTCACATGGTGCAGAATGCATATTGTCTGGTTGTCTGCAATAGTGGCAACGGTTCATGCAGTTTTTCTAAGAGACATGTTAAGTCATTAATCCAAAGTTAGAGAGAAGGAATGTTAAAAACTCTGACATTGAGAAATTGGGATTGTTAGGTTTTTTAGCATCATATCTCTAGCAGTTTCATGGGGAATAAAATTATGTATCCATATATTACACTCAGTTACATTGTGTGCATTATATTAAATAGGATTCAGTATGCTACTTGAAAATGAAAGTTATATGTGCAAAGTTTTAATGGTATAAATCACTTGAAGTATACAAATTCAGACAAAATTTAGCATAATCTATTTTTTGCTGTTTTTCAACTATCCATATCCTTAGTGGATGTTTATATTTTGTCATGTCTCAGCAGAAGAAAAACAAATATATCCCTATGATTGACTCTTAGAAGAAATATGAGGAATAAAATATTTAAATTGTATTTTTATAATTTAAAGAACAAATCATTTGTTCTTGCAATTCAAATTCTTTTAGAATAAGAACATTTTTCTAGATAACACAAGTTACTTTCTTATGACTGTTTTTGATAACTTAGAACACATAACACTCAAAAAAAAAAAAGAATCAAAGAAGGTTAGACTAGGATCATCTTTTGCAATAAACGTAACAAACCATAACAACTTGCCAGATATTATTCCTCATAAAGGAATATTTGGAGAGCTGAAGTTGTATAATACAGGCATAGAATTATCCATCTTATGCTGATGATGTAGAAAATACTTGAAATAGCTCATCATTTTCCAATCCGTTATACATTAATCCTGGGCATCTATATATAGCCAATGAATTTAACTTAAGGAGATTGGTGCCAAGACAGTCTGTACTGAATAATATCCTGACTGGACTACATTCCAGACTTAGTAGAATGAGGGGAAGTAGGTAAATGGAAAGCAGCATCTGCTCTGTCTCCTATATGAAGTTGGTGTAACAGAGGCTTCCATAAGAATGATAATATTACGGAAGCATTTAAACATAATTGGATTGCTTTCAGTACAATTACCCTTATAAATGTGCTTTGAGTCTTCCCATGACCTTCTGTATCTAATTGGCAAAATTTAGTAGGAGGGTAGAAAAGAAATAAATACAGGATGTTCATTTCAGGGTTTCAGCAGCATAATTGCTACTTATTAATAATGTTTTGCTTTTCTTTATCATTTTTGGACCTCATTTTTGAGTTTCATAAATAGTCTTATAGTATTTATAATATTTATGCATACATTTATACATATATAATATGCATTATATTTTATTTTATATCACTGAATAACACATTGAATTAATTTGTACTTAAATAAATCAGTATTATTTCTGTATCACTTGTCTCTGAAAAGCTTAGAGTTTTCCATTAAACTGATACACAGATAATCTAAGATTCTGGTGTTAAGCTATTTAAGAGACCTAACAGCAGAGCATGGCAGGAAATAAATACATCAATAAGGACTTATAAGTATGTGTGTTCAAACAAGTATATTTTACTTATGTCCTAACTTTTATTGTAATATTTTTGATGCCCACACCACATACCTTTTACATGAAAATTCAGATTAGAAAGATTCGGTTGAATTACATGTCAAATATTAGATAGCGATTCATGTGAAAACTCGCCAAATAGTCAAATTACAGTCTCTTGAATGTTAAATTAAAAGTGAGAAGATAATTTATATAGCAAAATTGATCACTTTTTTAAAGATACATGTAGTTTATAACAGTTACATGTAGTTAAAATTACTCTGGGAACCAATGGCAAACAGTTATCTATGTAAAATGCCTGGTAGATATACTTTTAATATTTGTTATCCTTCTCTGTACTGAAGAAAAATTTCTTACAGATTCATATTCAACCAGAACTATAATATTTATTACTGTTAATCCATGCTAGAGCATACCATTCTTCCTCTGCTATGTTGATGCTTCTGGGAACTTTCTTTAACTTTTGAAGTCATCTTATACTCGATAATCCTTTTAATGGAAATTCTAGGATTCTTTTTCAACCTCAATTTCATTCTTACAGTTAGTGCTTTCAGTACTTACACAGGCACAGTGCTCATGCAAGGATGAATTTGATGTCATTATAGTCATTAGAAAGTATTGAATTCAGACACAGTCACAATGTCAATTACAAGCATAGTTAGAAATAGGATATGGATGAAAACTGAGGATGCATATAAATAAATAGCCGTCCATTCTTTGTGTAATATTCCAAACATAATCACTAAGAAACTGTACATTAAAGTCATCATGCTGAGCTATAGCTCCATTTCTTTTCTGCTTATATGTTAAAATATCTATATGGTTTTCTGTTATATGCTTCAAAACAGTGACCACTGGGCGATGTGATATATTGCCTAACAAATGACTAGCATAGAGGATCTTAATGTGTTGTGAGTAGAATAATATTGCATATTGTATAACTTTGTGGCAGTAACATTATGCATGTACCATAAGATCCACTTATAGAAAATAGAGATATAGTGATTTTTTAGTTTTAGTAAAGTAGAAATTCCTGCAGTGCATTAGAATATGCAAATTTGAATTCTACTTGAGTGAACTTCCGCTTAGAGTCAGATGGTCTGCCAAGAACAAAAAAGCATTTGTAATACAATGGTTTCCCAACATTTTAAAGAATGATCTGATACTTTTTTTTATAAAATGAAAGCTCAGTTTTTTTACTTGTTCAGGCATGGACAAGCTGAACTACTTTGAATTTTGTCATCTATGAACTATTGTCTACTGAGTCAGTGATTTATCTGAGCTTCATTTCTTCAACAAATGACAGCAATAATGACAGTAAAGTACTGTGATTATAAAAGCAATTAACAATACTGGGTTTAGGAAATGTATGAAAATGTTTTTGAAACATGAATTTTTATCTTGAATCCCTTATGCTGGAAAGAAGATGCCACAAAACAAAGCCATTTCAAGAAAAACTACCTTGATTAAAAAAAGAAGGTAGAAAAGTGGAGAGAAAAAAAATGGAAATTTCTAAACTCTATCTTTCTATATAACAAGTCAATGTGACATTAGTACTGCATTACAGTGTGAAAGTACAGAAATAATAGAGAATAGGGATTCTTTATTGTCATAAAACTATTTTAACAATTTATTTGAGTTATTTGCTCCTTGCTCTACAAGAAGATACTAAGTTGATATGTATGATTTTATATTATAAATCATATTCTATAAATCCAAGAAGTTACTTTGTTAGTATCTAGAAGTTATTAAAACAGCATAATACATTCAGAGGCAGAATGTTACTAAGAAGGTACTATTGTAAAAGCAAATCTTTTCTTTTGAGAATCATGTATTTACCTGTTCTAGTAATAGAGTGTGTATCTGTCTGGATAATCTAGGTTATGCTGTGACAACAAACAGTCCAAAAATCTCAACAAAAATTCATTTATTTCCATGTTTCATGTCCATTAGTGTTGACTGGGGCCCGGCTGCATGTTGTTCTCAATCTTGAACCCATGCCAACAGACCATCCATCAACTAAAACTGTCACTTTGATAGAGAGAAAAGAACTTGGTGTATCATACTGGCATATAAAGCTCTGCTGTCAGGTAACACACGTTGGAAAAAACAAGTCATATGGCCATGCCTCATTTTAGTGTGATGAGGGGATTACAACTTACTAAGTTCCAGGGGCAGAATTAGTAATGCTTGGTTTTTGTGTTAATGACTAACATAGGAGTACTAAGAAATCATATTTGACTAGCAAAATCTATTATTGTATAAGGCTGGTTATTAGAAGATGACAGGCTAAAATAAACTACATTACTGTACACTCTGGGCTTAACCAAAAACAAACCAAAATATATCATTATCATTAAAAAGTAAGTAAATAAGTGTTTTAGAAGGATCACAAAATAACATAATTTTTCTATTGAAAGTTATAATGTTTTTATTCTTTTGGAAAAAGAAAAAAGGTGAAAGGGAAAAATGTAATAACCGTGGTTAGGTTCACCATTAACTTCCTTTTGGTTTAAAAATGCATTACTAATGGCATTATTCTGGAAAGTACGACAAAGCCAGAAAAAGATTTTTTTATTATTTTAATAATTAAGAGGAAGTATTATTAAGAGAGTGGGTTGCCTGGAGCCAGATTACCCATGTTTGATTTCCAGTTTTATCATTTACTAGCTGTGTAACTTTGGACAAGATATCTCAACAGTTTATGCCTTTGCTTTTTCATCTGTAAACTTAGCACCATAAATAACTCAAAGAATTTTTAAGAGGATTAAATGAGTTAATACACAAAGGGCCCTTAGATCACTATCTATTACGTTATAAGGACTCAGTGGAGATTAGTCAATTATGTTACAGTCCTCTCTCCCTCTATTTAAAATAAAGCAGCTGAGCCAAAAATGATTTTAGACTCTACCCTTATCCCTTACCATGTCACCATACCTCTAACATGTTTGAGGAAGAAGTAAGGCAATGAGACAGAAGCAAGTTTCTAATGTGCAAGGCTCGAGGCTGATGGAACAACAAAGATGCTTCTGAAGAAGGTGTGTGTGTTTGTGTATGTTTGGGGCATGGGTTGGCAGTTTGCAGCCCCTTATAGTAAGGCATATCCATCCCTAGTGGGGTGGCACAGTCAGTGCCCATCTGATCTGATTTTTCATATAGTATTTTGAAGTGCAGTTTGTTATCCGAATTCCCTGACTTCTCTCTGTAATGTTTAGAAAGGCACACAAAAAAGAAAAAGCAAAGTGACGTGGAGTGAGGGGAAGGGTGAGTGGGTCATGTACATACTGGGAACAGAGATAGAAAATACCTGGTTTATAATCAGTTGTGGCACATCTATTTCCAGCTTTTTTCCACAAATTCTGCCCTCCTCCCAATATGTCTGTTTTCTTTTTATATGTAATTAGTTTTGTGTCCAACTTGATTAAAATAAGTAGATTGCCTAGAAATCATTTATGTAAACTAATTTAAACACATTTTTACAATAGGAACTTTATAAAATTGTTTCTTATGTAAAAACTTATATGTTACCTTATCTTTAATTATATAAACTCTAAAGATTTTTTGACATTCATTGTATGATACACATTCAGAAATGTGCGTGCAAATGATATGTACCTTTGTATGTGTTTCACAATCATCCAGGTCAAAATCCACCATATTATTAATACTCCACAACATTGTAAATCAACTATGCACCAATAAAAATTGTAAAAAAATAAGTATTGCCAACGTTATAAAGAAATTGGAACCATTATACCCTACTGATGGGAATATAAATGGTGCTGACAACATGGAAAATAGTTTGTCAGCTCCTCCAAAAGTAAACATAGAGTTACCAGCAATTCTATTCTTAGGTATATACCAAGAAAATTTTAAAAATATGTTCATGCAAGAACTTAAGCACAAATCAAATGTTCACATCAACATTAATGATAAACCAAAAAGTAGAAACAGTCCAAATGTCTATCACTGGTGAAGGTATAAACAAATTGCGGTCTATCCATACAATGGAGTATTATTCAGCCGTAAAAAGGAATAAAGTACTGATACACACTACAACATGGATGAACCTTGAAAACATTCTAAGTGAAAGAATCCAAGTACAAAAGATTCCATTTACATGAAATATTCAGAATAGGCAAACCCATAGAGACAAAAAGTAGATTGATGTTTGCCGGGGGTACATTGTGGCAGGAATGGGAAGTGACTGCTAATGGGTGTGGAGTTTCTTTAGGGATGATGATGCTATTTTAAAATTAGATATTGGTGATGGTTGCACAATTCTGTCAATCTACTAAAAATGCTGAATTGCACACTTTGAAAAATGAATTTTATGTTATATAAATTATATCTCAAAAAAACTGATATAAAAAACCTGGAATGGGAAACTTAACCCAGGGGATGTTCTCTACATATTAAACAACTTATATATGTAAAATACCTACCATGCCTGACAGCAAGAAAGTACTCAATATATAGTTACTATTATTATATCATAACATTAATAACATCTGAGGGCTCTAAAAGTCTTGACATTAACAAATGCATCTGCCTTTTCGAAAATGGTACACTTATTAGCTGAACAGAAAGGATACCATCTGTTTTTATTTTCTTTGTAATTTTCTTTACTTATGGCCTGAATAAAAGATTAAGCAGATGCTTATTGGTATGCTGCACCACATTATGTAAAGTTTTGTTTTTCACCAATCCTTCTCATTTTAGAGATTCATGAAAACGTAGTAATTAAAACTGCAAAAATAACGTTTTCAGATAATATTATACAAAATTATTGTTCAGATTCTGTTTATTTTATTTTTTTAACATCTTGATTGGAGTATAATGCTTTACAATGGTGTGTTAGTTTCTGCTGTATAACAAAGTGAATCAGATATATGTGTACATATACCCCATATCTCCTCCATCTTGCGACTCCCTCCCCCCTCCCCTATCCCACGCCTCTAGGTGGACAAAAAGCACGGAGCTGATCTCCCTGTGCTATGCGGCTGTTTCCCACTAGCTAGCTATTTTACGTTTGGTAGTGTATATATGTCCATGCCACTCTCTCACTTCGTCCCACCGTACCCTTCCCCCTCCCCGTATCCTCAAGTCCATTCTCTATGTCTGTTTCTTTATTCCTGTCCTGCCCCTACGTTCTTCAAGCCATTTTTTTTTTTTTTAGATTCTATATATATGGGTTAGCATACAGTATTTGTTTTTCTCTTTCTGACTTACTTCACTCTGTATGACAGTTTCTAGGTCCATCCACCTCACTACAAATAACTCAGTTTCGTTTCTTTTTATGGCTGAGTAATATTCCATTGTATATATGTGCCACATGTTCTTTATCCATTCATCAGTCAATGGACACTTAGGTTGCTTCCAAGTCCTGGATATTGTAAACAGAGCTTCAATGAACACTGTGGTACATGACTCTTTTTGAATTATGGTTTTCTCAGGGTATATACCCAGTAGGGGGATTGCTGTGTCATATGGTAGTTCTATTTTTAGATTTTAAGGAACCTCCATACTGTTCTCCATAGTGGCTGTATCAATTTACATACCCACCAACAGTGCAAGAGGGTTCCCTTTTCTCCACACCCTCTCCAGCGTTTATTGTTTGTAGATTTTTTGATGATGGCCATTCTGACCGGTGTGAGATGATACCTCATTGTAGTTTTGATTTACATTTCTCTAATGATTAGTGATACTGAGCATGCTTTCATGTGTTTGTTGGCAATCTGTATATCTTCTTTGGAGGTATGTCTATTTAGGTCTTCTGCCCAGTTTTGGATTGGATTGTTTGTTTTTTTGATATTGAGCTGCATGAACTGCTTGTATATTTTGGAGATGAATCCTTTGTCAGTTCTTCCTTTGCAAATATTTTCTCCCATTCTGAGGGTTGTCTTTTCATCTTGTTTATGGTTTCCTTTGCTGTGCAAAAGCTTTTAAGTTTCATTAGGTCCCATTTGTTTATTTTTGTTTTTATTTCCATTTCTCTAGGACGTGGGTCAAAAAAGGATCTTGCTGTGATTTATGTCATAGAGCGTTCTGCCTATGTTTTCCTCTAAGAGTTTTATAGTGTCTGGCCTTACATTTAGGTCTTTAATCCATTTTGAGTTTATTTTTGTGTATGGTGTCAGGGATTGTTCTAATTTCATTCTTTTACAACTAGCTGTCCAGTTTTCACAGCAGCATTATTGAAGAGGCTGTCTTTTCTCCACTGTATATTCTTGCCTCCTTTATCAAAGATAAGGTGACCATATGTGCATGGGTTTATCTCTGGGCATTCTATCCTGTTCCATTGATCTATATTTCTGTTTTTGTGCCAGTACCATACTGTCTTGATTAATGTAGCTTTGTAGTACAGTCTGAAGTCAGGGAGCCTGATTCCTCCAGCTCCGTTTTTCTTTCTCAAGATTGCTTTGGCTATTTGGGGCCTTTTGTGTTTCCATACAAATTGTGGAATTTTTTGTTCTAGTTCTGTGAAAAATGCCATTGGTAGTTTCATAGGGATTGCATTGGATCTGTAGATTGCTTTGGGTAGTATAGTCATTTTCATAATGTTGATTCTTCCAATCCAGGAACATGGTATATCTCTCGGTCTGTTTGTATCATCTTTAATTTCTTTCATCAGTGTCTTATAGTTTTCTGCATACAGGTCTTTTGTCTCCTTAGGTAGGTTTATTCCTATGTATTTTATTCTTTTTGTTGCAGTGGTAAATGTGAGTGTTTCCTTAATTTCTCTTTCAGATTTTTCATCATTAGTGTATAGGAATGCAAGATTTCTGGCATTAATTTTGTATACTGCTACTTTACCAAATTCATTGATTAGCTCTAGTAGTTTTCTGGTAGCATCTTTAGGATTCTCTACGTATAGTATTATGTCATCTGCAAACAGTGACAGTTTTACTTCTTCTTTTCCAATTTGGACTCCTTTTATTTCTTTTTCTTCTCTGATTGTCGTGGCTAGGACTTCCAAACTATGTTGAATAATAGTGGTGAGAGTGGGCAACCTTGTCTTGTTCCTGATCTTAGTGGAAGTGGTTTCAGTTTTTCACCATTGAGAACAATGTTGGCTGTGGGTTTGTCATATATGGCCTTTATTATGTTGAGGTAATTTCCCTCTATGCCTACTTTCTGGAGGGTTTTTTCATAAATGGGTGTTGAATTTTATTGAAAGTTTTTCTGCATCTATTATCATATGGTTTTTATCCTTCATTTTGTTAATATGGTTTATCACATTGATTGATTTGTGTATATTGAAGAATCCTTGCATTCCTGGCTAAACCCCACTTGATCATGGTGTATGATCCTTTTAATGTGCTGTTGGATTCTGTTTGCTAGTATTTTGTCAAGGATTTTTGCATCTATGTTCATCAGTGATATTGGCCTGTAGTTTTCTTTCTAGGTGACATCTTTGTCTGGTTTTGGTATCAAGGTGATGGTGGCCTCGTAGAATGAGTTTGGGAGTATTCCTCCGTCTGCTATATTTTGGAAGAGTTTGAGAAGGATAGGTGTTAGCTCTTCTCTTAATGTTTGATAGAATTCGACTGTGAAGCCATCTGGTCCTGGGCTTTTGTTTGTTGGAAGATTTTTAATCACAGTTTCAATTTCAGTGCTTGTGATTGTAGTGTTTTATTTTCTATTTCTTCCTGGTTCAGTCTCAGAAGGTTGTGCTTTTCTAAGAATTTGTCCATTTCTTCCAGGTTGTCCATTTTATTGGCATATAGTTGCTTGTAGTAATCTCTCATGATCTTTGTATTTCTGCAGTGTCAGTTGTTACTTCTCCTTTTTCATTTCTAATTCTGTTGACTTGAGTCTTTTCCCTTTTTTTCTTGCTGAGTCTGGCTAATGGTTTATCAATTTTGTTTATCTTCTGAAAGAACCAGCTCTTGGTTTTATTGATCTTTGCTATTGTTTCCTTCATTTCTTTTTCATTTATTTCTGATCTGATCTTTATGATCTTTCCTTCTGCTAACTTTGGGGGTTTTTTTGTTCTACTTTCTCTAATTGCAGTAGGCATATGGTTAGGTTGTTTATTTGAGAGTTTTCTTGTTTCTTGAGGTAAGATTGTATTGCTATAAACTTCCCTCTTAGAACTGCCTTTGCTACATCCCATAGACTTTGGGCCATCAAGTTTTCATTGTCATTTGTTTCTAGGTATTTTTTGATTTCCTTTTTGATTTCTGCAGTGATTTCTTGGTTATTTAGTAGTGTTTTGTTTAGTCTCCATATGTTTGTATTTTTTTACAGTTTTTTTCCTCTAATTGATATCTAGTCTTCATAGCATTGTGGTCAGAAAAGATACTTGATACTATTTCAATTTTCTTAAATTTACCAAGGCTTGATTTGTGACCCTAGATATGATCTATCCTGAATAATGTTCCATGAGCACTTGAGAACAAAGTTTATTCTGTTGTTTTTGGTTGAATTGTCCTATAAATATCAATTACGTCCCTCTGGTTTAATATGGCATTTAAAGCTTGTGTTTCCTTATTTACTTTCATTTTGGTTGATCTGTCCATTGGTGAAAGTGGGGTGTTAAAGTCCCCTACTATGATTGTGTTGCTGTTGATTTCCCCTTTTATGGCTGTTAGCATTTGCCTTATGTACTGAGGTGCTCCTATGTTGGGTGCATAAATATCTACAATTGTTATATCTTTCCCTTGGATTGATCCCTTGATCATTATGTAGTGTCCTTCTTTGTCTCTTGTTTTAGTCTTTGTTTTAAAGTCTATTTTTTCTGATATGAGAATTGCTACCCCAGCTTTCTTTTGATTTCCGTTTGCATGGAATATCTTTTTCCATCCCCTCACTTTTAGTCTCTGTGTGTCTCTAGGTCTGAAGTGGTTCTCTTGTAGACAGCATATATACAGGTCTTGTTTTTGTGTCCATTAAGCCAGCCTGTGTATTTTGGTTGGAGCATTTAATCCATTTACATTTAAGGTAATTATTGATATGTATGTTCCTATTACCATTTTCTTAATTGTTTTGGGTTTGTTATTGTAGGTCTTTTCCTTCTCTTGTGTTTCCTGCCTAGAGAAGTTCCTTTAGCATTTGTTGTAAAGCCGGTTTGGTGGTGGTGAATTCTTTTAACTTTTGCTTGGCTGTAAAGTTTTTAATTTCTCCATCAAATCAGAATGAGATCCTTGCTGGGTAGAGTAATCTTGGTTGTAGGTTTTTCCCTTTTATCACTTTAAATATGTCCTGCCAGTCCCTTCCAGCTTACAGAGTTTCTGCTGAAAGATCGGCTGTTAACCTTATGGGGATTTCCTTGTATGTTATTTGTTTCTTTTCCCTTGCTGCTTTTAATACTTTTTCTTTGTATTTAATTTTTGATAGTTTGATTAATATGTGTCTTGGTATGTTTCTCCTTGGATTTTTCCTGTATGGGACTCTCTGCATTTCCTGGACTTGATTGAATATTTCCTCTCCCATATAAGAGAAATTTTCAACTATAATCTCTTCAAATATTTTCTCAGTCCTTTTCTTTTTCTTGTCTTTTTCTGGGACCTCTATAATTCGAATGTTGGTGCATTTAATGTTGTCCCAGAGGTCTCTGAGGCTGTTCTCAATTCTTTTCATTGTTTTTTCTTTATTCTGCTCTGTGGTAGTTATTTCCACTCTTTTATCTTCCAGGTCACTTATCCGTTCTTCTGCCTCAGTTATTCTGCTATTGATTCCTTCTAGAGAATTTTTAATTTCATTTATTGTGTTGTTCATCATTGTTTGTTTGCTCTTTAGTTCTTCTAGGTCCTTGTTAAACGTTTCTTGTATTTTCTCCATTCTATTTCCAAGATTTTGGGTCATCTTTAGTATCATTACTCTGAATTCTTTTTCAGTTAGACTGCCTATTTCCTCTTCATTTTTTTTGTTTTGATGGGTTATTACCTTGCTCCTTCATCGGCTGTGTATGCCTCTGTCTTCTCATTTTACTCAACTTACTGTGTTTGGGGTCTCCTTTTCACAGGCTGCAGGTTCATAGTTCCCATTGTTTTTGGTGTCTGCTCCCAGTGGGTAAGGTTGATTCAGTGGGTTGTGTAGGCTTCCTGGTGGAGGGGACTGGTGCCTGTGTTCTGGTGGATGAGGCTGGATCTTGCCTTTCTGGTGTGCAGGACCACGTCCTGTGGTGTGTTTTGGGTTGTCTGTGACCTTATTATGATTTTAGGCAGCCTCTCTGCTAATGGGTGAGGTTATTTTCCTGTCTTGCTAGTCGTTTGGTATGGGCTATCCAGCACTGTAGCTTGCTGGTCGTTCAGTGGAGCTGGGTCTTAGCATTGAGATGGAGATCTCTGGGAGAGCTTTCGCCATTTGATATTACATTGGGCTGGGAAGTCTTTGGTGGGCCAATATCCTGAACTCGTCTCTCCCACCTCAGAGGCTTAGGCCTGACACCCGGCCCGAGCACCAAGACCTTGTCAGCCACACGGCTCAGAGGAAAGGGAGAAAGAAAGAAAAATAAATTAATAAAAGAAAATAAAGTTTTTAAAATAAAAAATACAAAAATATTATTAAAATTTAATAAGTAATTAGAAAGAAAGAAAGAAAGAAAGAGAGCAACAAAACCAAAAAACAAATCCACTAATGATACCAAGCACTAAAAACTGTACTAAAAAACAAAATAAACAAACAAAAATACCGACATAACCCTAGGGCAAATCATAAAAGCAAAGCTATGCAGACAAAATCACACAAAGAAGCATACACATACACACACACAAAATGAGAAAAAGGAAAAAAAATATATATATATATATTTTAAAAGAAAAAAGGAAGAGAACAACCAAATCAATAAACAAATCTACCAATGATAAAAAGCTCTAAATACTAAACTAAGATAAACATAAAACCAGAAACAAATTAGATGCAGAAAGCTGACCCCAAGTCTACAGTTTTTTCCAAAGTCCACTGCCTCAATTTTGGGTTGATTCATTGTCTGTTCAGATATTCCACAGATGCAGGGTACATCAAGTTGACTGTGGAGATTTTATCCGCTGCTCCTGAGCCTGCTGGAAGAAATTTCCTTTTGTTTGTTCGCACAGCTCCTGGGGTTCAGCTTTGGATTTGGCCCTGCCTCTGTAGGTCTCCTGAGGGCGTCTGTTCCCCGCCCAGACAGGACAGGGTTAAAGTAGTAGCTGATTAGGGGGCTCTGGCTCACTCAGGCCGGGGGAGGGAGGGGTACGGATGCGGGGCGAGCCTGCAGCGGCAGAGGCCAAGGTGACGTTGCAGCAGTCTGAGGCGCACCGTGCGTTCTCCCGGGGAAGTTGTCGCTGGATCACGGGACCCTGGCGGTGGCGGGCTGCACAGGCTCCCGGGAGGGGAGGTGTGGACAGTGACCTGTGCTCGCACACAGGCTTCTTGGTGGCAGCAGCAGCAGCCTTAGCATCTCATGCCCGTCTCTGGTGTCTGTGCTGATAGTTACACCACTGCAGCTCACACCTGTCTCTGGAGCTCCCTTAAGGCAGTGCTCTGAATCCCCTCTCCTCATGCACTCCAAAACAATGGTCTATTGCCTCTTAGGCAGAGCCAGACTTTTTCCCGGACTTCCTCCCGGCTAGCCGTGGCGCACTAGCCCCCTTCAGGCTGTGTTCACGCCACCAACCCCAGTCCTCTCCCTGGGATCTGACCTCCGAAGCCCGAGCCTCAGCTCCCATCCCCCGCCCACCCCAGCGGGTGAGCAGACAAGCCTCTCGGGCTGGTGAGTGCTGGTCGGCACCGATCCTCTGTGTGGGAATCTCTCCACTTTGCCCTCTGCACCCCTGTTGCTGCGCTGTCCTCCATGGCTCCGAAGCTTCCCCCCCACCACCCCCTGTCTCCGCCAGTGAAGGGACTTCCTAGTGTGTGGAAACTTTTCCTCTCTCACAGCTCCCTACCCTAGGTGCAGGTCCCGTCCCTATTCTTTTCTCTCTGTTTTTTCTTTTTTCTTTTGCCCTACCCAAGTACGTGGGGAGTTTCTTGTCTTTTGGTACGTCTGAGGTCTTCTGCCAGCGGTCAGTAGGTGCCCTGTAGGAGCTGTTCCACATGTAGATGTATGTGATGTATTTGTGAGGAGGAAGGTGATCTCCACGTCTTACTCCTCTGCCATGTTGAAAGTCTGCCCAGATTGTTTAAAATTTAGTCCTTTGAGGGAAATTTTTCTCTTTGCAACCAGTAAAAAAGTATTAAAATGTGGCATATGCTTGTCTGTTATACAGAACATGTATGTAAATGGCTTGGGTAAGAGTTTGTTAACAACTAGGACTAAAGTGTGTATTTTTTTAAAGGTTTTTGAGAAAAGAGTTCTAGTCTCTTCTATATTTCTAACTTATTTAAAATTTCTATAGAGCCAAGGTGACATTAAATTTAATGTTCATTCGAATCTCTGTTACTGAGTGCGCTTTTCCCAAATGTGCTCATGTTAAGTACATGAATAGAAATTGTTCTACCTGGATTTTCTTTTCTTCTTTAGTGTATCAAAATCTCTTCTCATTGAAAGGAAAATTAATGTGTTACAGTGGTAGATATTAGTTTGCTTGACCTTTAACTCCATTTTTTTCCTGGGCACATGGTAAGATTATATATCTCTATATGGAATTTTAAAATGTCTTCACTATTTGCTTTTATAAATGAAATATGACTGCAGAGAGCATTTGTAACTTCCAGGTAGAAGCCATTAAGAGACAATGTATAGTATGTCCCCTTCCCTCTTCCATGGTGACTAGGGAGAGGAAGCTCCATTTACCTGAGCCCCATTGTGAGAAAAACCTGAGACAAACTTACAACCAGAATGAGAAATACACATATGTATTTGTTTGTTTGTTTTAAGCCGTTGAGGTCATGGTTGTTAGTTACCACAAGATGGCCTGGTATCTCCTGGTTAACACAATGTTTTGGGGTGTTTTGAAAAGTCTAAGATATTAGTATTCTACTTAACATTTAAACATTAGGTCAAATAACACCTTCAACACCAACATAGGCACTCCCATATTATGCATTATTCAGAAAGTTTAGAGGTGTTTTTAAGTTAAAACTTTACCTTGAAGAAGCATATTGATCAGTTTTATGGTTTGAAAGGGTTTAAGTACAGTGTGTTTATGGTGGAATGTGTTATCCAATATTGAAACATAGGTTCATTCCTTATAATACAGATTTCTTCACACATTTGTTTCACAACACCTAGATGTAGTTTACAAAGCTGGAAAAAAATAAGATGGCTATTTTAAAGAGTAAATCTCATTATTAATACATGTTATTTTATCTACTAGATGAAGCAAATGGCATTAATGATTTTTCAATTTAGATAATAAGGAAAGTCTCTTGATTATGTTTCCTTTAGAGGTGTTGTATCCATCATCTTCTCTATAGTTCTATTGTTACCTGTGTAGTTCAAGTTCTGACCATCTTCTTCTGGACCTCTTAAAAGAGTTACCAGTGTGACTTTCCCATATCCTAATCTTCCCTTTATGTGTTTTCAGAGCAACGTTATCAAACAAAAACCCCCTTCCTAAAGAATTTCAGTGGCTTCCTTTTGCCCATAGAATGGAATCCAATCTCTTTCTCACAACTTAGAAGATCTTGCTAATGAGACCACAGTGGAGAATGTTCTACCTGACCATAGCCTTCCTCCTTCCTACACTCCATGTTCAACCATACTGAAATAGTCACAGCTCACATAAGAGGCCAAGATCACTTAGTCTTCTGAACCTTTGTCCACAATTCTTCCTGTGTTAACAACATCACTTTCAAGGAAAACAGGTCAGTAAATACAGCAGCATCACCATGAACACTTAGCCATTAATCTCTACTTCAGTATGACTAAATGAACACTGTTTCATCATCTGGTACCTTGTCTCTAGTTGTTTTCCCTAAAATTGGACTTTCATTATTCCAGACCTATCCCAAATTCAACATAAACCTCTGCTTACTACAAGATCAATTTAAGCTCTTGTACTTGTGTTGGTCCACATTCCTCCATAATGAGTTGCCAACTACTTTTCCAGGCCCATCAACCCCTCCCCCACTATATGCTCCCTCAAAGACTGTCAGTCTGAGATACTCAGCCACTCCAAACACATCTGACTTTTTGGGAGCTCTTATTCATACACTGATCCTTCTATCATATCTGTTTTTTGAATGTTATCAATTTAAGTCTTCATTATTTGTATAGTAAATTATTATGTGTGTGGTTTTAAAAATTGTCTGGAAGCATATAAAATGAAATTAATATTTCTTATTTTTTTCCTTCTGCTCATTATCTATTTCCCCAAGAGGCTACCAGTGTTTCTGTATCTGTTTTTAGTATTCTGATGATTATGAGCAGTATAACATTTTATTTATTTTTATTTTTTTGTTTTTTTTTTACACTGTATATCTTAATTTAATTTTATTTTTTTTAAACATCTTTATTGGAGTATAATAGCTTTACAATGGTGTGTTAGTTTCTGCTGTATAACAAAGTGAATCAGCTATACATACACATATATCCCCATATCTCCTCTCTCGTGTCTCCCTCCCATCCTCCCTATCCCACCCCTCTAGGTGGTCACAAAGCACTGAGCTGATCTCCCTGTGCTACGTGGCTGCTTCCCACTAGCTATCTATTTTACATTTGGTAGTGTATATATGTCCATGCCACTCTCTCACTTCATCCCAACTTACCCTTCCCCCTCCCTGTGTTCTCAAGTCCACTCTCCACGCGTGCGTCTTCATTCCTGTCCTGCCCCTAGGCTCCTCAGAACTTTTTTTTTTTTTTTAGATTCCATATATATGTGTTAGCATACGGTACTTATCTTTCTCCCTCTGACTTACTTCACTCTGTATGACAGACTATAGGTCCATCCACCTCACCACAAACAACTCAATTTCGTTTCTTCCTATGGCTGAACAATATTCCACTGTATATATGTGCCACATCTTCTCCATCCATTCACCTGTCGATGGACACCCAGGTTGCTTCCATGTCCTGGCTATTGTAAATAGAGCTGCAGTGAACATTGTGGTACATGACTCCTTTTGAACTATGGTTCTCTCAGGGTAACATTTTAAACAGAATATTAAATTGAATAGATCCATTAAACTGTAGGGTTTAATGCAACTTAAAGTAAATGCTTCATTGTTTTCAGTTTTTCTTTCATGATATGTTTTTATCCATTTTTTTCATTTATTTATACTCATTTTGTTGAACTAAAAGGGACATGTGTTCTTACTGTAATAAGTGAAATAGTACACAAATGGTGTAAAAAGTTAATAATTTCTTCTAACCTCTATTCCCACCCCTGCAGTGTAATCAATCTTAGCAAATTGCTGTATTTCTTTGCCCATTTATCACCAGTCATACAATCCTATGAAACACATGTGCACATCCATAGGAGTGGCAGACACTGTTAGTCACTCATCCAGTATTCATTTTTCTCTGCTACCTTACAAATAGAACCCATTTTTTTAGGGAGGGAGTTGCCAGTGTGCCCAGTTAAAATATTTGCTATTATAGACTTCCTTTCAGATTGGGGAACAATGTGACAAACTTCTTGGCAGTGAAAAGGGTGTGGATGTCAACTAGGTGAGCTTTTGCAAAAATTTTTGAAGGGAGAGAAGCTCAGCTGTCCCCTTGTAAGCTTTTCTTTTAGACTTTTCTATTATCAGATAGTTGTGATAACTTCTAGTCCTTGGAGATGGCTTGGTAAAACTTTTCTCAAGTGGGTGGACCTTTCAAATATTGAGAAAACATTTGGAAAATTGTTGATACCTGCAAGACAAGGACACCAGCAATTCTGTCTTTGTCACAAGGATTGATATCTGCCAATCACAGTAAAATAGAACATACGTGATTCGTTTGTTAAATCTATCAGCTGTTTCTGTAAACTGTATGTTGTAGAAAAAATGAATCACAAATTATGAAATAGAATCTTGGATGATATTTATTTATGATTTCTTAGATTTAAAGTTGTAAGGCTTGGTGTCTTTAGAAATTTCTTATTTCAATTACTTATTTAATGAAGGAAATTCTATCTTTGTGAAATTCAAAAACAAATGTTATCCTAGGGTGGAATGTTTAATTTTGAGGTCCTGAGGCTTAATACTGAGTACAATAGCTAAGTCTGTGGTTTTCTTTTCCAATGACAATTTTAATAAATACGTACAGAAATGAGTATCAGTTGTGTTTAATGATTATAATGTATTAAACTAGCTCTGTTAATTTCTACTTGCCTCTAACTTATTATGTCTTTTCCTATGAATAGGCTTATGTTTTCCATGTGAAGAATAATGTAAATTTTGCATTTTTTATCACAATAATTATTACATGCAAGTTAGCATGAACATTTACAATTCTGTGTTGATTTAACTTAAGATGTTTTCCTTGATATTAAAGAGAGCATAATTCAGTCTAAATGATATATTTCAACATAAAATAGTATAATTCAGCCTTTGTAATTAGATAGTTCTTTTTTCAGGGAGGTTCTTATATAGTAGTGGTGAAGGGTAGATGTGAGTTCACAACAGCCTCAGAACTTGAGGCAAGGAAGGGAGCGTTTCTTCACCTAATTTATAACTTTAAAAATGTGGCTTCCAGTATTTATAATTCACAGCCAGCAAATTTAAAACTGATATAATCTTGAAATGAAGTCAGCAATGTTTATTCTAAATTTAAGTAAAGCTTTTTTTCCCTTCTCTTTCTCTTCTCGCTGACGTGTGTTTCCAACATAGTTTTCTTTCCTATTTAACTTTCACTTCTTGACTTTTGGCTTATACTCAGCTGCTGCTTTTTCTGGTAAACCATGTCATCATCTTTATTTTACATCTTTCTAAAATCTTCCTTTTTTTATTATTTGCATGGGTATAAGCTTTCAGAGTTCTAGTTGGTCCAAGGACAACCTTTATCTTGCCTTTTGCACAAATGGAATCAGAATGAGAGGTAACTTACCTGATGACCCAAGCCAACAGAAAAACACATGGAGGCCACTATCTAATCATTTCAAATTGGGGACAGTCAAAAAATTATCAGGCTAAGAAAAATCACAAGGTGTCAATCAACACTATACTAAATTGAGCGAATTACGTAATGCTTAGCTTCTGAGCAAAAGTACCTTTATTTATGAACTGATACTGCTCAATTTTACTGAATTCTTGGATAAAGTTAAAACAAATTACAAAAAAGTGCTTTCTAAATTAGGAAACATTCCATTTAGTTTAGGTGCATTATTAATTATTAAGACTAGATTATGAGAAAAAAATTAACTAATGACAGATATTTAGAAAAACAGCCTACATGTACTAACCAGATCTCTAGTTCTGGTAGGTCAGTGTAGTAGAATGATAGAAGAATCAGCTCAAGACTCAGGAATGGGGGGGTATTCAACAGTTAACTTGATAGATCCCAGGGCAGTTAAATGCAGTCATGTTTTTGTGTAGTGCAGTAGGCAGAATGCTAAGATGACCCTTACTGAATCATACATGCCTTTTAAAAATCTTTTCCCCTTTGAATATGATACAACCTAGGACTTGCTTCTTGCCAATAGAATATGACAAAAGTTGTGAGATAATCACTGCCATGAGTAGGTTATATAAGACTCCATCTGAATAGACCGGTATAAGAGCTTCTCCTATTGGCTTTGAAGAAGTGAGTGACTATGTTGTAAACAGCCCGTGAGCAGGCCACAGTACAAGGATCTATGAGTAAGAGGGCCTCTAGGAGCTGAAGCAACCCCTGTCTGACAGCCAGCAAGAAAGTGGGGCCCTCAGTTGATACAACAGCAAGGATCTGAATTCTATCAACAACCATGTCAGTTTGGAAAAGGATCCTGAGTTCCAGAAAAGAAAGCAGCCAGGCCAACAAGTAGACTGCCAAATTGTGAGGCCCTGAGCAGAGGACCTGAACTCCTGACCTGAAAACTGATAATGAAGCTATGTTGTTTTAAGCATTAAATTGTCAATACTGTGTTATGCAACACAGAAACTAATACATGTAATGAAAAGGGTTTAATCTAGCCTCTAGGAGTAAAATGTTCACTTCATATTTTAGAGACAGGGGAGGCATTTTTATCTAGGAAAATAGGGCCTGGGGCTAGCTTGTAAAAAAAAACAAGACAAAACAAAGTAAAAAAACAAACCATGCACACAGAGAAATATCAGGATAAATTAGCAAAATAATTACAATTTTTTACATTGTGTATATGGGTGAATATTAAGGAATCTATTAAAGAGCTATTTAATTGCTGCTGCAAAATAAATAGCATGCTTTTCTGTTAAAGAGCACACTATTTAACATAGAAATCACTAGAAATAGAAAGCTAAGGAAACCAAGTATGAATTGTTACTCTATCAGAATTATTTTATTAAACTTAGACCATGTTTTATTTAAGAAGGCAAGCACTATTTTTCTTTACTATGTTTTAAAACTATGAAGTAAAACTCTACACTTTTCTTTAGACTCATTCTAGGATTTTGTGTGTGTGTCAGGGATGGAGAAGTGTTTGCTAATTTTCTTTAACAACAAGTTAACAGAAATGATTTTACTTCAAAATAATCACTATGATGAGAATGCTGTAAACTGATATGTTCATGGCTTGCTTGTATACATACCCAATACTGTAATAGTTTTGGAAAATATTTGCTAATACATAAACATCAAGTGACATAAACAAATCAAGCCCTTTGAGCCAGTTATTCCACAACTGGGAATAGATCCTAAGGAAATAGCTAAAATTTGTAGAACTTTACAGTAAATTACATTTATTGCTCGATATAATGAAAATGTTTCAATAAATCTAAATCTCTAAATGTAAGGAAATTGTTAACAATACCAGGCATTAAGGTAATCTTACAAGTAGTTTACAATTAGTGAGTTTCTGAGGTCTCTAAATCTAGTTTGCTCACATCCTCAGGGGAAGCGCTGGAGAAGTGAGTCTACAATCCTCTGACTTTCTATCCAACAACTGCTATTTCCATGCCCTGCTATGTCCTTGCCTGCAGAGCTACCTCCTCCTATAATAAAAAGCAATTTTTAATGACTGTGAACATTTCTGAAGAATATATTATTTGTTTTATTGCGAGTGTATGTGTGTGTTTGTGTATGTTTATACCCTGCACGTGAGAGAGAGTTTATTGCGCACGATAACCTCAAAAAAACTATGGGCTTTAGGAGAAGGAGAGTTGGTTCAAAGTTTAAAATTTTATTCGTTTCCCCACTAGGCCAGAGAAAAGGAATCACGCTTAAAGCTGCGGATGGTGGCAGCTGAAAGAGAAGCAGATGAACAAATACCAAGCATCAGAAAGTGGAAGTAAGTGCTGTGCCTGGGGTGTCAACCTGGGAGCTGCAGAGCATCCCTGGTGGGTCCCAGAAAGAGTCTGTAGGAGAAACCCATTTCTTTCTTCATTCCAAAGTGACCATCTCTACTCCATAGCGCAAATGAATTTCTTTTTGTTAGAGTCTCCCTCAACCTTCTCCCCCACCTCCAAGCTGTGATGTGCATGAACAGTGGATTGAAAATGAGGGAATCCTTGTTCCCTGCATGAGGAAAAAAGGATAAGAATTGTTCTCCTATCATTTCATATCTGTTTCTCCTGTTAGGCTGTTTAAGAGGTTGAGTACGCCAAGAAGACCCCCCAGAATGAATAATTAAGTCTAGTAGGCTTCCACTTGGTGCTTCTTGCCCAAGTCGTGCTTCACCTTTCTTCTAAAACACAGTTATAGACTCCAACTGATAAAAGGCATCTGAAGCACAATTTAAAAAGTACTGATGCAATTTACTATTTCCCTTGAAAGTAAAATAACTCATATTTCCATATGAATGTCAAGTTAGAAGCATAGCTTTTAAAATTTTTCTGTCATTATGAATCTCAAACTTTATAACATTTCATGCTTTATAATATTCTTGATTTTTCAAAATAAAAATATAAGCATTATAAATTACTTATTGGAAATTATACTTATACCAAACATCAAAATAATGCCATTTGTGGTCACAGCGAATATTTATAAATCAGATATAAATATTTTCATATGACTTGAATCAAATACATGAGACCTGTATGCAAATTCAAGGCTGGACAATGTTGATACAGGGATAGTTTTCAATTTGTTAAAAGGAAGTGTGTGCACTCATTTGTATTTGTACCTGGGGAAAATTGTCTGGACAGAAGTAACTTATTGCATTTTGTATAAGTATACCCCTCAAGTAAAAGTAATTATTGCATTATTTAATCTAAACACGAATCACAAACACTTTGAACTCAAAGTATTCAAGTACTGTTCCTTTTAGGCTTTCTGTTGAGATACGAACACTATACACATCCAAAACATGGGGCTTATTCAAATAGTCATTCTAGGTATGCAAATTCTCTTTGTCATGTAAAATATAAAGACAAGAGGCCTAACTCAAACAGGTAGATATATTCTTTCAAAGATGAGAATAAACATCTATTAAATATTTTCTAAATTAATTCATTGGTTTATTTATTAATTTAAGCATTCATTTAGTTCTACCTGATATGAAAAGGTAAGTGTTGCAAACTTCTCAGTATTTTAAGAGAAATAAGACCTCTAGATACATCATATTTGACTGGCAATCTATTTAGTAAATTTTCAGTAGATGTGCAGCATACTGAATGGCTAATAATGTATTGTTGATTAAGCATTTAAAGGATATTTATTGATATTCAAGTATTTTAAAAAGAGAAAAAAATAGATTTCTTTTTCTAGAATGTGATCTTGAAAGATTAAAGACTGCAACCGCCATCAAAAAGTCAGCGCTTAACATCATTTGCATTTATTCTTTTACGTGTTTATTGTCTGTCCTCCCACTAGAGGGCAGGGCCTTCTCAGTTTTGTTAACCAATTTAGCCTCATGGCAGTTAGTAGGTGCTCCAAAAAAAATTTTTTTGAACAAATGAATTGAATAACTCTTTGGATTTATGCAATCCAACTTTTTGAATCCTACATTAAATGATATGCTTTAACTTCTCTCATGGTCCCACTGACCTGCACTGCTTATACCACATATGACAGAAAATTCCAGTTTGGCTTGTGAGTTTGCGGATAAGTACAGTTATCAGGCTACTGTGAAGTTGAAACTTCAGACAAGCGCAAGGACCTCAGCTGAGCCATCAAAAACAAAACCTTTGTGAAAGCATTCCAGCTGAAACTTATGGTTTACAATCAACTAGGTTTTATCTTCACTGTGATGTGAGGAGCAGGCGTCTGAAAGCGTCAGTTGTCCAATCATGCCCCCGTGAAGATGGCGGGCAGCTGGCTGATTTCACAGAAAGGATGGTGCTAAAAGCACAATGCGTCTGTTGATAGAATCTCTTCTGTTTCCAATATATTCTATAAAAAATAGAGCATTTTAAAATATGCTAGCATTTTAGCTGCAAACTACTCTTTCCATTAAAATTTCCCCTAAAGATATTGAAAGAACTCTAGCAAATTTCATATGTGGTAGTGGACTACACGTATTCTCTTATACAACTGTACCTATCAGAAAACAGATGAGACCACATAGGCAGTATTATTATAATCCAGGTAAGAGGTTCATTTTCCAAATGGCTAGCCAGTTAACCAACAGCGTTTGTTGAAAAAAAAAATCCATATTTTCTCCATGTTTTCTTTTCTTCTACTGGGTAGAATTACTATAATAATCAAAACAATTTGACACAGATATATATATATGTATATACACACATATATATACACATATATACATACATAGACATATATGTGTTTAGATTTATCAAATGTAAAAGATGAAATCAAAAACTATTTTGATTTAGTTATATTGAAGACTTTAGTGAAAATTGGCAGCTTTATAATGGTGAGATTTGTCATCCAAGAACAAATCATAATCATTGCTTTCGCTTTGTGAAGAACCACCACAACAATAAAAGCTAACTTTTGTTGAAAACTTACTTTGTGCCATTATCATTCAAATCATTATATGCTTTAACTCCTTTAATCCCCCACTACAATGTATGGTAACTACTATTACTATCATTTCCATTTTACAAATGAGAAACTGAGGCCCGGACAGGTTAAGTGATTTGCCCAAGACCATGCAAGGAGCAGGCAGATCAAAGCAATCTGCCTCTCACAGAGGATCTGTTCAGTCTTAATTCTGTCATCTTCTCTGATATTTTGTTGATACTTGCTTATTTTCTCTGTTATTTCTTTTGCTATGTGGTCTGTTTGGCACCTCACAGAAGTTATAATCTGTTTTATTTACTCAGAAGTAATTTTTTTCTTTAACTCATAACTTAAACCTGCCTTTCTTACTTTATTAACTTCAGGAAAAAAAAATATCTACTAATTCCCTGATGTGGAAGATGAAAAACTTGATGAACTAATAAAAACTTTCTTCAACCTCTCTTCCTCATTCTTAATAAAATATTCTGGGATTTTTATCACAATCACCAGAGATAGTTAACAGCATTTAGTATGTTTTACATTTATATAACTTGCCTTTTCAGAAAATAAACTATATTATTCATTTCTTAGTACAATCATCACAGTTATTTAGTTAAGCCTATATTTTAATGAATGTGCTTATCTCTATCAATCCTTTCACACCATATGATATGAGGTAAGATGCTTCTTTTGGAAGTAAGTTTTAAAAATCCCACTCAAATTGCCTTAAAAACTTAGGAAATATATATGCCATAATTAGAAGTTCACAAATGACACAGGATCTAAGAACATTGCAATGGACTTGGTCTCAATGGTGTTATGGAGAACCACTGTTACCTTTAACCTCAGACCTAGAGCAAGTAGCTGGAGAAATTTTAGGAAACTCAGTCACATCCAAAGATAACGAGATGAAAAGGAGAAAAATATCTAAGTGAAAAAGAGGAAGTCTCTCTTTCTTCTCTCTTAGGCATAGAGACACTTCTCACAGAAGTCAGTAGCATACTTTCCCTCCAGTGTTGTTGGAAGTTCCATTCCCATTTTTGCAATTTTACTGGGAGGAAAACTGGAATGAACATGTTTACTTTAGATTAATTATGTGGGTTTTTGAATTTTGGGAACTCTATCAAAAATCCCCTAAACACTATCCTCTTCATAAGTGAGCTATTTTTTGGATCATTTTGTAAATATCTAGAATATCAGTGAAGAATTATATTTCTGGAATTACTGCATACTAAATATATCATCCTGATGCCTTTGTATATGAAATACAACTTCCTGAGTAAGTAATTCAGAATTCACAATATTTTCCTTCATACTCAATAGGTAGGCATTACTACACTAATTTCTGGCACTAAATAGTATCCTTTGTATTTGTCGCCTATTTTACGTTTTTATACTCTTCATATCACTGTTGTATCCTCTAACTTCTGATTTTTTTGTAGTTGTGTATTTTCTATGAAAGTTTTTTCCTTCATTAAGTGTTCTGTCAGTTCATTCTGTGCTATTAATACTTGATCCTTTATCACTTGTTTTGTGAATTGCATGTTCTCTTTAATTTCCAGGAGGTAAATTATTACTTGCTAAAAAATTTCTTCTGTCTCTTAAGATATATCTTCTTCTGGAATGTTTTTTCAGTTTTTTCCATACTGTGTTTATATGCTCTACCTTTATTCCTTTTTTTTCTTTCTGTCACCTCTGTGGCTATTAATAAATTATATATCAACTAGATTTTTGTAGAACTTACATATTTTTTTCTCTTTTATCTGACTTTGGATAAATCCACCTAGACCGTTTTTTTTCTTTTTGCATCAAAATTGATTGTAAGGTTTTCTGTTGACTCTCCCCCTTTTTCCTCAAGGCATTGTTTGAATCATACCATAAAAGAATTAATGTGAGGACTAGAATTTGGTATGATTCGATTGTATTTTTTCCTTGGCAACTCTTCAGATTACTGAAGAATTTATGGCATTATTCAAGAAACTTGTTGCATTCTGTAACTTTGACTTTTAAGCTCTAAATCAAAAGGCATCCCAGCAAAATAACCAAAAAACCACAGTCTAGGTAGTGTTGAGGGCTTTGTAATTCTAGTAATTAGATTGGAGGTGAGCAAATACTTTGGTGGTACAGAGAACAAACGATTAGATTTGCATGACCATTGCTGCAGAGATTAATTATAAAAACATTATTCCACAGACATTCTCTTCTACAAGGCATATATATTTGTAATAGATTTTATAGTTTAGAGCACTTTTAGGTTCATAGCAAATTTGAGCAGAAAGTATAGAGAGTTCTCCTGTCCCTCTTGCCTGCACCCACATACAACTTCCCCCAATACTGACATCCCGCACCAAAGTGGTACATCTGTTTACAATTGATGAACCTACATTAACACATCATTACTAACCAAGTCCATAGTTGACCCACAAAAACAAACCCAAAACAATTAAGAAAATGGTAATAGGAACATACATGTCGATAATAACCTTGAATGTAAATGGATTAAATGCCCCAACCAAAAGACACAGACTGGCTGAATGGATACAAAAACAAGACCCATATATATGCTGTCTACAAGAGACCCCCCTTCAGACCTAGGGACACATACAGACTGAAAGTGAAGGGATGGAAATAGATATTCCACGCAAATGGAAATCAAAAGAAAGCTGTAGTAGCAATACTTGTATCAGATAAAATAAACTTTAAAATAAAGACTGTTACAAGAGATAAGGAGGGACACCACATAATGATCAAAGGATCAATCCAAGAAGACGATATACCAATTATAAATGTTTATGCACCCAACAGAGGGCACCTCAATATGTAAGGCAAATGCTAACAACCATGAAAGGAGAAATCGATAGAGTTACTCTTGATGTTGTACATTCTATGCACTTTGACAAATGTATAATGATATGAATCCCCCATAATAGCATAATTCAGAATATTTCCACTGCTTTAAAAACTCCAAAGTCATCTAAGTTTTCTCCTTTGTTATCTTCTAGGAGTTTTATAGTTTTGCATTTTACATTTACATCTGTGATCCTTTTGGTGTTAATATTTATGATGAGTGTAAGGTCTATCTAGAGTCTTTTTTTTTTGCATGTTGATGTCCAGTTGTTCCAGTGCTGTATGTTGAAGAGACCATCTTTACTCTGTTGTACTGCCTTAGCTTTTTAAAAACAGATTGGTTGACTGTATTTATGCAGGTCTATTTCTGGGCTCCAGGGCATATTTTTTCAAAGGCAAATTTTAGTGTTTTTATAATCTAGTTAAACCTACGTTTGTTCTCATTGAAGGGAATGGGTAAAGCCTCACCTGCTGGATCCTTCTTTCTTCCACCCCAGTGGCTGCTTCAATAGAACAGTTACTATTCCAAGAAAATCAATGTGATAAACTATTTGATTAAAGTTGATATACAGATGCATACTAAACATTCACACTTACACATACACACACACACACACACACACACACACACACACACTCACAGCCACAGAAGTTTTATGCCTGGTGGATTCCCATTCTTTCTTGATAGTAACATGAGAGAATTTAATCAATTGTGTAAAATTCTCAAGTGCTCATAATGTAATTTGCATGATAGGTCTTATTTACTCTCAAAAGGTAGTGCTCTGAGTAATCTTGTGATTATCTTTGAATGTATTCTTTTGTCGAAGCTTGAACACTCTGTTCTTAAATGTTGTGCATTTTTTAATAAAACAATTCAATGAAAAGGAGAACATCCTCTCCTTCATCCCTTAGAAAGCATAAATACATATTTTATTTTACCATTATCATTCCTATAACAATTCTGGTGGATCTCAGCATATCATGATTAATTTATATTAAATGGAAATCAGAAGTTTTCAATCTAATATAAACTGGTGGATTGAACTACATTTTTGGGACCTGTATTCATGTGGGCTCAGTAATTTGAAATCTAATTAGTAAAGAATTTTAAATCAAGTTGAAGACATTTGGCTGAAAGTCAATGGTAAATTATACCCTCAATAATTTGGCTTACCATTGTTATGACAAGAGTTAGAGTAAGGATAAACCTACTGTAAGCTTCTTGAATACCAGATCTGCAAGGGACAGGAAGACCAGAACTACAGATCAATCAGTAAAGAAGAAGAACACCTACTTTCTAAGTGGCTCAATCTGGGTGGAACTAGGGAGGCAATTGTTTTAATCAATTTAAGTCTTCTCTATATTTTATTTAAAAAGACACAGATATGGAGTACAGTGTTTAAGGGAAAGTCCCAGGGGCCCTCTGATTGAGGCCATCATTGCATGATTGATCCTACTTTGGGTGGTTGAAAAGAGAGAAAACAACCTCAGTGGAAATATGTGTGCCTGCCACTTTGTGGGGATCCTAGGACATCAGTCAAAAGTTGCTAGATACAGAGGGGAAAAAACTAAGCTCTATGTCTTCTGGAATTTGCTGATCTATGGACGTAAAACTTCAGTAAAAAGGAATCCCGTGGTACTCTATTTCTATGTCTTTCCAATAAAATATGGAGAAGACAGCAAACTGATGAAAAGAATTACATCTCTTGTCTTTCCTATATAGAGCCACATAGAAAGTAAGCTTTCTTCTTTACTGTTTAATCTATACTCTTGATCATTCTGTCTCCTGTAGATTTGGTATTTAAGAAGCCTAAAGAAGTTACTATCTTTAATTCTAGCCATAACCATTAAAATTATGATTATTGCACTCAGTATCTATCACTAGATTTCATTTCAAAGAAACAATGACATAAACAAAAATTTAAGTTTTAGAAATTTCTCTTTTCCTTATGATTATGTAATTTCTCAGCCACTTCAGGCAACTACAAAGTTTAAAAGCAGAATCAATGCAAATTTCCTTTTCTTATTCCTTTCTTCATCTAGGTTGACATCTAAGTTCTGACGTTGGTTAGCAGCTGTAGTACATCATGGCATTTGAATGTTTGGCCTGTGGCAGCATCTGGTGACCAATGCATCTAGACTAGCTGCTTTGGTCTAAATGTGTCCCCCCGCCCCATCAATATGTTGAATCCTAACCTCAAAAGGTGATACAATTAAGAGGTGGGACCTTGGGAGGCTCTGCCCTCATGAATGGAATTAGTAGTCTTATAAAAGAGGCTCTACAGAGATCTCTTTCCCCTTCTAATATGTGAGAATCACAGAGAAAATGCACCAGCTATAAAACCAGAAGAGGGCTGTCACCAGAACTCAACTGTGCTGGTGTATGGATCTTGAACTTTCAGCCTACAGAACTATGAGAAATAAATTTCTGTTGTTTATAAGCCATTCAGTCTGTGGTATTTTGTTATAGCAGCCCAAATGTACTAAGACACTAGTCTATACCACAACCATTGCATACAATTCCACAAAAATCCAAAATAGCTAGTTACAGGCAACTGTACACAAGTATACATGGGGATAACAGTAGTACCTACTTATAGTGGTATTATAAGTATTCAGTGATTTAATATATGAAGAGTATTTAAAATGACTGTCATTTACACAATCTTCTAACTTATAATCATCAACACCATCATCGTTATTATTTTTTATTTCCACTCGTATTAATTATATGTGATTGTTGTTTCTAATGTTTCTGTTTCAACCACGCTTCACTGACAGCAGCTCAGTGTATCTGTTCTGCTTATAGGAGGAGCAGGCGGGAGCAGTTGGTACAGTAAACAAGAAGGAGCAAGAAGCAAAAAGCGTGATTTAGCCTCTGTAGACATCAACACAAAGCACCTAAATTTACTTAAACACACACACACACACACACACCAGATAAACACACACACACACACACACACACACACACACACACACACACACACACACACCAGAGTGGGCTGTCAAGAACTGTGAAGGCTCTGAGATTTTATCCTACTTGCAAGCTAACAAGTTAGCTTGTCACAGTTTCATACATGGTGGCAGACTCACGGGTCAGAGAGACTCCCGGGTCAGAGATAAAGGACTTTATTACTCATGGTTTAGCAGGCAGCTTGAGCTTCATGTTCTCATTGGGAGCCCCTTGCTCTCCAGTCTCCAAGAGTGATGAAGAGGCGGTCCCTTTTGGACACTGCACACATAGTGGGTTGTTTCCCAACTGAAGAAGTCCAAGCTTTGGGTATCACCAATCTTATAAAAGGATTGCCAACTCTTACCTCAGATGGGGACATTATTTTTATTTTCCTGGACAACAAATCCATTTACCCTCTTGCCTGAAGAGAGATATTTTCTCTACTTTCTAAGGCTGTTTGTTATTCTGGAAAAGGTAGCCCAAAACAATCTGATACTAGACATACATAAACAACATTTGGGAGAATGGCCTCCCTGAAAGCACACGGATTGAAATGACATCTCTTTCCCTTAAGATGCATGATAACCTTAATGTTGCAGGAAATTTATTATAACATATTTTGATTTATTTTACTTTTATTATATTAAAGTAATGTGGTGATGACAAATAAACCTCCAAAATCCAATAGCCTAACATGGCAGTTACATAAAGTATATCTATTGCTATGATATGTGAAGTCCAGAATGATAGCTCCTAATAAGTGGGTAATTCTTCAAATAGTCGTATGTATAAGAATTCTAGCTTATTCCATATTGTGACTCTAATATCTTCAGCACAAGTCTCCCAAGTTTGCCATAGGCTTGGTCTTCATTCCAGCCATCTTAGAAGAGAAGCAATCTCAGTGGATCATATGTGGGAGGGTTTTATAGGCAGAACTCCAAGTGACACACCTCATTTCACCCACATTCTACTTATTGTCTAGCGTTTAGTTACATGACCACATCTAACAGCAAGGTAAGCTGGGAAATGTAGTCTAGTTCTGTGTGTAAGAAGAGAAACTGGTTTCAGTACAGTACTCAGTTTGACAGTCTCTCACACATTCAAGTTAGATAAGGCTTTGTCTAAGTTTAAACTTTTTAAAACCCATATCTAGAAAAATATATTTTAAATATACATTTAATTTCATTTTGAGTTTTGCTGTGTGCCTTGAGTAGATCTGCTAGCTATGGTACAGAATTAATTTCAAATTAGTTTTCCACAATTTGAAAGTAATTTTGATGTGACATAAATACATTATTGGTTAATCCCTCATATCAGATGTAGAGATTTTGAGGATTAAAAAGATTGATTTAAAGCCAACACAGAAAAATATTTATGCATGCATGAATAAATATAAAGCAGCAGAAATGAAAGAACTGGGGTATTGAAACACTTATATTCAAAAGATTCCAAACAATTTCAGGGAGCTGGGGTCTGCCTGAAGTATTTTTTAATATTTAGAGGATAGTAAAACAACTTGGTTGGTTGTAATCATCCCTGGCTCAATTTATTTATCTATGCTGCGTGCAGAGAAGAAATGGAAAAGTAAAATAATGCTTGGCAAGGTCAACTTCTGGGAGCCCTTGGCCACATAGGGCAAGATAAAGAGAGTGGATTAGCTTCTTAACTAGTAAAATGTGACTTAGCGATGGCTTAGATCTCTGAACAATTTTATCAGAAATTCACCCTACCTTGTGGGGAACTAGAAATCTTAACAGCACTGGGGATGGAAGATAGCAGTTTTTCCTGTACCTATACCTTTTACTTTGAATTAAATTTAATTTTTCTTTTAATCACTTCATTTTAGTTTCTCATATTTATAACCTCACTCTGATAATTGCATCGTGTAAGTATTCTTTGTTCATGATCTTTGCTTTCATCTTTCCGTATTTTTCAGCATTGTTCAGTCACCATTTTTCCTTGTTGCTATGTGCAGTTTCTATGGTATCCTTTGCCATTAATTTTGTTTCTCAAAATAACCTCCACTCTTTCTCTTTGAGAGGAAACATCACAGAGCAAATAAACATTCTTAGTCCAAGATACATCGAAAGGTTTTAGTCTTAAAAAATAAACAGGTATCATCATTCCTAAACTATTTTGTTTAATCAGAGTGTTGAAGATATCCCCTTTACATATTTAAAGTAAACATATCACATGGAAATTTGGAAAAAGATAAGAATTACGTGTATCATCTTCATTTTACTCTCCCTATTCAAAACCTCTTACAGCATGCTCTTCCAACAACAACAAAAACAGCTACTATCTATTTAGTGCTTACAGTTTGGGATTCAAGGCCAAACAAACACTCCTTTCTCTCCACACCAGGTTTCTGGCTAAAGGAATATACACATCAGCATTTCCAGCCAAATGGGAAACAAGCAATGATTTTTAAAAACTGTGCAAGCAACTTAAAATGCCAAATGTAAGGCTCTCTTTTACATGTTGTAGTGAAGAACAAGACAAGGGCTTACATAAGGGTCTGAAAAGGCATCTCCTCAATCATAAGCCAACCTTCACCTCTGAATCTTCTTTACTCAGGTGTGCCTCAGGAGAGCTGGGTCTGAAGAGGCCCAGGTAGCCGCAAGGGAGAGAATGGCAAGACTGACTAACATATGAACAACCCTACCCAGGTTTGCTGTGGTAGGGAAGTAAGAATTCCAGGATGCTTTTTATGTATCTTTGATATAAGTAATAAAAAAAAGTTGATGTTTGGGATAGAACATGTAACATGCTGTTCAATGCATGTCAAACTTAGCTTAGTCAGATTAGTACCTCTGCTACTTTGGGGATGAGCAAATAAATATGCTGTGAGAAAGTGATGAATGTAGCTTCCCCCCTTTCTGGCCAAGGCAGAAATAGGGAAAGAGAAGAATAATCATTCTCCCCTAAACTCACAATATGCTAGCTATTGTGCTAACCAATTTACATTTTTTTGCAGTGTCTTTATCAATGTTGTTATTATACATTTAAACAACTGTTAATACAGATGTAAAATAATGAAAGGTGTTGTAGTAGGTGAACCCACCATTTGACTGTTTTCCCTCAAATCCATTCCTAACATTTCTCTGCCCCTCTATGTCCCATAAAGAAATAACCCGTACAGATTACACTTTCAAAGCCGTAGAAACTGGCAGGAAGTACTGGCAAGGGATGGGAAACGAGAGGAAGGAAGAGCCTTGGTATTGTTCCTCCTGGCTGCTGGCTTCAAATGCAGTGTAGTAGTAGCTGCATCTTCTTTATGGCTCCATCTCTCTTGGGCAGCCCCTTTCTCTGAGGTCCCAGCTCCTGATGGGAAGCTGCCTAGATGTTTCCCTCTCCTACTTTGTGGACCTTCCTCTAAGATCACAAGCAGGTGGCCTAGGATCCTGGAAGCAATATTACCTTCTTCCTTCCTAATATCCCATCATCCCGAAGAGTAGAGAGGGCCTTCTTTAGTTTGTAATATCAGGTTCTCCTTTGATCCTTTAGCTCTTCTTTTATTTAGGTGACTAACTACTTCCAAACTCATGTTGTCTAATTTCTGTTGAACTATGTGGTGTAGGTTCTAAATTCCTCAGATGAAGACCAGAATGTTAAGCTTAGTTATCCAGTACTCACTTGTGAAATATATTTTTTTCTGAATCCTGTTATATATTTTAGGCACTTATCAAATGATCTATTACATCGGGGACTCCTAGAGACCAGTGTATTATATTACTTTTTAAAATTTGTACAGTACGGAGTAAATACAATGCATTAATCGAGAATTAGCCTAATAGTAGAGGAAATGGAACTTATTTATTGATTCAACAGATATTCTTTATGTTCTTTGAGTACCAGCTACATGTCAGATATCTAGTGAAGAGAACGCCTATGGCCCCTGCCTTCGAGAGGCTCATAATCCGTCTTTGTTTCTGGCTCTTTGTAGTATTTGAGCAGGGGGTTCCAAGTAGGTTTTTTCCACCAAAATTAGATTAAGAAAATTTTCAAACATATAAAAAAGTTGAAAAACTATTATAGTAAATACCCACATACTCATCACCTAGATTCTAACTTAATTAATATTAACTATTCTTATTTTATTATTTATCTATCCATTTATCTCTGGCTCTATTCATGCAAAATATAATCTTTTTTTGGATGTACTTCAGAGTGAATTGGAGTCATCATATACTTCTCCCTAAACACCTTAGCATGAACATCACTGACTAGTTAAATATTTTAAAATTTTTTTCTTGCATATAAAATACTTCCTTACGTATAAAATTTACATACAATGAAATGCAAAAATCTTCCTTACACATTAGCTGAGTTTTGACAAATGTATATACTTCAAACTCTTATCATGATACGGAGCATTTTGATCACTGCAGAAAATTCTTGATATCACTTCATAGTCAACTCCTGTCTATTCTCCATTGAGGATAACACTGTTCTGATTTTATCTACCATGGTTTAGATTTTCCTCTTCTAAGAACTTCTTATAAATAGAATATTACAATATTCACTCTTTGCATAAGGCTTCATTCACTCAACATTATGGTTTTGAAAGACATCCATGTTATTGTGTGCTTCAGTAATTCATTAATTTTTATTGGCCACTGGTATTCCTTTGTATGAATACTCTTAATTTGTTTTATCCATTTACCTTTCGAATGACACCTGGATTCTTGCGAGTTTTTGGCTACTATGAATAATGCTACTATTTACTACTAATGTTAAATAGAACATAAAAAATAATAGAATATCATGCAACATTTCAAGTCTTGTTGTGGGATATAGATTTCCTCTAGTATTGAAAATGCTGGTCATAGAGTGCATGTATATTTAGTTTTAAAAGAAAGTACTGGTTCATGTTCCCAAAAGACTGTAGCATCTTACCTTCCTACCAATGGCATATGAGAGTTCTGGTTATTCCACAGGCCCAACAAAGCTTGGAGTGAGAATTCTTTTAATTATTGCCCTTCTAATCAATGTGTACTAGTATTTCATTGTGATTTAATGTGAATTTACCCAATGGCTAATAATGTTGAGCATTTTTTCCTGCATATTGTCCATTTTTATATCTTCTTTTGTGAACTGTCTTTTGACAGTTTTTAATGGGGTTATCTTTTCAGTATTGAGTTCTAGAAATTCTTTATATATCCTGGAAACCAGGGTATGTTTCACAAATATTTCTTTTAACCTGATAAACGGTTTTCCTTTCCATTTTATTAACAGTGTCTTTTGATGAACAGAAGTTTTTGTTTGTTTGTTTTGTCTTTAATTTTTATTGGAGTATAGTCGATTTACAATGTTGTATTAGTTTCAGGGGTATAGCAAAGTGAATCTGTTATACACATACATGTATCCACTCTTTTTTAGATTCTTTTCCCATATAGGCCATTACAGAGTATTGAGTAGAATTCCCTGTGCTATATATACAGTAGGTCCTTATTGGTTATATATTTCATATATAGTAGTGTGTGTATATGTCAATTCCAGTCTTCCAATTTATCCCTCCCCTCCTACCCACTGGTAACCATAAGTTTTTTTCCACATCTGTAACTCTATTTCTGTTTTGTAGATAAGTTCATTTATATCCTGTTTTTTTTTTTTTTTTTAGATTCCATATATAAGGAATAGCATATGATATTTGTCTTTCTCTGTCTGACTTACTTCACTCAATATGACAGTCTCTAGGTCCCTGAGTGGAAGTTTTTATTTTTGATGAAGTTTTTAAAAACTAACCTAATTTATTATATTTTTTTTAATGTTTTAATTGCCACTGTTTTCTTTATTTACGAAATCTGTGTCTATTTCTTTTTTTTTTAATTTTATTTATTTATTTATTTATTTATTTATGGCTGTGTTGGGTCTTCGTTTCTGTGTGAGGGCTTTCTCTAGTTGCGGCAAGTGGGGGCCACTCTTCATCGCGGTGCGCGGGCCTCTCACTATTGCGGCCTCTCTTGTTGCGGAGCACAGGCTCCAGATGCGCAGGCTCAGCAATTGTGGCTCACGGGCCTAGTCGCTCCGCGGCATGTGGGATCCTCCCAGATCAGGGCTCGAACCCGTGTCCCCTGCATTGGCAGGCAGACTCTCAACCACTGCGCCACCAGGGAAGCCCTGTGTCTATTTCTGAAACATAAAAATACTCTCCATATGTTTTTCTCTAAAAGGTATTACAACGATAACTTGTAGTTTTAGGTCTATGGTTGATCTTAATTTTTGTGTCTGGTGAGAAGTAGTGGATAGAAGTCTTTTTTCTTTTCCATATAAATATCTTGTAATTCCAACATGAGTTGTTGAAAAAGACACCCCAGGCCCCATAGGATTGCTTTAGTGTCTATGATGAAATTTGCCTGACCATGTAAGTGGCTCTCAATTTCTGGACTCTCTATTTTGTCTGTTATTCTCTTTGTAAATCACACAGTCTTGATTGCTATACCTTTATAGTAAATATTAAAGTCATGTAGTGTAAGTTATTCAACTCAGTTCTTATTTTTCAAGATTGCTTTGGAGAGTCTGTCTTTTCATTTCCATATAAATTTTAGAATTTTATATTGTTCATTTCTAAAAAATCTCTATTAGTATTATACTTGTAATCGCAATTAAATTACAGATTAATTGATGGCTAATTGACAATTTAACAATAATATCTTTCAATTCATGAACATGGCACATATCTCTCCATTTATTCAGCTCTTCTTTAATTGTTCTTAGCAATAGAAGGCTTGCACATAGTTTGTTTAATTGAAATATTCAGACGTTATGCTTTATCTTCTATCAATTTTGGTAAAATTTATATCTTTAACACTTTGGTAGTGCAGTATGCTGACAATTATTTTTCTTATTTACTTTTATCTAAAAATATCTTTAGCCATTATTCTTTTTTTTAAATAAACTTTATTTTATTTTCATTTATTTATTTATTTATTTTTGGCTACATTGGGTCTTCGTTGATGCACGGGGGCTTTCTCTAGTTGGCGGCGAGCAGGGGCTACTCTTCGTTGTGTTGCGCGGGCTTCTCATTGCGGTGGATTCTCCTGCTGCAGAGCACGGGCTCTAGGTGCGCGGGCTTCAGTAGTTGTGGCATGCGGGCTTAGTTGCTCAGCGACATGTGAGATCTTCCTGGACCAGGGCTCAAACCCATGTCCCCTGCATTGGCAGGAGGATTCTTACCCACTGTGCCACCGGGGAAGTCCCTAGTCATTATTCTTGAATGATATTTTCAATAGATTTAGAATTCTAGGCTAATATTTTTTCCCTTTTGGCATTTAAAATCATTATCCAAATCTCTTCTGTCTTGTATGGTTTCTGTGGAGAAGGCAGCTGTCATTTGAACCATTCCCCTGGATATAATGCATTATTTTTCTCTGGATGTTGTCAAGACTTTTACGTATTGTTGGTTTTAAATAGTTGTACTACGATGTGTCTAGGCTTGCTATTCTTAATATTTATCCAACTTGGGTTTTTTTGATCTTCTTACCTTTACAAATACATAACTTTCACTAAATTGTAAAAATTTTCCCTCATTATTTTGTCAAACCCTTTTCCTGCCATATTGATCTTCATATTATCCAACCAATATTTAAGCTTATGTTCATATTTCCCTGATCTTTTTATTCTCTGTGGTCTTCAAATCAGATCATCTTTATTGACCTATTTCCAAATTCCCTCTTTCCTTAGTCAACTCTAAGTCCATTTAATTGTTTTTTTCCAGATATAATATTTTTCAGCTCTTTAATTCTTCTTAATTCTTTTTTTTTAGTTTTTATTTATTGTTGAAATTTCCATTGCTTATTTCACTGAATTCACATTTTCTTTTACCTCATTTATCATAGTTTATTAGCTGCTTTTAGGTCTTTGTTGTTATTTCCAAAATCTTGGGATTAGTATCTATTGATTGTCTTTTTTCCATAAAGAATGGGTCAGTTTTCCTTATTCTTCATATATCAGGTAATTTCAACTTTTTCCCAGATTTTTGAATGTTATATTTTGGAGGCTGTGAATTCTGTTATATTCCTCTGAAAGATACTGATGTTTTTATTTTAGAAGGCAACTAACTTGGTTGGACTCAAAGTAAAACACTTTCTCTTAATCTATAACTCAAAACTCAGTTCAAACCCTTCTTCCCTCCAACACCATCACCCCCCCTGCCCCCACCCAGCAGGGCTTCTTTCAGTCTGTAATATGCATGCATGCTTCAGTGAGCAGCTAGAGATTTGTACAGAGTTTATTCATAGAGTATGAAGATCTCAGCTCTGCATCTCTCTTTGCTAGGATACCCAAACCAATTTCTAGGGTCTGTGCTTTCTCTATATTCCATTCAATGGCTGTTCAGGCCCAGACGTCATAGATTTTATACTGGAGTTTTAGCTGTCCTGAACAATGTCGACCATGACTTACTTTCAAGCTAAAAGCCATAAATGTTGGAAACTCTCTCGACATTGTTTCATTCTTCCATAGTAAAATTCCCTCCACAGTATGCCTACTATTTTTCACTGTACCAGAGTTTATTGTCTAGACCAGAGGTTATAGTTTTTATCTGTGAGAGGATCAGTCTGTTAGGCATTTACTTGGCCATCCCAGAGGTAGAACTTCTATTTTAGAGATATTCCTTTCTTTGGAATTATGTGCTATTCTTTATATATTGTCTGATAATTATGGTTACTATATTTAGAGAGCCTCTAATTTGTGTCTAAGCTTTACTCTAGACACTCTCATCAGTATATAATATATGTAATGCTTTTCACTTTATTCAAGATATATAAGAAAGAAAAACTATAATTAAAAACCAAATGTTTGTAATGTCATCTTTTTCTGTAGAAATCATATATGATGATGAGAAAGAGAATAGAGAATATTGAGAGGGTGTCAGCTAATCATAGATTCTGGAACTTGATTGAATATGCTAACATGAGAGAAGATTTAATATTTTCTTGGAATAGTCCAAACCCCAGTGTGGCTGAAACTTAATGAGCAAATATAAGAATTGCATTAGACCAGACTGGAAAAATTGTTAGGGGCCAAATCAACCAGATGCTCTACAGATTTTGTTAAGGGGATTGGATTTAATTGTAAGTATGATGGGAATCAGTTGAAGAATTTTTAGCAAGGAGTGACTCATCTTGAAGAATCTACATCTTCCAGTGTCTGAATTCACCCTGTTCAAGCCCAAACTTGTTTGAAGTCTTATATATGATATTTAAAATGCACATAAAATACAGCATGTCTGTGTGGCATGTCTGTGTAGGCTCAAATTAGAAATAACGATGTGAAGTGAGATAATGCTACCAGAGAAACATTAACTTGTTAATAAAATTATTATAAAATCTTTAGTTATGGGAAAGAAATTAAAAGTTTAATTCAGTTAAAACAATGTTAAGATTTTTCAAATCAGTAAATCTCTTTGCTTTATGAAGCCTTTCTCTTCTACCCTGTCCCATAGAGATGACTATTTTTCTGAAGTTCTGAAACTTGTATACATGCATCAGAACTTGCAATTTAGATGTATTAGCCACCATTATTCATAGGGGATAGTTTTAGCTCTCTACCACTAGTAAAGATTTCTTGGAGGAAAATATCATATTGTCACACTATGTTTTTAAGCATACAATGTATGCACAACAAATTATCATTAATTATAAATATATGAACTCTTCCATATTTATAATAGAGTGGTGACATTATTTTTGTAGTGGAGTTTCATCTTAATTGAATAACCAACACATAGCAGACCGGTTTCTCAAATTTTTCAAACTTTCAAATACTTTATTTTGATGAATATACTCACCTTATTTCACTCCTCAGAGGTTCTGATTTACTTGTCTAGGAAGATGGCCCACAATTCTTTTAAGAATCCTCTTCACTAACAAAAAAATCTTCTCAAGCTTTTCTTTTTTCATTTTATATTTATAAAAAGATAGTTTTCACTCATTAAAATTTATTATGTGTATTGAATAATAAGTCAGAAACAGTGAAGGATCTGAGCATTCACGCTACTTCTAAGCTAACAAATTAGTCTGATTTTATCTGTACACACACACACACACACACACACACAATGCATGCACACACTGACAGAAGACATAAGAAGACATGAGATCCCTTGATCAGAGACAAACAACATTTATTACTCATAGCAAAAGTAGCAACAAGAACAATATTTTAGCACTGATTACTCAAACCCCAGTCGTCACAGCATGACACAATGGGGACCATATAGTACTTGTACATACAGTGACCTGGATCACAGGAGAGAAAATTTAGAATTAGGAAACTCTGAACTTATTAGGTCTGTTGCTGGCCTGATTGTCCTGCTTTCCAGAGAGAAAAAGAGAGAGAGAGATCTTACTTTACTTTGGAATGTAAACAAATGTCTCCAGAGAGGTGAGGAAGGATTTATCTTTATTACCCTCAGATATCTCTGGAGAGGAAAAGGTCTTTTAGTTGATTATCCTAAAATATTTCCTTATACAAAAATTTATACAAAGTTAAGTATTCTTAACTTTGCTGTAAATACCTTTGCTAAGAGGATCAGCAACGTGCATAAAAATCAGATATTTATGGAGAATTGTCTCCCAACTACAGTCACCTTGTCTTTATAACTAAGTGCCACTACTTGGCCCCTGCCATCCTGGTATTCCATTATCCCCATGCATTTTGGGATTCCAATTTGATGGTAGCATTCTGGCCTACATGAACTTACAGTGATCACAGAACCCTTCAGGGATGATGGAGCTCCCCTCACAAATTTATTTGTCACATTTTTTTGTGAAATGTGGGTCCTATGGACCCTCCTAGGATGACTGAGCAGATCTTAACATGATAAATGTATTCTAACATTCCAATCTCTCTGTCTTTGGACATTTTCCTCTATAGTTTACCAAGATAGTTTTGATATTTCAACTTCATTTAGTGTAGTCCATGTTAGGGTCTATCAGACAATCAAGCAAAACAATTGTTAGAGCCCTTTCTAACATCTTCAATCAAACACTGAGTCTAGAATCCCTGTTTGGTGATCCTGTATCAGTAAATGTGGCTTGATCTAATTTTTTAAAATTTATTTATTTTTGGTTGCATTGGGTCTTCGTTGCTGCACGTGGGCTTTCTCTAGTTGGGGCTACTCTTCGTTGTGGTGCGTGGGCTTCTCGTGGCGGTGGCTTCTCTTGCTGTGGAGCACGGGCTCTAGGCATGCAGGCTTCAGTAGTTGTGGCATGCAAGCTTCAGTAGTTGTGGCTCACGGGCTCTAGAGCACAGGCTCAGTAGTTGTAGCGCAGGGGCTTAGTTGCTCCGCGGCATGCGGGATCTTCCCGGACCAGGGCTCGAACCCGTGTCCTCTGCATTGGCAGGTGGATTCTTAACCACTGCACCACCAGAGAAGCCCCGGCTTGATCTAATTTTATGTTCTTTCCACCATTACCCACACCTTTAAAATCCATTCCCACACATATCCCCCAAATTTTTGTACATTTGTATATACTGAAAATAATCATGCAGTTCTTTTGATGTGTCAGGCACCTTTTCATGGGTCACACTTTGTGTCTTCCTCTTTGGGATCTATTAGTAATTGAGTCTAAGTATAGGCCCAGTCTATAATAGTCCTGTGTAGTTATAGGTCCAGAAACAAAGAGATGGCTGGGGTGGGCCCTAAATAGCATCCACAGTGCCTTGCAAGGCAGCAATCTCAGGAAGGCTTCTGCTGACAGAGAAGAATTTAGGGATTTGTCTTCCTTGGCTTCATAGTGATCTGCATATATGACCCCATTTGAATTTTCAGCATCTCACTCCCCAAACAATGAGGTGGGGGATTCAATTTGCACTGTAATCCCATCATCCACAAAATGAGACTCTGACTTTTTGTTTCCAGCTTTATTAAGATATAATAGACATATAACATTGTGTAAGTTTAAGGTTTACAACATGTTGATTTGATACATCTTATATATTGCAAGAAGATCATCACCTTCACATAATTACCATGCCATCATATAATTATTAATACCATTTCTTTTTTTTGTGGTGAAAGCATTGAAGATCTCCTCTCTCAGCAATATTCAAGCCTATAATACAATATTATTAGCTATAATCATCATACTGTATATTAGATCCCCAGAATTTGTTAATATTATAACTAGAAGTTTCACCCTTTGACCCATATCTTCCCATTTTCCCCACCCCCAAGCCCTGGTAACCACCACTCTACTGTCTGTTTCTCTGAGATTCTGACTTTTGTTTTCAGAAATCTCAGCCTTGTGGCAACAGGAGATAAAGGTTTCTTTCAAGGCAGATAACAGAAGCTTTCAGGTCATTTATACTCAGCTGAACCTGGGAATTTGAAACCCTGAGATAATCCTTTCCTTTCCTTACTTTTCTCAGCACAGTCAGGAGAAATATTATCCTCTTAGCTTGACTACAATATTCTAAAGCATCAAATACATGGTCATGTAGAACATTCCCTTCTTTACGTATTTGGTTAAGAGTATTCAAGGTGATATTTTGTCTATCTCTATTGCCAAATCATGCCTTGGACTACAAGTGCCATTTTTACCACTGAAAATAGTAGAGTCATTAGTCTTTGGAATCTAAGCAGAGTAGAGAAGCAGTTCAGCAAAACCCAGAACCAGTTTAGAAAACTCATCCTTATCATGCTATTCCTCCAAAACCACCCCGTTACTAAAAATCTGTTGTCAGTCAGGGTTCAACAAGAGAAGCAGAATCAGAAATATATGTTATATATATAAAATGAGATTTATGGAAAGGAATTGACATAAAATTGTGGGGCTTCTAAGGCCAATTTAAAATCCAAAGGACTGGTTATCAACAAGGGCAGGCTAGAACTCTTGCACATGAACTGAAGCTGCTAGCCACAGGCAGAATTTCTTCTTCTTCAGGAAACCTCAGTTCTGAAGGTTTGTTCAACTAATTAATTTATGGCTGTTCAACTAATTAATTTATGCCCGCCCAGATTATCTTGGATAATCTCCTTCAGTTAAAGTCACTAGTTACGGATCATAATCACATCTGTGATTATTAAAATACCTTCACAGCAATGACAAGATAAGCGTTTGACTAACTGGTGACTGTAGCTTACTCAAGTTAACATATAAACTGTCCAACATAATAGAGAAACAGTTTATTATTCTGAAGACTGGTAAATAGAGTAAAATAATCAAACATTGATACTGCTGTTTCTATAAGAACTATACCAATAGACAGGCAAATAATAGGTGTGGGGGAATGTGTCTTTATAAAAGTATACCAAGCAATAATTGAAAAAAAAAAAATGATAGAATAGAATATCACCATTTAGCAGCCCCGATGAATTAATGGATGTGGGCATTGAGCACAAATAAAAATGAGGAAAAAAAAATCAGACATGCTCGCTTCAGCAGCACATATACTAAAATTGGAACAATACAGAGAAGATTAGCATGGCCCCTGTGCAAGGATGACACGCAAATTCATGAAGCGTTCCATATTTTTGAGCCCTCGCACAGAAACGAAGACCCAACACAGCCAAAAATAAATATAAAAATAAATAAATTAAATAAATAAATAAAAATGCAATAAAAAAAAATCAGACATTGTCTGTCCCTGTTCTTGATGAACAGCCATTTATAACCTTGCCAAAGAAATGAACCTGTGTCTGATCAGGTCTCTATACTCAGCTGCCAGTATACTGAAAATGCAAAGGAAAAAAGCACATTTTGAACTATGTTGCGCATATAAAAATAGCCAAATCCAGACTGTGGGAAATTCTTTATATCAAATAGCCCAGGTTCATCAATGGATAAATTGTAAAGAAATGAAAAGGACAGGGGTTTATATGCTAAAATTAATCTTAAAAACTATCATGTTTTAAAAGAACAAAACTATAGTCTTTAGGTATCACCCTTGGATGATAATCTGAAAAATAGCTGTTTATATGATAGATTGTTTGTACTATAGTTATATAGAGTATCAACTTCAATGTCATACACTTTCATGGCTCTCCTGATAGGAACTCGTTCTTCTGCTGTTTGACAGATGAGATTCTTGTCAATTAAGATATTTTGCTCAATGGATTCTTAATAATGGGGGAAAAGCCAACGTGTAAGTTATTATCAGGTCCTAGGAAATCTAATAGTTTTGATATCTATTGTTTTGTGATGTTCAACACCCATTATACCCTTTTTTATTCTAAAAGCAGAACCATTTATTTTTGTGAAAACTTATCTATGTAGAGCGGACCCCATCACTCCCCATTCATGGTTTTGGGGCCATTATACAGGTGCAGTAATCAGAGTTCATCAACCCTAAGACGCAGTAACTGATACAGGGAAGAGATGGGGATTCATTACTCAACAAATATTTGTGGCAAAATTAGACCAGAGTTCTTCCAAGGACATGTTTTCATTGCTCTTCAATGTCCCTTTCATACTGGCACTGATAAGCTGTTAGGATGTAAGTCTGGTCCTGCCAGCAGGTTTTCTATCAACTGTATGAATAGAGAATTTGAGTATAAGAGAATCTGGCCTTGATGTCACTGATTTCATGAATCTAGCAGTGACTGAACCCATGGACTGTAGTCTCCCAGTTTAAATTTGGTTCCTATTTTTTGTATCTAAAAGATTTTTCAATAACATATTGTGAATATTTGAAGATTTCTAGAACCTAAAAGGACACATAGATTATAAAACTATGTCTTTGCTAAAGACTATGGGACATGGATTTTATGTGATGCGAGAGAATAGAGTTGGAGGAAGATTTGAGAAATAACTTCACACTGTAGTATATAAATGTGTCTGTAAAAATGTGTTTCCAAACTTTTGTCTAGTAAGATGTTTACAGTTGATAGAATGTCTTGAGATTCTACAATGAACACACTGAAGTGACTTATCCAAGGTTACAGAATGGTAGGAGTGCCTCGATAAATAGAACACATTTGCTCTTAGAAAAGAACACGAAATCAACCATTTTCAGTGTACAGTACAATCTACTCAGAAAACTATCCATTGAAGCTTCAAATTAGTCTTTTCTTATTCACCTTAGAGAATCACTTACTAAATATAGTTTTTCAAAATGCATATTGTATTAGGATACTATGGACATAAACATGTCTGAAAATTTTATTTAAAAATCTTTAAAAAGAAGACATCTCAAAGTTGCTAAATGGTAAACAGAAGGTAAAATATTTTTAAAGTTTATGCTAAAATTAGATCCTTTCACTTATTTTATTTATGAGAATTTATTCACCAGTATTATTCCACAGAGGTAATGCATTTTGAATTTTAAATATTGGCATTATAAATTATAATATCTGTCTTCAAAAGGAAAACAAAAAGAATGATCTTTTGTAAAAATATTTCTTTAAATCTATAGCACTCCTCTTTTGGCATGTTGAAATAGCTGTAACTCAGAGGTAAAGAAATATATGCATATTGATAAAGCATTTATTAATATATAAAACTACAGTAATTCCAGAAGGCCTGCTTTTGTAAGCACTCTAATACATGGACAATTTCCAAAAAGTGTTCTGAAGTCTAATAATTATCAGCCCAGATGCTGGATTGTGTCTGGGTGGGACAGGTGAATGAGCTGTCACATGCAACAGAGTTGCCAGTCTTAAACCAGCTATGACTCCTCTCTGTACACTTCTCTCTCTGGGGCATTAAAAACCTCTTAATTAGCTTTTGTTTCCAAGCAGGGCTTCACTTTTCATGATGTTACTTTATTTTGTTAGGATTATTAGATTCAAATTGACCTTGACATTTCATTTATTACAATAAGTACATATATTTTGCAATATTTAAATTCAAGTTGTTAACCTAAGATAAAATCAGAGGTTCATTAAAACATAAATGTCCCTTTAATACTGAAACAAGAATTTGTTATATGCAATTCGGGATTGTGCTGAGATATGATAAATTTATCTGGATAAGCAAACCTATTCTTGAAGACTTAACAAAATGTTAAAAATACATAGGAATAACAGAGAGGGTAGAAATACTATGAACCTATATTGCTGGTAAAATTCTTGAATAAATTCTATACTCCCACAATGGCAAAAAAAAAAAAATACTTGAATTAAGACTATATTCTACTTAGCGTAGAGAAAATTTAGAAAAACTGCCATATGATATATACCAAAATGTTTTGAGTTCCCAAGGGGGAAAGCATTACACCAGTGCAAAATATTTAGGTATTTTTCAGAGCCTGGTATTTTTGAATAGTTTAACCTAAATGCATTTTTATTATATAGTATCAATTTCAACTTACTTGAAATTTTTCACACAGTAAATTTCAATTTGAGTCTCTATCTTCACTTACGGTTCAGGATCAGTTAAAATGTGACAGCAAATTCAGCTGTTTATGAAAGTAAAGAGCCAATCGTCATTTACCTTTACAGATATTAATAGTGTGTTTAACAAGTAACAACATGCATCCTCCTTTTAGCAGAGATGTTGCTTACTAATGACATCTCATTTCTTTACACAGCAGGGCCTCTCATTCTATTTGGGCATAATGATTGAGCTAACATCAGTTTTTAAGAATGTATGTTATCATTATTCATTACAGTACTGCACTGAAGTTTCTTTGGGAGGCAATAAAGAACAAAATGTATATTTTAAAGACCCTCATTTTCCCCCTAAATGCTTGAATTAACCTGTAGTCTGTGGTGTTCAGAGAATTGAGTTATGTCCTAAAGCAATGCTTCTCTTGGAGTACATCGCGCCTGGAGATTGGGCTCTGATTAGCCTTTGAGTTTTCTAATACAGTCTATTGATTTTCTGTTACTGTAGCTGCCTTCGGATTTTGTGTGCTGGTACAGGGCTTCTGTCTTTTGCATGAGAGAATGATGAATGGTTGTGTGCGAGGCTCCAAGCACATACTTATTTCCTCTTCAATAAGGACACCCGTCAATATCATTTAAGCAGAGAAAAACAGTAAGGAATCCAGCACACTTATGGAACAAATTGAGTTTTCTTCACATTCTTTGTTGATTCTAACTACTAAACTACACACATCCTCCAAAAATTTGACAATCTTATTTGGTACTCTTAAATTCCCTTACTCTTATGGTGAGAAAAGAATAAACTTTCTTTTAACGGTAAAAATGCAACTTTTGTGAAAGTATATTTTAAAAGCAATCTCATTTATATTTTTCAGTTGGCCACTACATTGATTTTAAATGCAAACAGACTAGGACTAAGAAATAAAGCAATATTCTGAGCACATTTTTTCTTAAATTAAGATAAATAAGTACTAGACATATAATGTACAAAATGATTAATGTAATTAACACTGTTTTGTGTTATATATGAAAGTTGTTAAGACAGTAAATCCTAAGAGTTCTCATCACAAGGGAAAATATTTTTTCTTTCTCTCTCTTTTATTTTGTATTCACGTGAGGGGATGGATGTTCACTAAACTTACTGTGGTCATCATTTCATGATGTATGTAAGTCATATCACTATGCTGTATACCTTACACATACGGTGCTGTATGTCAATTGTATCTCAATGAAATTGGTAGGAAAAATCTTATTATGAATGAATGTACAAAATTATAATCATCTAGAACTTCCTACACTTTACACTATATAAGTTCATTTCAATGTCAACTGACTCTAATTTTTTTTTTCAGTAAGAATACAGCATTGTCTTAGATCATATTCACTACAAGCATAGTCTGAGAAATAGAATCTTGGGCAAGTGATGTTTTGAAGAAGTGGTCTGGATGACACCTGTAGCAAGTGAAGGAAGGAAAATAAGTCAGGGAAGACCTAAGCACAGATGTGGATGCAGGTGAAGTCTGGCCTCTGTCTCATTTCATAGGGAATCCTGGAGTGGGAATGGTGCCACTCAATTGTCCCACCTTGAAGCAAGGGCCCCGCCTTTTTTTCACGCTTGTCAGTAAGTCATTGGTCATAGGCTGCATAGACGTGGAAGGGGAGCATAATTCCCTAGATTATTTCTTTGCCAAGCAGTTCCCATCAGCAGAGGGCAATATTCAAGAGAAGAGGCAGCTGGAAGCTGCTAGCAGTCAGCACTCAAGCAGCTGAGAGACAGGTGAAAGAGCCCTCAAAGGGGACCTGAGCAGGGCAACAGCAATGCCTGCTGGTCACATTCAGATTCACAGTCCTGGTCTGACTTGCTCCCACATAGATAGGCAAAGATTGAACATAGTACCCATTGCCTTTAAAGCAGGGATCTGTGAAAGGGATGCACAGTTGGCTTACCAAAGTAATGGTGCTTTGAAATTGTAGTTTAGCATATAAATTGACCAGCAAAAACATTTGCTTTGCAATTTATGGATAAAAACCACAGGGTGTTCTGCATTAATTGAATCCACATTTTTACACCTGTTTAAAATATTTTTACAATTTTAATATTCAGTAAAGTATAACTAAAATGATTCGATTGCTGTGTTCCTGTTATTAATTTTTGTTCTTTCAAAGAACCCCCATAAAATGCAGTATGTGCTGTTTCAATGTTGTACAGGGAAAGAGGATACAAAATGATCTACCTCTATATTTCTCAAGTTCATTTAGGAGATGGAAAATACTAAACAAATACTGTAATGGTTCAAAAGAGTAGTAATTATGACAGCAACTGAAATTTAGTTATACTTTAAAAAAAATTACCAAATTGTTTATGGAACAATGAATTTCATAGCTTCTGAAAGTTGGAACTATCATACTATAGTATCACAGTCCTTAAATGGTACATGAATCTGGGTTTTCCCACACACGAAATCATCCTCAGAATAAACTGAATTATATTCTAAGGAAGAGGTAGATTAAAGCAATCCAGATATGCTTAGATATTCATTTAGAAGTATTGTTTTGCTTCACAAAGAGTTGGTTTTATTGAAAACCTAGCTCCATGTCATTTTTTTCCAATACCTTGAGTTTTTAGTTTTCTTCTTTTCTTTTCACCTATAAAAATACTTGGTGTATTCTTTGCTCAAATTCTCAAATCACTAAAATAAAGTTTTTATATATGGTATTTAAGTTTTTTTATTGGTGTCAAATACTCTGACTTGCTGATACCAGAATATGAAATTACTGGCTATTGCAAATGATAGATTCTGGAGTGATTTCAAGTCACAACAGGATAGTGGATGAGCTTGTGCTTTTAGGTCTTTCTCCAAGCAGATGACTCAAAGTATATAAATTAATATCAATCCAGTTTTGGCTTGGCACCTTGGTATTTATTCTACACAGGAATCTGTAATATTGATTTCAAGTCATATGAAGTTAGACTGATATACTTCCTTCCATCTTCTTTCCAAAAATAAATTATGCCAGAAATTCAAGGTTAATGAAGCGAGCTCATTATAATATACCTCTTCTGGGCATTCTTTCACGTTAGTTAAGTAACTGAGGAAATTAGACAGGTGGAGGTATGAAATGTGATACATGCATACATATTCCTCAGGCTAAGCTGATGTAAAATTACTTGACTTCATTTCCTACCTGTAATAGAAATGACAAGGTATGCTGATGGACTAAGTCCAACAAACTTCAATGTGGTAGGGTATCAACTAGTCAAGTTCACTCCTTGTCAGTTAGTAGAACATTAATATAGTAGCATATGGCATTTTGTGAATTCTTGAAGAATCAGTGCAAACTTCAAGGAAGGTAATATTCATCTATTGCTGATTAAGATCAACTGTCCTGCTGTAACTTGGGAACAATTTAGTAATATTAACCAATTGAATAAGGGATATACATATTCATTGGTATGCTGAAGAGCACAGACTGAGGCCACTTGCAAACTTGGTCAAGTTACTTAAACTCAATATGCCTTAGCTATCTCATATTTAGTATAAAGGTAATAATAGTACACTCTACGTGGAGCTAATAGATGTAAAATACTTAGAAGAATACCTAGCACATATAGGTATTAGCTATTAATATTCAGCAATAATCTTAAGAAGATTATTAAGGATGTATATAAAAATTTCCTCAAGAATATTTAGTGTAACATTATTTGATACAGTGGAAAAATATAAATAACCTTCAGGTCAGAACACTGATGTTTGAATGATTACGTTAAATCCTAAAGTTGGAACCCTACACAGCCATGTAAAATGGCATCATAGAAATGCATTTGTGATATAAAATATATTAATATTATAGTGCCAAGATAAGTTAAAAACAGTATACGAAACATGACTTTAATTTTATTAAAATTAAAAAGTAAATGCATACAGATACCCTAAATAATTTTAACAGTGGAAACACATTGATAAGATTGACTATTTCAGAATGTAGATATATGGATAATTTTATCTTTTTAAATATTATTGCACTCTGGATTTTTTTTTAAAAATGAATTTCATTTTAAGAAAGAAGTCAATTAATTTAAAGGTTTAAAAACTCTCACAAATTGTGCTAAACATAGTTTCTAATCTGCTAAGTGATCTTGTAGAGATATACCTCTAAATAGGACCTTTTTATATAAATGATGTAAACCCAGCTAATCTGGGCTATTTCTATATGAGATAAGTGCCTTCTACAGAAAGTCTTCTGTTTTTAAATGTAATAAATGTAAAACTCTATAGGGGATATAGGCTAATAATGAGAAATCACTGACTGGCTACACTTATGTCTTGAAGCAATAAAAATGTCCCCTCACATTATATTGAGCAATCTAGAAAAACAGAAACCTGATAGCCTTTAGCTGAGACTAATGTAAACAGCCGCCATTATGTAACCTACAGTGCTCAGTAAGATGGCCTTCTGTTGGCAGAATGAGCAATGATCTTCAAGAGTACTAGAACGACTTTTTTTAAGAAACCTATAGACATACATCCTGAATTTTTCATGTACTCCTCAATACTATCAGAGAATATTGTTTTACACAAAACAGTTTCATTGCCCATGGAAAAATTCTGTGATGTGTCTACTAGTGAGAATTTAAGCACATTTACATAACATTACCAGAATACATTGAGAAGGTAATTAATTCTTCACGCAGTCAAAAGTGCACTTGGCATTGGTTGTTTATAGAGAAGAAAACTTGTAGCATGCCTAAAAGTTAAAGACAAGAAATGTTATTAATGAGATGATTTCACCTTGAAACACAGAATAGGAGAAGAAATCCATCTATGAGAAATCTAGTAAAATTTTCAACCATGCCACCTTGGAAAGAGCACTAGTTGACATGATTGAGCCTTTATTTAAGCAAGGGTTATTGTAATCTCAGCTTCATCTATTATTTCATTCAATCATTCACTCATTTATTCCTTCATTCATTTACTTAGTTATAGCAAACCATTGCCAGATGAAGAAACAAAAAAAAAGCTCAATTAAAGCTAGAATCAAATAACTTACAACATGTCACCAGAAGTTACTACTAAATTTTCAGAGTATGGATTTTGGCAGCAGATAAAGAGTACCTATGCTTTAGTTTCCTTAGAAATGAAATTGGATAAAGCCAATTAAAGGGGGAGGGGTCGTGAAACCAAAAAGCTAATGCCTACTGATTGATTTAAAGGAAACTTTGATTCTGCTGAAGATGCAAATATCAGTATCTCAAAGTTTATGACTTTTCCTACATTTAGTTTCTTCCCCCTTCCTCCACCCCTAACCCTGAATATGGCTGGAGAGCTGACAAATGCACACAGTACATTTAGATGCCAAATACCTGGAAGCACGTGTCAGCCATGATTATCAACAACCTGTGCTACATGCCAATTTATCCCACAGGGGCTCTGGGAATATGTGCATGTTGTTAGTCCACAGTGCCAACAAACCATGTGTAACCACAAATAGAAGCAGAGCCCTTCTCAGATCTAATCACACATTTCAGAACATGACTTTGTTTTTGTTTATATACCTTGTATTTCAGAAATAGGTTTATGTCTATCTCAAGGAAAAATAAAGAGGCTGGGTCTGATCATATATCTTTCTGGGAATTATTCCCAGAAATTATATACTGAAACTGAAAATCTCTTCCAAAAACTATAATTTTCAGATAGTTAAATGGGCAAAATATCAGCTTGTTATCCATTTGCTTATTAAAAAGCAGATCAGGAACATCCCTACCCATCTTTTAACAATTATTGTCTAATATTTAATTGCCTGCTCACTGCCTTCTTACCCAAACATAAACCTTCTTTCACACAAGTACAAAAATCTGGAAAACCGTCCTCTGAATTAAGTGCTTCTTTTAATGAATAAATAATTCATGAACTGTTACCTTCTTCATGAAAGTTTTTAGCAATTGGATAATATTATAAATGTTTTCCTATCACCACCTACTATAGTTTTCAAAACTCATACTTCACGTTTTGCTAAATTTGCAAATTATGTAAATATAATGGGTTTCACTTTATGGACTTAACATTTGTGACAGGTCAATCTCTCAGTTATCAACATATTTGTTAATTCTCGCTTATTAGAATTTCTATTTTAATTTGCAAAGTCTGAAATTAAGGTGGTTGAAAGGAAATAAACTAGTTGATTTCTTCTGAAACGTATACAAGAGATGTTTACTCAGTTCACTTGAGCACCAAGAAATCTAGTGAAGAATTGTTAAGCTTAAAAGGATCAGTGAAAATAGAGAAAATCAAAGTAAAAGCTATCAACCAATCAGTGATCTAGCTCTCTTTCACCTCATTATTATTGCTCTTTTATACTTTCTATCAATTTAAATTTCCCTGCTCACATTCATGTAGCTGACCTTGAATTATTTACTTAACTTCTATTAGCTTCAAATTGTTCATCTAAGAGGATTATATAATAGAATTGTTGGAAGACTAAATTAGATAGGATATGTGATGTAGCGAGCATATTGTAGACTTTAATAAATGGTGGTCAATATCTTTTATTTCTCCTGTTTTTCATATAAACACTTATCTCCCACTCCCTGAAATATACAGCTCTAGATGCAACATTATAATGTGTGTGGGTTTTTAAATCTAGGTTCACTTACTCTCCTGCAGATTAATTTTCCTAATTATTAGTGAATGGGGCTACTGATTAATATATAACCATACTTAATAAAGGAATCTTGTTTTAAAATATCTGTGTTGGTTAATTGATATAATTCAAAGTTTTTCTAATATATGTAATTCAGTAATCTGGGTTTTTTTGTTTGTTTGGTTGGTTGTTTTTTTCTTGGTGTTCTGCTTAACTTGTGACTAACTGCAAGCAACCAGACAGGCTTTGTTGAGTATAAACGACTTCAAATGCCTCTCTCTCCATGGCTTGAAAGTCCCTCGTACCTCTGGGAAATGACACATTGAACATATAATAGATAACGTTTTTATTCTTTTTCTAGGTTATGGTAAAGGTGTCTGTAAGGGAAATTGAGCTACCTTTATTAAACTATTGTGCAACTATAAAGACAACCCATATTTCAAAGACTTGGACTATATATCCTTTCCTTGAACAAAAGTCAAGATGTGAATAAAGTCATGTCAGTAAATTAAAAGAAAAATAATAATATAATTTCAACCCTCTCTCAACCTCATATTTTTTTCTAACATAAATGGAATGGGGGCATAAGTATGGGTTCATAATTATTAGGAGTGTGTCTCTGGAGAATTTACTGGAACTCCTTGACTTCTGTTACCAATTCTGCAGTTTGGGGTAAGAACAGCATATCAAGCTTGTTTTATGATTACTAAATAAAATAGTGTTCAAGTACTTGGAAGATTATCAGTATGCAATAAATGTTAAATGTTAGTAAAGGGAAAAATTTTAAATAACATGAAGAAAGTAATCTGGTATCATGAAATTAAAGAAAATAATGTAGATATATGATTATTCTGACACTAAAAAGTGCTTCAGGAAATGGCCTGCCAAAGTTTTTATCTGTTTGTCCTTTTTTTGTTGTATTGAATGAATAGCCAGAAATTTTAAGAAGCAATAGTGATTGAATAGTGATTGAATAGTGATTGAATATAGTGATTGTGTTTGATGTATATATAATATTGTTTGATTTCCCATAGAGAATGAGATCCCAAGAAAAGTGTTGTACTCTTGAGCACGCAATACAACCTATTCTGAGTGTATATATAGGTTTGAGACGTTAATGATTATATAGATCTCTGACAATACTAAAGTGCATAAAAATTTAACTTGCTGAATTATTGTGGTTCATTTTGGGATTATTTCAAATAGCCCTTTGTAGTCTATGTTTATAATATCATGTCAGTGATTAGAACCTACAAGTAGAAGGGCAATAGCTACAAGAGTGACTAATTATTAATAATGTACCACAATTTAAAAAATTTAAATATCAGCAGTTGCTTACAAGGTGGGCATATGCTGCATTCCGAAAAATAAAAATAGAAATAGTAATTGGAAAGCTAATTACTGAATGAAACAATTACAATTTTGATTATGTGTTGGAAAAGAACAATTTATGTCTCATACTCCCAGATGTTAATTTATCTTCTTTGTTTTAAATTTGAATTGAACACAGCAAAATGTGAAAAGTTAAAAAACAAGTTTCAAAAGATATTTAATATACTTTACATTAACTGTTCTAAAATCACGAAAAATTAATTTTTATAATTTTATTCAACTAGAAAGTATTTTGTTATACAACTGCACCATAAAATTGCTAAAGTAACAAATACATACTAATGATTATTTGTACAAATCTTTTTAGATTTTTGGAGTATCACGATCATTGAAATGTTTTTACGTGTGTATACTTCATGGCTCAAACTATAGTGAAACTATAAGCTTGTTCAAGCTAGAAATGACAGATAACACTATTTATATACCACCTACTCTCAACCACATCCCAGTTTCAGCTTACTACTAAATTATTGTTGGTCTATGCCTTTCTTATTTAGACTATCAGATATTACATCTGTTAACTGTACTAATTACTTAATTGCTCAACTATGTTGATATGGGATTTGACCAAACTGTATTACACAGATGACAAGAGACAAATTCAATAACCTTGGAGGCCCCATTCCTCCACTTTTGATGATGAGCAAGAAGACAAGAAGCCCTTCAGTAGGTCTAGGGCAGCTCATGGAAAAACTGGCTCATAACAGACTCTGAGGTCTGGAGACACATCCTTTTTATCAACACTTTTTCCTTGGAAAGAAAATTCTTGTTGCACCTTTGTCTTGATATTCTCTGCCTGCTATTTCTTTTAATAGGAAGCACCCTCACTAGGAGCTCTTTCCCTCCAGTCCAGCCATAGCTGGTCTAAGTTTTCTCCAGCCTGAGATCTCATGAATTCCATGTGCTCTGATACTTCTCTTCTCAAAAGTTTTAACTCAATAAACCCTATTTACATTTACACTACATCAGGGTAGTACGTGGTGACTTGTGTATCTGTGCCTTGGTTCAGTGACAAAGGATGTAGAGGCCTATTACTTTAAGATTAGTATGAGAGAACACCTTTCATCACTTAAATGGTAAAGGGAACAGGGACAAAGTCTTAAATATACAATACTTGCATATAAGTCTGTTTTCTAGTGAATTTGGAATTTAGGATGGACTAAAGGACATATCTATGATTTTCTTCAAAATGCTGCAATACCATTTTATTGAGAATATACTGAAAGCTCTTTTGGAATCAGTTGGATCCATGTCTTTAGGTTACAAAAGTAGCATTGAAAATGTAAACAATATTAAACTCCAACAATTCAAGACAGAATGTTAAGGCTAACAGAAGTCCTTCAAGATTTTCTTTACATTTGTAAATATCTTAGTAGACATGCCATCAACAAAACTTTTTTTCACTAATTATATTATAAACATGTTTATCTTTTTCTCATAAACATCATCATGAAATGCACATTGTTTCATCACATAAAGAATACTTAGCATAGGGACAGTTTATTTCCCATATTTTTAGTACAGTCTAGCAGAGTCACTAATATTTATCGACATTTTAAACTACAGAATAATTGGCAAAAACTGCTTGTGTCTTTTATTATAGCAGTTATTTAAATGAACCATATTTGGGGGGAAATAATTGGTTTGAGAGATGCCTACAACTATCTGTGTTATTGGTATTTGCATGGAAAAACAGATTAATTTAACTTTCTACCAAAGGGAAGTATTACTTTCTGATGGCTAGAGTTTGTCTCTTGAGACCAAAGGCCACTGCATAACTGCAGCCTAAACATCTATGGTTCCCTGACAAGGAAATAGATAGTTTCACCTAATGTTACAGGTCTCTTGTGATTTTTAACACAACTCTAATATAAAATTGAAGAAATCTACCTATCATTTTAGGTTACATTACAGACTGATTCCAGCTGGGAACATGAGAGAATTTATCAGCTGTTTGCTGAATATCTTTCAAAGGCAGTGATTAAATCCAAATTCCTTAATAAGATATTCAAAGACCTCCAAAATATGGTCCCACTCCCATTCATATTCTTCAAAAGAATTACATTAAATTCTATAAAATAGGCCATATTTTTCACTACTACTGTGCTTTTTCTCAGGACTTCTTTCTTTCTGGAATGCCCTGTTTCTCTTTCCTACCTACTCTGTTTTCTGTCCAAATATTGTCTGCCTGCTTCCTAGGCCCAGTGCAAAAGTTGTCTCTTCTCTGTAGCTTCCACTGACCTCTTCTGAGCCATCTCTTCACTTCACGTGCCTGACACAGAATTCCTCATATTCTACCTTCTACAATAGATGTTAAGACATGTTTTATTTCCTTTACTTGATTGTGAGTATTTTGATGGCATGTATTTCATAATATCAACCTTCCCACCTACATGCAGTGCTGCGCATTGTCAATTCACTTGAATGTACTTAATCATTAGGTGGCAGAGAAAGTTGAGTGATTGTTATAGATATGCAATTTTAAGTGAAATTTAATTGAAACTTTGAATGATTATATTAAAAACATAGGACTGACTTTACTACTTTTATTTTGGCAGGGATTTTATGTAAGAGAAATGGAACCTTAAAAAACCTTACTAACCATGCCACTGATTTATTAGAAACAATGGCACTATTTTCCTGCGGGTAATTAAAATACCGCAAATAAGTAAAATCCAAAAATTATCCCCAAATCTCATCTTCTAGAATTTGTATTTCTTCCACTCCATCTTTCCAAGTCGTACCTAATAAAAAAATCCATATAAACACAATCATTTCCATGAGCGTGGCAATTTCAGAGCCAATACATTTGAATTTGGTGATAGTCATTTAGCGTGGTAGTTCGGTGTAAAAGATGGAGCAGGACAGGTCTGGCCTTGTCCCTTCCACCTAGTTATTCTGTAATCCTGGGCAAGTTACTCTCCCTGGCTCAACTTCAGTTTGCTCATCAATAAAATGTTGGGAAGGACCCTACCCCATAGGCTTTTCATGGTGATGAAAAGCTAATGTAAGTGTTCAGTATATGTGACCTATTTATATTATTCATTCTTGACTCTTCGGCCTTTCTAGCTATAGATCTCTCTCCTAAAAGACAAACATTGGCAGAACCGAATTCAGACTTTTTTTTACCTACTGGGAATCTTTTAGCCCAGTCATGTTTCAGGCATGTATGCATTTTTTAAATTTGCAGCATTTTCTTCAATGGAAAATTTGTTTGTTAAATCAGAAAGTTTCCTTTCGGGAAACAAAACAGAACACCTCAGTAACAGTGCTTCAGGTATACTTTGTGCCCAAATCCATTGATTCTTTGTTTTACTTTCTAGGAAGTAAATGATTTTCAAACAGGTCAGGAAAGGGTGATAAAACACACAGAAACATTTTCTCTATTTCTATTATTCGAGTAAAAGTTCTTTTACAGTGCATGCCCAGAAATAAAATAATTAGACTTATGCTTGTCTGCAATCTAAGGAATAATGTATGTTATTTAGCACAGAGGTAACGGCAATCTGAAGCTTTTCAATTAAATCCAAAATGCTGACATACCAATTCTGTTACCTCATACATATCAGTAGATTTGTGCTTGACTAAATTGCATGGAGGCATCTTCATATGTGTTGAGAAATATACCTGCAATTAACGGCACAATACACAATCTATTGACGAATTTTCTTGAGAACTAATAATTATTTTTTGATGTGTGTATGTTTGGTAAATGATGCTATAAATGAACTCAGACCAAAGCAATTATTAAACAGAAGAAAACATGAATCTGTCCTTTCTTAGGATTATGATATAAAAAATTAAATGATACCTAATCATTTGCTAGCATCAGTTGAGTTTCACATAATGTTGTCTGCCTGCCTAGGGTATATAATTTAAAGGCTTTCTATACAGAAAAAATGTTTCCCAGAAGTATTTTATTCTTTAAGTTTCTTTATTAATTTAAAAATAATTTCATTCTTCTGTCCTATGTCCTACAGAGCAGACAAATTTTTTTCCAGTGCTAATTTTTCAATCACATTTATGTGAATTTTACATTCTCAATTGTTATTTTAGAGCTAGTCAGTAAAAGTTATTTCTTCTATCTTTGAACCCAAGAAGGGAATTCTGAAGGTCAGAGCTACTAATGCTCTGTCATGCATATGCTATCCTGTTCTCACTCCAGCTCTTATTCTCTCTGTATCTCCCCTTAATGCCTCTAAATCACCAGTATACTCTGAGACAGAGGAAAAGAGGGATTTTTCTATGTTAGGGATAATAGTTTGGCAGGAATATGGGGAAGAGAGGATGTAATTGTCTGAACTTAACAATCAGATTAAATCGGGTTTTTCCCCCTATGGACTAATCTAAGAAACTTTATTACCTCTAAGTTATAGAAATGAAACCAAACCACAGACAAGACAGTGTTTTAAAGAAACATACCATTAACTCAGAGCCAAAGTTTTGAAGTCTTAGGAAACTTCAATTGTTTGAAATGTATAAATCTCAGAAAATTGATACTATATGATTTTTCCCTTTAGAATATGATCAACTTTTACTTTGGCAGAATGAATACAAAGATCAGCATTCCATGTGAACGTAGAGTTATGGAAAATGGAAATAAAAATCTGCTTCATGGACAGTATTTGCTCAAGAACAATAATTTACACTTTAATTCCAAACTCACTAGAATAAATCATGGTACAATTTTTTTTAAGTACAAATCTTGATATTAAGTTCTCTTTATAAAATTTTTCATATTGTGTTATTTAAAATTAAGTAATTTTCCCTTTCTATTTTTTTTCACTGTATGATGAATTCCTTTTTCCAAATGGTTTAGATTGAAAGAACTTCCTAGGCAACATATGAAGTAATGCTCAAACAATTCATAAGTTTCATTAATTTCCAAACTATGACATGACATTAGATAGAATACCTTTATATAATCATGCTTTTATACATTTATTCACTAAGAAGGCTCTTATATAATTGTTCAAATGTGTAAGTGATCTATATTTTCATTAATGTAGATTGCATTGTTTCTGGCACAAGGTGGTATAGATTAATATAAGTGTGTGTTTGTGGCGTGTGTGTTTACGTTCTCTTTGCCCATAGGAAAATGGAAACACTTGATAAAAGGCATTTTTGGAAAATGGCATTTTGGATAAAAGACATTTTCCCCAAGGATATACAAGAAAAAAGGGTAAGCATTTATAATTTGTTTCTAGATAATTCTTTAAGGTGAAATGAATTCCTTATTAAAGATTTAGCTCATAAGGAGAGTGAACAGTGTAAATAGCTGCCTACTTTTGATGAGTTATCCAAATATTTTAAGGGTTATTTTTCCATCTTAAGGATCAAAAGCTGGTTGAAATTATATGCCTTTAATCAGCAAACAGTTTTTATATACACTGGCTAATATCCATGACTCTTTTTTCCAGCCAATTAAAATAAGACACAAAGAATTCTTATCCTCCATAACTTGTATCCTGTTACTTATGTGAGACAGTAAAATCCTTCCCCATAGAGCGGAGGAGTAAGCCCGATAAGATCGTTCCCACTGCCTTTTAGAATCTTGTCAGCACTTCCAGCATCTCCCAAAGTTGTCGCCATCCTTCTGTCTCAGAAATGGCATTCTTCAATTTATTTTGTAAATGGATCTTTGGCAATTTCTCAAATTCCTCCTAGCTTAGAAACTTCTTTTTTTTTTTTTTTTTGTATTTAATGGATCTATTGTCTTATCAGACTAAAGGCTCTAACAAAGGGATTTTCTTTCTTTTTCTCAATGCATATAAAATGGTGATGCTCAACTAAGAGATATTTTATAGCTTCTAAGGGACACTCCACACCAGCCAATTCTCAGGAATAAACCCCTTTTTGGAAGACCCTCAAAACAGGATCTTTGCCTTGCCTTAAACAGAAGGATGTTCTTGGAGAAGATCATTCATTTCTTTTTTTTTAGGGCTATCTGTATAATTCCTTTATTTTTTAATTAATTTTTATTGGAGTATAGTTGCTTTACAATGTTGTGTTAGTTTCTGTTGTACAGCAAAATGAATCAGCTATACATACACATATATCTCCTCTCTTTCGGATTTCCTTGCCATTTAGGTCACCACAGTGAAAATCATTCATTTCTAAGCCAGAAAAAGGAGGAGACAAATAGTGTTTCTCAATCGATAATTCAGAGGCTCACTTAAGTCAATTTCAAAGTAGGCATGGACACTCAAGGAGACATCATAATTGTCAAAGTGTAATTTTCAAAAAGTTAAAAATGTGACTTGCACAAATACAGATTGAACAGCAAAGATTTAAAAACCCATTGTATTAGTTGTCTCTTGCTGCTTTGACAGATTACCATGAATTTAGTGGCTTAAAGGGATGCAAATTAATTATTATACAGTTCTGTGGGACAGAAGTCCAGCATGAGTCTCACTGGGTGTAATCATGAAGCCAGCACAGCTGTGTTCCTTTCTGGAGGCTCTGGAGGAGAGTCTGTTTCCTGCTCATTTGTGTTGTTGGCAGAATTCAGTTTCTGTGGCTGCAGGACCGAGGTAACTATGTTCTTTGTTTGTTGTTGTTGGCTGTAACATGCGGGCTACCCTTAGCATCAAGAGTCATCTGGTTTTCACTCAGAACCAGCAGTAGGGCATTGAGTCCTTCCTGCTGCAGTATTTTCTGCCACGTCCTGTGGTCAAATCTCTCTTTCTGACCATAGCCAGGAAGAGTTCTCTGCTTTTTTTTTTTTTTTAAAGGTAAAGCTATTTTATTTATTTATTTATTTATTTATTTATGGCTGTGTTGGGTCTTCGTTTCTGTGCAAGGGCTTTCTCTAGTTGCGGCAAGCAGGGGCCACTCTTCATCGTGGTGCGCGGGCCTCTCACTATCGAGGGCTCTCTTGTTGCGGAGCACAGGCTCCAGACGCGCAGGCTCAGTAATTGTGGCTCACGGCCCCAGTTGCTCCGCGGCATGTGGGATCTTCCCAGACCAGGGTTCGAACCCGTGTCCCCTGCATTGGCAGGCGGATTCTCAACCACTGCGCCACCAGGGAAGCCCAGTTCTCTGCTTTTAAGGACTCATATGTTTGGGCTTACCTGGATAATGCAGGATAACCTCCTCTTTGCAAATTCCATAACTTTAAAAGCACTGGCAAAATTCCTTTTGCCCTGTAAGGTAACATTCAGGAGTTATAGGGATTAGGGTGTGAATGTTTTGAGGGGATCATTATTCTGGCTACCACACTCATTTTTTGTACCTTTTGACCCCCTTCACCCATTTTCATCCACCAAAATCCCCACCGCTGGCAACCACCAACCGGATCTCTGTATTTATAAGTTTTTTTTAGATTCCACACATAAGTGAAATCATACCGCTTTTGTCTTTCTCTTTTTGACTTATTTCACTTAGGATAATGCCCTCCAAGTCCATCCCTGTTGTGGGAAATGGCAAGATTTCATTCTTTTTGGCTGAGTAATATTCCATTGTGTATGTATGTACCACATCTTCTTTGTCCATTTGTCTGTCAATGGACACTTAGGTTGCTTCCGTATATTGGCTATTGTAAATGATGTGCAATGAATATGGGGTACATATACCCATTTGAATTGGTGTTTTTGTTTTCTTTGGATAAATACCCAGAACTGGAATTGCTGGATCATATGGTAGTTCCATTTTTAACTTTTTGAGGCACCTCCACGCTGTTTTCCATAGTGGCTGCACCAATTCACAATCCCACCAGCAGTGCACAAAGGTTCCTTTTTCTCCACATCCTCACCAACATTTATTGCTTGTCTTTTTGATACAAGCTACTCTTAACAGGTATGAGGTGATACCTCATTGTGGTTTTGATTTGCATTTCCCTGCTGATTAATAATGTTAATCATCTTTTCACTTATTAATAAACTAAATAGCACAATTCAGAAGGGGATAGGGGAGACTCATACAAAATCTGTGGGGAAAAAGGATTCTGGAACAAATTTGCACAGATGGATATAAAACAGGTAAATGTATTACAGGGTAATAAAACTGTAAGATTTGGATTGATCTCTTCAGGTGGATAAAACTTATTTGAATCTTTAATAAATGGAAATTATTTACTACATATTAATTATTTATAAATTAATATGTAACTTTGTAGAATATAGGCCCTAATCAATAGTAAATAGGTCAAACAAAATTATATTTCTTAGTCAAACTTCATCATGCATATAAGATTTTTAAAAACTTATTTTGAAGCTTTGGATTTTTTTCCCCTAACAAAGTGAATCACATCAATGGTTATTGTCAGTTTCTTTGGACTGACTCTAAAAATTAATATTATAGGTTAAGGATTGGACGTAAGGAAAACAATTGTTCAAGTTAACTATAGTCATTTTGATAATTAACTGAATAAAAATAGTTATGTATTATATGCACAACTATGTTATGTAATGTATGTTCAAATGTATTTTAACATATGCATGTGCATACATAACATAGAGACATTTGTGTATCTGTACACAGATAATAAATATATCTAGATCCGTATTTGCTAAGTACTGAGGACTCTACACTTTAAAAAGAAATGCAGTTACTTCATGCAATTCACAGGAAATGCCTTTCTCAGTCTTCTTACATAAGGCATTTTTAATGTGATCACTCTACAATTCTTTGAAATCACTTTAATTCAACATATATTTATTGAAGTCCTACTATGAAATATGAATTATATTAGGTGCCATGGATATTAGAAAAGAGTCACCTATGGTCCCAGGTCTCAAAGGACATACAGTCTAAAGGATGAGGTGAATAAATAACTAAATAACTATGACATAATCTGAAAATTGCTCAATATAGGGATATATGAAAAGTTATGGGAATGCAAATGCATAATTAGATACTTTTTCTTGGGGGAGAGTTTCAGGGGAAACTGAGGAAATGAAGATACACTTGATTTCACTTTTGAAAGATGGGTAGGGATGAGACACATTAACAGGAAGTGTGGGCCATCCAGAAAGAGAGGCAGCAAGATTCCAATGTGATAGGAGTGGAGGGCCTATGGTGGGTGGTGATTGGGATGAGGCAGGAAAGGTAGGCCAGAGCCTTGCTTTGCCATCAGGCAGACGGAGCTAAACAAATATCAGCTCTTCTCTTGTTTACTGTGTGCTTTTGGCAAAGTAGTTTTTCTAATGTTGAATAAATTGTACAAAATTATCTCCCTCAGAGTATTCTCATAGTACTGAGTATACATAGTACAGTATAAATGCTAAGTTTCCATCATTCCTCATATACCATGACTAAAGTGTAGACTTTTTTCTACAAGCGATAGAAATTCACCGGGATGTTTTTTTAAAGATCATAGTCGTAGTAAAGTAGAAGATGGCTGCAACAGCAAAGGGTCGAATGCAGAAAGGCCATTCCAATCGTTCCTGTCACACAGGAAGAGGCTGGAAATAAAACACTGGAGATGGAGAGGAGGAGGCAGCTGCCAGAGGCGTTTGGAGGTGCGGAGCTGGCTAGAATGATCACATGGTTTCTGGCTGATAAAGAATGTAAGAGCGAAGGAGAAATCAAATATAATCATAAGGTTCCTGGTTTAGACAACCTGTTATCAGTGATATTATTAAAGAGAATGGATAGGATGAGGAGAAGCAAGCAGATCATTAGGGAAAATTTTTAAGTTTTCAAATATTTGTTAGAATAAAACTGTGAAAGAAATTACTTTTTCTAGAGTTATTATCTTCATGAATTTTATGTTCCCTTTTCTAATAAACAGAAACTATTCAATAGTGAACTAAAAAGCAACTTATAAAATATAATCTAACCCAAAGAAATACACACACACACACACACACACACACACACACACACAAGTGTGTAGCTCATGAAGTTGTGATGTTTTGCTGCGTTTTCATCTCACTATTTTTGCAGTTGTAAAAACCTTGCTTCTTCATCTCAGGTCTGTGTTTTCGACCTCTTCTGTTGAAATCGCTCCTTGAAGACTGTCTACATAGACTAACGTACCTTGAAGAGAGGAAATTTATCTTCTGTTTGCTTTGAAATCTCCCCACCAGTACTTTGTTGCTGTGGTCACAGTAAGTGTTTAACACATATTATGAAACAAAATCATCCCATAATCTTTAAATGCAGACATCCCTTAAACTCTTGTTGCTAATTAAGTGAATTAATTTCCAATTTGGTTGACGAGCAAATTCAAGAGACTCTTGGTATTCGCAGAGGCCCTGAGAAATTCCATTTAAAGGTTATAATCTATTCTGTCTCCCACACAAAAAGCGAAATAGGAAGCAGGAGGCTTGATCTAACCTCCCAGCTCATTTGAGTCAGTCACCTATAACTAATTAAGAAGGCGTGCTTTCGGGACGTCTGGACCAAAGCTGGATGTGCGGTATACCCGGCAACCACCTGGTCCAAGGCAGCAGAGCCAGCGGAGAGTGAAGAAACATTTTCTTCCCTGAGGTCTGACAGACACATGCTGGGCTAATCACATTTTGCTTGGGCTCAGCTTCCACGGCTTTTTCCTGTGTCGTCACTCTTCCAGTTGCAGCCTCCTGGGAAGGTTTTCCATTGCACACCCTGACTCTGCACAGTTCATTCGCGGCGCATGGCAGGGAGAAAGTGGGTGAATGGTTCTAAGTATCATCGGCAGCAGCTGTATGTTGTGCTGAAAATACCCACAGCAAATTGTTAGGAACACAAGGGAAAAGGAAAGAGAAAGACTGAATGTAAAAAGTGCCTGAGGTAATCCAGGCAAAAGCTAATAAAGAGGGAACAGGTACCTCCCCTGAGAGCAAGTGCTGGGGGAGCCGGTGCCAGGTCCCTACGTTGTAGACTAGTGCGACCATCCTGAAACCTCTCCTACTAATTCGTACTCATTAGGCTGATTTTCTTTTCAGAAGGCTCTAAGGCAACTGAAAAACTAATTTTTATTTTGTACAGGTCTCTTTTTAAAATAAGTCATTTCCACAGAAATCATTTAGTTATAAAAAAACTATTAAGTCAGGTTTCAGAAACACCTACGAGGGTGGGGAAAGACAAGAAGAACTCCTGGGTGGGTGTACAAAAAAAAACTCATAAAGTTACCAGGACGGGCAATTTAAAATAGGTAACTGTTTTTAAAAATAGGAAGAATGTAACATATGTATTTTAAAAATAATATTGTCGTCTATAAGTTAAATTCGATCTTTAGCATCTAAAGTTTTTTTAAGAAAAATGTTTTATTATTGAACAACTGAACCTTTAGAACCAATAATGTAAACAACAGAAACTTTGAGAGTATAATTAAGTATATATTTTATTGTTAATGAAATGTTAATACATAGTTAAATTATATGTTTTAATAAATATTTATTTGTACTACAAAACATGGCATTTTGTGCAAGCTGTGTCTTATTTAGTCTCCTGATGAGGGAAGATGATTCCTGTTAGGGGCTGAGTAGCACATGGGGCATATAGGAATCCGGCTGAAATGGTTATTACTTTTATTATTATATCCCATCGTAATTTCTCCTTTCTGTTCCTCAGTGTGAACAATCAACATATATAATGAAGTTCTAAGACAGTAACTCTAATATTTCTAAACTTCACCAAAAGAAACTTATTTGAAGTAAACAGTAAAACTGGTATGGATATATTGAATAAAGAGTTCAAATATTTTTCATTCAGTTTAAACTTCCTTATATAGTAAATGTTTCAATGTTTCTACAAATATACAAATAAAAATAATAATGAGAACTTCTATTTTCAGCAATGTGAGTCAAGATTAAAAAATTAATTTTTTGGAGAGAAACTCTCTGAGGCCAGAGATGAAGCAGAGCCCCAGAGCCGCTTAAATGAGCACTGGTTACCCATACCTACCCTGCCTGGAGGAATTCTGCAGTCAGGTGTCCCAGGATTTCAGAGTCCAGGTAGGAAAGTACAGTGGATAGACGCAGTCATATCCCCAATTTGTTCATCTTCATTTTCTTTCTCATTTTATAAGACTTTGTGAAGTATAACCTCATTTTAATGATTCCCCAGTTACTAAACAACATGCATTTATTGAACAAATGAACATTTAAAAATTTCTGTTTTCTGCAACTCGTTTTGCATGTGTTAACTGAACAAACAATTAGCACTGCATTTTTACAAATCTAATTTCCATGGCTTTAGTGTAACCTCCAAACTAGCTAGGACCTTAAATTTAAGTAAAATGTTTTACTTTTATTTTGTATATTGTGTGAAAATTAACACAGTTGTGGATTGCAATTAGCTATAAAAGAGGATGCTGGAGTAGAAACAGAAAACCTAAGCTCTAGTTTTAATTCCATCACTTACAAGCTGTATTGTCTTCAGCAAACTAGTTACACTCTATAAAACTGTATTTCCTTACCCCTCCCCAATGGGAATATAGAGAGCCACCCTGCCTACATCACACATTTACTTTATAGATCAAATAAGATGATGCATGAGGCAGTGTTATTAATAGAGAAGACCTATTGACCAATTGTTGTGATACCTATTCAAAAAAACGGACTGGAGCAGGACAGAAGCAGGACACAGGTGTGCAGAGAATGTCACATTGTCACAACAGCCCACAAAAAGGAATCACAATTACATCGAATGTGCTGAAGGACACTGGCAGGTTGGAGGGCAGAGAAAAACAATGTTTTGTTTGTTCCCCAGGTATAGGAGGCGTAAATTAGTTTGCTTATAATCCTGAGACTATAAGAAATTGTCCAGGTGCCCGTTTCACTCACACTATAGAAGAGTGGAATGAGATGTAACCCCAGTGGAAAATGCTGTCCTAATGATTGTGTAACATGTTCTGAGTTAGCCATCAGATATGATTACTTGTTACGGAGGGAAAACAGAATGAGCTATTAGAAGGAATGTTCAAAATGTAGAACAGACATATATGAAATGCTTTCTACAATAATTCATATTCTCTGGATAATTTCTGTCTTCTTTATGTCTGTGAAAATTATATTGCTCCTTTCCCCCCCCGCCCAGTACCAAAGACAATAAGTCGTGTCTGTTCTGACTGGTACCTTGTATACCTATGGCTACCAAGGAAGAGAATCCTTTGGGAAACATATAGGAATCTTCTGTGATTTGCTGAAGTTTCCTTCCTGTGAAGTTGAAGTGACTAGTCGTAAAACTGCTGCGCTAGAGTCACCCATTTTACACAAGTACTCTGCCCTGAGATAAAACAGTACTATAGTCCAGGGAATGTGGTGGATGTTTCTTGCAGACCTATTATAGCATCAGAGCCTTTTCCAAAGAAAAAACTCTTCATAGCTCCATCACTTTTAGTGTTATTTTTTTAACTTTGCTACTGCCAAACATGTTGCTAATTACTGTTTCTGTGCCCCCCTCCTCATGTTCTAGGCCAGGCCTGACCCCGTTCCTGACTTATGAGTGATTGACAAGGACTCTTCTGCTTTTGGAACTTTTTGCTTTCACTTTAGCTAACGTACATATCGCTTATACACTCTCTGTTAAGTTGACGCCATATTTTCTGTTTACTGTTCTGCTATAGCGGCTGTACCATATAAGAGTTAAGTCCCTATCTAGACATGGCAAATAAGCATGGACATCTCTTTTCTTCTATACCTTTCTTTGAAATCATACTGGGAAACCTTGACCTGCTAAATTTGGGCCTTTTTCACTCTGATAAATCTCTCTCACTGCCCTTTCATATTACTATGCCAACTGCACATTTTCGAATCCGTAGAAATACTCCTTAGGATGCCCCGAAGGTGTTGGCACTGCAGGTATAAATCTGTGCTTTGTCTCCGCCCCATCGCTCTGTTCCTCCTGCTGCAGCCCACTTTGCAAATGAGCTTGTTTAGAGAACTGGAACATTTGGACAGCTTTTCACTGGGCATGACTAGAAAAAGAGCAGGTGATGTGCAAGGTATGTGGCAAGGGCGATACAAGGTCACATCAAAGGAATTAATGGAACAAAGGAATTAATCCTAGAAAGTGATGTCAAAATATGATCTACTTATGATACTCTTGATAAAATAATAATCACTGCTTTATTATGACTACCATACGTCGTTTACCTGACATCTAATAGGCATTGTAGTAGGTTCTTACATATTTTTTGAGCATTCACAACACTGTGGGTCGGCATTATTACCTTAGCTGTATAAATAATAAACTGAGGCTCAGTCCTGTTAACTCAGCAGGAATTATGCTACCAGCCTGTGAGGCAGGGTCTGGGATTTATCCCAGAGTTCTCTGACTCCAAAACTTTTGCTGCTCTTTTTTTCTAAGCAGAAATAAATATGCTCTAGGACTAAGTAAATAAATGATATATGTATGTGTGTATATATGTGTATTCATATATATTTAGAAAGAGAGTAAGAAATAGAGTGTGTGTGTGTGTGTGTGTGTAAATTGTCATAACCTGAAGATGAGATTGTGATACTGGTTAGTAGGGACAGCAGAATATAGTTGGAATGAGAGATTATGGATTGCTTCTTTTATATATGTGTTGACTTCTGTGCATATTGTATTTAACCCAGATGTTGGAGTTAATATACAACGAGAATTAAGGAATATGTCCTCATAATGTATTTCAGTGTTTCAGCAACTATATTAGATGCAAGGGTAGGACCATAAGGCTCTCCAAATCATGACTTTCATGCTTACAAGTGCTCTCAAATGTAGAGCCCTCTAATAAATGGCAGTCACTTCAGTACAATGCTGACATTTCTAGGGAAAAACTTTACAAACATGCTACTGATATGTTGGAAACATCTGGTTGAAGAAAATTTTGTGAAATTGAACTTTACAGTAGGAAAGTAGTACAACATTTGATCTGTACCATTTTCAATTGTGGCAGGATGAAGTGAGTACTGGCCTCAGAATGTGAAAGCCTGAGTTTTAAGTATTGACTTGGAACAAGCTGACTTAATTATTAGCACCACAGTGATTTCACTTATAAAACGGCATAATACTTAGTTCTCAGTATGACTGTGAGGATTAAATGAAATAATGTTTATATTGCACTCTACTGATATTTCTATACTATTATGATCATTATGCCATTTAAAATATATTGCATTGTAATTTTCTCATTGGTTCTATACACAGTTTTAAAATATAACTTATTGTGAATTATAATGAACAAAGTTGAGTAATTGCAAGTATAAATATGAATAATACATTTTTCAGAGAAATACTGGAAACATAGTTCAAATTTCTGTGAAAGCTCACTGATACTTTAATTATAGGGAGTGTTTAACCAATGTTGTTATTTGGCCTTTGTATATATTAAATAACCAAAAACTGAAGTAGAAAATTCCATTTCACGAAAAAGTCGCTTCATAAGTTATCCACTTTGAATGGTTTAAGCTGACTTAAGATTGGCACGCAAGGTGTCTCAATTGTGACTCCAGGTTAAGGATAGGTTCAGTGCAGGGACCAAAATACGAACAGTTTTGTCACTTGTAGCGAGCAAGATTCTGAAACTGACTTTTGGAAAAGCAAATAAAATTATGCAAAAAACTGGCAGAGCTAGTTGATATCAGTTTTTACTCATTTGCATTTTCTAATGTGCCTGATTTCTAACACACAAGCAAAAATTTACGTGAAAGAAAAAGCTGGCTAAGTAATTATTGGTATTGAAATGCTGATTAATAGAGACCAAAATCTTATTAATATTAGTCTAGGATGAATTTATATTTAGGATAAACGGGAACGATATTTTCAAAAATAAACTGTGTGAAGGGAGTTTACGAGAGGAGAATTTTTCATTGAATACTAATAAAGGATTAAAAATTGACTTAATAACTAAAGCCTCTCATATTAAGTATGCATTCTTTTATCTGTAAAGAAAATAATAAAAACAAATTCCTTGTTTTTTAATTTGGATGTAAAAGAAAATCTTTTTGTCTACCACTGCTGCCTCATGCTATGATTTACTATTTTGATCTGTAAACTCCAACAATCAAGATTGACCATATTTGGATATTATAAACAGCTGCAAAACAACAACTATATCATGTAGAAAATCATTTCAGGAATTGTATTCTTCAGAATAATCTTGGTAAGAATATATTGTATTAACTGTATAAAACACTGCCTCAAGTTCTACCTCACTAGTTTGAATAAAGTCTACATAGTTTTTAAATTACAGATAAATTCTTTAAATTATATTGTTAACACATAAACATTTTGGGAAAAGTTTCAGTTTATACTCATTTGTTCTTTGTATTTTTCTCATAAAAAGATAAGCAGTGCCAGCAATATAAGCATTTCATTGCATTTAAGCAATAGCTTCCTACCATGGAGCTCAAGTTGAATATTCATTTGAGCCATATTCAGAGGAATGGACCTTTAAAATAAAATAAGGCTAAAATAATCTGAAGATGATAACGTCATTTTGCGCTACCACCATATTTGTCTCTTTGAAACCTCAAATGTAGTTATGTGACACCCACTGGTAAAATCATTCAGTGGCACCTTGTGGCAAACAGAATTAAGCCCCATTTCAGATAATGCTTGATTTCTTTTCCTGTGGTTCTTACACTTTAGCACATGTCAAAATTCCCAGGGCGCTTGTTCAAACGCAGATTGCTAACACCTACTCGGTAGGAGTGAGATACGGCCTAAGAATTTGTGTTTCTAGCAATTTCTCAGGATGCTGACTGCGCAGGTCCGGAGACCATGCTTTAATAATTGTTCTCGCTACTCGTAGTTACTTGCAAGCTGCGTAATGTTACTTGTCTCTCCGATCATTGCTTATGCCATTCTCTCTGCCTGGAACAAACAAATACCATTTTGTTTTCCACATGCTTAATTCTGAATTTGTTATTCAAAACAGAACTCAGGAAAACCTTTTTTTTTTTTTAAACTTAGTCCTTCAGGCTGAGTTAGAGGCCTTTCTTCTGTGCTTTCACAGAATCCTGTGAGCGTCTATTAATTCATATGGCACAATGTACTGAAGTCACATTTTTGGTAGCTCTTCCATCAGCTTGTGAGTTTCTCGAGGGCAAGGACCATGTATAATTAATATTTGCAGCCCCAAATCTACCATGCTATGGGGCACCCCACGAACATCCACTCATTTGTAGTGTTCTTTCTGTGTTTCTATATACAAACTTTGAAAATGACCAACAACTATACAAATAGTCATAAAGGATTGAGAGTAAAGAATATCCCAGGAAAAATCAGTAGCAAGAGGATAGTAGAGATGGAATGTAAAGTGCAAGCTCAAGTCTGCTGACGGGTGCTACCTAGAGAAGGTTAGTTTAAAAGAAGGTTAATGATTCACTGGAATTAGCTGAAGATGATTGCTTTGTCTAGGAATTGATTTGTAGGTATGGCTGTCAAGGTCAGGTTCTGAAATACATCTTTTTTTGAGAATATAAACTTCTATACAGAGTGTAATAAATTCAAATGAACTTAACTGCAAAATAAGTTTTTACCCTTCATCTCATTCAAGGTTTGGATATTGTTGTAGTTTAATAATCTCTAATTGTATTTGAAACAGACAAAAGATTCTTTTTTCCTAGATTGATGTTATTTGTCTCATACCTGGATTAATGTTAAGTGCTCCCAGACTTCAGAAGTGCTCAGATTAACATGATTTCGTTTCTGGAATAATGGAAAGATCACAATCTTACATTATTTATATTTTAAACTGCAGTTTTATCGTTCCACATTGGAGGGGGTGGCAGGAGGTTGCAGGGAACGCTGTAGGCAATTCTGCACAATTCATACTTCTGTAAGAAAAAATATATCATGGAAGGCCACAGAGACAGGAAAAAGGGTCAGGAAAATAAAAAGCTAGGGACTTATTAGGATTGGTCATGTTCAATTTATGAGACATAAGTAGTAACAGCTGAACAAATAGAAGGTAGGAAAATCATATTTCAATTAAGTATCCTTGAAGCTTCAGATTCAAAAATACCACCCAATCTCTCTGGGGAATTTGATTGCCAGACTGCACTTTTATCAGAGATAATTAGGGCTCACAAGAAAGCAATGTGATGATCAATAAGACTTTATGGGTCGTACTTACTCTATAATGATATCTTGTGAAATCTTAGGGCAAAATAATGGTCCTCAGCGCTGATGGGGTTCATGAGCCCTTCAGCATCTCACTGCCGCCTTCTCTGCATTTATTTCTAGCGACTGTCTTCAGGCTATGGTATGCATGGTCCATATCACCCAGGACGTCTGCTTCTCACAGAGAATCAGGACAGCAGTCAGAGGGACTGCTGCAGAAAAGTGGACATGAAGAAGCAATGCACACCGGACACTTTGTTCCTTCTGTCAGAGGATTAAAAATGTACAGATGGATCCTGAGGCCAAAGGTATCAATGCATGTGGATAAGGACTTGTTCTTAGTTGTGCCTCATCTGCAGTCACAGATCCTGAAGAAAGGGACTGTTGCTTTCAAATATACTTTTCAAGCTGAGAAAGCAAGTGGTGGGAACGAGGCAATGAGGGGTGTGTGTGTGTGTGTTTAGGGGGTTGGTTTTAGAAAATTAGGAAGAGTATACAAAGGAGAAGGGATGCAAACATCATAGCAGAAAAAAGCAAGGTCTTTTGGCTTCCTTATGCCTTCAGATAGGAGGGTTCTTTGTGCTGCCCATCATTAAAATGGTACCATATTAATAATTCAGAAAGATCACAACTTTACATTTTTAGAAATACAGTTCTACTTTTATTGAAACAAATCTGCTATTTTTAGTCAGCTGCTAATATATTCCTTTAATATTTCACCCTACAATTTGAAACTAATTTCAATTCATTCAACCAGAATGAATCAAAGGAAAGGGAAAAACACGTTTAAAAAGATTAAATCGTGTAACTGAAAAAGGACATTATGATTGAAAATGTCAGAGTAGATGGGAATATTTTAAATGTGTCATATTGAAACATGTTTTTAGTCATATACATAATTATATACATATGTTTATATACATATATGTATGTATGGCATCCTGGTTACTCTTAGTATCTGTCCCTTTTTTTATTTTTTTTGAGCAGCAGGCTATTAGAAGGACTTTTTAAAATGCAGTGTTTTATTTCTTTGTTAATGGAAACATAGTTTTTAATCAAACTACCCAATGTTCCTTTCATGAGCTATAGGACAAAAAGGTGAGAGAAAGGTGGAAAAGGATTATATGTCAAAAAATAGAACATATTCACATAAAACTCAGAGAAAAATTTTTCCTCGAGTCTTAATTCTAGAAAGTTCTAAGTTTAACATTTAGTTCAACCTTTGAGAGGATGTCTGCCTTATTCCTCGTTTGTGCTGAATTTATACCAATGCCTTTGCTAGTAACAGACAGATAGATTGATGACATCCTCGCTACTAACTTCCAAGAAACCCACTATACCATTACTGACAAAAAAATCAGGGTCAAACTTTAAAAGCAAAAGCCATGCCTCCATAATCTTTTCTATTTCTTCCCTTAAGGTCAGAAAATTTGACTCCCTTCTATCACCATTTATTGCTTCTTCAAGCTAAAAATCTGTTGATTGACAAGAAATGATGATATAAGCTAAATGGTCTATTTTGGTTTTACATCTTATTTTTTTGTTGTTCTATGCTCACTCATCTTCCCCCTCCCTCCGCAGCTTTTACATGTCTCATCTTTCTGCCATAATTGTCTAATGCCTCAATTTAGTTACTGCTTTTCATACTGTGCTCAAAAGCTGACATGGCTCATTTTGAAAAAGCAGCAGTTATTGTGCAGAACACAGTTGCATAGCCTGGAACATTTTCAGTTCAAATCAAATAAAAATATTTATGAGCACACATAATAGGAAAGCCACTGTGGTGGGTGCATTTGAAGATACAAAGAAACATAAGCAATTCCTGCTCTTAAAATGCTTAAGATCTATCCATTTGGAATTCAAGACATTAGTACAAAACCTAAATATCAATAATAGATTGAAATGAGAATGAAGGCACCATTAAGAGAGGAAGCAACCAGAGGTAAGTGATTAATTGCTGAAAATGTGGTAAGCACATTAGGCATTCAGAAGACAGAAACATCACTTTATATTGGGATGCTGAGAGCAGAATTCAGGTCTTCAGTGGTCTGAAATTATATAACAGATTTGGGTGGGTGGTGACTGGTAAGCCACAGAGAGGGTAAAGGCTAAGGATGAGGTTAGGAAGAATATTGGAAGGTAACTCAAGCAAGACACATGGTGAGAGAAAATCTCCAGAGAGAGCAGATCAGTTGCAGTGTTTTGTGGATAGTGACTATTCCATCTGGTGAGAGAGGAGAGGTTACACACCAACATATCAAGAAACGGAACTGTCTTCTAGTCAATGGGGAGTCACTGATTCAGAGACATGGTATTTGAGCAAGAAAGTGGCATGATCCCAGCAGTGTCTTCTGAAGATTAATAAAATTCTGCTATGTGTTGGACTATTTGGATGAGGAAGTTAGAGCAGATCAAGATAGGAGTCTCACATAATTAACGTCAGGTTGAAATAGAAATGGGGAAGTCAGTTCTTCCACACACTATCTGTCTCACGACAGAAGCAATGGGAGAGCTGTGTGATGTTGACTAAGTGACTGCCGTGTGCCATACCCTGGAAGTACAGCACAGAGCAAATGTAGACATGGCTTTCGCTCTTCTTGAAGGGAAGAGCAGAGTCGAACAATATAATAATTAACTAATTACACAATCTGGAAGGGAAAAATATAATAACTAATTACACAAATAAGTGTGTAATTTAAGATAAGATAAACGGTATAAAGAAAATAAAAGGCAGCCTTAACAATGTGTATATATGTGTGCACATAAACCATGAAAGAGTGATATGTCTGGAAAATTTCCCTGAAAATGGACATTTTGGTGAGATTTAAGAATGAGTAGGTATTATCTAGGTAAAAGGGACTGGAGAAGAGACTTTTAGGAATAGTAGAGAAACATATGCAAAATTAAATGGGAAATAGCACTGATATATTTCGATACAGAAAGAAAGCAGATTTGACCAGAAAAAATAAGAACAGAAAAATGGAATGAGATGAGGCTAACAAGATAGGCGTTTACCATAGTAAGGCTTCAAAGGATTGAAGGATATCAAAGGATTCATATATTTTATCTTTTATAAAAATTGGTAGCCCGTGAAGGATTTTTAAGAGGAAGCATTTAGAAAAGATTACCATAACTAGTACTTGGGTCAGAGACTAGAGGTAAGCAAGTGTCCCTGCAGGCAGATCAGTTAAGAAGCTACTGCAGAGAGAAGATTCTGGGAAGATGGCAGAGTAGAAAGCACAAAGAATCTGTCTCCCCACGTAGACAACAATTTCACTAGCATAATCTATCTGATTTAATTATTTTGGAAGTCTGTTGAAGGCTTGTAACTTCCAGGGCAAGGCTTGGACAGTCAAATGTGGTTATTTTGGGTCAATTTCAGCTTGTAACACAGTAGCAGCTGACCATCCCCCATCCCCAGCCCCATGGCAGGCAGCTGTGTGTCTGTCCCTAGATCAGCCTGCACATAGCTTGTGGGAGCAAGGTGGATAAGAAGATTCAGCCTTCCACATATTGGGTCTGGGCGCTCTGATTGTTGATCGTTGCTTCCACATATTGGGTCTGGGTGCTCCAATTGTTGATTGTTGCTTCCACATATTGGGTCTGGGCGCTCTGATTGTTGATCGTTGCTTCCACATATTGGGTCTGGGCGCTCTGACTGTTGACTGTTGCTTCCACATATTGGGTCTGGGCGCTCCGACTGTTGACTGTTGCTTCCACATATTGGGTCTGGGCGCTCCGACTGTTGACTGTTGCTTCCACATATTGGGTCTGGGCGCTCCGACTGTTGACTGTTGCTTCCACATATTGGGTCTGGGCGCTCCGACTGTTGACTGTTGCTTCCACATATTGGGTCTGGGTGCTCCGACTGTTGACTGTTGCTTCCACATATTGGGTCTGGGCGCTCCGACTGTTGACTGTTGCTTCCACATATTGGGTCTGGGCGCTCCGATTGTTGACTGTTGCTTCCACATATTGGGTCTGGGCGCTCCGATTGTTGACTGTTGCTTCCACATATTGGGTCTGGGCGCTCCGATTGTTGACTGTTGCTTCCACATATTGGGTCTGGGCGCTCCGATTGTTGACTGTTGCTTCCACATATTGGGTCTGGGCGCTCCGATTGTTGATTGTTGCTTGTACATATTGGGTCTGGGCGCTCTGATTGTTGATTGTTGCTTCCACATATTGGGTCTGGGTGCTCTGATTGTTGATCGTTGCTTCCACATATTGGGTCTGGGCGCTCTGATTGTTGATCGTTGCTTCCAAATATTGGGTCTGGGTGCTCTGATTGTTGATTGTTGCTTCCAAATATTGGGTCTGGGTACTCTGATTGTTGATTGTTGCTTCTGGCTACAGAAGTGCAGACAAAGAGGTGGGTAGCCATTATTGTTGTGCCTCCCCACACCGTGGCAAGCCCCTCTCCCCCACCTGCAGTGATTTCCAGGGGGTTTAATGGGCAGTGCTCTTCCTCCCCCCTTCACTTTCTCTTTTTCCCCATTTGGGAAGTAGACATTAAAGACTAGGATATTAAAATGCATGTGTATATGTATGGGAAAAATTAGAAAGTGACCACATATGTTCAAGGAAGGTGCAGGCAGGATCAGAAAAGATCTGAGAATACAAGTAAATCAAATTCAGCAACTTATTATTTATACACAATGACAAAGTAGGATCATGCTTGGAATGAAAGGATGGTTCAACATATCAAAATAGATCAATGTAATACACCAAATTAACAGAATGAAGGAAAAAATGATCATCTCAATTGATACAGAAAAAGCATTTAAAAAATTCAGTATTCTTTCATGACAAAAAATGACTCCATGTTCATGGATTGGTAGACCTGATATTGTTAAGATGTCAGTACTACCCAAAGTGATCTACAGATTTAATGCAATCCCTGTTAAAATCCCAGTGGTGGTTTTTTGTAGAAATAGAAAACCCTACCATAGTAAAAAAAAAAAAAAAAAAAAAAGGGGGGGGTGGGCACAGTGAGAAATCACACCTATTGGAATGGCAAAAATAAAAAATCTGACTGTATACCAAGTATTGATAGAATGTGGAGGATCTGGAACTCTCATATACTGTTGGTGGGAATGTAAAATCATACAAGTACTCTGGAAAACAGTTTTGTAGTTTCTTAAAAATTGAAATACATTTACAAGACAGAAACAGACTCACAGACTTAGAAAACAAACTTATGGTTACCAAAGAGGAAAGGCGGGTGAGAGGGATAAATTAGGAGAGATAAATTAGGAGGTTGGGATTAACATATATACACTACTATATATAAAATAGATAATCAACAAGGTCCTACTGTATAGCACAGGAAAATCTACTCAGTACTCTGAAATAACCTATATGGGAAAAGAATCTGAAAAAGAATTGATATATGTATATGTATAACTAAATCACTTTGCTGTACACCTGAAAGTAACACAACATTGTAAATCAACTATACGCCAACATAAAATTTTTTAAAATATAAAGTTGCACAGATCCTGGATTATCCCCCCAATATATCAATTTTTTATTTGAAAAAAAATTTTTAATGTAAACCTGCATATGATCCAGCCATTATTCCATTGTGGGCTTTTACTCACGTTAAATGGAGGCATATGTCTGTACAAAGACTTGTACATTAATGTTCAAAGTAGCTTTATTTGTAATAGCCCCAAACTGGAAATAACCTATGTGTCCATCAACAGGTGAATGGATAAACAAACTGTGGTATAAATAATGCTAAGCAATAAGAAGGAATCAACAATTTGCACATGCTGGAAGAAGAAGGAGAAGCAGGGGGAGGGGGAAGAGGAGGAGAAGCAGCTTACTGAATTTGTCTAGGTGACAGATGATGGTGTTGCTGGAGATAAGCGGAGGCTCTCAGAAGCTATTTAGGAAAAATATTCAGCAGTACTTATTGGTTCATTAGATATGAGAGGTAAGGTAAAAAGAGATTGCAAGGGTGAATCCTAAATTCTGACTTGCACAACAGAATTGGAAGGATGATTCATTGAGATAGGAAATCATGGAATAGAAAGAATAAGATTTTTGAAGAAAGAGTTGAGGGAATTTATGATTTCCGTTTGAACATGCTATATGTAATGGTTCCTGTGAAACAACCCAATAGTTGAATAGGTATGTAAAGCATGGAGGATCTGTCTGGGCTTAAAATACAAAATTGAAAATACTGTTATTTTTGATAGTATACAAAGGCATAGGTGGTTATGGTATCATGTAGTGAAAGGAAAATAAAAATAGTACTGAACCCTGAAAAACTCTGGCATTTAATGTGGTGGAAGTGAATCATGGATCTACAAAGTATGTTAGAGAAAAGATGAGAGGGAAACCAGAACAGTGTGATGTAACCCATGGGAATAGAAAGTGTGAAGATGGAAGGACTAGTCATAAAAGCAACTTTAGCTGAAAAAACCAGATAAAAGAAGAAATGAGAAGGGAATTAGGGAATTAGTCCAAATAATATTTTGTGACTTTTTTTTATGATTACAATAAAACTGACAGTTTAGTATCAATAGTATAAAGTTTTATGCATTTGAGTACATGTATAAATTCATATAACCACCTCCACAGTCAGGATACAGAACAATTTTATTATCCCCCAAAATGTTCTTTCTTCTATCTCTCTATAGTCATACCCTCCCCTCAAACCCAAACACCAGCAAACACTGATCTTTTCTCCATTACTATAGTTTTGTCTTTGAGAGAATGTCATAAATAGAATCATAGAGTATGGAAGCTTTTGAAACTTGCTCCTTTCACTCAGCATAAGGCATTTTAGAATAATCCAAGCTTTTTTGTTGTTTATATTAACTGCATCTTTTCATTACTGATTAGTGTTCTATTGTATGATATACCACAGTTATTTTATCCATTCATCTGTTGAAAGACAGCTTGTTTCTAGTTTTTAGTGATTATAAAAAGAACTGCTATAAACGTTCATATATAGGTTTTTGTGCCAACAAAATATTTTACTTCTCTCAGGTAATACCAAGAATGTGATTACAGTGTAATAATGCAAGTACTAGCTTAACCACACAAGAAACAGCAAACGTTTTCTTGAGTGGATGTACCATTTTGCCTTCCACCACCAACATATGAGAATACCAGTCGTTCCACATCCTTGCCTGCACTTTGTAGTATCAGCATTTTTAAAATTTTATTCTTTCTTATAGGTGTATAGTGATTTGTTATCATGGATTTAATTTGTACTTCTCTAATGACTAACAATATGGAACATATTTTCACCATCTTATTTACCAACTATATATACTCTTTGGTGAAGTATCTGATCAATTATTTGACCTTTTTTTAATTGGGACTTGTTTTCTTAATGTTGAGTTTTGAGGATTCTTTATATATTAGGGATGCAATTCATTGTAATATATGTGATTTGCAAATATTTCTACCAGTTTTTATCTTGTCTTTTCATGTTTGTAGCAGGATTTTTAGCAGAGCTAAAGTTTTAATTTTGATGATTTATCCTTTTCTTTTGTGAATTGTGATTTTGGTGACAATTCTAAGAACTCTTTGCCTAATTCCGGGTCACAAAGATTTTCTGTTATGTTTTCTTCTAAAGTTTTATAATTTCATAGTTTACATTTAATATATGATCCATTTTGAGTTAATTTTCATATAAGGTGTGAGCTTTAGGTTGAGGTACATATTTTTATTTTGTCTATGGTCGTTCAAATGTAATTTATAATATTGTTGAAAATATTATCCTTTCTCCATTGAATCTTGAAAATAAGTACCAATAAGTACTATTATTTTGCCTTAGAATAGCATCATATGTTTTGCAATACCCAATTTTATATTTAAATGAATTTTACAATTATTGATAATATGTTTCAAAAGGCAAAACTTTGTTTTCCTTTGTTTCATTTTAAATAATTTTACTAAATATTGAATACACATAAAATGATATTTATAGTATGGGTAATATATCAAGAATAAATGTAAAATGAGGCAAAACCTAGAAACATTCCAAATTGTTCTTTACCTGGGAGGCAGATAAAACAGCAGTGGTACATACATATATCGGAATACTATTTTTTTTTTTAACATCTTTATTGGAGTATAATTGCTTTACAATGGTGTGTTAGTTTCTGCTTTATAACAAAGTGAATCAGTTATACATATACATATGTTCCCATATCTCTTCCCTCTTGCATCTCCCTCCCTCCCACCCTCCCTATCCCACCCCTCTAGGTGGTCACAAAGGACCGAGCTGATCTCCCTGTGCTATGCGGTTGCCTCCCACTAGCTATCTATTTTACGTTTGGTAGTGTATATATGTCCATGCCACTCTCTCACCCTGTCACATCTCACCCCTCCCCCTTGCCATATCCCCAAGTCCATTCTCTAGTAGGTCTGTGTCTTTATTCCCGTCTTGCCACTAGGTTCTTCATGGCCTTTTTTTTTTTTTCCCTTAGATTCCATATATATGTGTTAGCATACTGTATTTGTTTTTCTATTTCTGACTTACTTCACTCTGTATGACAGACTCTAACTCCATCCACCTCATTACAAATACCTCCATTTCATTTCTTTTTATGGCTGAGTAATATTCCATTGTATATATGTGCCACATCTTCTTTATCCATTCATCCGATGATGGACACTTAGGTTGCTTCCATGTCCTGGCTATTGTAAATAGAGCTGCAATGAACATTTTGGTACATGACTCTTTTTGAATTATGGTTTTCTCAGGGTATATGCCCAGTAGTGGGATTGCTGGGTTGTATCGTAGTTCTATTTTTAGTTTCTTAGGGAACCTCCACACTGTTCTCCATAGTGGCTGTATTGATTTACATTCCCACCAACAGTGCAAGAGTGTTCCCTTTTCTCCACACCCTCTCCAGCAGTTATTATTTCTAGATTTTTTGATGATGGCCATTCTGACCGGTGTGAGATGATACCTCATTGTAGTTTTCATTTGCATTTCTCTAATGATTAAGGATGTTGAGCATTCTTTCATGTGTCTGTTGGCCATCTGTATATCTTCTTTGGAGAAATGTCTATTTAGGTCTTCTGCCCATTTTTGGATTGGGTTGTTTGTTTTTTTATTATTGAGCTGCATGAACTGCTTATAAATCTTGGAGATTAATCCCTTGTCAGTTGCTTCATTTGCAAATATTTTCTCCCATTCTGAGGGTTGTCTTTTGGTCTTATTTATGGTTTCCTTTGCTGTGCAAAAGCTTTTAAGTTTCATTAGGTCCCATTTGTTTATTTGTGTTTTTATTTCCATTTCTCTAGGAGCTGGGTCAAAAAGGATCTTGCTGTGATTTATGTCATAGAGTGTTCTGCCTATGTTTTCCTCTAAGAGTTTGATAGTGTCTGGCTTTACACTTAGGTCTTTAATCCATTTTGAGTTTATTTTTGTGTATGGTGTCAGGGAGTGTTCTAATTTCATACTTTTACATGTATCTGTCCAATTTTCCCAGCACCACTTATTGAAGAGGCTGTCTTTTCTCCACTGTATATGCTTGCCTCCTTTATCAAAGATAAGGTGACCATACGTGCGTGGGTTTATCTCTGGGCTTTCTATCCTGTTCCATTGATCTATATTTCTGTTTTTGTGCCAGTACCAAACTGTCTTGATTACTGTAGCTTTGTAATATAGTCTGAAGTCAGGGAGCCTGACTCCTCCAGCTCCATTTTTCGTTCTCAAGATTGCTTTGGCTATTCGGGGTCCTTTGTGTCTCCATACAAATTGTGAAATTTTTTGTTCTAGTTCTGTGAAAAGTGCCAGTGGTAGTTTGATAGGGATTGCATTGAATCTGTAGATTGCTTTGGGTATTAGAGTCATTTTCTCAATGTTGATTCTTCCAATCCAAGAACATGGTATATCTCTCCATCTATTTGTATCATCTTTAATTCCTTTCATCAATGTCCTATAATTTTCTGCATACAGGTCTTTTGTCTCCTTAGGTAGGTTTATTCCTAGATATTTTATTCTTTTTGTTGCAATGGTAAATGGGAGTGTTTTCTTAATTTCACTTTCAGATTTTTCATCATTAGTATATAGGAATGCAAGAGATTTCTGTGCATTAATTTTGTATCCTGCTACTTTACCAAATTCATTGATTAGCTCTAGGAGTTTTCTGGTGGCAGGTTTAGGATTCTCTATGTATAGTATCATGTCATCGGCAAACAGTGACAGCTTTACTTCTTCTTTTCTGATTTGGATTCCTTTTATTCCTTTTTCTTCTCTGATTGCTGTGGCTAACACTTCCAAAACTATGTTGAATAATAGTGGTGAGAGTGGGCAACCTTGTCTTGTTCCTGATCTTAGTGGAAATGGTTTCAGTTTTTCACCATTGAGGACAATGTTGGCTGTGGGTTTGTCATATATGGCCTTTATTATGTTGAGGAAAGTTCCCTCTATGCCTACTTTCTGCAGGGCTTTTATCATAAATGGGGGTTGAATTTTGTCGAAAGCTTTCTCTGCATCTATTGAGATGATCATATGGTTTTTCTCCTTCAATTTGATAATATGATGTATCACTTTGATTGATTTGCGTATATTGAAGAATCCTTGCATTCCTGGAATAAACCCCACTTGATCATGGTGTATGATCCTTTTAATGTGCTATTGGATTCTGTTTGCTAGTATTTTGTTGAGGATTTTTGCATCTATGTTCATCAGTGATATTGGCCTGTAGTTTTCTTTCTTTGTGACATCTTTGTCTGGTTTTGGTATCAGGGTGATGGTGGCCTCATAGAATGAGTTGGGGAGTGTTCCTCCATCTGCAATATTTTGGAAGAGTTTGAGAAGGATAGGTGTTAGCTCTTCTCTAATGTTTGATAGAATTCGCCAGTGAAGTGATCTGGTCCTGGGCTTTTGTTTGTTGGAAGATTTTTAATCACAGTTTCTATTTCAGTGCTTGTGATTGGTCTGTTCATATTTTCTATTTCTTCCTAGTTCAGTCTCGGCAGGTTGTGCATTTCTAAGAATCTGTCCATTTCTTCCAGGTTGTCCATTTTATTGGCATAGAGTTGCTTGTAGTAATCTCTCATGATCGTTTGTATTTCTGCAGTGTCAGTGGTTACTTCTCCTTTTTCATTTCTAATTCTATTGATTTGAGTCTTCTCTCTTTTTCTGTTGATGAGTTTGGCTAATGGTTTATCAATTTTGTTTATCTTCTCGAAGAACCAGCTTTTAGTTTCTTTGATTTTTGCTATTGTTTCCTTCATTTCTTTTTCATTTATTTCTGGTCTGATCTTTATGATTTCTTTCCTTCTGCTAGCTTTGGGGGTTTTTTGCTCTTCTTTCTCTAATTGCTTTAGGTGCAAGGTTAGGTTGTTTATTCGAGATGTTTCCTGTTTCTTGATGTAGGCTTGTATTGCTATAAACTTCCCTCTTAGAACTGCTTTTGCTGCATCCCATAGGTTTTGGGTCGTCGTGTCTTGCTTATCTTACTGTGTTTGGGGTCTCCTTTTTACAGGCTGCAGGTTCATAGTTCCCGTTGTTTTTGGTATCTGTCCCCAGTGGCTAAGGTTGGTCCAGTGTGTTGTGTAGGCTTCCTGGTGGAGGGGACTAGTGCCTGTGTTCTGGTGGATGAGGTTGGATCTTGTCTTTCTGTTGGGCACGTCCACGTCTGGTGGTGTGTTTTGGGGTGTCTGTGGCCTTATTATGATTCTAGGCAGCCTCTCTGCTAATGGATGGGGCTGTGTTCCTGTCTTGCTAGTTGTTTGGCATAGGGTGTCCAGCACTGTAGCTTGCTGGTCGTTGAGTGAAGCTGGGTCTTGATGTTGAGATGGAGATCTCAGAGAGATTTTCGCCATTTGGTATTACGTGGAGCTGGGAGGTCTCTTGTGGACCAGTGTCCTGAAGTTGGGTCTCCCACCTCAGAGGCACAGCCCTGATGCCTGGCTGGAGCACCAAGAACCTTTCATCCACATGTCTCAGAATAAAAGGGAGAAAAAAATAGAAAGAAAGAAAGAAAGAAAGAGGATAAAATAAAATAAAATAAAGCTATTATAACAAAAACTAAGAAAAAAAATTATTAAGAATAAATGTATTCAGAAAAAATTTTTTTTAATTTTTAACAATAGATTTATTAATTTTTTATAATAAAAAATAGGAAAAAAATTATTAAGAAAAAATATATTAAGAAAAAAATTTTTTTAATTTCTTAAAATAAAAAATATGAAAAGACTTATTAAAAATTTTTTTTAATTTCTAAAAGTAGAATATAAGGACAAAATTATTAACAAAACATTTATTAGGAAAAAAAACATTTTTTAATTAAAAAACAAAAAACAAAAACGGACGGACCTAACCCTAGGACTAATGGTGAAAGCAAAGCTATACAGACAAAATCTCACCCAGAAGCATACACATACACACTCACAAAAAAAGGAAAAGGGGAAAAATTAATATATCCTGCTCCCAAAGTCCACCTCTTGAATTTGGGATGATTCGTTGTCTCTTCAGGTATTCAACAGAAACAGGCACATCAAGTTGTTTGTGGAGCTTTAATCCGCTGCTTCTGAGGCTGCTGGGAGAGATTTCCCTTTCTCTTCTTTGTTCCTACAGCTCCCGGGGTTCAGCTTTGGATTTGGACCTGCCTCTGCGTGTAGGTCGCCTGAGGGCGTCTATTCCCCGCCCAGACAGGACGGGGTTAAAGGAGCAGCTGCTTCGGGGGCTCTGGCTCACTCAGGCCGGGGGAGGGAGGGGTACGGAGGAGGCGGGACGAGCCTGTGGCGTCAGAGGCGTCGTGACGTTGCAGCAGCCTGAGGCGCGCCGTGTGTTCTCCCAGGGAAGTTTTCCGGGATCACGGGAGCCTGGCAGTGGGGGGCTGCACCGGCTCCCGGGAGGGGCAGTGTGGAGAGTGACCTGTGCTCGCACACAGGCTTCTTGGTGGCGGCAGCAGCAGCCTTAGCGTCTCCTGCCCGTCTCTGGGGTCCATGCTGATAGCCGAGGCTCGCGCCTGTCTCTGGAGCTCCTTTAAGCGGCGCTCTGAATCCCCTCTCCTCGTGCGCTGCGAAACAAAGAGGCAAGAAAAAGTCTCTTGCCTCTTCGGCGGCTGCAGACTTTTTCCCTGGCTCCCTCCCGGCTAGCCATGGCGCACTAGCCCCTTCAGGCTGTGTTCACGCCGCCAGCCCCAGTCCTCTCCCTGAGATCCGACCAAAGCCCAAGCCTCGGCTCCCAGCCCCCGCCCGCCCCAGCGGGTGAGCAGACAAGCCTCTCGGACTGGTGAGTGCTGCTCAGCGCCGAGCCTCTGTGCGGGAATCTCTCCGTTTTTCCCGGTGCGCCCCTGTTGCTGTGGAATCCGCACTGATAGCCGCGGCTCGCACCCGCCTCTGGGGTCCACGCTGATGGCCGCGGCTCGTGCCCGTCTCTGGAGTTCGTTTAGGCGGCGCTCTGAATCCCCTCTCCTTGCGCGCCGCGAAACAGAGGCAAGAAAAAGTCTCTTGCCTCTTCAGCAGCTGCAGACTTTTTCCCGGACTCCCTCCCGGCTAGCACCGAAGCCCGAGCCTCAGCTCCCAGCCCCGCCCGCCCCGGCGGGTGAGCAGACAAGCCTCTCGGGCTGGTGAGTGCTGCTCGGCGCCCATCCTCTGTGCGGGAATCTCTCCGCTTTGCCCTCCACACACCTGTGGCTGCGCTCTCCTCCGTGACTCCGAAGCTTCCCCCCTCTGCCACCCGCCGTCTCCGCCCGCGAAGGGGCTCCTAGTGCGTGGAAACCTTTCCTCCTTCACGGCTCCCTCCCACTGGTGCAGGTCCCGTCCCTATTCTTTTGTCTCTGTTATTTCTTTTTTCTTTTACCCTACCCAAGTATGGGGGGAGTTTCTTGCCTTTTGGGAGGTCTGATGTCTTCTGCCAGCGTTCAGTGGGTGTTCTGTAAGAGCAGTTCCATGTGTAGATGTATTTCTACTGTATCTGTGGGAAGGAAGGTGATCTCCGCGTCTTACTCTTCCGCCATCTTGCCCCCTGATCTGGAATACTATTTAACAATTAAAAGGAACACATTATTGATCCATGCAAAAATATGGGTAATTCCCAAATACATTATGCTAACTGAAGGAAGTCAGAATCAAAAGGATACAAACTTTATGACTCTACTTACAATTTATTTTATAAAAGGCAAAACGCTAGGGATGGATTATAAATCAGTAGGTACCAAAGGTTAATGGTTGGGGGATTCTCTGGCTCCAAAGGAGGTAGCATGGAGGAATTGGCAGGGCCAAGCAGGGGAAGGGTGTGTGTTGAACTGTACTGTATCTTGATTTTCTTATTGGTTACATAACTCTATGCCTTTTTCAAAACAAAATAGAATTTTACACCAAAAAGAGTAAATTTTACTATATATAAAATCAAAATGCATTTTTAAATAATAAAATAAGCACTAGTGTACTTTCTCCCAAATTTAAATAATAGCATGCTGCTAGTGTATTGAAAGAACACTATGTACTCTTCCATATTCTAAACACTATCCTGACTTCTGAGATTAGGATTTCCTTACTTTTCCTTAGTGTTTCTTCTCTTATGAGGATATCCCTAGACAATATAGTGTTTGGATTTGTATATCTTTAAACTTCATATAAGTATAAACATATTTTATATTCTTTAACTTATTTTTTGTTCAGTGTTGTTTGTGAATTTAATCCAATTTATGTGGACAGTTGTAGCCCATTAATGTTTTCACCGCTATATAGTATTCCAATTCAATGAATATAGCACAGTTGATTTGCCTATCCTCTTTTGTACAGACAATGGTTTATTTTATTTTTTTCTAGTTAAATGATGCTTCTGGAATAAATATTACATATATATGTATGTATGCATATGATATATATATATATATATATATATATATATATATATATATATCACCTGATAAACACTTGCAAATATTTCTCCAGGATATATACTAAAGAGTTGAACTACAATAGAGTTATAGAGTATGCATATTCTCTACTAGATAACTTCTTCCAATTTTTCAAAGTAGTGGTAAAATTATATATTCCCATATTCCCATTAGCAGTGCATGGAATACATAATTGTTCTTTCTGGATAGCACTTTATCTTATAAGATTTAAACATTTTGCAAATATAGTCGTTATGATGGAATCTCACATCTGGCAAAGAAATTGTCTAAAAAGATACGCAAACTGTTGAAAATTCTCTCACTTTATACATTCTATAATTCTGTATAGCTTGAAATCTTTATCCAATGAGCTTGTACTGATTTTTAAATAACAACAAAAGTAAAGACAAAAATATAGATAAAAGACAGTAATAAAATTCAGCTATTTTAAAAAACTTGTTTATCACATAATTAGCAAATACTCTGACAAATTGGGGAACGAAGAGTGCACAGCAAAATCTTGTCCTGGGGACAAAAGTAGATAAACATATGTATTACTTTTCACTTAAGCAGCATAGACAAAACAATGAAGTTTTTTAATAATTGGCAATCTTCCAAATACTGGGTTCCTTGTAAGTAGCAATATGTAGTAGTGAACAATGCCCAAGTAAACTAACAAAATTCTGTGACTTAGGACTTTATGGTAATTTTATCCATTTGTGGAATGTCTTGCTGTCTGCGATGATTCTATGATCTTTTGTTCAGCTGTTTTTAGGGGTTCTAACCTACACTGAATTTTAATTTATCAATGTATGTGCATGTCTACCTTCCCCACTGGATGTTTTTGCAAGAACACTGGCTTTGAAATCATACAGACTGAGTTTAAATCCCAATTCTGTAACATATTAGTGGTTTACATGTGGATGCTTAGTCCTTGAGCTAAAACAACATTTTCTCTGAAATGCTACTTTTGTAAGACGGGGAAGGGTACAATATTTATAATGAAAAAGTAGCTGTTCTGTAGACTTTTAGCAAAAGGAACATACATATGTAAACATGAGAAGTCATGGAGTCTGTCTTCAGCTCCCGCCTAATTATTGCAACAACCTCTTGAGAGACATTTCTTCCCTCTCTTGCCTCCACACACTGTGAAGCCAGTGATTTTTCTAAAACACGGTATTGTTCATGGATTAACCCAACTGAAAAACTTTAATAGTGGCCCTTAAGGTTAAGTTTAAAATCCTTTAACATGACTTACAAGGCTGTTCATGACTGACTTTTCTTCCTCTCTCCAGTCTCGTCTCTTGTTACTACCTGCTCACACTGTTCCTTCCAGCCATCCTATTTTTCTTGCAGTTTCTCTATTTCTAGAGAAATATACTTGTTTTCCTCTACTTTGCTGTTTTTTAAAGAGAACTTTATTTTTTGCTATTTATTTATTTATTTATTTATTTAGGCTGCACCAGGTCGTAGTTGTGGCATTCAGGATCTTTAGTTGTGGCATGCAGGCTTTTAGTTGCATCATGCGAATTCTTAGTTGCGGCATGCGGGATCCAGTTCCCCAACCAAGGATCAAACCCGGGCCCCCTGCATTGGGACCACTTAGTCTTACCCACTAGACCACCAGGGCAGTCCCACCTCTACTTTGCTTTGAAGCCATAGGTATGAGCTGGCGGTTGGTATCAGTGCACTGGGAGTGGGTGTCTTTGGAATCTGGACCACCTCTGTGCAGTTTACTTTGGCCTTCCAGCCTGATCCCTGATACATCACTTCTGTTTTATAATGTATTCCTGCTGGGCCCGTCACACTTTTCAAGTTGGTGAGTTGTACGCAAAGTAGCTCATGATGAGCAGTTTTACCAGAGTTGCTACTGATGTCCCGTTGTTAAAGCCTGGGTCCTAAGATCTAATAACTAACGAAGAGCTACTTTTCAAATAATAATCTGTGCTACACACAGACTGAGCTTCTCTAGAACCCTAAGGATCTATTCTGTGAATCTCTTAATGGTGACTTTTCACAGGCTCAGCGAAATATGTTTTCCTACACAGATACTCAAGTTCCCTGCTATCTGCTCGGTCCATGGCCCAAGTTGGATGACTGTTTATACTACTTCCCGGCAAAGTTAAAGTAATGGTACATTCAATTAGAAGGTAAGACTGCCCCCTGACCATTCTAAAGACCTTATGCCACTCAACCAACAAGCAACAAAAGAAAAAAAGTCTCCTAGTTGGAGTGTTTTCAGTTATCAAGGGGAAATTATGTTGCTGTTACACAAATTTAGGCAGAGAAAACTGTATCTGAAACCCAAGAGATTCCCTGAGGGTGGGAGCCACGCTTAGTACTTCACTGACCGCTGAGGTTCTGAGTGAGGGCAAGGGAAATGCATTACGCAGAGCAGAAGGAAGCCATAAACGCTACAGCTTTGTGACCCGCTGCGGAAAGGACGATAGCACGTTTGCATATCTTTTCCTCTGCTTGTTATAGGTGTATGTTTGATTGTACATACAACCATGTTATTTTTCTCTTTCCTTCTACCCCTTCCTTTTTATTTTATATAAAATTTGTAGGAGAATAATTTAACATGTGGTGTTTAGCTAATGAAATTTTCAGAGATTCTGTGGTAAAATTTTATGGTCATAGCGAATGTGCATATTTCTGTTTCGGGAAATGGTAAAAACTTCTAAGAAGGACAGCTGTATCTTGTTAAGTGGAAAAGCAGAGTTGTCTCACTGTCATACGGAAGTTCAAATGTGTGTAACAGAAGTATATGGAAGTGTCCAAAGGAGTGAACTTTCCCAGTTATCAGTGTATGTCCTGTCAGCTCCTAATCCACCCTCAATACCCGTACAGTGATAATGGGGCTTGTGCTTGTATGAATTTCTTTTTTGCTCCAAATACGACTTTAAATTTTGATTGTAGGAGGCACCAGAGGAACATTACAAGAGGAAGGAGTTTTTCTTCCTGGTTACTGTGTCCTTCCTTTTGCTTCCTTTTGTTCCCGTTGCATGGTTTACAGTAGCGTGGGAGAGGAACATCCAGTGATGGTCAGTGCTGGCTGTGCACCTAGAGAATACAGTCAGTGTCGCAGCCAGCTTGATTCCTCAGCCTCAGTAGGTGGGTGGCCAGCTCACAGTGGTCCACTCTTGCAGACAGTGTACAGCCTAGACCTTGTACTATCCAGCCACAGAGAAGGCTGCTAGAACCCTGAATAAATCTGTACCTTAGTCTGCTGGTCTCAGACCCTCTGCACCCTGGAAAGTTGTTTCCTGCTTGCCAGTCCCAGCTCCTATTTCCTACATATCTGTACCCCTCATAGCTGTGCCAGTCTCAGCCCCTTCGTACTCTGGAGAGGTGTACCTGACTTGCCACCTTTAGCCCACATACCATAAAAGGTACCTCCTGTTTGCCCAGTGACTCTGGGCAACACAGGGAGCCTCTCCACCATCCAGGGTGCAGCACCCACACCTTCTCCAGTGAGATCTAAATTCCAGCCTTGGGATGGGAGCTCCCTTCCAAATTTGTTCTTTCCTTGGTTATGTGCCTTTCAGCCTTAGGACATTCTTTAGAGTTCTTGTTACCCTTTGTATTTGCTCCCTAGTCATAGTTAATAATTCTTTATATTAAACTCTCCCTGTTCAAATTGTGGTTTTTATCTCCTGATGTATCTCTACAGTTATAGGATCAACTGAATTTGAAAATTGTGGATTTGTAGTGTTCTTAATACAATGATATCTCTTTTTTAAAAATAAATTTATTTATTTATTTATTTTTGGCTGCATTGGGTCTTCGTTGCTGCACACAGGCTTTCTCTAGTTGTGGCGAGCGGGGGCTACTCTTTGTAGTGGTGCACAGGCTTCTCATTGCGGTGGCTTCTCTTGTGGAGCACTGGGCCCTAGGCGCACGGGCTTCAGTAGTTGCAGCATTCAGGCTCAGTAGTTGTGGCTCGCAGGCTCTAGAGCACAGGCTCAGTGGTTTTGATGCACAGGCTTAGTTGCTCCGCGGCATGTGGGATCTTCCTGGACCAGAGATCGAACCCGTGTCCCCTGCATTGGCAGGCGAATTCTTAACCACTGCGCCACCAGGGAAGTACCCATACGATGATCTCTTGAAACATACAATACCCTGGGAAGACGAAAGAGTATGATGGAAAATCAGGGAGTGAATAGTGATAAAAGTGCTGGTGGAAAAATATTTCTGTTGTAATACAGTAGAGTTTAGTCTTTGGCATTTTCTTTCATATGTAACATCCAGATCATCGTTAGGTCCTGTCAATTCTATCCGCAACATATATTTTGAATTCTTGTTACTTCTTTCAATCTCCATTGCTTCCAGCTTAATTCATCCAGTTGTCATCTTTCATTTATATGCCAATTAAGCCTTCTCACTAATCAAACCACTTCCCTCGTGCACTTCTTCAACCTCTTCTTTACATAGGAAGTTATTTAGTTTCCATAACGCATTTCAAGCATTAAAAAATTTTACTGAAATTTTTATGTATCTGTATTTTGTTTGTCTTGTCAGTGTTTGTAGTTTGGTTTTTCATTTCTAAAATCTGTGAAACATTGAGTCAATGTCATTCATCATTATATCTGTAGCTCTAAGCAGAATGTTGGCATACACACTTGGATGTCAGCACATACTTGCTGAATGAGTGAATGAATGGCAAGAATTAGAAATCTATTTTTTTTCAGGTGTATAACAGGATTCCATATTTGTATATATTGCAAATTGATCACCACAATGATCTAGTTAACATCCATCGCCACACAAGTTACAATTTTTTTCCTCATGATGAGAACTTTGAAGATCTACTTTCTTAGCAACTTTCAAATAATACGATACATTATTATTAACTATAGTCACCATGCTGTACTTTACATCCCCATGACTTATTTATTTTATAACTGGAAGTTTGTACCTCTTGACCACCTTCATCCATTTCACCCCCCCCCCCCAACTCCTGCCTCTGGAAACCAACAATCTGTTGTCTGTATCTATGAGTTTGGTTTTTCAGTGTTTTTTTTTAGATTCTACATGTAAGTGAGATCATATGGTGTTTGTCTTTCTCTGTCTGATTTATTTCACTTAGCATAATGCTCTCAAGTTTCATCCATGTTGTTGCAAATGGCAAGATTCTTTTTACAGCTGAATAATATGGCATTTTATGTATACCACATTTCTTTATTCACTCATCTGTCAGTGGACACTTTGGTTGCTTCCATATCTTGGCAATTGTAAATAATGCTGCAGTGAACATAGAGGTGCATTTATCTTTTTGAATCAGTGTTTTAATTTCTTTCTGATAAATACCCAGAAGTGAAATTGCTGGTGCATATGGTAGTACTATTTTTAATTTTTTGAGAAACCTCTATACTATTTTCCAAAGTGCCTGCACCAATTTACATTCCCACCAACACTGCCAAAGGGTTCCCTTTTCTCCACATCTTTGACAACACTTGTTATTTCTTGCCTTTTTGATAATAGCCATTCTAGAAGGTATGAGGTGATATTGTGGTTTTGATTTGCATTTCCCTGATGATTAGTAATGTTGAGCACCTTTTCATGTACCTGTTGGCCATCTGTATGTCTTCTTTGGAAAATACCTATTCAGATCCTCTGCCCATTTTTCAACTGGATTTTTTGTGGGTTTTTTTGCTGTTGAATTTTATGAGTTCTTTATATATTTTGGATATTAACTTCTTTCCAGATATATGATTTGCAGAGATTTAGGTTGCCTTTTCATTTTGTTTCCTGTGCTGTGCAGAAGCTTTTTATTTTGATATAGACCCACTTGTTTATTTTTGCTTTTGTTGCCTTTGCTTTTGGTTTCAAATCCAAAAAAATCATTGGAAAGACCAATGTCAAATAGTTTACTGCATATGTTTTCTTCTAGGGGTTTTATGGTTTTAGATCTTACACTCAAGTCTTTAATCCATTTTGAGTTAATTTTTATATTGATATATGGTGTAAGACAGTGGTCCAGTTTCAGTCTTTTGCATGTGACTGTCTTTTTCCCACCACCACTACTTGAAGAGATTGTCCTTTCTCCATCATATATTCTTGGTGCCTTTGTCATAAATTAATTGACCTAGAAATCTATTTTTGATGAGTTCTTTAAATTGATATCTAAGTCTTCAGAATATTTTAATGCATTGAGAAACAAAATGTCATTGTCCTTATAAAATTGGTGCTTACAGAGTAATAGGATAAGATGACACATATTAGAACAATTTCTGGACAAGGCAAAATGCAATGGGTATTATTGTTTGGTGGAATCAAATTGTATGACAGTTGAGAGAAGAGGAATTCATAGGGGAGGATCAAAGACAAGATGTTTGAAGTAGAACATTTTTAAATGGGTTAGGAATGCCAAAAAGATAAACAGACCAGGCAGAAAGCATGAAATAAGCAAAAAGGAGGGATGCAAAAAATTCAAGGTTTATATTAGCAATGACACGTCTAGATGGGCTGACCGTAGGCTATATTAAGAATAAAACAAATAGCTTTTTAAAAAGTGAGGGAATATTAGAAACGGGATTAATAGCAACTTTAGTAGATCTCTGTCATTATTCATGGTGTTCAGCTTTTGAAACCCTTCCTGTGTGTGGGGAATCCACTGACTTGTGAAGCAAAACTCACATCCAACTATACAAGTGAAAAGTGCTAGAGAATTTTTTTCTTTGTTTCTCTTGAATGTAGGGCTCAGGTGCAGGATATAGGGCAATCAGATGGGCACGTCTCAGTTTTTTAGTCTGAAGTAAATGACCAGCTAGGTATGGTAAAAGGGGTCAGCTAACGCTTATTTTCCCAAGTTGTCCATGGGTGTGGCTCCATTGACAGCATCCATCTTTTCAGTATTGATGCTATCAGAGCAACATTACTGGTATCTTTGATGAAAGATTTTAGTAGCATAATTTCAAATACTTTTTTTCCCAAAATGCATGACATCCAAATATGGTTCTCAAGCCCTGCCATAGATGGCGAGTTTCTCAGTATCCTCCTAAGGAAATGCACTGCAGCTAAAACCATTCAGATTTCTGCTTCTTAATGCTTGTACGTAAGAACTTTGGTAAACTGGTTTAGGAGATTTGAATTTTAAACAGTTGAAAAACCTACAATAATTTGAAGTATTTTAACTGAGAATTATTCTGGAAATGTGAATTAGTTAAGATTAATCTAGAAACAATTTGTAATCATCATAGAAGCCAAAAGAGGCTTGCGGCAGTGATCCAAGAAGGAAAAAAAAAAAAAAAAAAAAAAGACAATATGTACAGGCATTTCACAGAAAAAGCGATACAAATTACTTATAAGCATATGAATAGATGTTCAATCTTATTCATAAATAATAAAATGCAAATTAAAACAACAATAAGAGAACAGATTGGCAAATATTAAGGAATGATAACGCAAGGGTGAGAAGGGTGTGGGGAAATCTCATCTTCATACATTGCTAGTTAAAGAGCACATTGTTTCAGCTACTTTGGAGATGATTTGGAAATATATTTGCGTGCATGAATGATAATTTTTTGGACTGATACACATAAAACTGTGGTAATAGAAGGAATGGAGTATTTGTGCCAGAAGAGAACTTCAAATTTAATTTCATTATAGTTTTATTGTTTTTATTGTGAATAACAATTATTTTAATAACCAGACAAACTGAAAAAGAAAAAAGGAAAGAGTTAAGGCCAAACATGAAGAGAAAAACAACTTGAATAGGGAAAAAGCCTATTGAAAGAAAAGGACAAAATCAAAATATAACTCAAAGAGAAAACTTCCCTGGAAAATGATTAGATATAGTAAGTGAAGAGCAGAGAGAAATGAAATGTTATTTAAGTATGTGGAGACTAGGCAATTGAGAAAAATGGGATTATCATAAACCTAATAGGAGAAATTAGAAAAAAATAATTGTTTTAGTGAATAAAATGAATATCATTTTAAAAATGTGTTGAAGTCTTTCAGGATATTCAGCTAGATATCACAACAGATAGTTATAGATTGTAGACTAGATCAGTTAAGAGATATCAAGGTTCAGAGATTTAGGAAGTACTCACAAAGGTGGGATGGCAATAACTGTAGGACTGCCAAAGAAGAGAGACTAATAAAGATGAAAAGAAGCATGACCTTGAATCTTGTAACACAACTACATTCGGGCAGTAGTAAAACAGGAAGAGTCAGTAAAGAATAAAAGAGAGTAACAGGCTCTATGTCAAGAGAAGCAGCAGAATAGTATATGTTCATTGGACCCAAGGGATAATACAATTTTAAGAAGATAGTCAGCTGTGTGGATAGTTACAGAGATAGAGGTTCAGACTGAGAAAGGGTCACTTGATTTTGTGATTAGATGGTCGGTTTCAAGTTAAGCAGTGGTAGATACCTGACTGCAAGCATCCCAATGCACAAGACAGTGGAAACAGCAAGAAAAATAGTAGTTTCAAAACTACTCTTTTTTTTTTTTAACATCTTTATTGGAGTATAATTACTTTACAATGGTGTGTTAGTTGAAAGGTTAGTCACAAAAGGAAAGAAAAAGATAATTCAGGGAATTAGAAGAGCTTTAACATATGTACACGTCTCTTGTGAAGATATATTGTTTTGTATCCAAATGTTGGTCTTTTTTAACAATAAAGGAAGACACAGGAAGCCAACATTCAGAAGACAGACTTCTGTGGGAAATATTACTATTGTTTTTTGTGCAATTGAATCTCGGGGTTCTGAAATGTAAAATCTAGGTATGCTTGAGAGTGTGTCCTGGGTGATGCAGTTTAAATGGCTTCCCCCACTTCGGGTAAAACCAAAAGTCAAGGGGTGGCAGGGTGTAGGGTCTTCCAGTGGGAGTCATTAGCAAGGAATTATTAAATCTAAAAAATCTCTAGCTTTATAATACATGGACCCTTACTTAAGCTGTGATTGTATCTTCTAGCTTGGTTTCAATTGTGCAATAAGGAATTAAGAGAAGGGTTCTGTGTTTTCTTTTGGGTTAAAACATTACAAGAGCATTACTCTACTGAGTTCTGTGTATCAGGTATCCACCAGAGATTAACCGTATATAGCCCTCTTGCCTCCAATTGCCTTGCCCAGCAGTATTTAATATCTCAGATATCCCTAAAAGGGAGAAGAATCTGAGGAACAGTGGTTGGGACTCTGAAGCCTAGACAGCTCTTCTCCACATGAAAAGTCCTCCCTCCATTGCTTTGGAATACCTGGATTTGATTTCATTTATATTGTTGGCTGGTACATTATAAGATAATAGAAAATCTGGGAAGTTTTATGAGTATAGGGAGATCAAACATGTTTATTAAAATAGCTAAAAAGTCACTAGTAAAAAATTGGAATATATATGCTGAATATAAGATGACAGGTTTCATTTTTTTAGTCAAAATGATATTTTTCTGTAATTTTTATCTCCAAATGGATAGGAGAATATTTTTAACCATTTTGAAGACATCAAGAGGTAGTTACCTCATGACCAGAATTGCAGTATATGAGGGTAGCTACTAAAACATTTGGCACTCAGATTTATTGAGAGCGCATTGACATGTTCCTAATTCAATAAGATACCACCTGCAGAGTTGACAGATTTGGTCAACTTCATCCAAAACTGGGCAGTTCCTTGAAGGAAAAAGTAATCTATCAGATCAGTTACTTGTAGTACAGTCAATCAAAAAACTGGCTATATGCCTGAAATTTTAAATTTTTAATGTTTCCTTTTGGCATTATGCAGGCATAACCACTTTCAATAGCATTTAATACTTATTCAAGATTAAAATTTTACAGTTAATTTTACACTTTATACTTCCTCATCCACTCTCTCCTCACAAAATACAATAACAATCAAATCACATAAGAAGAAAGAGCATTTCATTTTTTTAAAGCATTTCATTTCTAACCAATAAGATGACTCTGTATATATGGAAGAGCTATTTAAAATGCCATCTTTATGAATATTCAACTAAATTCAGATTAAGCTTTACCATTAGGATAAGTGAAGCAGAATGCTGACTCTACCATGAAAACACTTTTAAAAACTACTTTTTTGGGAATGCCATATGTAAAGAGTGAATGTTAACAAGCAGTTGGGCAACTAGTACTTTTTCCTGTCAAAAGTGGTATACTTTTTATATCTATATTATTCCCGTGTAGTCCTTAAAATGACTGCAGAGAGAAAGCTTTGAATGCTAATTTACCAGAGACAGGAATACACATTTATATCTATGGCACTTAAAAAGTACATCTTTTTTCCCCTTACAGTGACACATTATAATGATGTCAAGGTCCTGAAAAAAGAGCATGACATTAACAAGATGGAAGGCTAACTTAATGGAAGTTCCATTGATAAAATGCCATCCTCACAAAGCTAGTAATTGTTCGTTGGCTATTATACTCTTACCAAAGAAGAAATATATCAGATGCCTGCTCATCTAGGCGTAACTCTAAAAGATTCTGAGGCACTGTAAATTGTATATCACTAAACTGTAGAACATTAAAAGCAACTAACTTATTCATTAATTACTGACTAGAGTCAAGAATTATGACAGACAATTTAATTGTTAAAAACCTCACGCATAGTTACTTGAAAGTGTTGTTTTCTTTTAAAATAAAACACATCCCCAGGAAAAAAAGTCAAAGATTCTGCTTCTCATGCACACATTAATAACCATATAGCACTGGATTGTGAAGTTCTTAGTAGTCAAATTATGTTTGTGTTTTATTGTAAGTTTCTAGATCCTCATAAGAAGCTTAATGTTATTACGCAGCAAAAAAGTGGTAGGGCTCGTCATAATAGCAGATAAATTAGCTTTAATATGACTGTGGTTCAATTAAACTTGAAATTAAAACTTTAAAATATGTGATTTGGGTATTTTTATCTTCATCATATGCATTACCATTATGCAAGTTCTTGTAAACCATCTTTTTGCTGCTCTCTTTTCCATGGTCACTGAGTTACTAAAGTTAGCTTTTGTGCTATCACCTACCCTGAGACTTTTCTGTGATTATTACATGCAGTCACGGAGAACACTTACAACTGACTGTGCACTTGTAGAATCATAGAAACAGAGATTTGCTCAATGTGGTAAAATTTCTTTATGTACCTCATGCCCCTCTCCCTACCCACATTTAAAATTCACCACTGAGTATCAAACAGTAGGTTACATACAAGAATTTCTAATCATGCACCATAGCAAATCATTCCCCCAAGGAAAGGAGCAAAAAAGGCATCAGAATGATCAAATTTACTTAAACCTCTAAACCAAGGATCTCTTCCTTATCCACTTTACTCACATTGCTAGTATTCATTCATTCCACAATTATTGATCAACCCCCTATCATACACAGCACAATGTGAAAGGCACAGATACAACTTGTCTTCAATTGTTTCTCTGATAAGCAGACTTTGAGTCAAGGGTTTGAGGGAAAGAATATGGGCAAAGCAAGACAGAGAAGGAAGAGAGTCAAGCAAAGCTGTAATTTTAGGTGAAGTCCCAGCCTCAGCCTGTTCCCAGGGGTAGGGGCTCTGGAGTGGTCAGTCACCTCTCAGATGAAGGAACTAGGATTTCCTCCCTCGCTCCCTCAATGTTACCAGGAGGATCAGTCAGTCATTGCCTTCTGGCCTGGCTGCATCAGCAGAAAATAAACTCCCAGGCACTTGTTGCCTCTAGCTGGGCTTGGCAGCTTCAAGCACCCTGACCACCTTCTGAAGGTCACAGCAACACACAAAGATGCTGGGAAATGGGTGCACAGGCTCTCAGGGATCTGGGGAGAGTCACCGTGGTGTCAGCTGCACAATTCTAACAAGAAACAGTATTTGTACTAAAATGATTTTATAGTGGGTTTGAGTTTAAGAAGCAAGCCACAGATAAAAAGTTCCGTTCTTTGGTATTTAGCACTGCTGCTGATAGACAAGAACTAGTATAAACTGATCACACAAAAGGCAAGCCTATGCCCAGTGGTTTACGAATGTATGCTATCTGGCCTGTGGCAAACTCAGTTGCGTAGTTGCGAACGCTTGTCCTCAACATCACCCAAATATATTTTCTTTTTTTCTCTTATTTCTCCGTAAATGTATATGGAAAAGAGCCATTTTGGAACTGTACATGCAAAACTCATATGGCTAAAGGCTGCTAAATGCCTGGAAGATTATCCCGAGAAGTTCTGCGGTTAGTTTTATATTCACTGCACTCAGTGCTAGTTTGGTAATTGTAAAATTAAGAAAGAGTAAGTGGAAAGATATAAAAGGTATTGTAACTACCCCTTAATTAGTGTGTTTTAAATGAATCTGAATCTTTGCAATTAGATACTACGTTATTTCAGTTATTTTGTGGGAAATAGATGACAAAAGAAAAAAATGTTCTCCAGTACTGAGGCATTTTTGTGTGTGTGAAAGCTGTTCAAATAGAAGGTTTATCCAACTGGCTTAGCACCCATCTGCTGGGCAGATAATAATAATTCTGATTAGGTGCAACCACAGCAGATATCCACTGTAAGACATCAAGTTATTTATTAGTCTATATGTGTTGGCTTCTGTCCTGATTACATTAAAAATACTGCGGTGTAAAAGACACTTTAATAAAAGCCCAGCGATATTTGTACTCATGCCAAATAATTCTCTTAAGACAGTAAAGTCTTTAAGGAAACGTCTTTCAGGAATTGATATAAGGACATTTACTTTTCTCTTTACATATGGAAAGATAGAAGAGGCTGAGTGACCTTGCCAGATGCAAAAACATGCCCTCATTTTCAGAATAAAGAGGTAAATTCATTTACCCTATGGAATTTTCTTATATAGGCTTAAATAAATAAAGTACCACTTGAATTCAGGTTTCGTCGCTATTTACGTACGTGTTTATAGCTATTAGAAAGCAAAAGTTGGCCGGTTCCCTAGGTGCAGCCGCCGTCGCCGTCGCCCGTGCAGGTGCAGCGCGGCCGCCTCCCGCCAGCTCGCTGCGGGGAAGGAGAGCGCGCGCCAGCGCCGGCGTCCTAGCCCCTGCCTTTCCCCGAGCCCCGAATCCCAGCCGCGCCCGGGGCGGCGAGATCTTGTACCCCACGGAGAAGGTGAACTGTCTGCGGAAGTTCTGGCCTAAAGCATGCTTCCACTGCGAGACCTGCAAGGTGACACTCAACATGAAGAACTACAAGGGCTATGAGAGGAAGCCCCGGTGCAATGCACACTCCCCCACGCAGTCCTTCACCGCGGCGGCCGGCAGCCCGGAAAAGCAACGGGGTGAGCTCCAGAGTCAGGTGCGCTGCCCTGTGCGCGCCCCCCCCCCCCGGCATCCTGCCCAGGCTCACTCCTCACTTACTTAAAGCCTCCTTGAAGCAGAGGGAGAGGGTCCCAGGGCTACAGCACTGGAAGCACAGACCCGGGATGAGGAAGGGAAGGGTGGTGCCGTCTCCGAGTCCCTTCTCTTGCTCGTTGGGGGCTGTGATGACCCTTGCCTGGCTTTATTCATCTCTGGGCTTTCTTGTCACCCTTCTGGGTCTCCCCCTCCCATCTTCACCCCGAGTCCACTGACTCGGGGCCCACGGTTGACATCTTTGCGTCCTTGTGCCCTGCCGGAGAGGGAGGGGCCTGCAGGCATATTTAGCATCAAGTTCTCACTGCTTGTGAGTTGACTTGGGAATATTTACCCCAAATCAGAGGCTTGAGCCCCTGGCTGACCAATCCCTTTCCCTCCTTGGCCAGAGCCAAGGTGAAGGCAGGTGGAGTGTCTTATATCGGGCAGTTTGGGGGATGAGGGAGGCAGTGAGGGAACAATTGTGGGAGCCTTGGGGCAGGCGCTAGTCCATTTTTTTTCCTCTTGATCTCAAAGCATAATGTGGATTCTGGGACCAAAGGTCAGAGACACATCCTGTTGGAGAACCTGCGGTTGGCAGGGTAGTGAGAGGGCAGGAGGAGGACCTGGGGGAACAAGAAGTAGCCTGTTTTCACTCGGCTTAAGTGTCCTTCCAAAACAAGGCAAGCCAGCTGCTGGAATCCTGCTGCCAGCCCTCTGCGCCTCCCATCCTAAAAATAGGGGACCTTTGCTTCCACACCCCCAGAGAGAGGAGGGACTGTCACAGTGGTGCTGAGGGACCCAGGGGCTGCTGGGAGTCCTTATGCCTTTCCAGAACCATCCATCCCTAGAAGAGCACAGAACCTGAGGGCTGGGCTGAGTCTCTGGTCTTTTCTTACAGTTCACAGAGGTTTTTTAGTCAGTCTAATCCCAGGAAAGAAGATGCAGCAAAGCTAGAATGTGAATATAACTTTAGTGGACCAATAATAAAATGCAAGAAGCCCAATGGTGAGAAAACTGAATTCTCTCAATATTGCTTCCTGTTTTCTTCCTCATATCCCTCCAGGGAAAATTACTATATTGCTTAATTTCTGCCTCTTTCCCCTCACATATGCACTTTTGGGCCTTTTTTTTTTTAATAGCTGGAAAAAAAAAATAGCACCTCACAGACCTGTATTTAAAAAGAAACAGAAATGACCATGTGAAATTTACCTCTGTCCAAACATTTCATCTGTGTGTGTGTGTGTGTGTGTGTGTGTGTGTGTGTGTGTGTGTGTGTGTGTGTGAAGCTGTCCGTTCATCTTTTTACATGGGGTGGTTGTCTTTCCTTGGTCTGTTTTGGTCCCCTCCCTCGTGGGCTTGTGCTTGGGATCAAATCTTTCTAGACTGTTATGATTTTGAACATTTGACTTGGACCACAAGTAAATGTTTCTCCTGGTGACAAAAAAAAAAAAGTTTTCTTACAAAGATGAGTGGCAAGACAAAGTATTCATTATATCCTAGCTGTGTATTAAAAAGCTGGATTGATTTGATCCCTCTGGCAATTCTTATTAATACAGTGAATGATGATGTCTGGGAAAAGTTACCTACAGTCACCCTCTAACGCTTATTTCGTTTCAGAGCCAGTAAACTCCATTTTCATGTTTAGCTCACCTGGACAGTAGGATAAAAATCATAGCTTGTTAATGGTGCTATATCACCCATAAACTAAAATTTAAACAGTTGCTTAAGATAAAATGTGCAGGCCTCCACCCCACCCAATTTGCCTAAGCGTGTGAAAGTGGAGTGAATAATAAAGAGAGCAATTAGACATACAACCTGAACAATGCCATTAGGCTTATTGTAGAGTTATTTTACCACGTTCCTCATTTACATAAAAACAGATCTAAAAGCATCATCACCAAATAATATGAGTGATTATATGCAAATTATAGAGTAGGCAGTAACTGGGCTTACCTCATACTGGGATAGTACAGAAAGCAAGCAAACTAGACCTGGAGGTGAGAGTTCTCCAAGCAGCTCTCGAGCTTAGCAGAAAGCAAATTAACTCACGCTCTCAAAGTTACAAATACTTAATTCTTTTATGCAGTACATTCTCTGTAAATGCACTTTGCAGAATACCACAGCAGGAAAGTGATTGAGTTTCAGACGTTTTATTCCTTCAGAGATGATATAATTTTTAGGAACATTAAGGTGGTGTAAATAACCTGTCCTTATGTTTATTGATTTATTCCCTTTTAAAACAATTGTTCTGCGCCAGTCATTCTATGTAATTATCACTCAGTCTGTAGTTATGTGTATTTTTCCTCTAAAAAGTGGACATCATCTGAATGAAATAAGTGGCTGAGGCAATATAAAAGAAAGGATATTATTGATAAAGACTTTAAAGTAAACGTATGGGCCACCATGTATTTTTTAATATGTACCAGAATTTTTAATAATTACCAGAATAATTTTGGTAATGGAGCCATTAAAAATTATAGATATTTAAACAGTTTTGACCTACAAAAATGACAGTTTCCTATGAGTCAATATAACTCTTATTTGACATGCTCTCTAGTCAACATGAAGGTAACAAAACTTCCCAGGCTTGCTGTTTCTATGTTTCTTAGTTTTCTAAAATGTTTAGAATATAATATCGTTATTAATATTAGCAATGGTTTCCAGAGTGCTTTACTATGCTAGACACTGACCAAGAGCTTTAAATGAATTGTCTGATTTTACTCATAAAAAAATCCACGTTAAGAGATTAAATATAAATGGGACAGACCATACGATCAGACCATATGTGCACATACTCTGACCCACCAATGCTGCAGCAACCAGCCCAGGAGGCCAAACAACAACTTCTGTAGCAACTGGCTCAGAACCATAAGGACTTGGTCCATAACTGCCAGCTTCCCTATATTTTGCCCTGCTTCCAATTCAGGACCTATCAGAGAAGGTCAAATAATTTCCCCAGACCGATCACATAATATGCCCTGCTTCTAATTAGTCCCCCCCCCAGCTTCCCCAGGCCAAAGCTTCCCATCAGCATCTCTGAAGCCTTCTTTTTTTTTCACTATAAGGCTTTCCCAGCTGGTCCAGTTGCTCCTATGCAGGACAAATGAAGAAGGGAGGGACTTCTAGAGCAGGGAGACCCCTTTGGAGGCTATTATAATAATATAGAAGAGAGACGATGAACGCCAAACATAGTAGGGTGATACAGAAGGAAATGATGGTATATAAAGAGAAAGTAAAAGTTGACCCTCAGTTTAGAGCCTAGATAATTTGAAGAATAATGACATTACTTACAGGATTTAGAGAGACATAAAAAGGAGTCACTTTTTCTGGGAAAATAATAACTTTTTAAAAAGCATAGTGACCATTGAAGTTTCAGGAGTGACCCATCTGAGCTGCAGTGTCCTATAGGCAGTAGGGGGCATGGAGAGAGTGGAAGAGAGACCAGAGTTGAAGTTAAAAATTATAGTTGATTGATTGTTAAAATTTTTTGATTAGGATGACTGATTTCTGCTGAAGAGTAAAGAGCTGAGGATAACAGACTAAATCCTTCGTGCTCACACAAATGGGAAGCAAAAAAGGAGTCAGTTAAATGACACAGAGATGATGCAGTCAGATCTGTGTGTGTGTGTGTGTGTGTGTATGGTCTCTGCAGAAATATAGGGCCCCACTTGGCATGGTGTCACCAGCCTAGGGCTGCAAAATTGCTCTTACGATGCCACAGCCCAAGAGAACAATGACAGACACAACACACCCCAGGTGTGTCTGACCTTTGCCCAGGAACCCCAAACATCTCCAGCCACTGACCCTAATAAAGTCATGGGCCCCAGGTTATTTCTCCTTTGCCTACACCCTGCTTTGACCCCTCCGTGTGGCACCTTGAGGCTTGTGGTGTACTTCTCTAGGACCTGTGAGTAATAAACTTTTCGATTTCAATTTCTCTTGTGGTCTGTTGAACCCTGGCTCACCATGGGGCATCCTGTGCTCCACTTAACAAATGTTAATTTAACAAAGTCATAAAACCTGTGTAAAACCAAGATTGGTAAAGCTAACTTTTCTTTTTCGATAGGAAAAATAAAAAACTAACCTGTAGACAAATAGGATTGGAAAATATGACTGTAATTACAGATCTAGATGCAATTGTGAGGAAAAAGACAAGACAAGGCCAAACAAAACAAAATGGAAACAACACTTTGTCCTCATATTTCTGTACTTACATGGGCCAGAATTCAAATTATGTATCTCTAACCCTCTCCTCCTCCCAAATACCAAAGTTTAATTTAAACTTTTTATTTTTTTATTTTTTTACTCCCAAGTCTCCTACAGAAGCATAGAAATCCTAGGAAAAGGCATTTTGCAGCCAGATGATGAATAGTTTCTACAGATAAAGTTCAAAGCAGAAGGGCTCACACTAAAATTGTAAGACACATAAATAAAAAGCTAAAAAAGTAAGAGTCAATAAAAGTAAACTATAAAGTGAAGTTTACCAAAACAGTGGAAATGAATGCATTGGAATTATAAGATTTAGACAGAAACATTCTATTGTTAAAATGTTTATATAAATGAAAACAAAAAATTTATGTCCAATAAAAAGACTGACATCGAATTTTCAAAATGTAAAAAAAAAAATTCATTGAGTCCTCAGTGGATAAGGTAGAAAGCACATTAGACACAGATGAAGAGAAGATTAGTGAATTGGTATATCTGAATAAATTAACCTGAATGCAGCTCAAATAGGGATGACAAATATGCAAAAGAGATTAAGAGAAGGAAAGAGAAGCACTGGCATATGTTTAAATTGAGTTTGACATATAATAAATGTTCAGTTAATAGTTGTTGAGTACCTAAATAAAGGAATAGAGAAAATGGGAGAGAAGAAATAGTCAAAATAATAATGACTCAGATTTGTATTAGAATAGAAGACACACATTCTCTGATTCCAGAAACTAGCTTATCCTAAATAGAGGAAGAAAAAAACCAAAACAACAAAATCATCAATGAGAAGTTTTTATGACCTCAGTAGAAATAGATTTCTTAAGTATATTACAAACAACACATTATAGTGACATATTAACAATTTAAACTGTATTAAAAGTAAGTCCATTAACACTGTGTTCTTCAAAAGATGTCGTGCAGATATTGAAAAGACTAATCCCCAAACTGGAAGATATATGCACAAATAAAATTGACCAAGTAATAAGTAAAGAGTACTTATTAATTAATAAGAAAAATATACCTAAGTAGAAACATGGGCCAAAGAGTGAACAGGATTATCTGAGAAGCAAGAACATCAAAAAAAATGATCAACTTAATTGGTATTAAGAGATAAAAAATAAAACTAAATTAAGATACGATTTTACACCCATGAAACTGCTAAAATTAGAAGTTTGGCAATATAAAAGACTACTGAGGATGAAATGGAATGAAAATGATTATACACTGCTGGTGAAAACACAGCCCAACAACCCTGCTCCTAGGAATATATCCTTAAGAACTCTTGCACGTATGAACCAGCACACATGTAAAAGAATGTCTTCAGCAGTATTTTTTTTTTTAATTTTATTTATTTATTTATTTTTGGCTGTGTTGGGTCTTCGTTTCTATGCAAGGGCTTTCTCTAGTTGCGGCAAGCGGGGGCCACTCTTCATCGCGGTGCGAGGGCCTCTCACTGTCGCGGCCTCTCTTGTTGCGGAGCACAAGCTCCAGACGCGCAGGCTCAGTAGTTGTGGCTCACGGGCCCAGTTGCTCCGCGGCATGTGGGATCTTCCCAGACCAGGGCTCGAACCCGTGTCCCCTGCATTGGCAGGCAGACTCTCAACCACTGCACCACCAGGGAAGCCCCAGCAGTATTTTTAATAGTACAAAAATCTGGAAACTATCCAAACATCTAACAAGTGTAGAATAAATTATTTGTGCTATACCAACTCCCGAGGGACAATTTTTCATAGGTTTTTTATGCTTCTGCAAATCTTATGAGGGAGGCATTTACTACTCTTTGTTCTAGACTATCTTTTCAAGAATGTTTACATAGCCAGAAACCTTGGCATATATAGCATTTCCCTCTGGAACAAAGGGCATGTTTGCTTACAGCCATGAGAGAGAGAGAGAGTGCTTCCTTCCAGAGCAAAAGACAGGCCTACTTACTGTCCAGGAAGATATCTCCCTGCGCAGCTAAGGGCAAAAACGCTAATCACTCATGATAAAAGATTTGTGTTCATAATCTCAGCACTTCTTTCCTGTAACACAATCCACTGTGCATGTAGGTGTCACCTGGCCCTCTTCTTGTTGCCCTGTGGAAACTGGAGTTTGGGGTGTTGGGCAAAGATTCTGATGCTCCTATTGCTTGTCATTCATGAGTAATAAATTTCTTTGTCTCTGACCCAAGGAGTTTCATGTCTTCTAGCAACATTCTTGAAACTGTGACAGTCTAACTGGTTAGCCTACAAGATGGATAAAATCTTGGGCCTTTCAGAATTCTTGATATTCATATGATGGATTAAGTAGTAGATTTAATCTATCCTATCTTTATATGAATTAACGTGGATGAATCATAAAAGCACTTTATTGAGGCAAAAACCATAGATTATCTAAAAGTATGATTCATTTCATAGAAAATGGAATAGGTAATATATTATTCAGTTTTACATACACATGGGGTAAACCTAAACTAAAATCAGAATAGTAGGTTCTTCTATTGGAGGTGTCAGGGAAGGGGATGTGGTATAGAGTAGGTGCAATCTATGAAGGGTACCTAGGTGTTTCAGAGGTGTTGGTAAAATTATGTTACTCCTATTGAGTAACAGGTAGACAGGTATTCATTTAATTTGCTTCTTTAAACACTACATATATATTTTTACATTCTTTGATACGTTTGATATCATAGTTCACATTTAAAAATATAGAGAGAAGGGAAAGAAAAGAAATAGGGTAAGGAGGAAGGACCCCCTTCTAAGGGGGTTCAAAGGGGCAGCAAAGTCTTTCCTGATAAGGTAACATTTAAAGACATATGTTAAGAAATTTGGGAGAAAATCCTGTGGCTCTCTTGGAGAAGTTGTATCTTGGCAAAGGAAGAACAGCTGAAACTGTCATACACCAAGTAGGCCGGCATGGTTCGAGTAGGGTGAGCAATTGGGAGAGATGTAGAAAGTGAGTTTGGAGGGGTGCAGATCTCGGAGGGCCTGAGGGGTCATTGAAATCTAGGAGACAGATGTTTGACATGATAACACAATATTTTATTTTATTTATTTTTTAGCTTAAAAATGAACGCAGAGATTTTTATTTTGCATCTTTTTATAGTTTTATATCTGTTTTACTCTGGGTAGATGTGGAATATGGTATTCCTTCTGTAGTTTCTTTTGTTTTTTTTCACATTTTTTTTACTGAATAAAAGATTCTTTAAATTCTATAGTGCTTTACAATTTTCAAAAGTTTCACACACGAGTTTATATAATTCCATAATAACCTTTTTCCCTCTACCTTTATGTTGCCCCTCCCCCTCTCTTTCCCCATCGATAACTACTAATTTGTTCTCTATATCTGCTTCTTTTTTTGTGTTATTCACTAGTTTGTTGTATTTTTTAGATTCCACGTATAAATGAAATCATACAGTATTTGTCTTTCTCTGTCAGATTTATTTCACTTAGCATAATGCCCTACAAGTCCATCCATGTTGCTTCAAATGGCAAAATTTCATTCTTTTTGATGGCTGAGTAGTATCCCATTGTGTATATATGTACCACAGCTTCTTTATCCATTCATCTGTTGATGAACATTTAAGTTGCTTTCATATCTTGGCTACTGTAAATAATGCTGCTATGAACATTGGGGTGCATGTAACTTTTTGAATTAGTGTTTTAGTTTTCTCAGATAAACACCCAGGAGTGGAATTGCTGAATCATATGGTAGTTCTATTTTTAGTTTTTTGAGAAACCTCCGTACTGTTTTCCACAGTGGCTGCACCAAATTTACGTTCTCACCAACAGTGTAGGAGGGTTCCCTTTTTTCCCACATCCTTGCCAACATTTGTTAGTTGTGATCTTTTTGATGATAGCCATTCTGACCAGTGTAAGGTGATATCTCATTGGCATGATAACACTAAAATAATTTCCCTGGCTGTTGTGTGGAGAATAGACTGTTTGGAATCAAGGAGAGAAGGAGACCATTTCTGAGATTATTGCAGTATTTCAGGCAAGAGAAAATGGTAGTTTGGACTAAGGAAATCGAGGAGGAGATGGTGAGAAGGGGTCATAGTCAGGATACATTCTGGAGGTAGAGCTAAGGGGATTTCCTGATTATTTTGATATGGGAAGTTAATGAAAGAGTAGAATCAAAGATGCAAATTCAAAGGAAATACACAGCCCAAGCAGTTTGAAGGTTAGCATATTAGAAAAGGTTTTCTGGCCTCTTCATGACAACCACATCAGTGAATTTGTTTTATCATTAAAATTATCTGAAATTATTAGATATTTTTAATGTCTCCTCCTCAGTATAGTTTTTGTTGGGGTGGTATGGTCTGTTCATTTTGTTTTGGTTTTGTCCTTTTCTTTAAAGCAAATTCTTACAGATAGTATTCGATTATCATTATACGTGATTACATAGCTGGAACAACTTACAGAATTTAACCAAATTTTATTAAGAAATAAAAGAAGAAAAATTGCCACTGGGAAGTGTATGAGTTTAATGCAAAATTACATGCCCTTCTGATCAATTTTTAAAATATGAATAGGGTTACTTCAGCTCCCAAGGAAACTGATATGAACTCAGCATGACAATCTAACCTCCTTTCTTTAGTCCCCCAGGTTAGCTAGTGTTGAGTGAACAGTTGGGTGACAGTGGGGTCTTTTGCTTCCCTCCTGTACCCACTTCACCTTGGACTTCTCTTGGTGTCCTTTTTCTCTTCCTTTTTTCCTTTATTTCTGCCTCCATACTTCAGCAATCATCAAATGTCAAAGAAGTTAAGAAGTACCAGGATTTTGCACAAATGAAATAAAGGCAGACACAAACTATGACTCTGGGGCCAAAGTGATCAGAAATATATAAAAGATAGGGACCTAAACTATAAATGTGGATCAACAGCTACTCAAATGATGGTAGGTCAGATAACATAGGTCAGGAAAGGTAAGTGAGACAGAAAACAGAGAAACAAAAGTAGAGCCCAAGCAGAGGTCATGTCTCAATTGCCTTACCTTATATTCATCACCCAGCACAAGGTCAGCACTGAAACAAAAGTCCTTAGAATTCTTTTTCGTTTCCAACAATATTATAAATTTCTGTAACAGTATGAAGAAGTAATGATGATCACATTGTTAAAACTCCTGCAGTTGGCTTAGGGCTATTAGAGACACAAACATTTAAAAATCCATTGCAGAAATAATACACAAAGATTCCCTGCATCTGTTTACTGAAGTGTACCTTGAACTTTGATAATGTGTCTGTCTTGAGGATATTATTCACGATGTCATAGATGTCCTCAAAATGCTTTCACTCCAAGGGAGAAATTGTGCTCATATCTTATCAGCAAAAAAAAAACCAAAACAGGTATTTATCTAAAAAACTAAGAATGTTACATTGACTATGTTTCTTGCTGTCCTTTGACATTTTGGAAATTTAAAGCCAAATTGTTTTGTCATTTGATAGCACATGAGATATCTTAATGGTATTAATTTCAGTGTGTTTATCTTTCCTTTATTATTATAATACATTATTCTTTGATTATTTATTTTTAGCCTTCCAATTATATATATTTTTGAGCTTCAATTTCTTCATATTCTTTCCAGAATAAGCTGAAAATAAATTAGCAAATCACAGAGTTTTACCAATAAGATATAATCACCTATTCCTTTCATCCTTTTAGCTCATAAACAATGAGTGATTTTTTCTTCAAAGACATAGAACATTTATTGGTATAAATAATTGAGGATAATATGTAATTCTGAACTGTGAGTCTAATTTATAAATTTTCCCATCTTAAATTACCAAGTACAGTAATAACTCCAACTCCAGTGCTCACTGTTCTATCTAAATGCTTCTCTTTCTGCCCCATTCCAACTCCACTCTCACCATAAATCTCATTCTCTAAGTGCATTTCCAGATTGAGTGTTCTCATGTCCAAGCCTTAGATGACCTTATTTATCATAATCTCATCCCACAGCATCTCTGCTAACAAATATAGGTCTGTCCAGTTGTCAATGATGTAGAGTCATTATCTTCCTGAAGCATCTATCAAGTGCCACATCTGTTTTAGCGCAAACTGCTTTAAAATAACAACGTCAAAAGGGACTCACGGAAAGTTAAGAAGAAAATAAAGATCTTTAAGTTTATTATAATTGGTTGAAGTTTGTGCAGGTGATATTCCAAGAACAGTCACCAGGATCTGGAAGAGTTGTAGGGAGTTCAAGTTAACTGATTTTATGCCTCAGAGCACTCTTAGTAAAAAAGAAAAGGAAAAGAAGGAGTTAGAGGGGGAACCATCTACTTAACTAAGCTTGTATCAAATACTACCCTGCTGGTCATGCTGGCCATTTCTGGAGGTTTGATGTGGTTAATAAATTCACAAGTCAATTCTGACTTCTGGAAACCAAAGCGTTCCTCAAATGATCTAATCAAGTCTTACTGATTTTTCTTTCCTTCAAAGAGAGGTTTACAGTAAATTAGGGGTTGGTGGTATGGGAGGAGGATAGAATAAACTGAAGAATTGGGGGAGGGCTGAGAGATGTAGAGAGAGAAATCTGTAATCATCAAATAAATTTTTTAAAATATTCAATCAGAATTATGATGTTAATAATGATATTCATACCTTGGCCTCACATAATTAGCTTTAAAGGTAGAGCTCTGATTTAATAGCATTAGTCATTTCCTTTCTTCTGAAGTTGCGGGAATCAGCTACAAATTAAATTTTTTTTATAAAAGTGAATAGTAAAAGTGGTTGTTTTTCTGAATATAGCATTTTATACTGTCCATTAAAGATATAAGATTAACTATAAAGAAATGCCGTTGGCACAGGCAATGAAAAGATAAAGAGGAGTCCTATTAACAGATTGCAATTATTTTAAAGCTTTTCATGAAGATTTCACATGTTGACAAAGCAGTAATTATTGAAGCTGTGTGTACAAGGTGAAGTGCATATGGAGTGGACCAGTTAGAAAGAAGTTACAGGTGTGCACGTTATCAGGCCTTGAATTGTTGTGTATCAGGCAGGTCATGGTGCTACATGCATATGTTTCCAAAGCACAGCTGCCTCTCATTTGGATGCTGAACTGGATGCCTTCTGTCTCCTGGTTTGCTTTGTCCCTTGCAATGTAACATTAATTCTATTCTTCACTATATTAAGTAGGATTTGTATCTAGTCATAAAAACAAAATGGAATTTCAGTTTTCTTTTATATAAACAAGATGCCCACTGGCTTCAATTTCTTTTTACCTTAAATCAGTTCAGTTGTTGAATTTTTAAGGTATAGCATAACATCAAAGCTAAAATGATTGCAAGAGAATCTATAAACATTCTAACTGCATTTTAACTGAGGTGTCCATTAAATTCTAACCAACTCATTTCTTACTTTACTTTTCCTCCTCTACAGAGTCAATAGAGTGTAGAGCTTAAGAGCTCAGTCTCTGGAGCCAGATGGTTTGGATTTAAATCCCAGCTCCAACACTTACTAGTTGAGTGAGCTGAGGTAAACTATACACTTCACTTTCCTCCTCTGTAAAAAATAAGGATAAAAAGAGTAGCTTATTATGGTATCCCTATTATTATAGGGATCTTGTAAAGATGTCTAAACACTTGGAAAGATGCCTAGCTAATAAGCTACACTATTTAAATATTTACTGTTGTTATTGCTTTCTGCCAAGATTCATATGTATTCTGAATAAAAATAGTTATGTGATCAGACTTCTCACAATCAATCTATAGCATCATATTTAAGAATAAAAATTACTCTGGACCTCTCTGAATTAAAGGAAACACAACTAAAATATAGTAGGGAGAGAAGCTTTAATTTCTTGAGAAAACCTCAATAGTGCATTAAGTATACCAATCTTTATATAACTAAGTAAATAAACTAGATAATATAGAAAATCAAAAGAAAGCAGGCTTTAATAAATATAAAGCTGTTATTTTTATTATAATATGCTACTCATTATTTTAATTAGCTATGAGGGTTTACAATTTTAAATGACTTGAGTTCAGATTATATATTTAGTATTATTTTTCATAAAAAGCCATGTCATATGTCCTGGGAATTCATTTATCTAATTATGATTTATTTTGTTTAATATGGTCATAATGAGATGGCACTGTATTTCCCATTTTATTTTTTACATATGATCTACAATAGTATGTAGCCAACATTTTGTTTTTAATATATTGAGAAATCTCACACATGACTGTAAAAATAGTCCATTAAATTATATTTAATATTTTACAGAAGTAGGTATTTGAGAATATCAATTATGTCTCTGGAGAGTATTCCAATTCTCAAATAATGTGTAATAAATCACCCAAATATAGCAGTATCACCCAAAAATACATTCTGTGAGTCAGGAGTTCAGGAAAGACTCAGTGGGTTGGCTTATCTCTGCTCCACAATGTTTGGGACCTTAGCTGCAAACTGAAACATCTGGGGATGTCTGATGTCTCAGATAACTGGAGACCAGTGTCATCTGGAGGCTTTTTCACTAACACGTCTGATGCCTGTGCTGCCATAACATGGAGGTGGGCTCAGCTGAGACTGTTGACTGTAATACCTCCCCCTCCCTCCATGTGACTGAGGTTTCTCAAAGCAGCTGGGGGAATTCTGAGAGGAAGCATCCCCAAAGGGGAAAATGAGGATTCCAAAAGACTGAAGCAGGACTGCAAGACTTCCTCTTACCTAGCCTTGGAAAGGATGCTGCATCACTTTTTTCACCACTTTCTACTGCTATAACTGAGTTAGGAAAGCCATGCCAGATGCAAGGGGAAGGTGATTTGAGTTTACCACTTGATGGGGGAGTGGCAGAGTCACATGGCAAAAGAACCTGTGTGATTGTTGATATTGGTGCGGCCATTTTTGGACAAACCGATCCTGCTACAGGGATCATGTGACTTATAGGATTATTAGGTCAGTTTTAGGTTAAGCAATGTATACAGAAATTTAAAGTGCATACACAAAAATAACAAGCTTAATAAATAAATTAAAAAAAACAATTTACTCCTTATCTACAAGTAGAAAACATTTTCAGAAGGCTTCTCTTTTTTAAAAAAATATTTATTAATTTATTTTTGGCTGCGTTGGGTCTTAGTTGCCACACGCCGGATATTTCATTGCGGCACGTGGGCTCTTCATTGCAGCATGTGGGTTTCTCTCTAGTTGTGGCACGTGGGCTTAGTTGCCCTACGGCTTGTGGGATCTTAGTTACCCAACCAGGGATCGAACCCATGTCCCCTGCATTAGAAGATGGATTCTTAACCATTGGACCACCAGGGAAGTCCCCAGAAGGCTTCTCTTAAGAACTCCTCAAAGTTATAAAACTTAAGATTCATTCATGACTTATTAATTATAAGTAAATGATATCTCTAAAACAGAAACCTCTGTAAAAATATTTTAAGTGCAGTAAAAGTTGCTAAAACTATGAATTAAGCTATCTTTTATAAACCATTTTGATGTGCAAAAAATGTTATCATATATGAATTATGATTATTTCCAAATCACTTCTATTTAAATGAACATGATAGCATCAGTGCTCTCTGGAAACTTAAATTATGTTGGAGGGGTAGATTTATAAACAGATAAGTATAATATAGAACCAGGCATTTTAAAATATGTTATCTGAGTACTTTGAAAAGAAGGAAAAAATGAAAATTATCAGAAAACTATGACAAAAACACATATATTAATAGCTATGAAGGTCTTCAGTATTTTTTATTAGCCTGTCAGTTATATATAAATGTACATTTATATAGGATATGTACTTATACTTCATTATCACAGAAAAAATGGGTGATATTGGGTAAAAATTAAAGATTTTTTCTTCTTTAGAAAGACCAATACTGAATATCAAGTTTGTATGAGATTTGAATCATTTTAAATAGTAATAAAGAAAACAATGAAAAAACTGTTTAGAAACAGTTTTTGAGCATCTACTTACTAGTTGCTGAGGATATAAAGATGAATGATGTCTCCTATTTATATGACAGAAATGATTTGCTTCGTTTATCAGAGATTAAAAACAAAATCTAAATGAGCATTGGGCCCAACTCCTTCACCACTTTTGTTTTCTCAGAAGAAAAATGAAAGGTATACATTTTAATTCATAACTGCAGCTAATAGCCAAAGGTTCCTGAAAGAAGGAAAAGAACTGTGCAGGAGAAATATTTTCTTTTTTCTTTTTTGAAGTTCATTTTTCCATGTTTCTGAAGTACACATATTCCTGAGATAATTTCCGAACAGCCATGTTCTGGATATCAACATTTGAGCAACAATGTCTACGATCTCAATCAAATGTTGATATCTCCACTACTGATCCACTTTTAAAAATAATATAATCTCTCAATTGTTATTTTCCTATCCTATGGCACAATAAAATCGTGTATTCAAGAGAGATTCTGGGGAAAAAAACAAATAAAACCTCAAACCACCTTTGTTATAATTCTTCCCAATGAAGGCACTCTAAGAGCAATGGCATATTTTTCTTAATTGTTTTTTATGTAATCCATTTATAATCATTCATCTGCTCTGGGTATATTTCACAGGATTTTCTCTTAAAAGTAGCAAATGGATCTTGGTGTCCAGAATGGGTGTTAATGACTGACTGATACAATGGAATCCTGGAAAGAACTCTCCCAGTGCTGTCTCATTAACCAGATGACCTCCAGACATTGTCAGTGCAACCCGGCCGAGGTGATTGATCACCAGAGAACAGAGGTTAGTAACTCTCCCCCAGGTATTAATGTATAGCATCTTCACTTACCCTCCTCTCAGGCTTTTCCAGTAAAAGATTGATTTATTATGCAGCTTCAATGGGGATTTGTCAAACTCTTAATCAAGGAATCCTATATTGCCACAAGTAAATCAATGACACTTTCTGGTACCTGAAAACATTACTCTGTGTGCAGGTACTGTTCGGTAACAGCAAAATATGTTCAGATATCAGTGAAACAGAGATGGCCCAATGGAAGGCAAAAACAACACATCGATTCTTTGACAGATGCTATTGTAAAGTAAAATGCTTTTTTGTTGTGTGCTGGAAAAATCAACACAGTTCAAAACTCTGGGACTTGGTAAAAGGAAGCACAGAAGGCAGAGGTGAAATGAGTAAGGAAGAAACATACTTTAAAGACTGAATGTTTGAGATATATATAAAGAAAATGATAGGGAAAGAAATCTTAAAGCCTGACTGTTTTGACTACCTGTCCTATTTAAATGTCCCCAGGGATCTAGCCAGAAGCAGGTGCTTTGTTGATTTCATGACATATATTATGATGGGAATTCAATAATCAATGGTATGTCTTATGATAATGACTAGAATTGTTATTATTTGCCAAACCATATACCAAATAATGTAGACTTAAATGAATGTAAATAGTACAAACCAAAGACACTAAAGTCTCCTAACCAAACAAAACATATAAACAAACAAACCAAAATTTCTTCTTTCTGCTCTTTATGTCTAGGAGTACATTCCTCACCTCTGAAAATAATTTTTTTAAATAAGCAAATTATATTCTCTGGTATGTGTTGAATTGTACTCTTCTTCAAAAGAAGATATGTTGAAGTCCTAACCCACAATAACTCAAAATGTGTCCTCATCTGGAAATATCGTCTTCTCAGATTTAATCAAGCTAAGATAAGGCAATTAAGGTGGATCCTAATCCAGTATGACTCATGTCCTTACAAAAACGGGAAATTTAAACAGACCCCCACAGAGAGAAGATGGTGTGAAGATGGCCGTGTGATAGCAGAAGCAGAGACTGGACGGATATAACTACAAGCCCAGGAATGCCAAGGACTGTCAGCCAGTATCAGAAGTTAGGAAGTAAGGAAAGATTCTATCCTGAGTCTCAGAGGGAGCTAGGCTCTGCTGGCACCTTGATTTCAGACTTCCAGCCTCCAGCACGGTGAGACACTAAACTTTTTGTTGTTTTAAGCCATCCAGTTTGTGGTACATACAGTTTGTTATGACAGCCCAAGCGACTAATACCCTCTCCGTGCTCTGTGCACAGACCAGTCATTGCCCCAGTTAGGGAGACAGTTGCCACCTGGACTGACTAGACCCATGCAAGAATCAGCTCGCAAGGATGGAGAAATGGGAGACTCAGTGCACGCAGCTTAGAAGTTTCACGCCCTGGGCAGGGCTATCAGTGTGTGGGAAACAAATGGATGAAACAAAGACCATAACTTCCCTTATCAGAAGAGAACAGTCCCACCTCAGTGATGATGGGCATCTCTGAGGAGTGATAGAGATGACTTCCTCTTTAGATGTGATAGTTTTAAATATAGCATTAAAATCTAGTAATTATTGGAATTGTTTGTTATCTTTAGAAAACAAAACCAAATTTGATGTGATTGCTACAAGTGTTTCTGATACCCAACCCCATGGGCAATGAGGATGGCTTCTTCACAAAGCCAGCAGTCAAATTATTCAAAATCCTATGAGCTTTGTAAGTCGCTAGGGACCACATCAGTTGACATGTGTTTAATACAATGTGTTTACCAATAATTCATTTGTTTGAAGAAATCAAATATGACAACAAAGCAGGGGAAAGCTCAGTTGCACTGTAAACTGGTATCCTCACTGCCGAGCTTGTCCTTATTTTATAACTAAGACCTATGCTTTAAGGGCAAAACACTACATCCTAAGCAGAAAGTACTACTTTCATTGCGAGGAACATTTCATTGTAATGTTCCTTTAAAGAAGTCTACTATCTCAGAAGAATACTTTGTCTTTGAAGAACTGCAAGGACGTTTGGGAATTACTTAAAGGTTTTCTTTCCTTAAATGTCTTATAAATATACGTGATGACCATATGATAAGACTTCTTGTTGAAATAGTATATGTTAATCAAAATCTCCAACATATGAATATAGGCTATATATAGAGAGTGATCAGTATTAGCATTTAATAGCTCCTAGTGAGTCTCTCACAATTGCTAAACTTTGTATTATCAAAATCACTTCATATCTACATAACCTTTTACTTAAAATTTACAAGTCTTTTTGCATCCAAATAGTCTGAGCCACTGATTTGTATACAACGATGTGAATATTTAAAGATCTATCAGAACCAGAAATCCATCATAAGAGATTTTTGTCATGATGAAAATTGAAAATATCGTATTAATATGAGATGTATTTCTTGGGAAACTATAGCCTACTATGGGGGAAAACAAATCTGTATTTTATAATGCCTTACTCGAAACTTATTGAAAATAAGTTATTTATCACAACATAAACATTTTGGAGGTCAATCATTTTAAAGAAATTCTTCCTTAAAGTGGATTTCAGTGGTTCTCATTTAAAGTGAGCCACACGGTGTACTTAAATTAACCACCTAAATTATAGTTACACAAAGCAAGAAAGGAATAATACGGACTTAGACTTTTCACAAAAAAAGTGAAGAGCTTTTGGATGCATGAGAGAATATACTAGAAGAAACTCCCTCTCAAAGTTAGAGCCCCTAAAATGACCTTATTGATTTGCCTTGGGACAATCTCCTTCCAATGCAAGGTTTCATTTCATTGAGTGAATGTTCTTTGAAGTCAGTTAAACTTGGGCATGGCACTCCCAAGACTGCAGCACTTTTATAGCTGAAGGCAACAACTATTTGACAGGGTGACATGGAAATCAGACTCCTGATGCGAAGCACTATTTTCAACCTTCAAGCGTGTGGGAAATATAAAGTAAGGGTATTTATTTGATATTTAAAATTGAGCTGTTTCAGGGCTTTGGAGAATAAATATACAAACTCAACTGAGCTTTTCTTAACTTTTACTCAGTTCAGACCTAAAGAGCTTCCATCTGTTTCCAGCTGCCAGCCCTCTCATGAATGCTTGGCCATGCCCACAAGAGTGAATATGTGAGGGATTTGAGAACAAATGAAAGAAATTTCAACAATCACAGATACTGGAAATGCCTAAATGTGGGTCATCGGGGTCCAGTTATCAAGGTGAGAAACTTCTGTTTGGTTCATTTATTGAAGAAAATCTTTGAGTGGTACCCGATTATTCCCATTTGGCAATTTTGTAAATCAGGAGATGAGATTAAACTACTAATTCAGAATAGCCTTTGCCATGGCATGGTTGTTATTTTATTAACGTATCATTGTTAATATATAATCAAATTTATTCTAGGAAAGAGAAAATGTTTTGAAACATTCATCCAGATTCACTATATGTAATTCACAATCAAATAAGCAATTAAAGATTAAAAAGAGTTAACTTAGTTTATATGTATTGACTTAGTGTAAATTAGTTGAATAAAATATAAAGGACCGAAGGCATTCTTTTAATATGTCTATTGCTCTAAATTTCAAAGGAAATAGAAAAATACTTCTGTTTCCATTTATTTATGAAAAATAGTAGTTAGCTATTTCCTGTGCATACTACCTTCCCATTTACCTCATGAAATGAAAAATATAGATAACAAAGTTTATATTCACTTTGGCAAATGGTGTAACTTTGCTCATACTCTGTTGCTCTTCCTGTAGGTAATGCTACCTGACATCCTATACTAAAATTAGGTTTAAAAGCAAATTTAAAAAATAATTACCTGGGAATGAGAAATCTTAAAACTCTATTAGAGAATAACCCATTAACACATTTACATATATTGTTATGGGAATAGTTAATTTTTCTTCCTGTTCATATCAAATACTAAAATACAGTAAAATCCTTAGGAACCTTCAAATGCATAAAAATATAAGATTTCATTTTTTGTTAACAACTTTATTGGAGTATAATTGCTTTACAATGGTGTATTAGTTTCTGCTGTATAACAAAGTGAATCAGCTACACATATACATACATCCCCATATCTCCTCCCTCTTGTGTCTCCCTTCCACCCTCCCTATCCCACCCCTCTAGGTGGTCACAAAGCACCGACCTGATCTCCCTGTGCTATGCGGCTGCTTCCCACTAGCTATCTATTTTACATTTGGTAGTGTATATATGTCCATGCCACTCTCTCACTTCGTCCCAGCTTATCCTTCCCCCTCCCCGTGTCCTCAAGTCCATTCTGTACGTCTGCGTCTTTATTCCTCTCCTGCCCCGAGGTTCTTCAGAACCATTTTTTTTTTTTTTTTTAGATTCCATATATATGTGTTAGCATACTGTATTTGTTTTTCTCTTTCTGACTTACTTCACTCTGTATGACAGACTCTAGGTCCATCCACCTCACTACAAATAACTCAATTTCATTTCTTTTTATGGCTGAGTAATATTAGGAAATAGCTCAGGGACTCAAAGATTTCTGCTAATTTGTGATCCCGTGTTTATTGTTATTACCCCTATTTTTTTTTTACCATTGAAAAATGTGAACTACTCATCTAACCAAAGTCATTTTAGCAGATTTCCTATACAAGTGCATTTATTTCCACATCCCAGTTGGAAAAAGTAATTAGAATATTGGTAACTCAAGGTAAATACTTGAGAACATTCCCAAGTGATGTCAGAAAAACCTTTATTTAAAGAAATGAGAGTTTCATTTACACTAAAGCTCTTCTCCCATTGAGCACCATTTTCCCATGTCCTCCTGATGCTGCAAATGATGTTGCCAATTGTTGCTTCGATTGGCTCATCCTACTTCTGATGTTCCCATAGCTGTTCTCAACAGTTTATCAAGCAGTTCCAAAGTGCTCATCCACTGTTCACGTGGGATCTTCGTTGCCACATGTGGGATCTTTAGTTGCGGCATGTGAACTCTTAGTTGTGGCGTGTGGGATCTCGTTCCCCGACCAGGGATGGAAGCCAGGCCCGCTGCACTGGGAGCGCGGAGTCTTGGCCACCGGACCACCAGGGGAGTCCCCCGGAGTCATTCTTGATTTCTTCCTTTTCTACACTTAAAACATTCAGGCCATCAGCAAGTCCTTTGACAAACATTTTGAATCTCCTGATATCTTTTTCTCCACTTTATAGCTCTAATTCAAGACACCATCACCTTGTTTTAAGACTATTTTCACAACTTCCTAGTTGGACTCCCTGCTTCTGCACTTTCACCCTAAAACCTAGTCTTCGTACAATGACCATTATAAAACATATCTTAGCTCGTGCTATTTCCCTGCGTGAAAGAGTCCAGTGGTTTGCCAAACTCATTACCAGCAGTCATGATATAATCTTATATGTTTCTTGGACTACTGCTGCCATGCTCACTATACTGCAGAAACATATGCTTCCTTTCTCTTCATTCGGTTACCAAGCTCTCTTCTGCCTCATGGTCTTAGCATTCTCAGTTTTTTCCCTGACTCTCTGTGTGGCTGGTTCCTGTCACCATTAAGTTCTCAATCCTGATGCCACTTCCTTAGCTTCCCTTGCTGTTCAAGTACTTTATTTACCCAATCTGCTCTTTTCATATAACTTCTTTATTCCAGAAATTTTTGCTCTCTGAAATTAACTTGTTATTTAATACACAAAACAAGAGAAGTGACCTTTTCTATCTTGTTCAACTTTTCCCCCATATCTTAGAAAAGCATATAAAAATATTAAATGTTCAATATGTGTTTGATGTATGAATGAAAAGACAGACAGACTGATACCTGTTCATATAAAGCTTAGAACCAAAGAATAGGTCCAGATAAAGTGCTGAGTAAGTCCAGGAAAAGAGGTAATTACATCTAGGGAAGACTATATGAATATAGAAGCACTGCTTCTAAAAATGTAGTCCTCAGATCTTGCACTATTTATGTTAATAAGGATCAAGAGTGGAAACGGGACAACGAGGTACAATGGAAAGAACCTGAAGAGAAGTCTGAGAAATTGGAGTTTTTCCTGTTTAACTACTTTCTAATTGTGGCAACTTGGGTGAGTCTTTTTGCTTATTAGACCTCTGTATTTGTTGCTATAAATTGGGAGAATAATCCTTGCTTAACCAACTAGGGTTTTGATGAAGGATAACTTGAGGTAATGTATGTATGTGTATGGATAGAAGGTGGAGGGGCTCCAGAGGAAAAGGCTGGGATTTGCACATCCCTTGGCGGAATGTCGATACTTTTTGTATTTAATTCATTCATTTTTAAATTTATATTTTTAAATTCACTTCTGATTATAAAAATAATATGACTTTCTTATTAAGAGGGGAGGAAAAAGTAAGTATAGAAAAGTATACAAAAATAAAATCTGTCATCCATAATTCTACTATTCAAACAAATTACACAATTTGGCTATTTTCTTCTGGTCTTTTTCTGTGTGTTTGTATTGCAGTTGAGATCATACAGTATAAGCAGTTTTGTATCATTTTTCTTTACTTAACATATATTCATGCAGAAATTTCAATAGCTGCTTTTTGGCAATAATGTTAATAGTCAGAATCATCAGCTTGTTGGTCTTTATATAGTTATGCAATAGCTATATCACTAGCTAAATTATAAAGACACATTAAATCCATGTTCATAGATGAAGAAATAATCAATTTCCCAAATAAGAGTAACATCTCATATCATCAACTCATCAACATTTGAGGACAGAAGTACCTTTCTCAGAACTGCACACAGACACCAGATATATGATGATGTGATCTGAGTCTGAAAGCATTCAATGAGCCCTTTATAATGTGGCTTCAACGCCCCAGGGCCTAAAAGCAACCACCTCAAGATTTTAACAAATTATTTTAAATGTTACCTATTCAAGTAGTTTGGTCTGCTGTCAGCTTTGAATGAACTATGTCATCTTGGGGTTGTTTTGAGGGCTGGGGGAAAAAAAAAAAACTAGCAAAAAGTTCTGCTACCCAAATAGTATTTAATTTTCAGCAAATCTAAAAACATGAAAAAAACCTAGGTGAAACTGACTTTTTTTTCTTGAATGGTTTGATAGTATTTAAGCCGACAAAAGATCTTTAGAAAGCTCTCTGAAAAGGCATTGTGAAATAATGGATCTGTTATATGAGAGATAGCTGTTCCTATGAAAGAGAGGCAGATATTTTCAAAATCATCCAGAGGGTAGATCCAACATTTATTCCTAAAATACAGTGAATATTTCACAATTACTCTGTACCATCACTTCTTTCCTGCTGCCTTTTCTTATTTTTTTCTTTTTCTACTGTCAAAAAACCCAATAGTGCCAGTATACATTAAATTCTGTGTTATTTTATTGTAAATGTGTACTACTGGTTCTATAGAATTAAAACATTAATATATATATAAATTTTATATAGAATTTTTATAAAATATATAAAATAATTATAAACAATATAATATATAAAAGATAAAATAATATGAATACACTTATTAAATGTATTATTAAATTTAAATTTAACTTATTCAACTTAAAAAGCAGGGCATTTATCTTTTTTCTTTTTTTTTTAAACATCTTTATTGAAGTATAATTGCTTTACAATGGTGTGTTAGTTTCTGCTTTATAACAAAGTGAATCAGTTATACATATACATATGTTCCCATATCTCTTCCCTCTTGCATCTCCCTCCCTCCCACCCTCCCCATCCCACATCTCTAGGTGGTCACAAAGCACCGAGCTGATCTCCCTGTGCTATGCGGCTGCTTCCCACTAGCTATCTATTTTACATTTGGTAGTGTATATATGTCCATGACACTCTCTCACTCTGTCACATCTCACCCCTGCCCCTCCCCATATCCTCAAGTCCATTCTCTAGTAGGTCTGTGTCTTTATTCCCATCTTGCCACTAGGTTCTTCATGGCTTTTTTTTTTTCTCCTTAGATTCCATATATATGTGTTAGCATACTGTATTTGTTTTTCTCTTTCTGACTTACTTCACTCTGTATGACAGACTCTAGGTCCATCCACCTCACTATAAATAACTCAATTTTGTTTCTTTTTATGGCTGAGTAATATTCCATTGTATATATGTGCCACATCTTCTTTATCCATTCATCCGATGATGGACACTTAGGTTGCTTCCATGTCCTGGCTATTGTAAATAGAGCTGCAATGAACATTCTGGTACATGACTCTTTTTGAACTATGGTTTTCTCAGGGTATATGCCCAGTACTGGGATTGCTGGGTCGTATGGTAGTTCTATTTTTAGTTTCTTAGGGAACCTCCATACTGTTCTCCATAGTGGCTGTATCAATTTACATTCCCACCAAAAGGCAAGAGTGTTCCCTTTCCTCCACACCCTCTCCAGCATTTACTGTTTCTAGATTTTTTGATGGTGGCCATTCTGAACGGTGTGAGATGATATCTCATTGTAGTTTTGATTTGCATTTCTCTAATGATTAATGATGTTGAGCATTCTTTCATGTGTCTGTTGGCAATCTGTATATCTTCTTTGAAGAAATGTCTATTTAGGTCTTCTGCCCATTTTTGGATTGGGTTGTTTTTTTGTTATTGAGCTGCATGAGCTGCTTGTAAATCTTGGAGATTAATCCTTTGTCAGTTGCTTCATTTGCAAATATTTTCTCCCATTCTGATGGTTGTCTTTTTGTCTTGTTTATGGTTTCCTTTGCTGTGCAAAAGCTTTTAAGTTTCATTAGGTCCCATTTGTTTGTGTTTTTATTTCCATTTCTCTAGGAGCTGGGTCAAAAAGGATCTTACTGTGATTTATGTCATAGAGTGTTCTGCCTATGTTTTCCTCTAAGAGTTTGACAGTGCCTGGCCTTACACTCAGGTCTTTAATCCATTTTGCGTTTATTTTTGTGCATGGTGTCAGGGAGTGTTCTAATTTCATACTTTTACATGTATCAGTCCAATTTTCCCAGCACCACTTATTGAAGAGGCTGTCTTTTCTCCACTGTATATGCTTGCCTCCTTTATCAAAGATAAGTTGACCATACGTGTGTGGGTTTATCTCTGGGCTTTCTATCCTGTTCCATTGATCTATATTTCTGTTTTTGTGCCAGCACCAAACTGTCTTGATTACTGTAGCTTTGTAATATAGTCTGAAGTCAGGGAGCCTGATTCCCCCAGCTCCATTTTTCGTTCTCAAGATTGCTTTGGCTATTCGGGGTCTTTTGTGTTTCCATACAAATTGTGAAATTTTTTGTTCTAGTTCTGTGAAAAATGCCAGTGGTAGTTTGATAGGGATTGCATTGACTCTGTAGATTGCTTTGGGTAGTAGAGTCATTTTCACAATGTTGATTCTTCCAATCCAAGAACATGGTATATCTCTCCATCTATTTGTATCATCTTTAATTTCTTTCATCAGTATCTTATAATTTTCTGCATACAGGTCTTTTGTCTCCTTAGGTAGGTTTATTCCTAGATATTTTATTCTTTTTGTTGCAATGGTAAATGGGAGTGTTTTCTTAATTTCACTTTCAGATTTTTCATCATTAGTATATAGAAATGCAAGAGATTTCTGTGCATTAATTTTGTATCCTGCTATTTACCAAATTCATTGATTAGCTCTAGGAGTTCTCTGGTAGCATCTTTAGGATTCTCTATGTATAGTATCATGTCATGTGCAAACAGTGACAGCTTTACTTCTTCTTTCCGATTTGGATTCCTTTTATTTCTTTTTCTTCTCTGATTGCTGTGGCTAACACTTCCAAAACTATGTTGAATAATAGTGGTGAGAGTGGGCAACCTTGTCTTGTTCCTGATCTTAGTGGAAATGGTTTCAGTTTTTCACCACTGAGGACAATGTTGGCTGTGAGTTTGTCATATATGGCCTTTATTATGTTGAGGAAAGTTCCCTCTATGCCTACTTTCTGCAGGGCTTTTATCATAAATGGTGTTGAATTTTGTCGAAAGCTTTCTCTGCATCTATTGAGATGATCATATGGTTTTTCTCCTTCAATTTGTTAATATGGTGTATCACGTTGATTGATTTGCATATATTGAAGAATCCTTGCATTCCTGGGATAAACCCCACTTGATCATGGTGTATGATCCTTTTAATGTGCTATTGGATTCTGTTTGCTAGTATTTTGTTTAGGATTTTTGCATCTATGTTCATCAGTGATATTGGCCTGTAGTTTTCTTTCTTGGTGACATCTTTGTCTGGTTTTGGTATCAGGGTGATGGTGGCCTCATAGAATGAGTTTGGGAGTGTTCCTCACTCTGCAATATTTTGGAAGAGTTTGAGAAGGATAGGTGTTAGCTCTTCTCTAAATGTTTGATAGAATTCACCTGTGAAGCCATCTGGTCCTGGGCTTTTGTTTGTTGGAAGGTTTTTAATCACAGTTTCAATTTCAGTGCTTGTGATTGGTCTGTTCATATTTTCTATTTCTTCCTGGTTCAGTCTCGGCAGTTTGTGCATTTCTAAGAATCTGTCCATTTCTTCCAGGTTGTCCATTTTATTGGCATAGAGTTGCTTGTAGTAATCTCTCATGATCTTTTGTATTTCTGCAGTGTCAGTGGTTACTTCTCCTTTTTCATTTCTAATTCTATTGAGTTGAGTCTTCTCCCTTTTTCTCTTGATGGGTCTGGCTAATGGTTTATCAATTTTGTTTATGTTCTCAAAGAACCAGCTTTTAGTTTCATTGATTTTTGCTATTGTTTCCTTCATTTCTTTTTCATTTATTTCTGATCTGATCTTTATGATTTCTTTCCTTCTGCTAGCTTTGGGGTTTTTTTGTTCTTCTTTCTCTAATTGCTTCAAGTGCAAGGTTAGGGTGTTTATTCGAGATGTTTCCTGTTTCTTGAGGTAGGCTTGTATTGCTATAAACTTCCCTCTTAGCACTGCTTTTGCTGCGTCCCATAAGTTTTGGGTCGTCGTGTCTCCATTGTCATTTGTTTCTACGTATTTTTTGATTTCCCCTTTGATTTCTTCAGTGATCACTTCGTTATTAAGTAGCGTATTGTGTAGCCTCCATGTGTTTGTGTTTTTTACAGATCTTTTCCTGTAATTGATATCTAGTCTCATAGCGTCGTGGTCAGAAAAGATACTTGATACGATCTCAATTTTCTTAAATTTACCAAGGCTTGATTTGTGACCCAAGATATGATCTATCCTGGAGAATGTTCCATGAGCACTTGAGAAAAATGTGTATTATTTTTGGGTGGAATGTCCTATAAATATCAATTAAGTCCATCTTGTTTAATGTATCATTTAAAGCTTGTGTTTCCTTATTTATTTTCATTTTGGATGATCTGTCCATTGGTGAAAGTGGGGTGTTAAAGTGGCCTACTATGATTGTGTTGCTGTCGATTTCCCCTTTTATGGCTGTTAGTATTTGCCTTATGTATTGAGGTGCTCCTATGTTGGATGCCTAAATATTTACAATTGTTATACCTTCCTCTTGGATCGATCCCTTGATCATTATATAGTGTCCTTCTTTGTCTCTTGTAATAGTCTTTATTTTAAAGTCTATTTTGTCTGATATGAGAATTGCTACTCCAGCTTTCTTTTGATTTCCATTTGCATGGAATATCTTTTTCCATCCCCTCTCTTTCAGTCTGTATGTGTCTCTAGGTCTGAAGTGGGTCTCTTGTAGACAGCATATATATGGGTCTTGTTTTTGTATCCATTCAGCCAGTCTGTGTCTTTTGGTGGGAGCATTTAATCCATTTACATTTAAGGTAATTATCAATATGTATGTTCCTATTCCCATTTTCTTAAATGTTTTGGGTTTGTTATTGTAGGTGTTTTCCTTCTCTTGTGTTTCTTGCCTAGAGAAGTTCCTTTAGCATTTGTTGTAAAGCCGGTTTGGTGGTGCTGAACTCTCTCGCTTTTGCTTGTCTGTAAAGGTTTTAATTTCTCCATCGAATCTGAATGAGATCCTTGCTGGGTAGAGTAATCTTGTTTGTAGGTTTTTCTCCTTCATCACTTTAAGTATATCCTGCTACTCCCTTCTGGCTTGCAGAGTTTCTGCTGAAAGATCAGATGTTAACCTTACGGGGGTTTCCTTGTGTGTTATTTATTGTTTTTCCCTTGCTGCTTTTAATATGTTTTCCTTATATTTAATTTTTGACAGTTTGATTAATATGTGTCTTGGCGTGTTTCTCTTTGGATTTATCCTGTATGGGACTCTCTGTGCTTCCAGGACTTGATTAACTATTTCCTTTCCCATATTAGGGAAGTTTTCAACTATAATCTCTTCAAATATTTTCTCAGTCCCTTTCTTTTTCTCTTCTTCTTTTGGGACCCCTATAATTCGAATGTTGGTGCGTTTAATGTTGTCCCAGAGGTCTCTGAGACTGTCCTCAGTTCTTTTCATTCTTTTTTCTTTATCCTGATCTGCAGTAGTTATTTCCACCATTTTATCTTCCAGGTCACTTATCCATTCTTCTGCCTCAGTTATTCTGCTATTGATCCCATGTAGAGTATTTTTAATTTCATTTATTGTGTTTTTCATCGTTGCTTGGTTCCTCTTTAGTTCTTCTACGTCCTTGTTTAATGTTTCTTGCATTTTGTCTATTCTACTTCCAAGATTTTGGATCATCCTTACTATCATTATTCTGAATTCTTTTTCAGGTAGACTACCTATTTCCTCTTCATTTGTTAGGTCTGGTGTGTTTTGACTCTGCTCCTTCATCTGCTGTGTGTTTTTCTGTCGTCTCATTTTGCTTATCTTACTGTGTTTGGGGTCTCCTTTTCACAGGCTGCAGGTTTGTAGTTCCCATTGTTTTTGGTATCTGTCCCCAGTGGCTAAGGTTGGTTCAGTGGGTTGTGTAGGCTTCCTGGTGGAGGGAACTAGTGCCTGAGCTCTGGTGGATGAGGTTGGATCTTGTCTTTCTGGTGGGCACGTCCACGTCTGGTGGTGTATTTTGGGGTGTCTGTGGCCTTATTATGATTTTAGGCAGCTTCTCTGCTAATGGATGGGGCTGTGTTCCTGTCTTGCTAGTTGTTTGGCATAGGGTGTCTAGCACTGTAGCTTGCTGGTCGTTGAGTGAAGCTGGGTCTTGATGTTGAGATGGAGATCTCAGAGAGATTTTCTCCATTTGGTATTACGTGGAGCTGGGAGGTCTCTTGTGGACCAGTGTCCTGAAGTTGGCTCTCCCACCTCAGAGGCACGGCCCTGATGCCTGGCTGGAGCACCAAGAGCCTTTCATCCACACGGCTCAGAGTAAAAGGGAGAAAAAATAGAAAGAAAGAAAGAGGATATTAATATATTGGAGTAAAATAAAGCTATTGTAAAGCAAAGCTATACACACAAAATCTCACCCAGAAGCATATACATACACACTCACAAAAGAAGAAAAAGAGGAAAAATTAATATATCCTGCTCCCAAAGTCCACCTCCTGAATTTGGGATGATTCGTTGTCTATTCAGGTATTCAACAGATGCAGGCACATCAAGTTGTTTGTGGAGTTTTAATCCACTGCTTCTGAGGCTGCTGGGAGAGATTTCCCTTTCTCTTCTTTGTTCGCACAGCTCCCGGGGTTCAGCTTTGGGTTTGGCCCCGCCTCTGTGTGTACATCACCTGAGGGCATCTATTCTTCGCTCAGACAGGACGGGGTTAAAGGAGCAGCTGCTTTGGGGGCTCTGGCTCACTCAGGCCAGGGGGAGGGAGCGGTACGGAGGAGGTGGGGTGAGCCTGTGGTGGCAGAGGCGGCGTGACGTTGCAGCAGCCCGAGGCGCGCCGTGCGCTCTCCCGGGAAAGTTGTCCCCGGATCACGGGAGCCTGGCGGTGGCGGGCTGCACAGGCTCCCGTGAGGGGCGGTGTGGAGAGTGACCTGGGCTCGCACACAGGCTTCTTGGTGGCGGCAGCAGCAGCCTTAGCGTCTCACGCCCGTCTCTGGGGCCCGCGCTGATCGCCGCGGCTCTCACCCATCTCTGGAGTTCATTTAGGCGGCGCTCTGAATCCCCTCTCCTTGCGCACCCCAAAGCAATGGTCTCTTGCCTCTTCGGCAGCTCCAGACTTTTTCCCGGACTCCCTCCCGGACAGCTGTGGTGTGCTAACCCCTTCAGGCTGTGTTCACGCAGCCAACCCCGGTCCTCTCCCTGGGGTCTGACCTCCGAAGCCCGAGCCTCAGCTCCCAGCCCCAGCCCGCCCCGGCGGCTGAGCAGACAAGCCTCTCGGGCTGGTGAGTGCTGCTCGGCACCGAGCCTCCGTGTGGGAATCTCTCCGCTTTGCCCTCTGCACCCCTGTGGCTGCGCTCTCCTCCGTGGCTCCGAAGCTTCCCCCCTCCGCCACCCGCAGTGTCCGCCCGCGAAGGGGCTTCCTAGTGCGTGGAAATCTTTCCTCCTTCACAGCTCCCTCACACTGGTGCAGGTGCTGTCCCTATTCTTTTGTCTCTGTTATTTCTTTTTTCTTTTGCCCTACCCAGGTACGTGGGGAGTTTTCTTGCCTTTTGGGAGGTCTGAGGTCTTCTGCCAGCGTTCAGTGGGTGTTCTGTAGGAGCAGTTCCACGTGTAGATGTATTTCTACTGTATCTGTGGGAAGGAAGGTGATCTCCGCGTCTTACTCTTCCGCCATCTTCTCTCTATCTTAATTATATTTAATTATCATGGCATATTCAAAGCCTTATCATTTTGTAAATTAATGGCCTGACTGAAGCTACAGGAAAAGAGAGGTAAATGGGGAAAAATGTCTTGAAAGTTTCTTAGATTGAATTGTGGAAAAGAATTGCTGGGATATAGTAAAAATGAAAAGATAGAAACCTTCATTACAGCTATTACAATTTTGAAATTGAGATGATACTAAATAAGGGAACAGAATCTAGACTTGTTCATGGGTATGTGGTTTCACACCCTGTGCCTGTACCCACTTTCCATTTCTTGGAAAAACACTAATAGCTGATAGGAAAAGGAAGACTCCTAGGTGGTGATCTGAGTTTGAGAGCAGGATTCCTGTCTAGAGTAGAGTGATTGGTACTGAGAAGTGTAATTAAAGTTGTGCGAGAATAAAGTAAGATAGAAACCTAGTTACATGAATGGGGCCAACATTAGAGGTTTTAGAAACAAGGATAGAAATGTAACTTGGATTCCGCAAGAATTCAATGTTAAACCTTCAAAGCATTGAGTCTAGGATGATGACTTAATTCTAAATCTTGGGAGGAAGGGAAAGTCATTGACACACTTTCTAATTTAGTTAGAATGAGCCCAGAAACTGAAGTACACTTGAGACTGAAGATGGGAAACATAGAAGCAGATTTAAGAAGTGAGTTCGTATAAAAGCAGAGAGGACAATGCAACAATGACAGCCACAGTGATAGTTTCTGATGCTTCAAAGTCCTTCACTGGGACCTACCACTCTCAAAACATGACAAACTGTCAGGCTCTGAAATCTGCTGTAATTGGTCAGTATAGTTTTCTACTGCCAGTTAGTATACTGAGTCATATAATGAGGTCACAAGATTCCTATGTTAACTCCTAGTTAGAAGGAAACAAAGGACCTATTTCCAATCTTTTATTAGGATTTAAACCTTTTTGCTTTTAGTCTCATTGATAGGGAGGGCTAGAACACTACCATTAAAAGGATATCCCTGGTGGATGAGCATAGAGTAGAATAAGTTCCTGGGTTATACTTTCACAGCAGAGTCACAAACAACATGGAGGTTCCTCAAAAAAAAAAAAATAGAACTACCATATGATCCAGCAATTGCACTTCTGGGCATTTAGCCAAAGAAAAGGAAAACGCTAACTGGAAAAGATATATGCACCCCTGTGTTCATTGCAGCATTGCTTACAATAGCTAAGACATGGAAGCAACCCAAGTCCATAGATAGATGAACAGATAAAGAAAATGTGATACACACACACACACACACAGGAGTATTATTCAGTCATAAAAAGAATGAAATCTTACTGCTTATAACATGAATGGACCTTGAGGGCATTATGATAAGTGAAAAATAAGTCAAACAGAAAAAGACAAATACCATATGATCTCACATATGTGGAATCTAAAAACAAACAAACAAACAAAAATCCTGAACTCGTAGATACAGAGACTAGATTTGTGGGTACCAGAGGTGGCAGTAGGGGTGGGAGAAATGGGTGAAGGTGGTCAAAAGGCATAAACTTCCACAGTAAATCATGGAATGTAATATATAACATGGTGACTATAGTTAACAATACACTGTTATATATTTGAAAGTTGCTAAGAGGGTAGATCTTAAAAGTTCTCATCCCGAGAAAAAAGTTTGTAACTACATGTGGTGATGGATGTTAACTAGACTTATCCTTGTGATCATTTCACAATATACGCAAATTATTATGTTGTACACCTGAGACTAATATAATGTTATACTTCAATTATATCCAGATAAAAATGTTATGTGATGTCTAAACCTTATATATTTCTAGCATATATAATTTTTAATAAGCTTTTTATTTTAGAACAGTTTTAGATTTACAGAATTATTGTGAAGATAGTCCAGACAATTCCTATATACTCCCCATTCAGTTTTCTCTTATCATTAACATCTTACATTAGTATGATACATTTGTTTAATGACCAATTATTGTTACATTATTATTAATTGAAGTTTTAATTTATTCAGATTTCCTTAGTTTTTACCTAATGTTCATTTTTCTGTTCCAACACCCCGTCCAGGTTACCACGTGTACTAGTCATGTCTCCTTAGGTTCCTCTTGCCTTTGACAGTTTCTTAGATATTACTTGCTTTTGTTGACCTTGAAAATTTTGAGGAGTACTAGTCAGGTTTTTGTAGAATGTCCCTATTTTAGGTTTGTATGATGTTTTCCTCATAATTAGACTGAGGTTATGTTTTTTTTGGAATGAAGACCACATAGGTCATATGCCATTTTCATGATATCATATCAAGGTTACATACTATCAATATGATTTTTCATTATTGACGCTGATTTTTACCAACTGGCTGAGTTGGCATTTGTCAGGTTTATCCACTCTAAAGTTTTTTCCCTCCTTCCCACACTGTACTCTTTGGAAGGAAGTAACTATGTGAAACCCACACTTAAGAAGTGAGGAGCTGTGTTCCACCTAATTGAGGGCGGAGTATCTATATAATTTATTTGGAATTCTTCTGCACAGAAGGTTTGCATATTCTCCCCTATTTATTTATTTATATCAGCATAAATTCATGTATATTTGTTTTATGCATTGGGATATAATCCAACATTACTTCATTCTCAATTCTTTAGTGAGCCTATGCCTCTGGACTGTGAACTTGACACGTGTGTTTCTCAGGTTTTTTCTGCCTCCTTTGGTGAGAGAGGTTATTTGGATTGGGCTAGAATTGAGTATTTCCTTTCTCCCACTTGCAAGGCTAGAGCTGACTAGAGTTGGATACTTCCTTTCCCTAGGTCAGTTAGGCTCTGACAATACTGCACTAGGTTAGCCTCTGGTGAACTAGTTTTCCTAAGGGTAGGCATTGTGAGAGTCCTCTGGCATATTTCAAAATTGTTCCTTTTCCACTCCTCCTGCAGGAAGCCCAAAGGGATATTTCTCCACTATTTACTGTGAGAACCTGGCCGAGCTCCTAGAGGTAAATCTCACAGAGTTGCAGTGATTCTCCAGTGGCTGGATTCACCCTGGAGTGTTTAGCTCTCAGAGTTGTCCACATTGAGCTTCCAGCAATTTGTCAATTATAGTTCAGGTTTTCTTACTCCAGCATTAGTTCCCCTGGAGATTTCCACTCATGAATCTCTGCTCAGGTAAACCATGACTCTCTGTATTCACCTGTCTCTCTCTTGTTGGGGACAAAGCCTCTCTTAGGAATCCAAGAAGAGTTGTTGGTATTTCAGTCTGCTCAGCTTTTTACTTGTTGTTAGGATAAAGTGATGACTTCCAGCTTCCTTACATGTGGAACTGGAAACTGGTCATCTCCTTCACTTTGAAGTGTAATTCTAGGTGGAATTTGCAGTTCTCGGTTAGTTGTGTTTTTTTTCTTTCAACACCTTAAACATTTCACTCCATTTTCTTCTTGCTTGCATGTTTTTTGATACGAAGTTTTCTGTAATTCTTTTCCTTATTCCTATATAGGTAAGGTCCCTATACCACCCCTCCCCCCGCTTCCCTGGCTTCTTTCAAGATTTTCTACTTTTCTTTGGTTTTCCACAATTTGAATATGATATGTCCAGATGTCGTTTTTTGGTATTTATTCTGAGCTTCCTTGACCTGTGGTTTGGTATCTGTCATTACTTTCAGAAATTTCTCACTCATTATTACATCAGATAATTATTTTCTATCTTCTCTTTCTTCTCCGTCTGGTCTTCTAATTATGTGTATGTTACAAATTTTCAAAAATGTCCCACAGTTCTTGAATGCTCAGCTTTGATTTTTAATTATTTTTTTCCCTTTGCATTTCAGTTTGCAAAGTTTCTATTGACTTTTCATCAGCTCACTGATTTTTTCCTCAGCTATGCCTTCTCTGCTAATGAGCCCATTAAAGGCATTATCCATTTCTAGTACAGTGTTTTTGATTTATAGAATTTTCTCTTGAACATTTCCATCTTTCTACTTACATTGTCCATGTATTATTGCATGTTGTCTACTTTTTCCATTAAAGCCTTTAACCTATTAATCATAGTTATTTTAAATTGCCTACCTTCTAATTCCATCATCTGTGACATACCTGAGTCTAATTCTGATGACTACTTTATCTCTTCAGACTGTTTTATCTTGTTTTTCAACATGTCTTGTAATATTTTTATTGAAAACTGGACCTGTATTCACTAATAGCAAATAAGGTAAATAGGGTTTTATTGTGAGTATTTATGTTAATCTGGCTGGGAGTCAGGCTGTGTTTAATGTTTACCTTAACTAGGTTCCAGACACTTTGTATTTGTATTCCTTTAGTGTCATTATTTTGACTCTTCTCTTGACCTTGGGTTTAAGTACTTCTTATGGAGAGCCTGTTTCTTGTAACTGTTTCAGCTAAAATCCACTGCTGTCATACTGGAGCCCTGTTGATATAGAAGTAATGTGTAGAGGATAGGAAGCCTTCTAATATCTTAAGGTTCTCTTTAAGTCTCAGTCTTTAAATAATGGGCTTGTGTCTCTGGTTTGTAACTTTCACGAGCTTTTCTCCAGTGGTTATGTTATTTTTTCACCCTTTAGGTGAGACAGGACGTCAGAGAGGTCTGGAGGGGGAAGAATGCCTTTACCCCAGCTAGGATAAGTCTCTGACAAAGTCTGTTCCCCTGGAGAACAGAAATGGGTTGTGGAGAACTTCCTAGGAATATTTTGCAATGATTACTCTCCCCTTCTTACTGTCAGAGCCATGAGAGGATCTTTTTTTGGATAGGCACCATGAGAACCTGGTGGTATTTCTGGAGGTAAAAACCCATGAAAGTTTTGAGGTCCTTCTAAGACTACAGACCCCAGGAATTTCACATTCTCACACTAGTCTACATGTAGCAAATTTAAGTATTTGCTAAGTGTATTTTTGGAATAGTTATATATATTGATGTTTTTTATTTTCCTCTACTTATCAAAAATTATTTGCCTTCATTTCTTTGTTTAAATTTATAAATAAAATTCAAACCTTGAATAAAGACACAAGTATATTTAGATTTGACTCTTCATTTATAGTCAGAGCATATAGCATATTATGCTTTGTGTTTTTTAAACTGTAATTATACATTAAAATATCTGGCATATTTTTCATCTAATATCATACCTTCAGAACTAGGAGAGGCTAATAAAATTATAATTATCTCTATTGCTATACCTTGTAGATTACCAAAAAGATTGGTCTATAAATATTGTGATTAGGCTTTTTTATTATGAAGCATATACTGGTATAGAAGAAGTGATATGGAAAACATAACTGTTTTTTCACTGCATAAACCAAGATAATTGGTAATCAATACTTAAAAGTCTTTACGGCTGTTCTGCAACTTCTTATCAGTCAGTTCCTATTACTAAATGTTTATAAAATGAGTTGACTTCTACATTATATCTATATTCACCTCTACATTTAAAAATTTTAATGATCTTTGTCAGTTGTAGAGTTGAATTCAATTGAATAAATGCTGTAAAAAGTGGACTTTCTTCTTCTTTCCTCTGTACTTAATGGTTTGATGGATGGGTATATCAAAATACTAAGCCTTATTGAAGTACAAATAATTAAACACTTAAGTTATTATTTTTCGATGAGTATATAAATAATTATTATACTGGCCTTTAACCTCTTCGCAGAATCGAAATTTTCCAAAATGAAAATGGGCAACTGGTGGGAGAATCAGCCTTGGGGCTAGGATGGCCTACTCTGGTCTGTAGGCACCACAGCTTCCTTTAATTGGTCCACAAATGAAACCCTTCTCCTCTAGATCATGCACTTCTCCACAGCAGGGTCTCAGCCTCCTGCCTCTTGCTGATCTCCCACAGTTCTGATTGCAGAGGTGGTGATACAGATTCTTCGAGGCATAGATTTATCCATGATGATCATATAAATGAAACATTTACTTCTTCTCAGTGAGTATGTTTTCTCAAACAGCTATATGGTATATAATTGGCATACAACATGTATTTAAAGTATACAATGTGATAAGTTCTGACATTTGCATATACCTGTAAAGCAGTCAACACAGTCAAGATAGCAAATATTCATCTCCACCCAAATTTTCCTTGTGCCCCTTTATAATTCCTCATTCTGTCCTTTCCCTACTCTCTCATCCCCCAAGCAACAACTCATTTGCTTTCTGTCTCTAGAGATTAGTTTCCATTTTGTAGAAATTTGTATATGTGGAATCATACACTGTACACTGTTTGTTGTTGAGCTTCTTTTACTTGGCATCATTCAGTGAAATTCATCCATGTTTTTAGATGTATTAGTAGTTCATTCTTTCTATTTCTAAGTAAGAATGCAAGGTGTAGATACACATAATTTGATTATCTAGATGGACTTTGGGTTGTTTTCAGTTTGAGAGTATTACAAATAAAGCTACTGTGAACATCCATGTAAAATTCTTTTTATGAAAATAAGCTTTCATTTCTCTTTGATAAATACTCAGTGAAATAACTGAGCATGTGATAGGTGTATGTTTAACTTTGTAAGAAATTGCAAAACTATTTTCAAATGTGGAATATTTTACATACCAACCAGCAGTTTATTAGAGTTCCAGTTGCTTCAGATATTTGCAACACTTGATATAGTCAGCCTTTTTAATTTTATACATTCTAGTATGTGTGAGGCAGTAGCTGTGATTTCATTTTACATTTCCCTAATGACTGACTGACTAATGATGCTGAGAATTGTTTCCATGTACTTATTTGCCATCTATGAATCTTTTTTTGAAAAAGTGTCTATTTAAATTGATTGCCAAATTTTTCAGTGGGTTATTTTATTATTGAATTTTGAAAGTTCTTTATATATTCTGAATGTTCTTTATCAGACACATGATTTGCAAACATTTTCTATAGTCTTGTTTTTTCATTCTCTTAAAGTATTAACCTTTTAATTATCAATTTCTGGCTAGAAGTTTTTTTTAACACTTTATAACTAAAAAGCCTATAATATCAATTTAACAATAAACTATTTATTATATAGGAATAATAACAATGCTTCTCTCTACTGTAACTTACATTATTCATCACTTATAGTATCCAAATATCCCAAATCCCCCTACAGGTAAATGCTTCTTCTTAAATAAACATGTGAAATATAATCTTCATCAAATGCTCTTTGAAACACATCAGATTAAATATTTATTGAATGAGTTTTCTGGAAGAGATGCTGCCAGTTCCTAGTGTGCTTCCTTGAATGATTCAAAGTGTTTCATTTCCAGCCCAACACCAATGTCAACAAAATATTGAAATTAAATTTAGGAAAAAATTGTTTACCATTGTTTATAATCAAGCACACTATCTAGATGACTTTTTGATAGAGAAGAAATTAATATTAGAATTTATTATTTGGGGATGGTGGTGTGATGAATTGGGCGATTGGGATTGACATGTATACACTGATGTGTATAAAATTGATGACTAATAAGAACCTGCTGTATAAAAAAATAAATAAAATTCAAAAATTAAAAAAAAGAATTTATTATTAATTATTCATAATTCCTAAGTGGGTAGTAATTGTTAATCCATCTTCAGGGAGACATGAAAAGGTAACAATACATATATATATTTTTTAAACTTATATTTATTTATTTATCAACAGTTACAGTGCTTAAGAATCATGTTGATTCTCCTTTCTCTTGTGGGGAATGTGGGCTTTCATAAAGTCACAAGATTTAATCAATGTGTTCTCTTTCACTAAATATTTTAAACCAATGTCTACTATGTGTCAAGAGATATTTCATTTCTATAAAGCCTCTATTTCTAAAATGGTAAAAACTGAATAGAGATAGTTCAGATTCTGCCTTTTTTGCTGAATGCGTTGATGCTGAATAGTGGTGCTACAGGTATTTAAAATGTTATTTCCTGGCCTTTTGAAATAAAAACAATGACATTTAGAATGCAGCCAAATAGCATTAATCTGACTTCTCTGCCTCCAAGTTATATTGGAAATTTATCTCAAGCAGAGTTTCATAGTTAAGGTGACATAACCCAAAATGTCACTCTGTAGAGAGCCAGTGACCCTGTTCTTATAGAATAAAAGCCTAAACAATGTAAGTGGCTATATTTCAAATTACACCATGTTGTACCCTAAAGGACTCTCATAATGGAATCCAAAGTATAAGATTCCTAAGCAGGATTCTTGCATCTAAGGTCTTTAATTTATTTTCAAGGTTTATTTAAATATAGCATTATCACTAATTTCATATTTTTTTGACACATAACTATTGATCATCTATTATATTCCAGACACTGTTTTAGTTAATTAACAGTAAAATATCACTGTTTACATGGAGCTTAGAGTCTGTTAAGAGTGGTAAGAAATAAAATAAATGAGCAAATTGTTAGAAGTAAGTACTAAAGAGGAGAGAAAGAAACAGGAAAGAGTTGCAGAATGGTGGGGTGAGAGATGGTTTAAAATTTTCAATACAGGGTCAGGGAAGATCTGATTAAGAAAATGACATTCTGGGAGAGGACCCTCAAGATGGCAGAGGAGTAAGACATGGAGATCACCTTCCTCCCCACAAATACATCAGAAATACATCTACATGTGGAACAACTCCTACAGAACACCTACTGAACGCTGGCAGAAGACCTCAGACCTCCCAAAAGGCAAGAAACTCCCCACGTACCTGGGTAGGGCAAAAGAAAAAAGAAAAAACAGAGACAAAAGAATAGGGACGGGACCTGCACCAGTGGGAGGGAGCTGTGAAGGAGGAAAGGTTTCCACACACTAGGAAGCCCCTTCACTGGCGGAGACGGGGAGTGGGTGGGGGAGAAGCTTTGGAGTCACAGAGGAGAGCACAGCCACAGGGGTGCGGAGGGCAAAGCGGAGAGATTCCCACACGGAGGATTGGTGCCGACCTGCACTCACCAGCCCAAGAGGCTTGTCTGCTCACCCGCCAGGGCGGGTGGGGGCTGGGAGCTGAGGCTCAGGCTTCAGAGGTCGGATCCCAGGGAGAGGACTAGGGTTAGCTGCGTGAACACAGCCTGAAGGGGTTAGTGCGCCACAGCTAGCGGGGAGGGAGTCCGGGAAAAAGTCTGGAGCTGCCGAAGAGGAAAGAGACCATTGTGTCGTAGTGTGCGAGGAGAGGAGATTCAGAGCACCGACTAAACGAGCTCCAGAGACGGGTGTAAGCCGCGGCTATCAGCATGGATACCAGAGACAGGCATGAAATGCTAAGGCTGCTGCTACAGCCACCAAGAATCCTGTGTGCAAGCACAGGTCACTATCCACAACTCCCTTCCTGGGAACCTGTGCAGCCTGCCACGGCCAGGGTCCTGTGATCCAGGGACAACTTCCCCGGGAGAACACATGGCGCACCTCAGGCTGTTGCAATGTCATGTTGGCCTCTGCCGCCACAGGCTCGCCCCGCATCCGTACCCCTCCCTCCCCCCGGCCTGAGTGAGCCAGAGCCCCCGAAGCAGCTGCTCCTTTAACCCCATCCTGTCTGGGCAGGGAACAGACGCCCTCAGGCGACCTACACGCAGAGGTGGGGCCAAATTCAAAGCTGAACCCCGGGAGCTGTGTGAACAAAGAAGAGAAAGGGAAATCTCTCCCAGCAGCTTCAGGAGCAGCAGATTAAATCTCCACAATCAACTTGATGTACCCTGCATCTGTCGAATACCTGAATAGACAACGAATCATCCCAAAATTTAGGCAAAATTTGGGAGCAACTGTAGACTTGGCGTTTGCTTTCTGCATCTAATTTGTTTCTGATTTTATGTTTATCTTAGTATTTAGAACTTATTATCATTGGTAGATTTGTTTATTGATTTGGTTGCACTCTTCCTTTTTTTTTCATATATTTTTTTTTCCTTTTTCTCTTTTTGTGAGTGTGTATGTGTATGCTTCTTTGTGTGATTTTCTCTGTATAGCTTTGTCTTTACCATTTGTCCAAGGGTTCTGTCTGTCTGTTTTTTTTGTTTTGTTTTTTTAGTATAGTTTATAGCACTTGTTATAATTGGTGGATTTGTTTACTGGTTTGGTTGCTCTCTTCTTTCTGTTTTCTTTTTTTTTAAGGTTTTTTTTTTACCTTTTTAATTTTTAATAATTTTTTAAATTTTTTTATTTTCATAACTTCATTTTATTTCATTTTTTTCTTCCTTTCTTTTTTTTCTCACTTTTCTTCTGAGCCATGTGGCTGACAGGGTCTTCATGCTCCGGCCAGGTGTCAACCCTGAGCCTCTTAGGTTGGAGAGCCAAGTTCAGGACATTGGACCACCAGAGACCTCCCAGACCCACGTAATATCTAACAACAAAAGCTCTCCCAGAGATCTCCGTCTCAACACTAAGACCCAGCTCCACTCAACGACCAGCAAGCTACAGTGCAGGACACCCCATACCAAACAACTAACAAGACAGGAATACAACCCCACCCATTAGCAGAGAGGCTGCCTAAAATCTAATAAGTTCACAGACAACCAAAAACACACCACTGGACGTGGTCATGCCCACCAGAAAGACAAGATCCAGCCTCATCCACCAGAACACAGGCACCAGCCCCCTCCACTGGAAAGCCTACACAACCAACTGAAACAACGAGACCCACTGAGGGCAGACACTGAAAACAACGGGAACTACAAGCCTGCAACCTGCAAAAAGGAGACCCCAAACACAGTAAGTTAAGCAAAATGAAAAGATAAAGAAATACACAGCAGGTGAAGAGCAAGGTAAAAACCCACCAGACCAAATAAATGAAGAGGAGCTGGAGGAATCAGGTGCCCAGATTTCAGACTATACTACAAAGCTACAGTAATCAAGACAGTATGGTACTGGCACAAAAACAGAAATATAGATCAATGGAACAGGATAGAAAGCCCAGAGATAAACCCACACACATATGGTCACCTCATGTTTGATAAAGGAGGCAAGAATATACAATGGAGAAAAGACCACCTTTTCAATATGTGGTGCTGGGAAGACTGGACATCTACATGTAAAAGAACGAAATTAGAACACTCCTAACACCATACACAAAAGTAAACTCAAAATGGATTAAATACCTAAATGTAAGGGCAGACACTATAAAACTCTTAGAGGAAAACATAGAACACTCTATGATATAAATCACAGCAAGATCCTTTTTGACCCACCTCCTAGAGAAATGGAAATAAAAACAAAAATAAACAAATGGAACCTAATGAAACTTAAAAGCTTTTGCACAGCAAAGGAAACCATAAACAAGACAAAAAGACAACCCTCAGAATGGGAGAAAATATTTACAAACAAAGCAACTGAAAAAGGATTAATCTCCAAAATGTACAAGCAGCTCATGCAGCTCAATATCAAAAAAACTAACAACCCAGTCCAAAAATGGGGAGAAGACCTAAATAGACATTTCTCCAAAGAAGATATACAGATTGACAACAAACACATGAAAGGATGTTCAACATTACTAACTATTAGAGAAATGCAAATCAAAACTACAAAGAGGTATGACATCACACCAGTCAGAATGGCCATCATCAAAAAATCTACAAACAATAAATGCTGGAAAGGGTGTGGAGAAAAGGGAACCCTCTTGCACTGTTGGTAGGAATGTAAATTGTTACAGCCACTATGGAGAACAGTATGGTGGTTCCTTCAAAAACTAAAAATAGAACTTCCCTATGACCCAGCAATCCCACTACTGGGCATATACCCTGAGAAAATCATAATTCAGAAGGAGTCATGTACCACAATGTTCATTGCAGCTCTATTTACAATAGCCCGGACATGGAAGCAACCTAAGTGTCCATCGACAGATGAATGGATAAAGAAGATGTGGTACATATAGACAATGGAATATTACTCAGCCATAAAAAGAAACGAAATTGAGTCATTTGTAGTGACGTGGATGGACCTAGAGACTGTCATACAGAGTGAAGTAAGTCAGAAAGAGAAAAACAAATACCATATGCTAACACATATATATGGAATCTGAATTTAAAAAATGGTTCTGAAGAACCTAGGGGCAGGACATGAATAAAGACGCAGACATAGAGAATGGACTTGAGGACAAGGGGAGGGGGAAGGGTAAGCTGGGACGAAGTGAGAGAGCGGCATGGACATATATACACCACCAAATGTAAGATCGATAGCTAGTGGGAAGCAGCCGCATAGCACAGGGAGGTCAGCTCCGTGCTTTGTGACCACCTAGAGGGGTGGGATAGGGAGGGTGGGAAGGAGACTCAAGAGGGAGGGGATATGGGGATATATGTACACATATAGCTGATTCACTTTGTTATATAGCATAAAGTAACACACCATTGTAAAGCATTATACTCCAATAAAGAGATTTAAAAAACAAAAGTAAATGACCTGTATTATTTACAAAAACACTTGTATAACACTGTCTTCCAGGCTAAGTGCTTTTCAAATATTAACGCATTTAATCCTCATGACAACTCTTGAGGAGGAGGTACTGTTACTAACCCCATAGTATAGAAAATTAAAGGGAAGGACAGAAAGGTTAACAACTTGCCCAAGATTCATAAAGCTGGAAAGTGGCAGAGCGGTGACTTAACACAGGTAGCCTGGCGCTGGGCTCCAGGCTCTTTGCCTTTAAGTCCCTCTGCCTCTCTTCTCATGTCACAAAGACATGTAAGGAGCAGGAGGGCAAGCCATGTAGATATTTGGAGGAAATGTATTTTAGACATAGGTAAGAAATAAAGGCCTAACTTGTTCATAAAACCGTCTGGAGTCCAGTGTGGCTGGTGTAGAATGTAGACAAAGGAAGGGTAATAGGAGTGAGGTCTGAGAGGTAGTGAGGCAGTAGATCACGTAAACATTTTACTTTTACTCTGAGGGAAATAGAGAACCAGGGGAGAGATTGGAGCAGAAAGGACATGTTGAGTGTATTTTAATCACTGTGGTTACTCTGTTGAGAACAGACCATAGACAGTAGGAAAACAGGACCACTAGTGGGGAAACCAGTCTGAAGATTTGCAGTAATGGTGATGAGAGATTATCATTCCTTGGATGAGGTAAAAGTATTGGAGATTATGTAATAACCAGATTCTGATGTATTTTTAGTCTGGCCAATAGAATTTCTTGGTGGTTAGGTATGGGATGTAAAAATAGACAGAAAACCAGCATGACATCAAGGATATTGACCTGAATAACCAGAAGGATAAAGTTACCATTAATTGAGAAGGCAAGGCTGTAGTAGAAGAAGATTAGATTATGGGTAGAGACAGCTTTGTACATGTTAAATTTGATGCCTATTTGACATCTAAGTGGAGATGTCAATTTGGCAATTGGATTTATGTGTCTGGAGTTCAGAGAAAAGATCACACTAGAGATATAAATTTGGGATGATCCAAGTACAATTAGTATCTAAAGGCATGAGGCTAGATGAAATAAAGCAGTAACTGTGGAGAGAGAAAAGAAAGGGTTCCAGGACTAAGCTAGATCAACAGTTGAGCATTTTTTCATTTGCTGGATATTAAATGTAATGTGTCACATATGAAAAGGTAGAAAAAACAATGAGAGAGCAGAAGCTAAACTGTGTTTATAATACTTTGATATTAACACATGTAGAGAATGCTGATATATATGTGTATATATATAACATAACACAGGAGACTACAAGTTTAAAATGCATTTAAACTTCACCTCAGTACAGGTTTAAATTTTCTCAGAACTCTGGATTCTCAAAATTAATAACACAGCAACATTCCATTTCATGTAACTTCTATAAATCTTCCTCCTTTGAAGATCACTTGGATTAAGTTTGATAGACAAGAGCTGTCTGATATTGATACAATAAGTTATAAATGGGCCAATAAGATGTTTGTTACATTTATCATTAAGAAGAAGGAAGGAAAGAAGGGGGAGGGAGGCAGGGAGGAAGGGAGGAAGGAAGGAAGGGGAGAGGAAGGAAATGAAGGGAGAGAGGGAAGGAGAGAAAAAGAAAGAAGGAAGGACAGCAAAATTGGTGGATGAAAGCAGCCACACTTGCCAGGTCTGTATTCAGCATTTGAATGGCTAGTTTTACAGGGAGTACCTGGATTCCCTAATCACCCCCCCCATGTGAGTAATCACGTGAGTAATAATCACAGCAAAAACACACTTTCAGAGCTTCTGATATTGCAAAATAGCTAACTATCTTTGGTATTTAATTGACCCGTGGAATTAAGCCGTCGTTAGAGTTGATTTTGCAAAGGAATTTGGCTTCTGAAGCCCATGAAAAGCAGATGGATTCTGGGAAGGAATTAAGTGTCTGCTGGTAGGCGGGTGACAGGGTTGTTTCATTAATAAAATGTGAACAGCAGGAGGATGTTAATGAATAGACACCCCAGAACTTGCATTTATTTCATGAAAAAAAAACTTGAATATGATAACAAGCAGAGGTATTTTAGAAAAGGAAATGCCAAAATAGGGGGAAATTCATTACTTAGAACTGTAAGGTTTTTAAAAAATCAGTTTCTGCTACTTTCAATATAGCATTCCATTTTTTCCAACTTGTGGTCTAAAGACAAATGGAAAATGTAACTAACATTAATTAATATCATATATTCCATAGTTAGAATATTGATCCCAACATTTGGGAATTTGTGATAACTGGTTATTTATTTTATTTAGATAACATACTTCCTTCTCAATTTACTGGCTTGACAAATCTCAAAAAATTTAAACTAATTGTGTTTATGTCACAAAAGTAACTCATACATATTTGCAAAAAGTTAAAACTACAGATAAGCCAAAAAAGAACATTAAAATATATCATAATCCCACCATCCAAAGGTTATCACTGTTAACTCACTCTCCTCTCAGACCTTTTCTATTGAATAAAATACTGATTTACATGCATCACCTAAAATTAATTTCTGGAGAATGCTTCAAATATCTGGACACAACAAAGTATGGCAAGCAAGATGGGAGTAAAAGCCAGTGTAATGATACAAATGAACAACAAAGTATGGCAAGCAAGATGGGAGTAAAAGCCAGTGCAATGATACAAATGAAGGGTCTTTATTCCTTTCAACGTTCTATTTGTTTGTAGTCCACTGAGGTGAAGGCATGTCAGGGCAGCAAGGATACTGCAAAAGTAACTCTTCTGGCATGCCTCAACATTTAACTTTATAATTTTGCATTTACAGTTAGTGAGGTAAAGGCGTTTTCTGCACATTCTGCAGTCCTCTGGGGTCTCCAGCTGGTAGGCTGCTCTGCTTCTCCAAGCAAGATAATCAGCCTTGCAAATCCACTCCTGTAAGGTATGGTGCACTGCCATATGTGGCCATCCGGCTCATGATTGCCATGCATCCCCTGACATCCTAATGCAGGAAGTAGGAGCTTCCCTGGATGAGTGACATTCAATTATCCAAGAAAGAAATTCTTAAAGGACCACATGATACAAAGATAAATCACCTTGGCTGACAGCTTCATTACAAAACTGACACATGGAGAAGAGAAGTAGCCCACTGGGCTAAAGGTATCTTCTCAGCCACTCCCTAAGCAATCGTGATGTCTGGCGAAAGGAGAGCCTTAGCCAGATGATTTGGGCAAGGCCGAGGAGTCACATCATGAGAGGATTAGATTTTCCCCACAATATCAAGGACTGTGTTTCTGACATCAACTATTTGATAAATCACCCCTGAGAAGTTACTGACAAATAAGTATAATAGTATTTATTATGATATGGTCCTTGACTAGGTTATCCAAAGCTACTCCCTCCTCCTAGCACCCCAACTCCCCACCATTAATCTAGGATGGTCTCAGTCTCTCATTTACTTTTTACACTTTACCAGGCACAATCCATGTCTGTCTTATTCTTTATGTTATCTCTATCAACTAGCACAATGCTTGGCACTTGGAAGACAATGAATAAATATTGGTGAATGGATGAATACACGAACGAATAGAAGTATAAATGGTGGAATGCCTCACCAGCTGAACACAGACTACTGGTACATGTCTTCGCTCACAGAGCAAGAGGAGATAGCCCGCCCCTCCTCCACACTGACGCCATAGTAAGAAGTCAGGTCTTTGGCTTACACTATGCACCCTCCACCAGCCCAACGCCTTTCACACCGTCCCCTGGCATTAGTAAGAAATAGGACTAAGTAAGGCTTTTGCTTTTGTCAAAAGGAATACTAATAGTATTCAAATCCTAGGATTATTGTGAAATTTAATTTAGATAATGTAAGTAAAACAGTAAACGCCATGTCTGGCACATAATAAGAGTTCTGTAAACAGGAACTATTTGGCTGTTGGCCACTAATGCTAGCGGCTCATGGTCACAACAGTGAGACTCTCCCAACGTCTGGGAGAAAAATATCATTTGGCTGGTGGTAGAAAACACAGAACGTTTTAAAAGTCCTTGCTTCACACTTATTTTGCGGTTATGCATCTGTCTCAGAAGGACAGGACAAAAAGGAAAACTCCCTGTAAAAGGCCACCTCCTAGTTGTGTAACCATCGTAAATCATAGCATATTAGAATTAAAAGGTGCTTTAATGATAATAGGTCTAGTCTCTCACTGCACGTTGGAATCCTCACTATAGCATCCTCTGTGAAGGGTACTCAGCTCCCATAGCCACTGGTGAAAAGCCTGTTCCCAAATATAGTTAAGAGAGAGGTCCCCAGGGACGAAAATGAAAAGTTGCCTGTGTTCGCTCCTGTTTTTTATTAAATACGATAAATTCAACAACATGAAATTCTACACTGCATATCACAGTGCATAGACTGCCATGGAGGGTTCCTTTTAAACTTCTGAAATAATCTTATTCTCATTTTGAGTCCAGTAATAGGAGATGTAATGAAAATGTCAAAAGAGGTTACTAAACGGTTTAGCCACATTTTCAATTCCTGTGTTGCATTTTTAATAGTTACATTAAAGAGTGAATACTGTAGGGACTCTTTCTCACTCTCTCTCAGGGAAAATGAGGTGTTCTGGAGATAGATCTTTGATATACGTAAAGGCTTTAAAGAGACAGCTACTTAATTATGCATTAATATAAATGCTGAATAGGAGATGTTTCATAATGAAGGGAGCCCCTATTACAGATTATATCCTACTCTTCCTATTAATGTTTAGTTCCTATTACTGCCTGTAGGGCTCACCAAGGCTGGAAAGAGCAGAGAAGCCTAATTAAATCAGGTGGTTCCTTTGGAGGTGGGGAAAAGGAAATTGATGCCTGCATGGGAAAAACAGTTAGTCATTGAGATAAAATGAACCAGAGGTTTATAGTGAAGGATCATGTTGCTTTATCACTTGATGTGTCAAAAACACTATGGTTAGAACTAACACACTAACACACAAATACTACCACCTGGCAGAAAAGGGGTTTGAAACACTAGTGGCATGGTACAAGTCATGTCTTGTACCTTAAAAGGAAGACAGTCAAAAATCCCTGAGACCTCAAAGGACTCGAGTCAGAAGTGCAGGCTAACTTCTTTGTGAACTGGGAAGCCTAAAACAGATTTCACATGTGGCTACTTTATGCTTTGCACTTTAGAATGCCATAGGGCAAGTTGTGTTGTGTTTTTCTTTCCTACCACTATCATATTTATAAAGATAAAATTTAGATTAAATATCTAAGTAGCCTTGAAAGCAAGAAATAACACAAGGGTGGGATTTGATGTGTGTATGATGCAGGTAAGGACTTTGGATATGGTCTCCACAGATGCTTTTATTCTTAACTCAAGCAGGCACTCCCTTGACTCAGGGATTATATCATAAATGGAATTCCAAAGTTATTAAAGACAATAGGTCTTTCTTTTCTTCCCTAAGTTTTGAAGTTTTTAAAGAGACCAAACACTTGTAAAGGCCACCCCTTTAAAGAACACAACAAGGTGGGGTGAGAGTCTTTCAGGAAAACTAAATGCTAGTGAAGGGATAAACTTCCTGAGATTAACAAGCCGTCAGTGGGCAGGCCCTGGGAGAGAGTGGTGATTTAGAAACCCTTTGGTGAGAGATGAACAAAATGGCCTTGTGATTTAGAGACCTTTCATCCATTTCCTAAACACCAGTGGACTTCTGAATTTAGTGTGAACATAGGAAAAAAGAATAATCTAAAAATTTCCAAAATTAAATAGCTACCGATTTGGTGAGATCATAGGAAGAGTCAATTTTACCTCCAATTTAAATTTCAAAAAGTATGAATATTTCTTGTGCTCCTGAGTTGTGGGCTGAGTTTCACATCAGCTACAGATGTAGAAAACCAGTTTTTATTCCCGGTGCACTTGCTAAGCTAGTTGGAAAGGCAAGATACACATGGTAGATTACAGGATCAAGATGGTATAGGTCAGGCTCTTAAGATTAAGTCTTAAATCTGAGTATGCCTGGTTTTATGATGAAATTGTTAAGTAAGTGAGGTCCTTCATATCCCCTCCATAACCACATATGGCTCCGTGCTTCTCATACGTTTCATTCACAATGAAAGGCAGCCTTGTCATCGTGAATGACAAGCCTTGTGCCTAAGTCTCTCTATTACTCTGACACCATTGAGATGTGCTTGAGACCCATTCCCTCCTAACTTCATTCCTCAGAGAATATAGATACATAATTTGATAAAATCGTTCTAAAGCATTATTATCCTTTGGATTTCCACAGGATTTTTCAGTGCTCTAATTTAAAGGGGGAATTCTAAGCAAGGTAATCTCAAGCTCTGTGACAGGAAATCATGGGACATGGTTGGGGGCAGACAGGTGGGAATGTGTGTCGTCACATGGATAAAGCTCAGGATCAAGGGTTAGGTTGCCTGGAATCTATGCTACTGTTTTTTCCGGGTCACAGTTCGCTCATCTTTAAAAAAAAAAAAAAAGACTTGAAAGCAATACTTTCTACCTTTCTAATGTTTGTCATTCAACAATTCTATTTTGCTGCCCATAACTAAAGTATCTGTTCAATATCCATCTCCTATTCACACACACACACTTCCCTTTTCTCTCAATTTGCCTCCTACCCCACAGCATGTCTATTTCTAATTAAATGAGTAGATATATGAATATTCAAATAAAATAAAAATGAATAGAGTTTCTGTACTCATTGAGAGCTATCTTCCTGTGCTTAGATGTCAAGAGATCAAAATACTAAACTAACAACTATAGAATTGTCATATTTATGTTTTATTTATTTCTGAGATTTTTGTATAAGAAAACTATTTTCAGAATTTTTCAAATTAATGACATGAATCTATCACAGTCCTAGGGAATGATTTTACAAAGAGACATAACCTTATAGGTCGAGTGGAATATGGTATGAATATGCTTGATAAGAAAAAGCAAGCCCTTGATATAGACTAGAGACAAACTGGCCACTAGCCAAAGGTGGTGAGCAAACTTATTTCAGAATAACACAGCGATAAGTGGTGTTAGGCCACCGTGTAAAGCTGACAGACTCTGTTCTTGACGTCCTACTTCACATTCACCTTTCTGTGCAGGTAATTCCCTGTACCCCTGGTCTAGACTGCCCTCGTTACTGCTGCACTTGATGGGTCTTTGTGATGGCTCTGTTTACCTGTCATCGTGTTTCCTGGGGGATGTGTAGCAGGGTGACACTTCTGACCTGGGGGAAGGTAATGAACATGAGCATCTCAGTGTCACTCCGTGCTTCTTTAAGAATAGCTTCATCCCTGGACCGGTAGGTGCCTTCTGCTGTGTGTCTGCTGCCAGCTGTAGCGCAGACTTTGGTCAGGCCAGACTAACTTCTGAGAGGCAGGTCTTAGAGACATGTTTTTCATGAGACTCCTCCTATCAGACTTCAAAGATAAGGTAGAATGATTACCCTTATCTATCTCTGTTTAGGTAGAGATACTTTTCCTCCGATGAATCACCCCGAGGTCTAGACTGGGGGAGGGAGGCGGGGAACAGATAATGTTTGGGAACCAATTTGGCTTTAGATCCCAGTCATGGTCTCCATTCCAGCATTTCCAGAAATACAACTGGTATTTAGAGGTACACTCTTCCGTTTATCAACTAGTTCTTAACTGTAGGGGATGGGGATGGGGTAAGAGCGATAGTGTTTAATTAAATACCAACTTTAAAAACTAACACTGTCAACCATCTATTATTAGCTTGTCAATATTTTAGCTGATACAGGTTAAGAGATGTGTTTTCTGAATGATAACCTGTGTTAGCTTGAAATTTCATGGTGGTGTTGATCGTTCTATTATTAATTAATTTAAGAAATTTTATCTGTAAAATTCATTTACATATGCTTATTCTAATTTTTTACAACCTTATAAGGTGGGGATTATTGTCTCTACAGAAAAACAGGATCAGATAACAGTAACTAGGTGATAATTAGCTGAGCCAGAATTTTAACCAGATACATACTTCAAAGTTCATACTCCTGAACATCGCTATTATGAAAGATGAACCGTATATACAAATAATCATTTAATGTAAAAATCCATGTCTACCATTGAGAGAAATGCAAACACCAACCTGACTTATGATATAAATCAGAAATATCTGAAATCACCTCTAATCATACTCTTAATTTTTCCTTCAGAGCATTATAACCATTTATAGTTAAATGTTTCTATGGCTACTTAATGTCCATTTCACCAAATGAATCATATATTCTGTATGGAATAGAACTGTTTCTATTTTCTCCACCATTGTACCCTTAGCTCTCAGCTCACTGTTTTGCTCATATTAAATAACCAATGTTTGTTGAATAAATTTTAAAAATAGAAATTCAGCCCTGTTCTCCCTTTTAGCAACTCCACTCTTTTTCAATGAGAAAGAGAGTATGAATGGACCAATCAATTTTCTCTCTCCAGAATCTATTTTGGATCTATGGGGAGAAAGTAACTTAATTGCATTTGAAAATCCAAGCAAAAAGACACAGGAAGAAGCAGAATTTTCAGAATTCGCTTGAATGTGCTCCTCCCTTTGTATTGTTATTGATCCTTCTCCTCACCTTCCCAGGACCTTCGTGCACCACCTGCCGGGTATCCCCAGACCGCTGTGTTTTTTAATAATATGGCCCCATGACCAGGTGTTGGAGACTAAGTTTGTCTTGTGCTCAAAATGTTTACCTCACCATTGTCAGCTGTCAAAATACAGCCTTTATTTGAGGTGCAGCTTCTATGTGAAGACGTCAGCTTCTCTTCCCAGCCAAAGATAATTCTTTCTTCTTCTGATCTCTCATCAAACATCCTTAAATTTGTATTATAGTATTTATCACAGACTGCCTGGTATTAGAGTTTGCTTTGTACAACTCTCTCCCTAACAAAATTCAGAGCTCCTTTGTGCCAGGAGCTATGTACCCTCAGTTCCTGGCACTGTATCTTGGGCCAGGAACATAGTCAATTAATGCTTATTAAACTGAATTCTGTATCTTTATTTAGAGTGTGGAGATAATGACTAGCTTATAAATAGTGGGACACTTCATCATGCCAGAATCACGAAGCACTGTCAATAGTTGAAATGACAAATTGTTCAGTCATCAACTTGTTTGTTTTGTCAGTCCTTTTTTAAAGTGTATCTTCTAGCTGTTATTACCGAAAAGAAATAACAATATAGAATGCTCCCAGAATAGTTTACCATAATGGGTGCAGATCAGATAACTATTGATACAATTGTATCTAATCCCCTATGTTATTTATTAGGAATATAATTTTAAATTACCTGAATTTTGACAAAATAAGTCATATACATCTTGTAAGCCTCAGAGTAGATTTACCTTTTTCTATTTTAGCAAACATCTCTCCAATGACTTCATTATTTTTTTATCCGGTTTTATTGAGATATAACTGACATACAGCACTGCATAAGTTTAAGGTGTCCAGCATAGTGATGTGACTGACATAATGAAGTAATCACCACAGTAAACTTAATGAACATCCATTATCTCATATAGATACACAGGAAAAGAAAAAGGAAAACATACTTCCTTATGATGTGAACTCTTAGGATTTACTGTCTTAACAACTTTCATAGGTAACATACAGCAGTGTTAATTATATTTATCATGTTGTACATTACATCTCTGGTATTTATTTTTCTCATAACTGGGTGTTTGTACCCTTTGACTGCCTTCATCCAATTCCCCTTCCCCTCAGGCCCCTCCTGTGGTAACCACAAATCTGATGTCATTTTCTATGAGTTTGTTTGTTGGTCTGTTTGTTTATGTAGTATAATTGACCTACAAGACTGTGGTAGTTTCTGGCACACAACATAAATGATTCAATATTTCCATACATTACAAAATGATCACCACGATAAGTACCATCTGTTGCCAGAGATATTACATTATTAATGACTATATTCCCTACACTGTACATTTCCTACCCATGACTCATTTTTTTTTTTTTTTTTTTGGTAACTGGAGCTGTGTACCTCTTAATTTCCCTCACCTATTTCTCTCATCCCCCTACCCACCTTCCCTCTGGCAACCACCAGTTTGTTCTCTGTATCTATGACTCTGTTTCTATTTTGTTATGTTTGTTTTGCCTTTTAGATTCCACATACATGTGAAATCATATGGTATTTATCTTTCTCTGTCTGACTTATTTCACTTAACATAGTACCCTCTAGGTCTATTCATGTTGTCACAAATGGCAAGATTTCATTCCTTTTTATGGCTGAGTAATATTCCACTATATCTATCTTTCTGCCTATCTATCTATCTATACCACATCTTCTTTATCCATTCATCTATCAGTGGGAACTTAGGTTGCTTCCATATCTCTGCTATTGTAAATAACACTGTAATGAACATAGGTGTGCATATATCTTTTTGATTTAGTGTTTTCATTTTCTTCAGATAAATATTTATCTAGGAGTAGAATTGCTGGATTGTATGGTAGTTCTATTTTTAATTTTTTTGAGGAAACTCCGTTTTCCATAGTGGTGCACCAACTTACATGCCCACCAGCAGTATATAAGTGTTCCCTTTTCTCTACATGCTTGCCAGCACTTGCTGTTTGTGGTCTTTTAGATGATATCCATTCTAACAGGTGTGAGGTGATATCTCATTGTGGTTTTGATTTGCATTTCCCTGATGACTAGTGATGTTGAGAATGTTTTCATGTGCCTGTTGGCCATCTGTATGTCTTCTTTGGAAAAATGTCTATTCAGGTCGTCTGCCCATTTTTTCCATGGGGTTATTTTTGATGTTGAGTTGCTTGAGCTCTTTTTATATTTTGGATATTAACCCTTTATCAGATATGTTGCTTGCAAATATCTTTTCTCATTCAGTAGGTGACCTTTTAATTTTGTTGATACCTTCCTACACTGTGCAAAAACATGTTAGTTTAATTAGGTCCCATTTGTTTATTTTTGCTTTTGTTTCCCTTGCCTAAGGAGGCATATTCAAAAAAAAATATTTCTAAGGCCACTGTCAAAGAACATACTGCCTATGTTTTTTTCTAGGAATTTTATAGTTTCAGGTCTTACATTTAAGCCTTTAATCCATTTTGAGTTTATTTTTGTATATGGAGTAAGAAACTCATCCAGATTGATTCTTTTGTCCATAGCGTCCAGTTTTTCCAATGCCATTAATTTTTTAAGGTTAAATAAAACAGGATGAGTTTCTGGTGTTTTCAACCAAAGTGGCCTAATTGCCACAGTTGCTGAAATAGAAGAGAGGTGACGTTTACTGGAAATATTAGAAAAACATAGGAAGGAAAGTCAGGGAGGGATGATGTTTGGAAGCTGTCTGGATATTTTCTACTATGCATGGATTGTTGTGGTATTTGGGGGGAATGGTGGAGAATCCAGAACATCTAATTTTGATTGGTTATTTCATTTCAAGATAGGTGAATTACCTGTCTATTACAGCTTCATTATTGTTTTCTTATGACACCAATGCTCCATTCTCACACCATGGTATTGCTTATAATGCCCTTCCACCACCAATTATATAATAAACTGAGTCAGATTCTTCCAGTCGCCAATCCTAAATTAGATATCTTTGAAAGCTATACTAAAATTTTAGCTCAAAACATAAACACCATTTTCAGAAGTTGCTTAATTATTATGCAAACACTGGGGAAATCTGACTCAACACATCTTAAATAATTGGTGGCATATATTAAGTGTTAGCCAAGGGCAACTTTCAAAAAACAAATTACTAAGTTGTCACACATCAAGGCAGAATTATGCTTCCTGTTAGCTAGGATGCAAGCTATCCTTATTCCAAACACAGAATCTACATCTTCAAAGTAGACAAAAGAGTGCACACACATATAGTTGAACTAAACATGAGCTTGCATCAAAAATGACAGGCATTTAGTAGTGATCTAATACTGAATGTGGTATGAGTACTTCCGAAGAATCATAAAACCTTCAGAGTGTAAGAAAAATATTTTTCTAGAGGAGTTAGTGTAAACTGGTCTTTAGGAGGAATGGTAAGATGCAATGAGTTGCATTTGAAATATTTGAAATATGAAAGCTGCTGTTTTCCCTAATTATTTCATTTCAAATGGTCCCTTTTCTTACAGGTGTTATTTTCAAAGTATGATTAACAGATTCTTGGGAATTCCTGAGACATTTCAAGTATCTGTGAGGTCAAAGCTATTTTCATAATAATGCCAAGATGTTATTTGACTTTTTCACTGTGTTGACCTTTGCACTGATGGTAAAAGTCAATGGTGGGTAGAACTGTTGGTTTCTTAGCTTGAATCAAGGCAGGCAATGGTACAGAACTACTTAGTCTAAACCATTATATTCTGCACTACCATACACTCACAGGAGTAAAAAAATAATTCCATTTTTACTTAAAGATGTTGAAGCAGTAAAATATGTTAATTTTATTAATTTACTAATTGTTTTAAATCTATAATCTTGAGTACTGTTGTTTTGGTTCCTTTTTTTTTTTGGACCAAGTATTTAATGTATTCATCACACTATCAATGAAACAAAGAATTTATAAGACTGTAGTAAAGAATGTGATGCTCTCTCATTCGTAGTCTATTGTTTCAGGACAGAGGTCTTGAAAAAATTTAAGAAGTCAAAATTTGGTCCAGTATGATGAAAAAATGTTCTAATGGGCATTGGTTTCAGAAGGTAGAGGAAGTGAGTTTCTCAACTCCAAAGATATCCTAGGATACGATAGGTGACATCTTGGAGGGATTCTACAGACTCTGTGGTAGAAGGGAAATCACACACTACCTGAACTGGGAACAGATAACCTTTACAGTCATTCCCACGTGGAATTTCATAGCAACTTGCTTTCCCCAAGGTCTGCAAATTTGAGCATATATAGTACTTAACTGAGTAGAAGCTAAGAGTCTCAGAGTTGATTGAAATTTTGGGTAGGTACCTCAAATATAAATAGGTGAAAAGAAAAAAAAAGAACAGAAAAGGCAAGAGGGGGAGAGAAGAGAAAAAAGAAAAACCAAAGGTTATTACCTCTAAGCAACCAGATTTGTGTTTATGTCCACATGAGGTCCAAATTCTATCTGGGATTAAATCCACCAAACTCACCAGCTATCTTGAAGGAGACACTGTGGGAGCTATTCAGGATGTCATCCCAGAGGCTGAACATAAGCAATTCCAGCTTTGCAGGGTCTAGAATCTACATTCTGATTGGCATGAAAGAACTTCTAAGCGCAAAGATTTGTTTTCACTACTCTTACTCTCTGAATGTGTGCCTGTGATCCCCCCAGTTTAGGTTATCATCTATGTGAAGCTTGGCCTTCAGCGTCTCCATTTTCCTCTCATCTCACCTGTTTTGTTTTTGTTTTGTTTTGCTTTGTTTTTGTTTTTGTTTTTTTGAGTCTACCATCCCTTCCTCTTTGTTTTATTCAGTAGTTCTTGGACTAAGAGTATTCTTCATAGTTTATTATTTCCATCCTACTGAAATGGTAAACAGTGGTTGTGGAGTTGTCTCCCATCACCATTTTCACAGATCCATCCAGCAACAGGATTTTCTGAGACGTGTGTTTCTTTTTGTATTCTGAAGTATTCCCATTTTGCAACATGTGGTAATCCAGCTCTGCCCATTTCTAATCAACGCCTTCCCCAGTGTCTTTACCTTAAAGAAAAAGCCCATAGTCAGAAACTTGGCCAGTCTGTGCCTCAGGTACCTGCTTTCCAGTTACTTGGCATGCATTGTCCAGGCCACACTGCATGGTCTTTATCACCTTGCAGTAGCAGGTACAAATGGCCCTTTAAGGAGGGAGACACCATTTTTCTAGATGATTTGAAGGCTCTCCTTCAGATTTCTTATCCCTTATCTGGCTTCTGCCCAGCACTCTACTGGAACCTGTTCTGGCCAAGGTTACTTTTGTCCTCTCTGCTGAGAAGACAGGTGATCTCTGTCCAGTCCTTTCCTGACTTGAGGAACACGGGACCAGACCCCCCCATCCTTCTGAGCCCTCCTCCTCAGTCTCCTCCGTGGGCTCCTCTTCGTGCTTAGATGCCGTGTTCCTCAGGTTTCCTCCTAGTCCCTCCTCTCCTGGTGCTCCGTACCCTTGTCTGGTGGATCACGTTCATGCTGAGGCCTTGCATTCACCAGATCTGCAGGTCGAGGCCTGCACTCTCCCTTGTGTTCCTTATTCAAGTCTATACCATACCGTCCCAAGATCTCCTATAAGCACATTAAATTCATCTTACTAAAGAATGAACTTGATGTGGTTCAGGACACACTACCCCAAAGTATGGCACCTTAACATATTGAATATTTTAAGCTGAAGGAGTTTGAGAAAACAGCAGAAGCAGGAACATCACTCTGACCTCCTCCCTCACCCCTACTTGCCTATTGCTTCACCCTTCTTCCTTGAAACAGGCCATGAAATCCTCATGTGATAGGTACCCTCTCTATATCTGGAGGAAAGGAACATCCTTATCTCTGAAGACAAAGGAACCCAAGAAGAATCCTAATAAATAGGCCTTGCTAAATTCCCTCCAGTTTACTATAATTACCCCGTATTTCTTAACCTATCATGTTCCTCCATAGCTGTCCACTCTACATCAAACCAGCATAAAAGAACAAAGGTCTCACCATTTCTCTGTGTCTTCATATCCTCATGAAGGCTCCCATGTCCCGTAATCTGTTCATCTGCAATCTCCTGTTAATCTGTCCATGTCAGTTTAACCCTAAGAGCGTTGAGGAAACTTTTCCCTCCCCTACAAACTCATCATCCCTCCCCTGCCTTCACCCCTCCCTAACCTGCTTTTCCTCCTGAGTTTCAGATCTCAGCAGCACCACCATTCACCCAACTGTCAAAGCCAGAAATGAAAGAACCATCCTCTCATGGGACATGACCCTCTCCCACACTCCCACATCCAATCACCTAAGTTCTGAAAAATGTCAACTCTTGAATATTCCTCAACGGTATTTTCTTCTCCTACTCTAAACTAGCATCTTCTTTTGCCCAGATTACAGCAACAACTTTCTAGCTGGTCTTCCCAAGAAGAAGAAAATCTTACTGCTCTTAATATACTTTCCACATCTCAGTTAGTTGAATACTGTCTTTTTAATATGCTGTATGATGAAATGGGAAGTAAACAAAAGGACTACCGCATACCGAAATACGATGATTGTCTCGAGGAAAATCACACGTGCAATTATTTGCATTGCAAACTAGCCTGGCCACCTTTTCATGGAATATAATTTTTACTTGAAAGTACTAATGAACCATGGCTATTCAGACTTGGATACTTAATAGACATATCTTGACAATAAGCCCGTCACTTTAAGAAAAACACTGGACAGCACATTTTCTCCAAAGATAAAATTTGAAATTAAGAGTAAAAATTATAATTTTGGAACACTTGTACTCACCAAGATGAGTTTGACAGCTTTCCAATTCTAAAGACTTTTCTGATGAGATTTGTGTGATAGTAACAAATATGATTTTTGTTGTTGTTGTTAAATAATAGAATCTGTCAACATTTGGAAGATGTACATAACCCAGTGAACCTATCTTCCCCAAAGAAGCAATGCATGATATCCCAAAATCTGTTCAAAGTGAAGCTATAATGATAGACTTTAACAAAACAGAGTATGACAAATTATTTCTTTTAGAATTTTTCAGATTTCAAAATGCAGTTTACATTTAAGAAACTACCACATGTTGAGTTTGGTGTAATAATAAAAACTATCCATGATTAATCTGAAAAAGCTTTTCCTTTTTCAACTATATAATATGACAGGCTGGATTCCTTTACATGTTTCAACCAAAGAAATGTTTCACAACAGATTGAATGAAGAAGCAGTTATGAGAAGCCAGATGTCTTCTATTAAGTTAGACACTAAGGAGAGTTGGATAATTGTAAAGCAAAGCCACTCTTAATGTTAACTGTTTTTGTTTTATAAAAGAGTATTTTACTTTTTAAAAAATGTTATTTATATTAATATGCAATGAGATTATTAATGTTATTTTAAAAGAATTAACATATAAATAATTTAAAGCTTCTCAGTTTTCATTTTAATATGATGAATATTGACAGATATTGTCCTCATTAAAAACAGCACTTTGGTGTCCTCAATAATTTTTAAGAATGTAAAGAAGTTCTGGGGAAACCAAAAGTTTCAAAATTAGTTTCTTATAATATCTATAATATATAATACAGTGCTGAATAAACACTTGCTACTTCTTATTAATTGATTAACTGTGATATCAATTTAATCTCTGAGATTGAATTCCAAATAATGATTTAGTTACATGATTGAGTCTTCCTAAATCTTATTTTCCAATTTTAAAGATAAAATAATGTTTTTGAAAACTTTTTCTGCATTTCATTTTCCAGTCTCAAAGATATACACCTTTAACCCACAAATTCTACCTGTAGGAATTTATCTTAAGAGAAAAATTGAGCCAATGTATCAAAGATAGGTATTAAAAGGTCTTCACTGAAGTGTTTTTATGGTAACAAAAATGTAGAAATAAATAAATCCTGATCTACAGTGAATTAGTTAAATAAAGTATGGTACGGCCATATGAAAGTCTATTACAGAGTCACCGAAAGAATAATATAGTTGTAGGTGTATTGAAATAAGTATGTATTTATGACATATAAACTGAAAAGCAGGTATCAAGATAATATGAATTCTGGATAGTGTTGTAAATGTAGGATTTTCCTCCCCCTTCACCTCCCACTCCAAGTTTTAGCAATTGTAGGTAAATTGTCAAAACAGAAATTTAAAAAGATATAAGTGAACTCAAAAGAAGAGAAGTATTTCCATGTACCAAAACATAAATGTCAAATAGAGAACAAGCCTGAAGCTGTGTGCTTACTGGGTCCTCGTTCATGTTGAGGTAAAGGGACTATAAGTGCCCTGTGATGGTTGCATGACCAGGATCTGAGTGAGGTTCTCCCGCTTATAAAAGGAGTCTGGAAGAAAAAAAAGAGGAAAACATCTTCCAGTGGCTGCCTGGGCTTTCAGGTTAGATGAAGCAGCATGTCTGGGGAGAAGGAGGACAGAAAGGATGAAGTTAAGGGAATTGAGCCAATCCTTTTAGGAGGTGACTGAATTCTCTGATGTCTCTGAGGAGATGTATAAAATCTGATTCTTTTATTTTTATTTTTTAAATTGAACTATAGCTGATTTAAAATGTTGTGTTATAAAATCTGATTATTGACTGACAATCCTGAAAAGTAGAAATGGAAGTAACTGCAGAACAGACAAACAGGGCTGAATCTAGAGCGAGTGATAGACCAGAGAGAGTAAGGCGGGAGGGGAGACGATGGAAGGAGATGACAGAGAGGGAGATAAAAGAGACAGACGAAGAACACTTCCCAGTCAGGATGAGTCACCTAATGAAAATAAACGAATAAAAAGTAAAGAAAACTAATGCGGAGAAATACAATAATGATAATAATTGAAAGATAAATTCATGAGAGATGAATAAAAATTCTTTAAAAACAAGAAATAGAAGACTATGAAGTGTGGAGATTTGAGATCCTGAAAGAAATAAGTGTTGAGAAACTAGTAGTTTTCTAATCTTAACTTGGGTGTGTAAATATATAAAATAACCTGGTTTTTAATTTTGTATTATCAAAGAAATTGGCATCATCTTTCACAATTGCACTTCTAGGTAAACGTTGAACATTTACAAGAGAAAATTTTGCACATATATACCACATATAAGGATGATCTTATTTGTTAAACACACATTCAAACAATAATAACAAAAAAGAATCTAAATTCTGCTAGGAGAATTAAAGAACTGGTACCATATTTATACAATGGAACACAAAGGAAGTTAAATTAAATGTCCTAGGTATTACATAAATTAAAAAGAATAAATCCAAAAACAGAATACTAAAAGGCAAAAAACAAGTTGCATAATGATGCCTACAATATGAAAGCACTTGTGTAAAACTTAAAAATATGAAAAAACAATGCTACATAACATTTGCAGACACATATTATGTAGTAAACATGGACAAGAAAGGTGGACACCACCTTTAGAATGGTGATTAACACTGGGAAGGAAAGGAGAGACTAGAAATAGGAAAAGCTACAAACAAAAGCTTCAATTGTGTATTTTATATAATAAATAAATATAAATATAATAATTTTTTAAAAAAAATCTAGGGGGCCTCGGGAAGATGGCGGAAGAGTAAGACGCGGAGATCACCTTCCTTCCCACAGATACAGTAGAAATACATCTACACGTGGAACTGCTCCTACAGAACACTCACCGAACGCTGGCAGAAAACGTCCGACCTCCAAAAAGGCAAGAAACTCCCCCCGTACTTGGGTAGGGCAAAAGAAAAAAGAAATAACAGAGACAAAAGAATAGGGACGGCACCTGCACCAGTGGGAGGGAGCCGTGAAGGAAGAAAGATTTCCACGCACTAGGAAGCCCCTTCGCGGGCAGAGACTGCGGGTGGCAGAGGGGGGAAGCTTCGGAGCCACGGAGGAGAGCGCAGCCACAGGGGTGCGGAGGGCAAAGCGGAGAGGTTCCCGCACGGAGGAGCGGTGCCGACCAGCACTCTCCAGCCCGAGAGGCTTGTCTGCTCACCCGCCGGAGCGGGCGGGGCTGGGAGCTGAGGCTCGGGCTTCGGTCGGATCGCAGGGAGAGGACTGGGGTTGGCGGTGTGAACACAGCCTGAAGGGGTTAGTGCACCACAGCGAGCCGGGAGGGAGTCCGGGAAAAAGTCCGCAGCTGCCGAAGAGGCAAGAGACTTTTTCTTCCCTCTTTGTTTCCTGGTGCGCGAGGAGAGGGGATTCAGAGCGCCGCCTAAACGAACTTCAGAGACGGGCGCGAGCCGCAGCTACCAACGCGGATCCCACAGCAACAGGGGCGCAGAGGGAAAAACGGAAAGATTCCCGCACAGAGGATCGGCGCCAAGCAGCACTCAGCAACCCGAGAGGCTTGTCTGCTCCCCCGCCGGGGCGGGCGGGGCTGGGAGCTGAGGCTCGGCTTCGGTTGGATCGCAGGGAGAGGACTGAGGCTGGCGGCGTGAACACAGCCTGAAGGGATTAGCGCACAACAGCTGGCTGGGAGGGAGACCGGGAAAAAGTCTGCAGCTGCCGAAGAGGCAAGAGACTTTTTCTTGCCTCTTTGTTTCGCGGCGCGCAAGGAGAGGGGATTCAGAGCGCCGCCTAAACGAACTCCAGAGAAGGGCGCGAGCCGCGGCGATCAGCGCAGACCCCACAGCAACAGGGGCGCAGAGGAAAAAACGGAGAGACTCCCGCACAGAGGCTCGGCGCCGAGCAGCACTCACCAGCCCGAGAGGCTTGTCTGCTCGGCGGGCGGGGCTGGGAGCTGAGGCTCGGGCTTCGGTCGGATCGCAGGGAGAGGACTGGGGCTGGCAGCGTGAACACAGCCTGAAGGGCTTAGCGCACCACAGCTGGCTGGGAGGGAGACCGGGAAAAGGTCTGCAGCTGCCAAAGAGGCAAGAGACTTTTTCTTGCCTCTTTGTTTCGCTGAGCACAAGGAGAAGGGATTCAGAGTGCCGCCTAAACGAACTCCAGAGAAAGGCGCGAGCCGCGGCGATCAGCACGGACCCCAGAGACGGGCGTGAGACGCTGGGGCTGCTGCTGCGGCCTCCAAAAAGCCTGTGTGTGAGCACAGGTCACTCTCCACATCGCCCCTCCCGGGAGCCTGTGCAGCCCGCCACTGCCAGGGTCCCGTGATCCGGGGACAAGTTCCCCGGGAGAACGCGCTGCCCGCCTCAGGCTGCTGCAACGTCACGCCGGCCTCGGCCGCTGCAGGCTCACCCCGCCTCCTCTGTACACCTCCCTCCCCACGGCCTGAGTGAGCCAGAGCCCCCGAAGCAGCTGCTCCTTTAACCCCGTCCTGTCTGGGCGGGGAATAGACGCCCTCAGGCGACCTACACGCAGAGGCGGGTCCAAATCCAAAGCTGAACCCCAGGAGCTGTGCGAGCAGGGAAGATAAGGGGAAATCTCTCCCAGCAGCCTTAGAAGCAGCGGATTAAAACTCCACAAACAACTTGATGTGCCTGCATCTGTTGAATACCTGAATAGACAACGAATCATCCCAAATTCAGGAGGTGGACTTTGGGAGCAGGATATATTAATTTTTCCCCTTTTCCTTTTTTTGAGTGTATATGTGTATGCTTCTGGGTGAGGTTTTGTCTGTATAGCTTTGCTTTATAATAGCTTTATTTTACTTCACTATATTATAGCCTCTTTCTTTCTTTCTTTCTTTCTATTTTTTCTCCCTTTAACTCTGAGCCGTGTGGACGAAAGGCTCTTGGTGCTCCGGCCAGGCATCAGGGCCGTGCCTCTGAGGTGGGAGAGCCAACTTCAGGACACTGGTCCACAAGAGACCTCCCAGCTCCACGTAATACCAAACGGCAAAAATCTCTCAGAGATCTCCATCTCAACATCAAGACCCAGCTTCACTCAACGACCAGCAAGCTACAGTGCTGGACACCCTATGCCAAACAACTAGCAAGACAGGAACACAGCCCCATCCATTAGCAGAGAAGCTGCCTAAAATCATAATAAGGCCACAGACACCCCAAAATACACCACCAGACGTGGACGTGCCCACCAGAAAGACAAGATCCAACCTCATCCACCAGAGCTCAGGCACTAGTTCCCTCCACCAGGAAGCCTACACAACCCACTGAACCAACCTTAGCCACTGGGGACAGATACCAAAAACAACAGGAACTACGAACCTGCAGCCTGTGAAAAGGAGACCCCAAACACAGTAAGATAAGCAAAATGAGACGACAGAAAAACACACAGCAGATGAAGGAGCAGGGTCAGAACATACCAGACTTAACAAATGAAGAGGAAATAGGTAGTCTACCTGAAAAAGAATTCAGAATAATGATAGTAAGGATGATCCAAAATCTTGGAAACAGAATAGACAAAATGCAAGAAACATTTAACAAGGACGTAGAAGAACTAAAGAGGAACCAAGCAATGATGAAAACCACAATAAATGAAATTAAAAATACTCTAGATGGGGCTTCCCTGGTGGCGCAGTGGTTAAGAGTCCGCCTGCCAATGCAGCGGACACGGGTTCAAGCCCTGATCTGGGAAGACCCCACATGCCGCGGAGCAACTAAGCCCGTGAGCCACAACTACTGAGCCTGCGCGTTCTGGAGCCTGTGCTCTGCAACGGGAGAGGCCGCGATGGTGACAGGCCCGCGCACCGCGATGAAGAGTGGCCCCCGCTCTCCGCAACTGGAGAAAGCCCTCGCACAGAAACGAAGACCCAACACAGCCAAAAATAAATAAATAAATAAATTTAAAATCCATTGTAAAAAAAAAAAAAAAAAAAAATACTCTAGATGGGATCAATAGCAGAATAACTGAGGCAGAAGAAAGGATAAGTGACCTGGAAGATAAAATGGTGGAAATAACTACTGCAGAGCAGGATAAAGAAAAAAGAATGAAAAGAACTGAGGACAGTCTCAGAGACCTCTGGGACAACATTAAACGCACCAACATTCGAATTATAGGGGTCCCAGAAGAAGAAGAGAAAAAGAAAGGGACTGAGAAGATATTTGAAGAGATTATAGTTGAAAACTTCCCTAATATGGGAAAGGAAATAGTTAATCAAGTCCTGGAAGCACAGAGAGTCCCATACAGGATAAACCCAAGGAGAAACACACCAAGACACATATTAATCAAACTGTCAAAAATTAAATATAAGGAAAACATATTAAAGGCAGCAAGGGAAAAAAAACAAATAACACACAAGGGAATCCCCATAAGGTTAACATCTGATCTTTCAGCAGAAACTCTGCAAGCCAGAAGGGAGTGGCAGGATATACTTAAAGTGATGAAGGAGAAAAACCTACAACCAAGATTACACTACCCAGCAAGGATCTCATTCAGATTCGATGGAGAAATTAAAACCTTTACAGACAAGCAAAAGGTGAGAGAGTTCAGCACCACCAAACCAGCTTTACAACAAATGCTAAAGGAACTTCTCTAGGCAAGAAACACAAGAGAAGGAAAACACCTACAATAACAAACCCAAAACATCTAAGAAAATGGGAATAGGAACATACATATCGATAATTACCTTGAATGTAAATGGACTAAATGCTCCCACCAAAAGACACAGGCTGGCTGAATGGATACAAAAACAAGACCCATATATATGCTGTCTACAAGAGACCCACTCCAGACCTAGAGACACATATAGACTGAAAGTGAGGGGATGGAAAAAGATATTCCATGCAAATGTAAATCAAAAGAAAGCTGGAGTAGCAATTCTCATATCAGACAAAGTAGACTTTAAAATAAAGACTATTACAAGAGACAAGGAAGGACACTATATAATGATCAAGGGATCGATCCAAGAGGAAGGTATAACAATTGTAAATATTTATGCACCCAACATAGGAGCACCTCAATACATAAGGCAAATACTAACAGCCATAAAAGGGGAAATCGACAGCAACACAATCATAGTAGGGGACTTTAACACCCCACTCTCACCAATGGACAGATCATCCAAAATGAAAATAAATAAGGAAACACAAGCTTTAAATGATACATTAAACAAGATGGACTTAATTGATATTTATAGGACATTCCACCCAAAAACAACAGAATACACATTTTTCTCAAGTGCTCATGGAACATTCTCCAGGATAGATCATATCTTGGGTCACAAATCAAGCCTTGGTAAATTTAAGAAAATTGAAATCGTATCAAGTATCTTTTCTGACCACAATGCTATGAGACTAGATATCAATTACAGGAAAAGATCTGTAAAAAATACAAACACATGGAGGCTGCACAATACATTACTTAATAACGAAGTGATCACTGAAGAAATCAAAGGGGAAATCAAAAAATACCTAGAAACAAATGACAATGGAGATACGACGACCCAAAACCTATGGGACGCAGCAAAAGCAGTGCTAAGAGGGAAGTTTATAGCAATACAAGCCTACCTCAAGAAACAGGAAACATCTCGAATAAACAACCTAACCTTGCACCTAAAGCAATTAGAGAAAGAAGAACAAAAAAACCCCAAAGCCAGCAGAAGGAAAGAAATTATAAAGATCAGGTCAGAAATAAATGAAAAAGAAATTAAGGAAACAATAGCAAAAATCAATGAAACTAAAAGCTGGTTCTTTGAGAAGATAAACAAAATTGATAAACCATTAGCCAGACTCATCAAGAGAAAAAGGGAGAAGACTCAGATCAATAGAATTAGAAATGAAAAAGGAGAAGTAACCACTGACACTGCAGAAATACAAAAGATCATGAGAGATTACTACAAGCAACTCTATGCCAATAAAATGGACAACCTGGAAGAAATGGACAGATTCTTAGAAATGCACAAACTGCCGAGACTGAACCAGGAAGAAATAGAAAATATGAACAGACCAATCACAAGCACTGAAATTGAAACTGTGATTAAAAACCTTCCAACAAACAAAAGCCCAGGACCAGATGGCTTCACAGGTGAATTCTATCAAACATTTAGAGAAGAGCTAACACCTATCCTTCTCAAACTCTTCCAAAATATTGCAGAGGGAGGAACACTCCCAAACTCATTCTACGAGGCCACCATCACCCTGATACCAAAACCAGACAAAGATGTCACCAAGAAAGAAAACTACAGGCCAATATCACTGATGAACATAGATGCAAAAATCCTCAACAAAATACTAGCAAACAGAATCCAACAGCACATTAAAAGGATCATACACCATGATCAAGTGGGGTTTATCCCAGGAATGCAAGGATTCTTCAATATACGCAAATCAATCAATGTGATACATCATATTAACAAATTGAAGGAGAAAAACCATATGATCATCTCAATCGATGCAGAGAAAGCTTTCGACAAAATTCAACACCCATTTATGATAAAAGCCCTGCAGAAAGTAGGCATAGAGGGAACTTTCCTCAACATAATAAAGGCCATATATGACAAACCCACAGCCAACATTGTCCTCAATGGTGAAAAACTGAAACCATTTCCACTAAGATCAGGAACAAGACAAGGTTGCCCACTCTCACCACTATTATTCAACATAGTTTTGGAAGTGTTAGCCACAGCAATCAGAGAAGACAAAGAAATAAAAGGAATCCAAATCGGAAAAGAAGAAGTAAAGCTGTCACTATTTGCAGATGACATGATACTATACATAGAGAATCCTAAAGATGCTACGAGAAAACTACTAGAGCTAATCAATGAATTTGGTAAAGTAGCAGGATACAAAATTAATGCACAGAAATCTCTTGCATTTCTATACACTAATGACGAAAAATCTGAAAGTGAAATTAAGAAAACCCTCCCATTTACCATTGCAACAAAAAGAATAAAATATCTAGGAATAAACCTACCTAAGGAGACAAAAGACCTGTATGCAGAAAATTATAAGACACTGATGAAAGAAATTAAAGATGATACAAATAGATGGAGAGATATACCATGTTCTTGGATTGGAAGAATCAACATTGTGAAAATGACTCTACTACCCAAAGCAATCTACAGATTCAATGCAATCCCTATCAAACTACCACTGGCATTTTTCACAGAACTAGAACAAAAAATTTCACAATTTGTATGGAAACACAAAAGACCCCGAATAGCCAAAGCAATCTTGAGAACGAAAAATGGAGCTGGGGGAATCAGGCTCCCTGACTTCAGACTATATTACAAAGCTTCAGTAATCAAGAGAGTTTGGTACTGGCACAAAAACAGAAATATAGATCAATGGAACAGGATAGAAAGCCCAGAGATAAACCCACACACATATGGGCACCTTATTTTTGATAAAGGAGGCAAGTATATACAGTGGAGAAAAGACAGCCTCTTCAATAAGTGGTGCTGGGAAAATTGGACAGGTACATGTAAAAGTATGAAATTAGAACACTCCCTGACACCATGCACAAAAATAAACTCAAAATGGATTAAAGACCTAAGTGTAAGGGCAGACACTATCAAACTCTTAGAGGAAAACATAGGCAGAACACTCTATGACATACATCACAGCAAGATTCTTTTTGACCCAGCTCCCAGAGAAATGGAAATAAGAACACAAATAAACAAATGGGACCTAATGAAACTTAAAAGCTTTTGCACAGCAAAGGAAACCATAAACAAGACCAAAAGACAACCATCAGAATGGGAGAAAATATTTGCAAATGAAGCAACTGACAAAGGATTAATCTCCAAGATTTACAAGCAGCTCATGCAGCTCAATAACAAAAAAACGAACAACCCAATCCAAAAATGGGCCGAAGACCTAAATAGACATTTCTCCAAAGAAGATATACAGATGGCCAACAGACACATGAAAGAATGCTCAACATCATTAATCATTAGAGAAATGCAAATCAAAACTACAATGAGATATCATCTCACACCGGTCAGAATGGCCATCATCAAAAAATCTAGAAACAATAAATGCTGGAGAGGGTGTGGAGGAAAGGGAACACTCTTGCACTGTTGGTGGGAATGTAAATTGATACAGCCACTATGGAGAACAGTATGGAGGTTCCTTAAAAAACTAAAAATAGAACTACCATACGACCCAGCAATCCCACTACTGGGCATATACCCTGAGAAAACCATAGGTCAAAAAGAGTCATGTACCAAAATGTTCATTGCAGCTCTATTTACAATAGCCAGGACATTGAAGCAATCTAAATGTCCATCGACAGATGAATGGATAAAGAAGAAATGGCACATATATACAATGGAATATTACTCAGCCATAAAAAGAAATGAAATGGAGGTATTTGTAATGAGGTGGATGGAGTTAGAGTCTGTCATACAGAGTGAAGTAAGTCAGAAAGAGAAAAACAAATACAGTATGCTAACACATATATACGGAATCTAAGGGAAAAAAAAAAAAAAAAAGGCCATGAAGAACCTAGTGGCAAGACGGGAATAAAGACACAGACCTACTAGAGAATGGACTTGAGGATATGGGGAGGGGGTGGGGTGAGATGTGACAGGGTAAGAGAGTGTCATGGACATATATACACTACCAAATGTAAAATAGATAACTAGTGGGAAGCAGCCGCATAGCACAGGGAGATCAGCTCGGTGCTTTGTGACCACCTAGAGGGATGGGATGGGGAGGGTGGGAGGGAGGGAGATGCAAGAGGAAAGAGAAATGGGAACATATTGTATATGTATAACTGATTCACTTTGTTATAAAGCAGAAGCTAACACACCATTTTAAGGCAATTATACTTCAATAAAGATGTTAAAAAAAAAAAAATCTAAAGGTAACGGGGCAAAATGTTACAATATTTGTTTCCTTTCTGTATATATGAATATTTGACCATAAAAAATTTTTACATTATGCTTAATATAATTCCATTTCAGGATAGTTTTATAGATAAAATGATGTTTATCTTTACTTGCTATTTTTTCTATAAGGGACATACATTAGTTGACTGATAATAATAGAAAAAATAAATATAATTGTTTAAATATATTACATTATATTCAGAGGCATATAGAAGTTGTCAGCCGCCTGACATGTATGGTGAAATAATAAAGATAAATAATCTTTAAATTCATTTCAATGATTATTTCTTGGCTGAAAGAATGTAGGAGTTTAACCAATTTTGCCCAACTAAATATTTGTCAAGAATGTTTTCAAGGTCATAAAAGAAATTTTAAAAATTGATGTATAAACCCTTAGCAAATATCTTAGTGTACTTGTAACTGAAAAAGTATGTCACATCTTTAAACTTAAAGTTCCAAAATTGCATTCTCTAAAAATTTTTTCTTCGAAGTGAATGGTAGGAATAGCATATCTGCTGTGTTATGAATACATTATTCCATTAAAATGAATTTCCTTTATACCACATTTTACTAAAACATACAAAGTCCATTTAGGAGAAATAATTTTACTCATCAATTGTAAACATTAACTAATGGCAAGCTGTCACTTTAAAGATTGCTTTGGGACTAAAAATATAAACAGGAGTGTAATTTCCTAAATTTACAGTCAGTTTTCCTGCCTGAAGATAAATATAATGCTATGATATATACATTTTATTAACAGAAGAGTGCTATGTGTGTTCAGAAAATCCTCCTTTCTTTACTTTTATAAAAATTTATAGTAGCTACACTCCATCTTCCCACATTCAGCAGCCAGTCATAGAGATCCCATAGGCTTTAAGGCTTTAAGGCTTAACCAACACAAACAAAATGATTGAAATGGTTTCTAATATCTTCTTACATCCTATACAAATCCTGAAATATTGCTTTGAAAAGACTAATAAAACGGATGCATAATAGGTAGGTTAAGCTCATTTAATAGGTCCACTCTATTTGGTAAAACAACATGCTGAACTAGAACAAGTAATAATGTTCACCATCTGAATTAATTCATCAATATTGTGTTTAGACTGTCATTGCCTAGGAAATGCATTTCCTGTCAAAACAAACAAACAAACAAACCAAAAAACAAAAGCAAAAGAAACTGATTGAAATGGTGACTTGGGTTGGGTTTCCTGTAAACAGACTCTGAGATAAGGAGTTGTGTACATGTGTATCTAGTAGTATTCTTGAGAGATTCACCTCAAGGGACAAGATAGAACGGGGGAAAGCGGATCTACAGTGCAGTTGCAAGTGAGGCCTCATCTGATTGCATGTGGAGCTCTGGCGTTAGAATGGCCCTTCAGTTGCTCCAAATTGAAATGAATGGCAGAGCCTTATATATCCTGGCAGCAGCCTGTGATTGACCGTGAGCCCTCCTATAGGAAGGACAGAGCCTGGGGGTGGTCCTGCCCTGACACTGAGGGCAGTCCTCAGTGAGTGCAGAGCTGTGAGCTGGTCGTGGTCTATATTCTTAACTGCTGGGTGATGGCTACAGTAGCCCAGACAAGAGAAAGGAAGTGGAGTATGTGTGTCCAGTACAACAGTATCCACAAGACAAAGTCTGAATGGATTTTAAAATTTTTAATACACATGCACCTACTCCTATGTATATTGAAGATGCCTGAAATAAAACTTATATTCTTCGCACAGTATTTTTTAAAGGTCAGAATCAAATTAGACAAGTAGCCAACAGGAAAGGTGAGAGCTAAATTATAAAATATGAAGGAGCTTTTGCTGCAGATTTACTTCAAGGTTTGAAATTTGTGGCCGCCAAAGTAAGAAACAAACTGAAATAATATGGCTTCTTGTCATCCTAAAAGAAAAGAATTAGCTTTCAGGAAAAATAAACATTTTCTTGTTTATAACCTTAGAAATAATTTATCACATGTAAAATATATTAAATAACGATGTCTTTAATATCTGCAGAAAGTGTCATCATTCAGCTATATATTGGTAAAATTGAAAAGCTGACAAGACAATCAATCGCAACAGATCATTGCCAAGGAGAAGTAAGCCCAACTGTATTGTTTTCTAGTGCTGTAACTTGATCCTACCTAGAGAAATGAATTGGTACCCTGTCTTTTAGACCAATACTGATGAGAAGCATTTGCCTAACCATATTTTGCCTGCAGCTAAATAATAGTTACTGCAAGATAGAGCTCTCAGGCAAGTACCTGGCACACACATATCTATGTTGATGATTGAAAAGATACCAGATGGTCTGGCAGCAAGGTTACATTCTGTTATGGAAATTAAGGAGTTGAATTATATTCTTGCCCACTTGGAGGATCATCCCCTGTCCACATGGAAGTAAACAGTAGGGGAACTATGGGTAGAATCAATGTTTAAAAAGAGCTTTACTCTCTATAGACTGAAAACATGTCTCTGTTTTATCTTAAAAGCCATCGCAGATAAACTGGTACTTCCCAGAATTCCAACTTGAGAAGAATTTTGAGATAGTTTCAGTATTCTGTGGCAAAAAGTGTCATGACTTATTAGTAAAATCTGCCATGGACAAGAGAGTAAGCATGCTATTTATGTGCTAACCAGGATTTAGTCCCACGGAGAACTGTACCATGCAGCTTGGGAAGGCTCTGGATGAGATCACTTTTGGAAGAGGTGAAATCTCAGTTGGCTTCTCTAGAACATATGATTGTGAGTAGTACTGCTTCTTTTTGAGTTCATGAGCTGCAAAATGTACTCCTCAGGGACTCTTGATAGAATTATTTACTGTGGCTCATGTAATTAGATGATGCCAAATGCAAATTTAGTTTTAGCCTAGCTGCCACAGAATTGATAGTCTCTGAGAATCACATCCAACTTGTTTGGCTGCTTAAAAAGCATTCTGATTTTTGATAGTGCAATGATGTCATTTGAAAAGAAGAAAATATCTGCCTTTCTGATTCCTAATGGCAGGAGAGTAGAGTATGTGGTTTCCATCAAATTATTTGAAAGTGTTAAGTGATCGTATTCAGGTATATGTGCATATGTAGTAGGAGCGTTAAATACAACCCCATTTTAATCCATTCATAAGTATTTTGTCTTTTCTAAATACCCTCTTTCCCAATTAAAATGGTAACTCCATCTCACTACTTACTCTGGCTTCCATATTCAGCTTCCCCACTTAATTTTTCCAAGTAACACTAATCATTGTTTTCAGTATACTGTATAATTTACCCATCTATCTTGTTAATTGATTTTTCTCTCCCCATGAGAATGTGTGCTCAGCAAGGGCAGGGATTCAGCCTACTTTGTTCACTTTTACACCCCGGGGTCTAGAATAGTAGCATGACACACACTAGGGAGTCAATAAATAAATAGCTGTTGATGAAATTAATGGATGAACCCACCAATAGATGGTGCCTGTCCATTCTGAGTCTATAATTATACTGATTTATATTGATTTCATGAATAAATAAGATTGAGATCATGTGGAAGTCACATGGCTTGGCCCAGACATAGGTCCTACTAATATAGAATGTGAGGAGGCAAATGATAGATCAATACACAGTAGTATGAGAGCATTGGGTTGTTAACTGCTTTTTTTAAAGATAAAATAGAGTACTTGAGGAGATGATTCATTCTACAGAATACTGCAAATACACCCCCCTGAAGTTCAATCCTGATGAATACTTCTGCTCTCCTCAAAACTCTTCAGAGAAGATCAAAAGCCATACTCTTGGCCTGGAATTCATTGCCTTCTCCTTTCCTGACAAATTGCTCCTGGACAAATGTTACAAACTCATTTCTATTGCTACAGCATCTTATTCTAAGATCTGCTACTACCTTCTGCTAATGCTATTTCTCCTCTGCATTTTGATACAGATGAACTGTGCTAAAATGAGAGTCCCTAATGATCAAACACTATTAAAGCTTGAACCAAAGATTGGCAGGATGTTGAGTTTATCCACACCCTTTCATATTCTGGAAGAATTTTAGAGGGGGTACGTTTGTTTGAGGAACCAGAACTAGAGATAATTGTTTCATTAGCTATTATGTGTTAAGCTTAACTGATTCCACAGTTACTAGTATTTCATTGTACAACTGTATGAGAGTTGACACGTCCTACAAAAAAGAAGAAATGCATAAGATTCCTTGACCAGACCACTTAAACAAAAGGGTATGATGAGAAATTCATTTATTCCAGAGAAGTTGACAACTGATAAAGTTACTTATCAATTTGTTTATCGTTTGTTACCAATTCCTGTATAACGGATTATAAACTCTATAAGACGCATTATGATCTGTTGTTTTCTTTGTTATTAAATACCCAGAAACTAGCACAGTGACTAGCTAAGGGTGCTTATTAAATAATTGTGAATATAGGATTAAGGCAGAGACTTTTACTTTATAGAGCAATTACCAATAATTTATTGTGCATTCTTCCAAGGTTTCTAATAAAGGCATTTTAATGTCTTCTCTAGGTTATTAAAATTCTCATTGGTTGTCTTCTCAGTCCACAGCATGGCCCATGTGAAAAGCACAAGTAAAAATAAATTTTATGTATTGAAGAGCATGGTTTTTACTTTCCAAATGCTCTCATATAGGATTGTGGAGGACCTATAAAGGCAACAGATACCTGACTTTGTTCTTAGATGCTGTCGTTGTGGCTGCTTTTCTTTTCTTTTCATCAAGTAACAAAGGGTAAAGAAACGCAGTCAGACATATTCAAGTCTGTGAGACTTTAGAGTCTGTTTGGGTCCTAATGACAAACTCCTCTTTGGTCCTAGGATGGTTCTGGACATGTTTAGTGTGAGGTAACATTAGGAATGCCCCCTTGACACTGACATTCTTATTGTCATTAAAGGTAAAATATGAAAATGCACATTTATAGCCATTAGATAAATGTACTATACTTCTAAAAGGAAAATTAACCTACTCTCAGTAGTAAAGGAAAAACGTAAGAGAAGAAAGGTCAGAGAAGACTACACAGATAAAGCACTGAAAAGCAGCTATTAAGCTGACATCTGAATAGTGATAATAATAATTACAATTTAGAGTTTACTATATGCTAGGCACTGTTCTAAACACTGCACATATATAGACTAATCCTACAATATCCTGGTAAGGTAGATACTGGTATTATATTCATTTAGCTAAAGAAGAAACTGAGACTGATGGAGGTTCAATGATTTCCTCAAGGTTACACAGCCAATACATGTTAAAGCCTGGACTTGAACCCAGGCAGAAGGTACGAAACCTGTGCTTTCACCACTGTGAATCACAGGGTCTTGTAAACTGGCAGTCTTTGTTAAAATAAAAGATTGATGTCCTTGTAGTCATCCATGCCCATGTTCCTATCATTATCTGTTTCTATCTCTATCTTTATAAATAGATAAATTAATTGATGCAGTATTTGCTAAAGTGTGACCTAAAATCCACCTACCTCAGAATCACTTGAGGACTGCAGGTTCCTGAACTCCATCCCACATCTACCAAATCAAAATATATATGGGAGTAGGTCCATATATCTATGTTTAAAAATTAATCTCCCTTTTTTATATAAAGGTCAAAGACAGAAAATCTAAGTACTAGTGGATTCACACACATTTATTTATTCATTCAATAAGTATTGAGTACCTACTATGTGCATTCATATTAGGTAAATCATAAACAAAAGCCGTGGGGTGATTAACACAGAGCTCCATAGAGTGGTTACACCTGGTGGGGGAGGGAGTGATGGCCTAAGGTGAACACACAGAGGGGCTTCTAAGTAATGATCAGTTTCTTAAGCCGGGTTTGGGTAATCAAATATTTTTTTCTTTTTTTTAATCATTTAAAGTTAAAAGTAAAAAAAAATGTATGAATAAATAAATTTTCCTAGTAATTTTTGTGCAGACTAAAGTTTGAAAGCTTCTGTTTTGGTCAATGCAAAGAACTTTCTCTTAGAGGAAAAGCATGTTTGGCTTGCCGTTATATAAGAAGTTAAGAAAAAATGCTTATACTTTATTTCTGCTTAAACAATTACCATATTCATTTGGCAAATACACACATCTAAGTAGGCAATTTCAATCTGAAATCATTTCTTTTTCTCCCTAAAATAGATAGCCCTGAATAATGCTATGATAGTACCTGTATTCGTTTGTTCAAAAAATTTTAATAAAATGCTACTATATTCCAGGTACTGTTCAAGACAATGGGAACAGTATAATAAGACAGGCAAGTCCTTGAGATAACTTTTAAGTCATATTTATATACAATGCATGTAGAAAAGTGAATTATTTGTAAAAAAAAACTTGACATAATGTCCAAATGAATGTATGGGTTGTATATATTATTGTGCAGGCCTTATTCTATACAATAAGTTAGCTTATTTACTGAAGTTATTACATTTCTTACGTAATTTTATTGTATTTGCACAGTGCTATTTCTCCCATGATATCTTTACAAGTCACATTTGCAGGAGCCACTTCAATCCTGTTTTGAAATGAGACCTTATCTGTTTCACAGAATCATTGTAGTACAGGACAGGAAACCAAGGAGACCTTCATTTCAAAGAAACACATAATACATTCATCGAAATGGGTGATGTGCTACACGGAGCATCCTTTTAGGGCAACATTTGTCTCAGTGCTGCCAAACGCAAATGACCAGAAGAAACAGCAATGATCTACAAGGCCTATAGCAAGTAGATTAGGGATTTCTTTTGCCAGCGCCTTTAAAGTCTTAACTAGACTTGGTATGAAAAATGTCTAAAACATCTCTAGAAAGAATCAAAACCTCCATAAAATATGTAGTAATGCATCTTAATAAGCAAAGGGAAAAGAAAGGAGAAAAAGATAAAATACATGTAAAAGTCCATTAAAATCATTCTACTTAAGTGTAAACTTTTATGGCATTGGGTAGAAAACATGTGCCTTCTCAGACTTATAAGTATACTTCTTATGAATCACTTGTTAAGTGTTTGGGCTACATGCAGCATTATTTTTCATGTACTGCATATGCCTCTGCATTCTCTGGCAATGAATTCTGAACACTTTCACGTGTTGGTAAACGATCAAGTCAGCATCTCACAGGTACAATATGAAATTCTGACTTGGCATTTACATACTAACTGAAAACACAGTTGCTCACAAAATGTGGTAGCTTCTAAAATCAATACACAACGTCCTTGAAATCTTTTGTGGGTGGAGTTATATATAGGAAAAAAACAGTTGAAGATGTTTAAATACCTTTTTTAAAGTTTTTTGAAACTTATTTAAAGCAATAAATAAAAGTGTATAGTATTTATGTATATAGGTATATGCTTATATGTAATTATTTATTCATTAGTTCTTCCAAAAAGTTCTGAGGCACTTAAAGAATGGAAAAGGTACTATCATTCATACTGATGCTTGAAACTGAAGGAACTCATTTTAAATGAGTAAACAGAGTTGACTCATCAAACTTTTAGGAATATTGCATAATTTAAAAAATAATATTACTTATTACTTACTACACTATATATATGTGCATATATGTGATGTCCTAATCACTTTCACATAGATCACCTCATTTGATCATCATGATAATTCTGTTTCATATTCTTGCTATATTAATTTTATATATAAAGAAACTAAGGGCAACAACAGAGAGGTTACCCAGTTAGCCGATAAGCAGTTCTATATGCAAACACAAGACTTTGGTTCCTAAGCAGTTAGATCTAGAGGGAAGAGATAATCAGAAAAGTCTAATGTATAAATTATTGAAAAGGAAATCCGTTTTTCCCATAAAATGATTTAATTATTATAATTAATATCAAATTACTAAATTCACCATTTGACACTTAATGGAAGAGCGATGTTATACAGATCATAGATTATAACATCTCACAAAATATTCCAGAGAGATCTGTACTGTGTCTTTTTTCCGTCATAGTTATTTAGAACTATGGGATGAGGAAATCATACTGTCAGATCAAAAGCAGGATAAAAAGAGAAAGCAATGTTCTCTACAGAGATCCTTTCATACGATATGAGTTAAAATTCCAAAGACTAGAGTAGGTATCACATTGAAGACAAGAAACCAATTTTAAGATAAATCATTAAAAAGAACCTCATTTTCTAAGTAACTCCTTTCCAAAGTGACTCATTGGCCAAATCAGTATGGGAAAATATCAAACTTATTTGTGAAACATAAACCCTTATATGTCATCTATCCGTGTATCACCATTATTCTCTTGATTAGATGATATGCCTTAATAATCCCCTCACATTAAAAAATTCATCTTTTTGTATATTATAAACATTCCATAGTAGATTAAAATTATTATAGCTATTAAGCCCTTCAAAAGCGTTATGCAAATTCTCCTTCAACTACAACTGTATTTCATACAGCTAGGAGCAATGAAAGATAGGATTGTTTTATTTTAAGGAAAGAACATGAGATTATTTTTTTACAGATAACTAAAAGTAAGATGTAAATGCCATTCTGTTTTATAGTCAAGGTTATCAGGATCATAGTTAGTGAGCACTCCATAGGGATGTTCACTTAGCATTATTGCAAATTAACAATATGCATGAGTGTCAACTAATACTAATTAATGATCTAAGTGACTCTAACACTGTAGAAAAGCACACAAGTGAGTCTTTTGTTCCCAACCAGTACTTGTCTCTGACTTTCAGTGTAATAATATACATTGCAAACCCTTTAGATTTTTCATCTGAGAGGACCAGATGTTCAGATGAATATGTTTTACTATTTTTAGAACTATGAAATGTGCTTTTCTGCCATCTGAAATGTCATTATGATATGTATTACACTTTCCTAATATTTATCTGTAGGACCACTTATCTAAAAATTGATTTGTGATCTTTGGATAACAATTCAGAGTGCACATTATTTCTTCAGGTGCTATTGAAATATAAAATGGCTTCTGTAGAGAAGCCTCCATTTACATATTTATTCTTTCTTTTATACCCTCCTATCTTTCTTTATTCCTGATAAGTTTATATCCAAGAGTGTATGCTTTATCTCAGAGTATGCCATTTTATTTTTATTCTCCTTTTACCTAGTCCCAACAAATTTATTGTGTATTTGTTCTTGGGGTCGCCATTCCAAGGAAGGTTCTCTGTACACAATAATTCTGTCCTTATGATAAAGCCTAGTCAAAATATTGGCTATACTTTGCAATTAAAAAGTTTCCTCCTAGAAATGGGATCTTAAGTTCCCCCACTAAATCTTTCAAAACACTAGAAATAAATATGAATATTATTTTAGATTTAAAAGGAGTAAATTTGACTTTACTCAGAAATAGTTAAATAATTATTAATAAGCAGAAATATTAAATATATTTCTACTGTGTCTGTCAGGGGAGTGTAGAATTCTAAGACCTGACTTTTCTGAATGTCTTTAGACCAAGACCCAGTCTGTGTTTGGGGATCTTGTTTTGACAAGAACAGATAATTTTAGAGACCTTCCCAGATCCTATCAAAATACATATTTATTTCCTGTGGTATGAGATAGGTTCAAAGAAGGTGTTTCATTTGCAATTAGCAGACAACTTTGCCTCAACTGATGTAAGCAATAAGGAATATTTTGTTTCATGATATGCCAGAGATTTACTCCTCTTACTTATTTGGAGTTAAGGTTTAGAAGTAGGGGCCAGCACCCTCAGAGGGCTCAGTGATCTTTTCAAGGACACAGTTCCTTCCACACCTGTGTCCTATGGCCCCCAGTCTTAACCTCATCCTGAGCCTGTTTGCTCTCTTGTTGGCAAGACAGCTACAGCAGTTAGAGGTCCAGACACCCTATGGTAGGAGAAAGGTTGCTTCTTTCTTGTGTCCTACTTTATCAGTAATCCTTACCAAGGACTATCCTCAACAGACTTCTCCTCACATCCCAGAGAGCACACTGGGTCATATACCCACACCCAAACTCATCCCAGAGAAAGGGAATGAGACCACCATGACTCATTTCAAGCCATCAGGTTACCTGACAAATCAAAAGTCAGAGCTCTGATTTTGACATTGAAACATCCTGTACCTTGAAATAAAAGCAGGGCTCTGCCAGCATGGCAAGGGGGAAATACTACTGAGTAGACAACCAGCTGATGCTACAGGCCAGTTGGTCTATCCAAGAGATATTCACATCCTTCATTCTGCATACATATCTAAAAATTGGTCTCGATGAGGGTAAAGCAAAGAGCACAAAGGAGGGGGAAAGACTCCCAGGACCCAGCAAGATGGCAAAGCTAAAAAGAAGACACAGACTCTTCCCAAGACATTTTCAAAAACTGCAGCATGTAGTTTGGCATGCCCTGGGAAGTGATTAATTGGCAATTTGATTCATTTAGGTACCAGAGAAGAAATAATTTACCATTAACTCCCTGGTGCTCTGAAGGAGTTAATTTTCACCACATGGATGAGCACTTTATTCCCAGAGAGTATCTTACTCACTCTGCCCCATCATGGAAAGAGACTCAATTCAAGGAAATATTGAACCATTTGGGAAGAACATTAGACTGAATTAAACACTCTCTGTGCTCACCCATATGATGCAAATTAGTTCATTGTATTCTTTTAGTCTGTTTGCCAAGAAGCAAAAGAAACAGGAATATATACTACCAATTTAATTGCATAGCTAACCAACAGTATTTATTAAGCACCTACTGTTTACAGAGAACTATTCTTGGAATGATGAAAGTCAAAAAGGAGACAATATTCATGCAGAGACAAGTCAGATAAAAGTCCATCAAACTCTGACTTTCTCAGTCTATTTGTAAAATTAAACCCAGCAAAGCCTTCCATTTGCTTATTTCACAGTAGAACTGGTAGACAGGTCACAATAAAGAAAGAGGCAAATAGCTACCTTTCCATCACTTACAAACCTTACTCAGTAAGTTTTTTAAAGTATTTTTTAAAAATAAATTTAAAATAAAAATAAGTTTAAAATAACTTCTAGCATCCTGCCTCACCCCACCCCAGTTCACTCTTCTGAAAGCTAGATACTAAGCATTATTTAACTTACAATACAGTTGATAATTATCATTTGCATATATAACATAATATGCTTATTCTGTTTTTTCATATAGCGACATCTTAAATGTTGAGATTTCTCAACAATATTTCATTTTCAATTTTGTAAAAGAAGGAATAGAAGGAAAATGAAGTGTAAAAATGTTGATATGGCAAAAAATATATACATTAATCATACTGTTTTCTTTTCATATGGATAAATACATCAGATACCATATTATAGAAAAAATTCAATATTTTATAGTATGTAGAATACTATCAATTTCACCCACAATTTCATAAAAAATAAGCAAAGGGCTTCCCTGGTGGCGCAGTGGTTGGGAATCTGCCTGCTAATGCAGGGGACACGGGTTCGAGCCCTGGTCTGGGAAGATCCCACACGCCGCGGAGCAACTAGGTCCGTGAGCCACAATTGCTGAGCCTGCGCGTCTGGAGCCTGTGCTCTGCAACAAGAGAGGCCGCGATGGTGAGAGGCCCGCGCACCGTGATGAAGAGTGGCCCCCACTTGCCGCAACTAGAGAAAGCCCTCGCACAGAAACGAAGACCCAACACAGCCTAAGTAAATAAATTAATTAATATTAAAAAAAAAAAAAAAAAAAAAAAAAAGCAAATATTGGGAATTCCCTGGCAGGCCAGTGGTTAGGACTCTGCGCTCTCATTGCCGAGGTCGCGAGTTTGATCCCTGGTGGGGGAACTAAAATCTCTCAAGCCACTGGGCCCAAAAAAAAAAAAAAAGCAAGTATTATTTTATATGCTTTATGGAGAAGATATAATTTCCTTTGGTCAACTATCTTTGATTCAAATATTAATACTAATTTGGCAACAAGAGGTGGTAAATTCAGTGTAAACAAAAATGCTTTTGCTTTTCACGTTAGACCAATATGACAAGGCTGCTTTAGTATAGCACCTCCCATGCTGTATGTTGCCGAATGCTCTGCAACATGCCACTGCCTGATGCCATGAGATGTTCCTGGGGATTGGCACAGGGCCCATTTGCATTCTACAGAGTAGAGCACTAAGAAAGAATTTATGGAGATTGAAATGTGAGCTACATTGAGAGCAAAATTCCAAACAGATGATTTCAGTTAATTAAAACTAGTAGTACAGGTCCCATATAAATGGGTGCTGGTAATTTCCAGAATATATGAGGACATCTACTGAACTATACATTTTATCACAGTCTTATAAGCTGTGATAAAATGCTTTAAGTACTGTGAGGATTTATGGAACCAACTGTGTTTATCAGACTGATATTCAGTCAACTCTGACATACTAAAAGAGGGCCCAATTTGGTTTATTCATGGCCTTACTTCTCTTTATCTTCCTTTCTACTTACCCCTAAGCTCATTATATCCTCCATCAGAGGAATAACAAGGAATCACTCAGTTGCTTTTAATGTTTTTCGTGAAACTTGCCTTGGTGAAGTGGGAGCCTGGTAAACTTGCCTGAGACTAGGCTGGAGAATATGTCCATGTTTTATTCCTGACATACAAGAAGAAACTAATTATTAATCTCCAAAGATCAGTGGATAATGAGATAATACCAAATCAATATACTGAGTATTTTGTAGTGTTCTTGCTTTGTATCCATATTATCTGGTTGGCTTATCTTATCCATCTTATCAAGATATTACTAAGATCAGCCATTTTGTAGGTTGTAACATCTGCTAGATAACAATTTATTCTTCCCAGATTGAAACATTTTTTTCATTTTCTAATATGAAGCTTATTAGAGCATCAATTAGGAATATGAATATAATGCCATTGGTGATGGGTATCCTCTTCCATCTATCTCTGTTATTAAATGGCGTCATAAAGTATCCCAACTGATGTTTAACTTTGGTCATAAAACCCCTACCAGTTTGTGCAAAATTACATTCAGGACCTAAAGAATTTGGATTATGGAATTGATCCCTGAAACTTCCAATGCTCCACTAATACAGGCAATATGAGACCTCACATTTTATTTGATTATATGTTTTATATATTTTAGCATGTTTTCATTTGAGTAGATCTGAAACTGCTTCTTGAGGAAAAGTTCTCTGTCATGAAGGTCCCTCTTGTGTCCCATCTCCATGCAGAAATCCAATAATGAATATTCAGTTTACTTCTCAGTCTTAAGGAAATGATATCAAACTTTCCAGTAGTACATGTGGTATTTTCTAAGATCTTACTGGAAAATACCTCTCTGATGAATTGTGTATAATTTGGCCATAAAGCAAGCACTTAATGAAAGTGTGCTATAATACTGTAATTATAATCATAATTAATAATTAAATAATATTGTTATAATAATAAATATTTTTCAAGCTAAGCACTATATATGTTATATATATATATATATGAAATCTTATTTAATTCTCATACAATATTACAAGGGCTAATACTAATAAATAGTATGTATTTAACTCTTACTCTCTGCCAGGACACTAGGATGTGGGCTTTTTTTTTTTTTTTTTAGTATTAACTTATCTAATTTTTAATAAGCTAACATTTAACATGAAATAAGTACTCTTTACTTCCTCTTTACAAATGAGGATACCAAAGCTTATAAAGTTATGTGCATTGCATGCTAGCTGCTCTAGACTCTAGAACATATTCACTCAATGTTGACAATCCGAGGTAGCACATACAATAGCCATACCCTTGAATCAGCTGTCTATTTCAATTCCCTTTCCCCTAACTTCAATGATCAAAGCAGTGACATCAATAGCCTTCCTCCCCTGCTATCTTACTCTTGGTCTCAAAGCAGGATATTCCCAGTGTCTGGGCATCTTTGTCTATGGTGAATGTGACCATAGCTGGAAACGGATTAGGCAATACTGATGGAGCATCAACTGACTATGGCGGTTTTACTACTTACTTTCATACTTTAGTAACTTATTTAGTGGGGGCAGCCAAGGAGGCATACCAGTCTCTATCTGAATAAGCAGAATATTCATGACAACAGCACCAGTCTGTGTTCACGCTGACTCCTTTCACAGTTTGCCCTTCACTGCACCTCATTTATCTTATCTTAAGTAGGGCTCTATTCATGATTGAACCATCTTCCCCAAGATTGATATATTAAAATGGGTGAGGGGCAAAGGTAGCACTTACCAGCATTAATGACTAGCCTGATTTTATTGATGATAAAAAAGCTTAAGAGCATTAGAAAAGAAAACAAAGTGGAATGTTTGCTTAATTAATTCCAGTTTCATTGGGAACCTAAACATCATTAACTTTCTCACAAGCCTTCCTTCCACTTTTCCAAATTTAAAAGAATAAATAATTTATATAGGAAACCTGTTATGTCGGGATGGTTATAAATGTGAATTCTTAACTCAAAGGCTTATTTGTGAATCCTGGTTCCATTATTTATTAGCTATATGAACTTGGGAATTCACTTAACTTGTTCCTGTGCCAGTTTTTTCATCTATAACATAGAGTAAGTAATACTATTTATGTCATAGGATTTCTGTGATGAGTTAAAACATGAAAGAATTTAGCGCTCTACTTAGCACACACAAAATACTCAATAAATATTAGTTAAATAATAATGTTATTATTAATTCAGAATGGCTTTCTCAACAGAGTCTGCTGATTAGTCAAAGTTTCAAGATGTTATAGGAAGGAACTCAAGCCCTAGGTCCTAGAGCCTCAAGGAACTGAATTCTGCCAATAACAACCTGAGTGAGCTTTGAATGTCCCAATAGAGTCTTAAATGAGACAGCAGGTTCTGGATGACACCTTGTTTACAGCATCATAACACCCTAAAAAAGGGCCCAATTTTTCCATACCCAGACTCCTGACTCACAGAAAATGTGAGATAATAAATGTGTCATCCTTTAGACAACTAAGTTGGTTATACAGCAATAGATAGCTAATCACTGGCAGTGGAGAAATGGAGTAATTATGAGATTTCTAGTTTGAGAGTCTACATTTATAACTGTGTTAAGGTTGAGATATTATTTGCTATATGGAAGTCAAATGATCTGGTGCTAAGGACGATTTTACTTGACAGCAGTGGTAATCTTTTACAGAGCAGTTTCAGCAAGTCAGCAGGCTCTGAACCAGATTTAAACCAAAGTTTAAAATTGGTGACAGAAAGTCCAATGGCTGTTCCAAAAAGAAATTTTTCTTCACTGAAGGAATAAAAGGAAATAAGTAGCCTGAAGAAAAGAGAGTTTAAGGTACATTATTTTACAGTGAAGTAAGAAAAGGGAGTAGATAACTTAGGGAAAGTAAGAAAAGGGGAAAAGGACTACATTTGTTAATGGAGAGGATGAAATCTCCTGAAGACACAGATTGAGAACAAGGCAAAAGAAGAGTCAGATAACCCTCTACATCTGAAAAATTGGGTAAAAGCAATACTTAAATCATACAGTTGTTGGGGAAATACAACAAGACAATAAATATCAATATAAAGCTTTTAGCACAATGTCTAACCTAGCAAACAAGAAAAACTATCACCTACTACTAATTTTATAATTATTAGAGATATCAAGAGATAATTAGAAGAACAAGAATTGGAGGTAGCAAAAGGAAGGGTATGAGTGTATCAATTAATATCTTTCTTTTTCAAGAAGACAAAGAAGTGTTAGATGAGTGAAGAACCTACAGTTGGGAGCCATTACAGTAACTTGGATATAGGATTATTGGGGGAAGCTTGCTTCAGTTGCAAACTATGAGTGCTCAGTAATAAAGGCATGAATTTGGTGGCCTATACCGAGAACCAAGGCCATGTTCTATTCCGTTTTCTCTACTCCTCCAGTTGTTAATCAAACTTCTGAACTTCAGCTTATCTCCAATCTTTTCTTTTATGAAAGGAGAGACATCAAAATATCCTAGAGTAACTTAATGAATCGTTTAGGATAAAGGTAAGTTCTATTCTGAAATGTATGAAAAAATTATCTTTAATTCAGATACAAGATATGTTATGCTTCTTGTTTTCAGAAATTGTTTTTAACCGTGTAAAAACAACAAGTAATCAAAACCTCCTTGTCTTAAATTTTGAATCTTCAGTTTGTATTATCAACCTTTCACACACGTCTAGGCTGAAGTGTTAGTCTTGTATTGAACTCTGGGTTGGTTAATGTGCTTTTCTCATCATGTTACCTTCACACTCGTCTCCAATTTACAAATCTCACCAGTATAGGCAATTTTGCTATCTTTTCACAAGATGACAGAATTCTTGGTTCAATGCTGAAGTGTGAAAAACTTTCCACTATAATAATAAATGTGATACATGATATTAGAGGCTTTATTTTTCAAATTACTAATGTAGCTTTGAGTTGCTGGAAAGATTTTAAAGGAAAGAAACAGTTTAGTACACCCCCCAAATTTTCAAACTACATAAAAAAAGAAAAATCAAGGAACACAACTGGACTGGAAGTGTGTTTTACTGATAGGCATCATTTCACCTTTGCCTTATTCACTCTATGGGGATAATTATAACTAGAATAAACAAACATGGAAAACAATCTAATGAATGTAGAATGGACAACTATTTAAATAATTCAAAATAATTAAAATGATATGTAAATGATATTAAATCCATAAGTATTTTTTATTGCTGCATACCAAATATGGACATTTTTCCTAAAAAATGCATACAGCAATAACTAGTACTGGTGTTATATAAGCTCTGACAGTATTAAAAATAAATGCCCAAAGAACCTATGTCTTTAAAATTGTCCATTCTTTTCTTCTCTTAGAAGGAAAGAAAATGAGTTCATTCTGATAGGCAGAGGTAGATCTAGCATAAAGCTAAAGAAGCTCTTTAAAACTTCTGAAGACGTGACGTTTCTTCACCCGCTTTTGAAGAAAAAAAGCGCTTTCTGACACCCGCTTTTCTGTGAAGAACCCGCATGTCGGGCACTTCCGACAGTCACATCAGGCATTTCAAGGCAGTGTGTTCATACATGGCTTCTTTGTTCCCCAAGCCACATACAAGTAAGGTCCCAAAACAATATCCATGGCCATTTCCATTAGTTTTGTCTATGAAAGTGGAGTAAATGAAACTTAAAATCTAATTTTTAGTTCAAGTCTTTCAAACAAAACCGTACACTGAGGGGAGAGCTCAGTCACTGCTTCCTTCTGCCACAGTTAGCTTTGTACATTTGTGGAGCAGGAAGAGATTTTATGTATTCTGAAGTTGTTCCCACAAAGAAAGGGGACAGTAGCTGAATCTTTGTGAATTTTGGATTCATATATCTTTTCATCTATATGATAATATCTTAATTTTCTTTTCCTAAATGTTTGGATTATTTTCTCTTTTATTACTAAAGAATGAAGAATTCATGTTTTTCTGCTTTTTTTTAATTGAAGTATAGTTGATTTACAATATTGTGTTAGTTTCAAGTGTACAGCAAAGTGATTCAGTTATATGTATATGTATATATTTATATATATTCTTCTTTCTATTCTTTTCCATTATACTTTATTACAAGATATTGAATATAGTTCCCTGTGCTATACAGTAAATCCTTGTTGTTTATCTATTTTATATATAGTAGTATGCATCTGTTAATCCCATACTCCCGATTTATCCCTCCCCACCCCTTCCCTTTTGGTAACCATAAGTTTGTTTTCTATATCTGTGAGTCTGTTTCTGTTTCGTAAATAAGTTCATTTGTACTATTTTTTTAGATTCTACATATAAGTGACACCATACAATATTTGTTTTTCTCTGACTTACTTCACTTAGCATGATAATCTCTAGGTCCATCCATGTTGCTGCAAATGGTATTATTTCATTCTTCTGTATAGCTGAATAGTGTTCCATTGTATGTCTGCATTTTTTACCATAGCCAAGACATGGAAGCAACCTAAGTGTCCATCAATAGATGAATGGATAAAGAAGAATTCACTTTTAATTGTTGTCTCATTGCTTTGTCAATGAAAAAAAATTCTGCCCGTGTATTGCCAAACAACACTAAACCGCTCAATCTCAGATACTTCCTTACCCAAATTAGGACCATCTGAAAGGCCAAAGTAAGTATATTCTGATAACAAGGTGCTCTAGGCAGGGAAGAAAAAATGAGAGCAGTTGTGATTTTGTTCATAAACTGCAGCAAACTGAGTCTACCTTACTTTCTTTTCATTTCCTTATACAAGATGTCATCAGATTGGAGACAAAGTGAAAATACTTAGTTCATTTAATGAAATTAAACCTAATAGGAGCTTTGTTTAATTATCTAAGAGCAGAGTCAGTGAGAGATTGGTGCTGAGAAAATGATGGATCCAGTGAAAGCACTTTAATCTGGTGCTAACCTGCTAGCTGCAGTTTTCTTGGTGTGCATATTAATTGTAAAGGGGAGATTTTATGTATCATTTAGATGGACCCTTTATAATTCAAGCCTTCTTTACGTACAGTGCAAAATGTATGCTTAGTTCTTCCAGTAACACTTGGGGAAATGCCTTGTAAATGGTGTATAAATTTGCTTAATTAATCAAACAAAGGGAAAAGCTTTTAGAGAGCAAAATCATGACGGGAACTTAAAAGAAGGAAATTAAAAAGATAAAGCTTATTACTGCCTAGTAATTTCAATTTATGCTGTAAATAAAATAGGTCTAAAAGCAAAGCCAATGCAAATATGCCTCTATAGCAGGTTCTCCGGTATAATTGGCTGTGACCCAAGAATTACCAATGGGCTCTGAGTCAATATTGTTTTTTGAGTGTCCTTGGACTATTGAATTTATTAAGTGGTTTGTGTGTAGTGAAGATATTCTCTAGGTAACCTTGCCTATACTCCACATGTGATCTCTAAGTCACCAGCTAAGCGCAGGGGGTGAATTCTGATAGACAAAAGTTTTCATATTGGTCTTGGAAATGATACTACTCTACAGTTAAAACTGATTTTAAAAATCATAGTGATTTGGGGATTATTGTAAGTTACTTCAATAAATACATACTTCGAATGTTTGTCCTTTACTTCCAAGAAATTTGAGCAAAACGTCAGAGAAAGTGACTTCAGTTAAAGTCCTGGGCTTATGGCAAATGCGCCATACGAACCTGCAGTTCTGGTGGGTGACGGGGGTGCTCTGCCTACCCCTTTGTCTTCAAAGTGGGTCTATGAGCCAACGACGTGTGTATTACTGGGGGACTTCTTACAAATGCAGAGGCTTCCCATGCCAGAACTACTGGATCAAAATCTACATTTTAACAAGATCCCAGGTTACAGAACAACCAATCCAGCTAAGGTAGGGAGAGTGAGAACTCTTCTTATTCCCCAGGGGATCTGTATTTGTATTTGTACTTGGCACTGTGTTGATTCATAATTTTATGGCAGTAAATGTGCCATTTTTTAATGTCTTGAGGGATTTATTTCTCCTTTCTTCTAATGGTTTGAAATAATAATTTAAAATAATTCAGAATAGGCAAATGAATTGAGAAGTAATTTGAGCCATGGAAATAAAGAACTCTAAATTGGTCTCAGTTTGGGTTAAGCATCATCTCAAATACTATCCAAGTTCTAAGAGTGTAGGACAAATTAAGTACTTGCCATTTTTGCAAATTATTCCCTCCCACGGGGGGAAAAAAGGTTTACCTCATTTTCAATTTTCTCTATAGGTTACAATTTACTACCTATTTGTAATAGAAAATGGTTTTGTTCTTATTATGTGCAATGATTTGATTCAGTGATTTAATTATTTCTCATTACATTTCTAATCTAGGCATTTGTATAACAGCTGTAAAAACCAAAAACATGGTATACAGTATAAATAGCTAACATTTATTTAGGACTTTTCTATATGCCAGGAATTCTAAGTTTTTTATATATATTAACTCATTTAATCCACAAAATAACCCTATAAATTAAGTGCTATTGTTAGACCCATTTTACCCTTGTAGAAACAGAAGCACAGAAACGTTGTGACTTTCCCAAAGTCACACAGAAAGCTTATAATGGAGTTGAAATACAAATTTAAGTAGTCTTTCTTCAGAAATTACACTCTTAAAAATTTATAAACCCTAAACAGTCTAAATGCCCAATAACACAGAGATGGAGGCTCTGGGGAAGGGGATGCATTTGGGTTGAGAGAATCCAGTCCCTTGTTCCTGTAAGACTCAAGCCCTTGTTCTCTTGCTGCCTAATACCCAGACATTGCTCTCAGCTTCCATAAGCTGCTCTCAGGTCCTCTTCACACAGCTCTTAGGTTGACATGCCAAATCCTAAGAAAACAGGCTTACTGCTTTCACATGTAGGGAGTTAAAATGCTCTTTCCAGGGAGGGGGCTAAGGAACAGAAAGAGCTGCCATTTCTGTCAAGTTACTGAAGGTTTCATCTGATTGCTAGAGTCACAGGCAAAATAGCTGGAGGCTAGACAGGTATATTGCTCTTTTAAAAACAGATGGTGGAACTCACAAGAGATTTGAGAGGGCGGGAAAACAGAAACTTGAACAGAGTAAGAGATTTCTATAAAATGAGTGATCTTATATATAATAGCAGATACAAAATCACCAATGCATTCTTTGATCCTATATTACCTTTATAAAAGTTATATAGCACAACCTACCGAGACTGAACCAGGAAGAAATAGAAAATATGAACAGACCAATCACAAGCACTGAAATTGAAACTGTGATTAAAAATCTTCCAACAAACAAAAGCCCAGGATCAGATGGCTTCATAGGCGAATTCTATCAAACATTTAGAGAAGAGCTAACACCTATCCTTCTCAAACTCTTCCAAAATATTGCAGAGGGAGGAACACTCCCAAGCTCATTCTACGAGGCCACCATCACCCTGATACCAAAACCAGACAAAGATGTCACAAAGAAAGAAAACTACAGGCCAATATCACTGATGAACATAGATGCAAAAATCCTCAACAAAATACTAGCAAACAGAATCCAACAGCACATTAAAAGGATCATACACCATGATCAAGTGGGGTTTATCCCAGGAATGCAAGGATTCTTCAATATACACAAGTCAATCAACGTGATACATCATATTAACAAATTGAAGGAGAAAAACCATATGATAATATCAATAGATGCAGAGAAAGCTTTCGACAAAATTCAACACCCATTTATGATAAAAGCCCTGCAGAAAGTAGGCATAGAGGGAACTTTCCTCAACATAATAAAGGCCATATATGACAAACCCACAGCCAACATTGTCCTCAATGGTGAAAAACTGAAACCATTTCCACTAAGATCAGGAACAAGACAAGGTTGCCCACTCTCACCACTATTATTCAACATAGTTTTGGAAGTGTTAGCCACAGCAATCAGAGAAGAAAAAGAAATAAAAGGAATCCAAATCGGAAAAGAAGAAGTAAAGCTGTCACTGTTTGCAGATGACATGATACTATACATAGAGAATCCTAAAACTGCTACCAGAAAACTCCTAGAGCTAATCAATGAATTTGGTAAAGTAGCAGGATACAAAATTAATGCACAGAAATCTCTTGCATTCCTATATACTAATGATGAAAAATCTGAAAGTGAAATTAAGAAAACACTCCCATTTACCATTGCAACAAAAAGAATAAAATATCTAGGAATAAACCTACCTAAGGAGACAAAAGACCTGTATGCAGAAAATTATAGGACACTGATGAAAGAAATTAAAGATGATACAAATAGATGGAGAGATATACCATGTTCTTGGATTGGAAGAATCAACATTGTGAAAATGACTCTACTACCCAAAGCAATCTACAGATTCAATGCAATCCCTATCAAACTACCACAGGCATTTTTCACAGAACTAGAACAAAAAATTTCACAATTGTATGGCGACACAAAAGACCCCGAATAGCCAAAGCAATCTTGAGAACGAAAAATGGAGCTGGGGGAATCAGGCTCCCTGACTTCAGACTATATTACAAAGCTACAATAATCAAGACAGTTTGGTACTGGCACAAAAACAGAAATATAGATCAATGGAACAGGATAGAAAGCCCAGAGATAAACCCACGCACATATGGTCACCTTATCTTTGATAAAGGAGGCAAGCATATACAGTGGAGAAAAGACAGCCTCTTCAATAAGTGGTGCTGGGAAAATTGGACAGGTACATGTAAAAGTATGAAATTAGAACACTCCCTGACACCATACACAAAAATAAACTCAAAATGGATTAAAGACCTAAGTGTAAAGCCAGACACTATCAAACTCTTAGAGGAAAACATAGGCAGAACACTCTATGACATACATCACAGCAAGATCCTTTTTGACCCAGCTCCTAGAGAAATGGAAATAAAAACACAAATAAACAAATGGGACCTAATGAAACTTAAAAGCTTTTGCACAGCAAAGGAAACCATAAACAAGACAAAAAGACAACCCTCAGAATGGGAGAAAATATTTGCAAATGAAGCAACTGACAAAGGATTAATCTCCAAGATTTACAAGCAGCTCATGCAGCTCAATAACAAAAAAACAAACAACCCAATCCAAAAATGGGCAGAAGACCTAAATAGACATTTCTCCAAAGAAGATATACAGATGGCCAACAGACACATGAAAGAATGCTCAACATCATTAATCATTAGAGAAATGCAAATCAAAACTACAATGAGGTATCATCTCACACCAGTCAGAATGGCCATCATCAAAAAATCTAGAAACAATAAATGCTGGAGAGGGTGTGGAGAAAAGGGAACACTCTTGCACTGTTGGTGAGAATGTAAGTTGATACAGCCACTATGGAGAACAGTATGGAGGTTCCTTAAAAAACTAAAAATAGAACTACCATATGACCCAGTAATCCCACTACTGGGCATATACCCTGAGAAAACCATAATTCAAAAAGAGTCATGTACCAAAATGTTCATTGCAGCTCTATTTACAATAGCCAGGACATGGAAGCAACCTAAGTGTCCATCATCAGATGAATGGATAAGGAAGATGTGGCACATATATACAATGGAATATTACTCAGCCATAAAAAGAAATGAAATGGAGGTATTTGTAGTGAGGTGGATGGAGTTAGAGTCTGTCATACAGAGTGAAGTAAGTCAGAAAGAGAAAAACAAATACAGTATGCTAACACATATATATGGAATCTAAGAAAAAAAAAAAAAAAATGTCATGAAGAACCTAGTGGCAAGACGGGAATAAAGACACAGACCTACTAGAGAATGGACTTGGGGATATCGCAAGGGGGAGGGGTGAGATGTGACAGGGTGAGAGAGTGTCATGGACATATATACACTACCAAATGTAAAATAGATAGCTAGTGGGAAGCAGTCACATAGCACAGGGAGATCAGCTCGGTGCTTTGTGACCGCCTGGGGGGGTGGGATGCGGAGGGTGGAAGGGAGGGAGATGCGGGAGGGAGGAGATATGGGAACGTGTGTATATGTGTAGCTGATTCACTTTGTTATAAAGCAGAAACTAACACACCACTGTGAAGCAATTATACTTGAATAAAGATGTTTAAAAATAAATAAATGAAAATAAAAAGATGATTCATCTTGGACAAGAAAAAAAAAAGTTATATGGTGTCTATTAATAAAATGTTCACCTTATGATCATTTTTGCCAGTGTGTTTTTTAATATCAAATTTTGAAGACAAAATTTTATATAACACTTTTATTGTTGTATTCACATCTAAAAATGATAGCATAAAACTATTATTTAAGAGATTTTTAAAATTGATTGCTTGAATATATGTATCGTAATTGAGGAGGGTATTGACTGCCTGGTAAATACAAGTATATTTATTAAATTAAATTACTGCTTTCATGTTGATGTAACATTTAGTTTTGTAGTAAAATACATCATTGGAAAAGCAAAGTTGGAGACAGCAATCCTAATTCTATGCAGGAGGGTTGCTTATTGCTAAATTGGAATTAGCTTATTGCTAAGTAAAATTTTCTTCAGAATTTACCTGCAATAGGTATTGTAAAATGATGAGATAATAGACAAATATTAACATGGCATGTACCTTAACCACAAAAAAGCAAATGTCTCATAATACATTTCAAAAAAAACCATTTATTTAAAGAGGTCTTGCCCTCTGTAGATAAAGATAATGCTACTGGTCAACTTGAAAAGCATTTCTCCCCAATGGGGATATGTGTTGAAACATTCACAATATCTGGAATAATCATCCTAGCAATAACTGCCTAGTTTTAAGTGTTTAGGCTACTACCATGGACAAAGAATAAGGTAAACTAATCATGATGATCAAACACGGGGTAATAGCAACATAGGCACAGATTTCTTTATCTGTGACCTAATTATCTCACTTTTATTAATGTGTCATAGTTTCATTTTTACTTAATATTATCATCAATTGCTTAGACAAAAATATCTATAATCAGTTCAGAAGCCATTTAAGTGTGTATAGATGGAGAGATTTACTAGCATTTTGCAAAGAGTACCATTGTCCTCTATAGACTCTCAGATTTATGAAGACAGAGAGCATACCTGGCTTATATCTATAAGCTCATATCTATAAGCTACTGGGACACAGCACGGTGTTTGGCACATAGTGGCAACCACTCTACATTTATTTAATTAATGTTAGGTCATCACAGAAAATTGTGAAATAAAGAGTAGTTAGTAGATGGCATCATTATGGAACATCTACAGTAGAAAACATTTGAGAAGGAATTTTCCTTATTTTCCTGTCTTTAGAGAGTGCCATATTTAAAATATGATAGGAGAAGAAAAATAATATGTAAAAATAACAATTAGCTCTATTTAATGAGACTGAACAAAATAAGGTTAATATTTGGTTCAGTTGAATGAGTTAAACATGATCCTGCAATGTGACTGTAGATGTAAGAATACAATTTGAAACAACTAGTATTTCTGTAAAATTAACTTATTTATTACAAACTTAGTCTTGCCTTCCTCCAAGTATAAAAGTTTAGTATTATATCTTATACAGGCTGTTTCTTTCTTTATTAGTAGTATTAGCATTATTCTTAGAAAAGGAAAAGTCAATCTAATTATATAAATACACCAAATAAATTTTAAAAGTTAAAAATAAAGTTAGAGAGGCAAAAGACTTAGAAGAAACAAGCTATTTAATCTCATCAAATGTCATAAAATATTATCTGAATATATGGGAAGACCATGTGTCTCTCTCATATGAAACGATTTTTTGCCATATGTAGATCAGCTTTCCAAAAGATAATGCATATGCAGATCCAACTGGAAACTCAAAAGTGATATTAGGGGGGAATTGCATTTAGCGATTTTTTTGTGTGTGTTTGTATGTTTCATATTTTAAATAACAAATACTATCTGAGACTAGCCAAGAAATTTTAAGAGAAGAAGAATCAGGAAAAGAAAAAAAAAGTATATGATGGCAGAACATAGTATAAAGACATGGTAATCAAATAAATAGGATTTTGGCCCAAGTAAAACAAATGGTGTGGACACAAAGTGACTATCCCTCTAAAAATATAAAATTGAATCCCAATATTATACCATACGTATTAGTTTCTTAAAGACAAGCAAAACATAATATTAATTTTTAATTATTTTCCCTGTATTTAATTTAGTGACGTGCACATAGTGTCTGCTTAAAAAATGTATGTTAATTTGTTTAAATGATAAACATTGAAAATAATATTGTATCTATCAATAACTTAATTTGTCAAAAATCTCAACAGTAGTAAAAAAAACAATAATAATAATGGTAATGTTAGCAACTAACACTTACAGAAGGTTCCCTTTTAAGCACATAAAATGTGAAGAATTCTATAGGTATTACCTTATTGATTCCTCACAGTAACCCCATGAGGAAGAGTCTGAGATTCTCTACATTTCATAAAGCAGGAATCTGAGGACTGGAATGGTCAAGTCATGTACCCAAGGTCACTCATACGAGAAAAAGTGGAGCCAGGATTTGAATACAGACCGTCTGATTCCAGGAGCCTTATCCCAAACTATAAAATTTGTATATATGAATATTCATACTCACTCTCACTTTTCATGACAATGTTCCTGTTAAGGATAATCTAAAATGTATATGCATGAAAGACTTGTAGCAAAGATAATGATAAAATAACTTAATTCCAGGGAAGGCAAAGAAAAAAAGAAACCAGTTAAAACTTCTGCAAGAAGAATTTCTTGAATAATTATTTTATGATTTATTACTTTACTTATTATTCTATTTTGCTATTTTACTAATTATTTTAATGCTACTGAAATAACTTCCTATGAATGTAAATAATAAGAAGATACATTTATCAGTGAGGTATTACTTAAATATTACTATTTCCTATAAAAGCATTCCAAATGGTCCACCACAATTAATTCTTTATTCAAATTTTAGGGAAAAGAAAAAAGATTTGAAGTATCAATAATGACATGTAATACGAGCTGACTTTGAGATGTTTGGCAACCAAACACATGATAATGGATAGGTATATTCTCAGAGTGAATTTTATATATTATAGTTAGTACAGAAGGAAGTAAGATTTCTATTCTTTTATAGAAATAAACCAAAAATATTAACCAGATTGAGATATAACTTACAGTTTTAACTGGAACTGAGATTAAAAATTCCTACACTCTTAGGAAAAACTGGTCTTTTGTAGCCATAGTAACAAGTAGCCATCAGAATCAGCTTAAAATCCATTCCTTGTATGACAACAACTTGCAACCTGACTAATAAGAAAGTCCTTCCTTTCTGAAATGCAGTTACTCAGGGACTAGGCACTCCATTAAACACACCTCTGAGGCCAACCAGCCAATAACAGCCTCACCCAGTTTTCAACCCACTTCTGCCCCTGAACTCCACCAATCCCTGAACTCCATGCTTCCCCCAAAACATTATATATGATTTGCAGTCACCTCTGCTCAAAGAGACTGCACCTGACCTGCATGGCTGTCCCCTCCTGGTGTGCAGGATAAATGCAAACCTGTCTTTTCAGTTGAGAGGATTGGTCTCCTGAGCCTTGGAGAGACTCCTCCAACTAAGGGTCTTAATTTTAAAATAAAATTATTTTAAAATAATTGACAATTATTTTGGATAGGAGGGCCCTAGTGAATGTAATTGAAACTTGCCATCCTTTTTAAGATTTGGATTTGTAAAATAAACGTAGCAGGCTGGAAATGGTAGCAGTGATGAAGAAAGAGAGAAAAGTCTAGAGTCAGACCCACCTAGGTGTTTTTAATTCTGGATCTAGAATTTACTATCTGGGTGACATCACTGGATCTCTGAAGTTTTAGTTTTCTCATATGTAGAATGAGATTAATAATAGAATAACTCCACAGGGATTATGTAAAGAACACATGAAGTAGTTTGTCTAAAACACAGAGATTAATCCCTAGCACACTGCAAATGCTCAATAATGCCAGTGTTTTGTTATTATATTTCTTACTGGTCTTCAGATTTAATCCAGATTTACCAGTGATAAGTTTTAAATACATTTAATTATAGCAAATAAAGTTTTAGAAGAGATACAGATGGTTTACACATTTTATAGGGCAAGAATTTGATAATATTCTGCCTTTTCACTTTTTTTTTTTGGTTTCAGAAAATTATGTCTTGAAATTAAAAAGTAAATAAAAAGAAGAAAAAATGATGTCTTGGTAGAAAATAACTATTAACAGTTACAAGTAGCAGACATGCTGCAAAATAACCTCAAGATATTAGAGACAATTATTTTTCCCAATAGTTGATCATTATATTTGATGATCAACAACCAAAAATCAACCATCAAACATCTTCAAATATTGGCTTAAATTCTCAGTACATTCTCTGTATCTCAGAGGATTCTTTTGTGTTTCTGAGTTTGGTTTCTCCTTAACTTTCTGACTTCCCTGTTGATGCCACTGCTTTTGCCCCCAGGTAATTCAAACCCACAGTCCTTTCTTTCTTTGCTCTAATTTCCAAACTATCTCCCACAACATAAAAACAAAACCCAGACATGTTGCACCTGAGTGAAAAAAATGCAATGAGAATGTCAGAATGAATTTGTCTTTGTGAAAATTACATAAGACAATGGACTTCTGGGACTTGGGAGGATGTTATGTGAGGGGAGTGGAGGGCATGGGGGCATGGTGCCTACCACAAAGTGGGCATTCAATAGTAGCTGTTGAATGAATGAATGTATGAATTAACATGAACTACAAAATCAGGAAAGCCATGACTCAAAGAGCCCTTGTAGATTTCTTGTTGGTTCACTGCCAAGGGTCCTTGACACAGACCTTACTTCTGTAGAGGTGATTTTTTTTTGAATCATTTCTTTCCATTACCTCTTTTCCTTTCTATTCCTATTAATTTAAAACCCAGTGACACAACATATCCACTTATATTGAATTATCTGATTTTATGAGCCAACCATCAAGGACACAGAGAAACTCTTAAAGCTATATGACCTCGAGTTGTCTCCTACAAATAAGAAAACTAACTCACATTTTCCTTGTACTTAATGGGTATTCAGTAAATGAGAGTGATATGTTTATTGGATTAATAATCAGAAATACATGAAATTATTTAAATTTTTAGACAGGAAATCCAACATGCTCAAAGAATTTTTGGACATAGAGTCGACAGCTTATTTTCCAACTAGATTTTGCAATTAATTAGCTAACAGAATAACTCAATTAAATTATCTGTCAAATTCAGTGTCTGTAACAGTATTTCCACTGGGGATATACAAAATGGTCCAATTAAGTACAGAAAGAAAATAAGTAAACTTTTTAAAATAATTATTTTATTAAAACTAAAAGAGAAAAGTTAGGCTGGACAATAATACATGCAGATAATATATGAATATATATGTATATAAATAAATAAAATACACACACACACACACACACACACACACACACACGGGGTAAAAGTGCAATAGCATTCTACAGATCAGAGAGAGCCCTAAGGACTTGTTTTAGGTGATGTCTAGGATGATTTCTTTTAACTCTTCCACTTTTAATTTTGTTATTTTATTCCCATTACCAACATGAATATTATTTTAGTAATATATTATTTTATTAAAATATCTCAAACTTCTTGGAAACTCCAGGCAAAAACCTTATAAATTTAAACTCAAAGTCAAAACCTTAAATGGCAAAGTTCTGGTCACAGTGATTTCATATAATTGTATATTTTTGCAAAGACTAAAAGTGTTCCTTAAATATAATTTGAAGACTTGATACCATGAACCTTTTTTGTTGGTGCATCTGATAATATGAGAAAATTTAAATTATAACCTTCACATTAGACTTTACATAATTGTATTGGGGAAATTATTTTGAGAACTTTAAAGACTTTACCACATGTGTTAATGCTTTAAGTACCTTAACTTTTCCATTGAACTTACACAGACTAAAAATCAAAAATATCTGAAAATATTTTCAACTAGGACAAATGACTGTATCTAAAATTAATTTGACCCTAAGATGTCTATAAATGAACACTTTTATAAGTTTAGAACCTTAGGACGATAACTGAGTTCTAAATATGAGGTTAGTGAACAGTGGTTTAGTGTATCAATAAAATGTTACATATCTGTTGTCTTCAAATTTACCAAAGAGTCCTTCACTTGATAGTCACATCATGTATAAACTCAAGAAAAATTGTCTTTTCAGAGACTGCAAAATAAAGGGAGGCGATAAAATAAAAAACTATCAAGGGAAAGGGAAGTGGATAAAAGAAGAATGGGGAAAAAAAAGAAGAGGAGAAAGAAGGTATGAATGCTGTACGAGTTGCTTCTGATTGTCAATTTTTAAAAGTATTTTCCGGTTCAGAGTAACAACAGCTGAGGGGGAGGGAGCTGTCATTCCTTATGATGTTTTTTTGGACAAGAGAATACTCTAAAACTCTTCTTTAAAATAGTTTGATAAGAACTCGACATTTTTTTTGTGGGAAGAGAGTTTTTTCTGTTCTCAATCCATCTCACTTGTAGTTATACATTAATTAAATGAACTGTGGAATTTTTTTCTTACTTCAGAAATTACATTGGAATAAATGGAGTGCTAAAAGGATGTTACCACATACTTTGTCATTTTACATTTAGCTCCTAAGAAGATTAACTATGCTTCTTTAATTGCTCAGAGTAAGAAAGCAGGTTCCAGTTAATACCTAATGGAGAAAAGAGGGAGAAGGATTGAGGGCAAGTGAATAAGTGTGGTGAGTCACCGAGCTTAATAGAACAGAATGCAGACTAGTGATTTACACATCTAATGGAATAAAGCAACATCAAAAAATATTTCTTCTGCAAAATCCCAGGTCAGAGGGCACTGGCTCAACACACATACACACAGGCACACACACACTTAACAGGAAAGTCATAGACTCCCCCCCTCAAATAAGGTTAGCTATTCAGAGAGAAGTAATATCTTTATATAAATATTATTTCTGTGCATATAGAAAGCTTAGTTTTCTTTGAAAACACACCTAGGTATTGCACCTGCAATAAAGTAGAATTTTGAGTTACTTTTACGGTGGATGTCATGACAGGGAGGGGAAAGCACCACTGAATCTTCGCAACTGTAAACATGCTCAAAAATTTTGTAAACAACATCAGCATCTGAGGACATCCTTGCCCCCATGCTTTCATAACCATATATTATTTTACAGCTCAGGGCATTGTGTGGTGTGTGATTTGGTGCAAAGCAAAGGAGTGGTGGGTCATAAAACAGTGCTCTGCCTCCTGTGTGTGATTTATTCAACATGATATCAAATTTTACATAGTAATCAAAACTTAAGCATGGATTTAAAATTTGTCATGTGACAAACATGATGCTCAGCTCAGAGGAGGATGGGAGAGAGGCAGCATGTTTGTTTTACAGGCCCCCAAGTCACATATAATAATTATAACAGCAATAAGTGTTATTTGGATAATATTTTGCAGTGTAAGAAGTGCCTTCTCTGATAATAATGGATAGTATAACTGGAGAACTTATCCCTACCCTTAGCAAAACAATGCAGAAAAGGATATCACTAAATCAGTCTAAGAAACATTACAGATTTGAAGGCACAGAGGTGAATTTATGGAGACATTTTATTTCTCCTGGCTCTAGGATAAAGAATATTGTTTTTTCTTCTCTTTGTAGAATGGCTGGATTAGCCGTTTTCTGGAAAGACTCTGAAATATTCCCTCAAAGCAGTAATTAAAAGATAGGGAAAGGAGGTGAGCATCTGTAGACAATGCCTAAGACATTAACAGCTGCATACAAACCTAGGAAAACAGGGATTTCTTTTAAGGCAAGGAAGTCAAAGACAGCCCTAAAATAGACTGTGATAAAGGAGATGCTATTCCTAGGCTTAGCAATTTAGAATCAAACTAAAGAAGTGGGGCACAAGTGAGACTGAGGATTTAGGTCAGTGCGTAAGTACACCACCAACAGATTTATATAAAATCAACAAAGTCAGCAAAATCTGGATTTTCTTCCAAAAAGTTAAAAAATCAACACCTTAGTCCTACAAAATGGATACAAGGAAAGTGTTTGCCTCTCTTTCTCTTTTTGTTTTCTTAAATGCGATGTCCCGTTGAATATTTAAAATCAGATTTTATCAAAGCACAGACTATTAATAATTTGCTCACTGTTGTAATTAGTCCTCTCTCAAAAAAGATACAGATTTTGGTATAACCTCCCTTAATTCCTATGCAATTAGAAGATCTTCAGATTCTTAGGGTTTTGTGTCTCTTTTTTTTGTGTATACAGATATCCATATATGTGTACACAAATAGGCATTCTTTAAGATAGACACACATATATGTATGTAATTCCATTCATACGATTTACAAAGGTAAATATAAAGTATGTTGATGCCATTTAAATGACAAAGTAAATAATAGGAAATTTTAAAATCATTAGCTTCTTCCTTCCTCACTTTCCCCACGGACTTAACCATCAGTGTCAATTTAGTACAAATCAGTGATGTTATTTTCCTCTTCCAATACATATATACATATGTATTGGTTTTTAATTAAATTTTTAACAATATGAAATCATGTTAAACATAACATTTTGTACCTTTTTTCACTCGACTGTTGTAGCCACGTGTCCTTCATTTTATTTTATTAGTTTCCCAGTATTCCATAGTTTAAATGAACAAATTTAACCATTCCTTTTTGGATGTAAATGCAGATTTTGCCCAATTTTTTGCTTCCATAAACGATGATGCAATAAATATCTTTGAAATTTATTTTGGCATAATACATTTATTTTAATTTAATAATATTAATATTTAATAATATTTTGACAACATCTGAAACATTCCCCAAGGTAGAATTGCTGAGGCATCATAAGAGCTTTTAAAAATTTGAAAAAAAAAAAAAAAAAATACCATAGACGATGTTCTACAGTCTCACCAGCAGAATGAAGAGGACTCATTTCCTCACTCCTTCATCGTCACTGAATGCTACCACTTCATTTTTTGGTCAGTCTGATGAGACTAACACGGTTGTTTTATTCCCTACCATAGCTACTAGTGAGCAGGGCCAGCTACGTGACTGGCGCGGCCGGGACACAATGTAAATGCAGGGCCCCGGCCGGCACCCGGAAAGACAAGTCTCCCCTTCTCACAGCCCAGCCCTGCACCCCACGGCTGATGGGTGACTTCTAAGGGACTGAAGGCTTCACACCTGGACACACCTGGTGCCTGGCTGCAGGTGGGCAAGAGAGGCCAGCCAAGTAATCCTCAGAAGCAGCAGGGAGGCAGGCAGCCAAGACTGGGTCACCCCTGCCTGGCCCCGCCCAGGACCACCTGGGGCAGGTGCCGACCCGCCTGTTTCCGCACCCCACAAAGGCCCTGGTCTTCGAAGGGCAACAGAAAAACGGGGGCCTTCCGCAGCCACACAAGCTGCTCTCTGTCCCCAGCAGGGAGGGGAGGAACCCATCTGAGGGAAGTAACAGGGGCCAGGAAGGTGGGAGGAGGCTGGACCTCCCGGGAGCCAGGGTGCGTGCTCTAAATGTCCTCTCCGAGTTCACTTACAAAACCCCAGATCAAGAGTAAAAATATTAAGAATTTCAAGATGATGGCCACAGGGCATTAAACACCAAGCAAGGAGGCCTTCTCAGGGCGGGAACCTTGGTTGCTGGTTGCTCGCAGAAGAAACAGAACCTGCTAGTGAGAGTGAACGTCTATTTACAAGTTTATGGGGCTTTTGTATTTATTTTTCTGTAAAATTTTTGAGTATATCCTTTGCCCACTATGATGTGTGTTTGTTTATGTTTTTCTTAGACGGTTTTAGAATCATTTTGTTTAAGAGAGAAAAGAACATATTTTCTGCCCAGGATGTTGTCAATATCTTCTCCTAGACTATTTTTGTCTTCTTACAGACTTCAACAATTTTGTGCAACAATGTAGTCTTTATCTCTATCAACTCTGGGAATAAGAGTGTATCCACTCCCAAACTATGAAAATACCTAGATGTTTCCATCCAATACTTTTTATTTAATTTACTTGATTATGTAATTGTTTTTACATTTTGAGCTCCAATTCAATGGAAATATATGTATAATGAGATGTTTGAGTCTAATTTTATATTCTTCCAAATGGTTAGTCAGTTGCCAAACACCATTATTAAGCAGTTGAGGCTTTTTTTCCTGGCAGATAATTCCATCAATATAACAAGTAAAAGTCCCATTTATACTTGAATAAGTTTTGGTTCTCCTTATTCTATTCTACTAAACCACTGTGTCATGGTAAATATCTGATTACAATACTAAGTGTTAGCGAACTGGTATTGCTGTTAATTTAAAGGTTAGGAATGCATAGTCAGCTCTATTCATAACATACAGCTTAGCTGTTATAAGTATGTGGAAATACGTAACCATACATTTTCCATGCTGTTAGGTAATGAAGTTTGGTGTAACGGATAGCATAAAGAATTGTGAGTCCAATCGTGTATTGAAATCTTATTTATATGAGTACTAGGCAACAGGTAAATTGCCTATATTTACAATGCCTTATAATTTTCAGCTGTAAAACAAGGATAATAAAGCCTCTTTCACAAAACAAATAAACTTATTGCAACATTATAAGCACTCTATAAATATTAATGCCCCCTCATCATAACATCAAGCATTTTACTTTACTTTACATCCTAGTATATCTTTAGCCATATCTTGCTCTTATACCTTTTAACTTCCAAATAGGTATCATTTCTCTGGAAATCAGGAAAGAGCTGGAAATTTCTAGTTCAATTGAAGGTACTGCTCAAATAAACAACCTAACCTTACACCTAAAGCCACTAGAGAAAGAAGAAGAAGAACAACAACAAAAAACTAAAGTTAGTAGAAGGAAAGAAATCATAAAGATCAGAGCAGAAATAGATGAAATAAATGAAGAAAACAATAGCAAAGATCAATAAAATTAAAGCTGGTTCTTTGAGAAGATAAACAAAATTGATACACCTTTAGCCAGACTCATCTAGAAAAAAAAGGGAGAGGACTCAATAAAATTAGAAATGGAAAAGGAGAAGTTAACAACTGACACTGCAGAAATACAAAGGATCATAAGAGATTACTACAAGCAACTCTATGCCAATAACACGGACAACCTGGAAGAAATGGACAAAGTCTTAGAAGGGTACAACCTTCTGAGACTGAACCAGGAAGAAATAGAAAATATAAACAGACCAGTCACAAGCACTGAAATTGAAACTGTGATTAAAAACCTTCCAACAAACAAAAGCCCAGGACCAGATGGCTTCACAGGTGAATTCTATCAAACACTTAGAAAAGAGCTAACACCTATCCTTCTCAAACTCTTCCAAAATATAGCAGAGGGAGGAACACTCCCAAACTCATTCTATGAGGCCACCATCACCTTGATACCAAAACCAGACAAAGATGTCACAAAGAAAGAAAACTACAGGCCAATATCACTGGTGAACATAGATGCAAAAATCCTCAACAAAATACTAGCAAACAGAATCCAACAGCACATTAAAAGGACCATACACCATGATCAAGTGGGGTTTATCCCAGGAATGCAAGGATTCTTCAATATACACAAACCAATCAATGTGATACACCATATTAACAAATTAAAGGAGAAAAACCATATGATCATCTCAATAGATGCAGAAAAAGCTTTTGACAAAATCCAACACCCATTTATGATAAAAACTCTCCAGAAAGTGGGCATAGAGGGAACCTACCTCAACATAATAAAGGCCATATATGACAAACCCACAGCAAACATTATTCTTGAAGGTACCGCTTTTTAATAGAGAACTGTAACTTATTTACAGTTTAATAATAAATACATATGAGCTTATTTCTCCTATTTGACTTTTATTATTTAATATCCTTTTTATTGCCTTTATTTTCCTTTTTTTTAACCTGATTGAATAACTTTTTTCCTCCAGTCAGTAATTTCAAATTTCTATGTGTATACATATATATTTTCCTCAGTGTTTGTCTTCATCATTTTAATGGTTACATTTAAGCATAGGTTTATTTATTTATACCAAAACCAAACAACTTATAAGCCCTTAATTCCACTTACACAAAATCTTTACAACACATTTATTTCCTCATTTTTTCCAACCCATACAAGCTCTTAAGTTTTATTAAATTTTTGAATTTTAAGTCTAATTTATCTTTCTCTTACAGAATGCTTCTTATATCAACTGTATTGTTCACAATCATATTATTATAATCAACTTGGATTAAATATGAATCCTACTGGATTAATTTTTAACTGTACTTCCCTAATTAACTTGTATTCTATTTTTAGATATTCTGATATAATTTTCATTCAAATGTAGGATTTTCTTGAGTAGTTTTTTCAGAATATGTGTATCTCTTAAAATTGTCTCAGGAAGTATATATCCTCCCTGTGTGGTGTGTGTATGTATGTAGCTTGCTTGCTTTTTTTCCTTCTTTTCTTTCTTTGTTTTAAATTGTTTTTTCCTTCTTTTTTTTTTTTTTTCTTGACAAAATAGGAGTTCTTGGTTCAGAGGCTCATGCAGTCTTCCAGACTTCATTGGTGCAGATGAGATGAGGGACACAAAATTGACTCTCCTTTACTCTCATAAAATTTATATAATTTTTCAGTTTTTCCTTGGAGTTGAGGAAATTTCACCAGGCTAGGTCTGAGTGTGTATCTTCTTTTCCTTAATCACACTTGGCACACTTGGTAGGTGTGACTTAAAAGCTCAGCTCTTTTTTCAGCCAATGTGAGTGCTCTATTCATGGTTTATGAGTTTCCTATAATGGCTTTCCAGAACGCCAGTAGTTCAAATTGAACCCCTGGATTTGTTCTCCATTTCTCTTGTTGCTCTTACTCCTGATTTCCGGTTCTTCATAGGGTTCTTTTGGGTTGTGGAGAATTTTGCCATTTGATTTCCAAACCATTAATTCAGCGTTCAGCATTTTTTTCTAATTTTTCTATGGAATATCTTAAATTCAGAAATCACATTTAAAATGAGTTGTTAAATCTTATTCTAAGATTTTTATTCTGCTATATCTCCATCTCCTTAAAATTTCATTCTGTAAAATATATAATCTAAAAAGAACTTTACTGAATAAGATGAAGAAAAGACTTTAGCTTCTGAAGGCACATTTCTGAAATCAAATCCTGGTTTTGCCAATTACTCTCTACTTTTTATCCTTGGACAAATACTTCACCTTTTAAGCTCAAATTCAAGAAATTGTTGTGAGGATTAAATGAAAGACTCTGAGAAGCAAAGCCTAGCTCACAGTAGGTGCTTAATAAATTGAATTACTTGCATTAAAGAAACTTAAGACTCCATGAAAATTGTGCTTTACAGAAAAGTCCTTTAGCTAAGAACAATCTTGTGTATTGAATACTGTTCGTTATTATTAACCACAATGTCTTAACTTAAAAGAAAATTGAATGTATCCAATTCAGACACTACTTCTCATTTATGGTCTTAGAGAACTATGTATGAGTTTATGAAAACTCTTTTGTAACTGAAGCATAGTTGATTTACATATTGGTTTCACATGTGCAGCATAGTGATTCAGTATTTTTACAGATTATACTCTATTAAAAGTTATTACAAGTTATTACAATGGCTATAATTCCCTGTGCTATACAGTATATCTTTTATGCTTATCTATTTTGTACATAGTAACTTTTATCTCTTAATCCCATACACCTAATATGCCCCTCCCTTCTTCTCTCCCCCCACTGGTATCCACTAGTTTGTTCTCTATATCTGTGAGTCTGTTTCTATTTTACTATGAATATTTATGAAAACTTATTATCACTATTTTTTTGTATTTAGGCATTCTATATTATATTAGCCATCCAATATGTAATAAAGAAAAAATACAAGGTAGTTAAAACCTTACCTTGAAATATTTTTTAGAAGTTTTACCATTCTTCATTATATTTTTAGAACAAAAAGAATATCCATTTTAATTATTTTGCTATTTGTTTTAATATTGGTTTTATTCCTGGTCATTTTCAAGAAGTAAAAGAAGCTGGACATGGACTCCTTGAGACCTGGTTATAGTGCCGGCATTAGCCACCACACAGAAGTTTCTAGATTCTCCGTTGTCCCTTTTAACATTTCTGAAATTGGAGTCCACTGATAACAGATGTGTGCAACTAATGTAAAATTAGCTCCTCCCATTCCCAGTCTTCTGAAGAGCTGATAGTAAGTAGTTGGTGAGTATTACAATCAATGTATGAGAGGTACTTTTACAGACTGGTAAATCAGAAGTAAATTAGTTATCCACTGAACAATTTTTGTGTTTGCTTCCTTATCTAAAAAAATGGAGATAAAACAAATCTTGCCCTTTCTACCTAACAGATGGATTTCAAAGCAAACAACACATTTCAAAAGTACTCTATACTTAGAAGAGGTACTTCTTTATTGAAATCATTGTATGCTATGCTCTCCAACAGCAACACCAAAGGTGCCCCAACTGCACAATTGCCTGAGCGCTTGCCTTTCAGAGAGCAACACAGGAGCAGTTGCCATTGGTGGTTTTCCCCTTTTTCATCACGCCTGACATTTCTGAAGTGCAACTGCTTGCCCAGGAGTTACCCATGACACAGAACAAGGCAGGATTAGACTTCACTGAGTTGTAGAAAACAGATGCCCAAACAAATATAACAAAAAAAATAAGTGATAGCTTGTAATGACAAAACAGGAGTTTTGAGATGGGGGTAAAATGTTTTCTTATGTTCTAGTGCAGTGGGATAAAATACATGTCCTATATTCAAGATTTAAATAGAACATTCACTGTTATAAAATAAGCATATTTCCTGATTTTTTTCTTTACTTTGACTGGAAGAGATTAATGACTCAGCTGTCAGTACAGCTTATGATTTTGAAGCTGAAATGAGGCTAAAATCTGTGCTTAGTATTCTTAAAATGCTTTCCCCATAAAGCTACAGCTATGAGAGATACTGTCATGGATTCTCCCACATATTCCTTGATATTTTTGGTTCACCACTGGCAAATTGAGCAACCAGCAAGGAACTTGGGATTTATTTTTCGTTGTTACCAACCAATATCAAATGCTTTAATTAAATATGTAAATGAACTAGAACCATAATTAAGAATGCCTACTTTGGAAAAAAAAAGAGCCTATGTTTCTGTAGTTTTCAGTATGTCAAGGAATAGAAGTATCGCTCAGTCACCTTATACTAAACCTTTTAAAACCAACACATTTTAACAATGATTAGATTAATGCAGTGTGTTGCAGCCACAATAAACTACCAAGCAAGGACTATGATAACAGACAACCCAACAGCATAAATACATGCTTCACAGTTTCATGTTGTGAAAGCTTCTACTTCTATTTGGCCAACACACAAGATTTACAGTGAGAGTAGAAAAAGTCACAAAATGGATCAAAAGACACAGTGGGCAGTTGGTAAGAGACACACACACGCTTAAAGATAATAAAAATTAATGTGAGTCTCAGGCTGACATCTAGATTTCATGCAAAAGGAGGAAATATGTTTTATAATATAGATTTACTGCCAGAAGGCTGGGCTGAGCATTGCTTTGGGAACAGAAGTAGAAGAGGAACTCCAATCAGAGTAGCCACTTTGGGGGACAAAAGGGAGAGCAGAAATGACTAATAAACTTTGTTCTGGCTGTCTGGCAAGGCAAAGAGTTCATTGGTACCTTTTATATATACAATTCCATTATGGTGAAATGTGGCTTCAAAGAAACTAAAATCTTTTATCAAGATACAAATCTATCCAGAAATTTTGAAAAGAAAAACATTGTCCCTTACTAGTTCTTAAATCACTTGATTTTGTTTTCCTCACTTGGGTATATATCTGCAAATCTCCATCTTACCTCTTCTCAATTTAGACTCTGAATACCATTTTTTGTTTTGTGTATAATCTGACAAAATACTTTGCCATAAGATAATCTGAATAGGTTATAATAATGTTTCACTTATATCCCTGATATAAAGTTATTTTTCTTCAACTGTTATGATAGATATTTCTATCTATATCTATAAAAATACCTCGGTATTGATTCTTATGTTATTTCTTCTTGTTACATATTTCTCCTCTCCTTAGGCATTTTGTTGGAGATTGACTAATTACAATTTCTGTGGACCATAAATCTTCCAGATAACGTCTTCAAGATTGGGAAGACTTGCTGAGTAATAATAAAGAGATCTGATCTTAAGTGCATCTTGCATAAGATGCTACATCGTTGGTTCTTCTTCCTCTCTCCATCTTCTGAAGAAAGCACCATCAAAAAGCACTTAAGCTTTCCAGGGCTTTGTTCACATTTACTTAACCTATGATAAAAGAAGGCATATTTAATGCTTCTTACAAAGTCCCACCTCCCACTCCAGGTTTTTGTACTAAACACTGATGTTTCTATCAGTGCTGCTTGTGGAACCTCTAAGCACACTGTTTACTGACTGTACCTAAGGGAAAAATGTTTGATTTTTTTTTGTGAATAAAACAAGAGAAGGAAGATGTAAGAATACAACAAGCAATTCTATGCTTGAGAGGAAAAAGCATAGAATTAGGACAATATATGGGGGACCAAGAAGTTTTGCAAAAAAGGAGGAAAATTCACTAGCTGGTGAGCTCTCCAAAGTCAGGAACAATGTCTTATTCCTCCAGCATATTGCCTTGAAAGAAATTTCAGAATGAATAAAATGAATTCAACATGAAAAAATTCAGTAAGAAAAAGAGGGAAGATTTTGATGCTCTTAACTAAACTTGGGATCCTTCAGTGTGTACACAGGTGATCTAAATAACATGGAACTTGTAGAACTTGTTTGCAGCCAGTCTGCCTCATATCTTTAAAAACAGATCGCTTCATGAAGTAATTGTAGAAAAGATTTCTTACCTTTGCCCATCAACATAGTTCTTACACCAATACCAACCAGAAATTCTGCTTTATTTTCTGGCTTAAGACTTTGATTCTTGTTGAAAAACTATAATTATTTCCCTCCCTCTCTCTCCCCATCCTACACATGTGTAGGAAGAGAAGTAGTATTTGAATACAATGATGTAAACAACAGAGATACTTTCTTAAATCAGATTTTCAAAGAGTAATAAAGTATACAACGATTCATCTCTTGGAAGAGCCAAATGCACATTTTTCTCACTCATATCAGGATAAGCCCCATTGCTAATTTTCTTACAACCAGTTCATTCATCTTATCATGATGTACATCGACACTTGCTGTTTCCTACTTAATTACCTTCCCCTTTAGAATATGAGCTCTTGAGCATGGATTGTCAAGCTGGCACACTGAGCCACAGAGTAGCTGCTCAATAAAATGGTTGAATGAATGAATGACTTCAGATGCCTTTGACTCTAGATATTGTATTCTAATGCTAGCAAATTATGAATCATTCAGTACTGCAAGTTATAAGCTAGTGTTTATGAACACTAATTCGTTCACTTCATGAGACTGAACTTTCATATTATAAAGGTCAAGTTGGATTTCCATTATACTGACATGATATTACTCCTTTTGGATGGAAGAAGGAGCTTTATCAGAGACTTTCTTGGATCAATACATGACACTATTATGTTTAGAATCCATGTTTTGAATTTAATTATAAAATGATATTTAAAAATATTGTGACTGGAAAGTAATGTCCATATAATTTTCCTGCCCCCTTTATAATATTTTATTATCTGTACATATAAAATCCTTCACAAGTTGGTCTCACAGATACTTAGCAACCCCAATTTCTGTTTATTACTCTGCACAGTCTGATTTCAGCCAGTTTTCTTTTCTCTCTGTTCCTAAGACCTACCAATCCTTACAAAGTTGCAGAAGGGTTCACATTTCCGTGTATGGTTTACTCTGTTTGGAGTAGCTTCTTTCATCCTCACTTGGGTAACTCCCACTCAAAAATCACATCCTCTGTGACTGACGCCTGTGTGAACTTCTCTGGGTAAAGGCAATTGTTCAACCTCTAGTTTAGCCCCTCCCATTGGCGAGTGCTTGCCTGGGTGCCTTGGGGCATAGTGACACATCTGTGCAACACTCCAGGCTTCCCGCCTCACTTGTGATGATGCCGAAGAGTGTGCCCCGGGATCAGAGCTCCTAGCTCTGCTCGGTCCCACAGACCACAGATCTCTCTCTCGTCAGACATCTTGGTGTGGTTGACTTCTGCTTCTCATTCACGTTTCTGCTCAAATGTCATCTCAAAAAGAGGACTTTCCGGACAACACAATGAATTTTGCCCCCCCATGCTTTTCATCCCAAACATTCCGCAGTCCTTCCCTATCCCCTTGCACTTTTATTTCTTTTCTATCATCTCATTCCTTTTTTTTTTTCCTTAACAGGGAGAAGGTAATATTAAATACAGAAAAGGAATACATTTCTAGAAGTAGAATTCATAGATCAAAGAGTATACTATTAAGACCTGTGATACATTTTGCCAAGTTCCTATCCAGAGATATTTTATTGTTATTGCGATCATTATGTAGCATGTATAATTTTAATATGGATATATAATTACACCATTTATTATAACTATCACTTGTGTTCTTACAATATACCAATCACTGTGCTAAGTGCTATAATACATTAAGTGTATCTTAGCATGTATTAAGTCTATTTGCACTTCCGCTAGCAGTATAAAATAGTGCTAATTTTAATATAGTCTTATCATTATTTTAAAAAAATTTTTGATCATTAGAATTATATTTTATTTCCTAGATTTGAATTTCTTTAATGGTAAATATGATAGAACTTGTCACATTTTACTGGTCATTTGTATTGCTTTTTTTGGTAAACTCAGCGTATTAGTTTACTAGGGCTGACATAGCAAAATACTACAAACTGGGTGGTTTAAAGAACAGAAACTTATTGTCTCACACTTCTGGAGGCTAAAAGTCCAAGATCAGTGTGTCAGCAGGGTCATACTCCCATTAAAAATGCTAAGGAAGGACTGATTTCAACACTCTCCCCTCTCTTCTGGTAGTTCTTTGGTCTGTGACAGCATAGCTCCAATCTGCACGTGGTGTTCATTTTATGTCTTCACATTGTCTTCCCTCTGTACATGGGTCTCTGTGTCCAAATTTTCCCTTTTAATAAGGACACTAGCTATACTGGATTGGAGCCAACCCTAACGATTTTATCTTAACTTGATCATCTGCAAAGGCTCTATTTTCAAATAAGGTCACATTCTGAGGTACTGGGCATAAGGACTTCAACACAAGAATTTCGGGGGAAAACAATTCAACCCATAACATTCAGTTCATGACCTTCACTAATTTTTCTTTTGGTATTCTCATATATTTTCATATGTATTAACAAAAGTAGAACTATAAGCCTGGACCACATGTCTGGCAATTCTACTTCCAGTTAGTGCTTATCTTTCAGTTTTGTTTATGCACTATTGACATAATGAAATTTCATATTTATATATGGAAAACTGATTATTTTTTAGCAATCATCTTTAGATGCACCTTTGCTATGGTAAAGGACCTTTAGTTAGATTACTTAAAATTTCAACTTTTCATCTAATTATTTAGTACAAGCAATACATGTTAGCCCGCCAGAATTACACTTTTGCAAATTATTCTTCACTCTGCCAGAAGAATTTATCTAACATATGCTTCTGATTGTTATCCCATTACTTAAAATCGTTGAATGTTTTCTTATTTCCTATACTGTAAAAAAAATTATTTGAGGAGTTTGATTTCTAGCTTCTTCAAGATCTGGCCCCAGCTCATTTTCCCAGCCACAACTTCCACCCACTCAAATACACACCTGTACTACTCTCTCATCAGACTACCTGAAGTCTGGAAAATGCACCATGTCCTCTCAGACAAACACAGTCCCTAACTACACACACATACACATATCAGAACTAAATCCAGGAATCACATAATTTAGAATGAATTTTATCTCTGAATTCCAAGTATTATTTACAATATCTACTCTACCAAAAAAAAAATCCACAGTGAAAATGAAGTAATTATTTGCAATTAAAAATTATTTCTAACATAAAGAAGTGATAATTCTGAGAGGAGTTACACAATTTGGGGGATGGGGTGCGGAAGCAGCTGAGTAGATTGTGCAAAACTGATGGGACAATAAAATCAAAGGCCCCAAAACCAAATCTGGGAGAAACACGTCCCTAGCCATTCTCTAAAGGCAGACTAGCAATTCTGAACATGAAGAAGATAATTCCTCAGATAATTTTTAAACTTTGCATTTTGAAGTAATTTTAGATTTGCACAAGAGTTAAAAGACAGTACAGACGGTTGCTCGGTACCCTTCATCCAGGTTCCCCTGATGAAAACATCTTATAACCATGGCATATTTATCAAAACTAAGAAACTAACATTGATACAAAAATACTAACTAAACTATACACTTTGTTTTCTGCTTATGTTACCTTCCTGTTCCAGAATCCAATCCAGGATATCACACTGTATTTAGTCTTCATGTCACCATAGTCTCCTTCATTTTGTGACAGTTTCTCAGTCATTATTTTCATGATCACTTTTGAAGAATTTCACTTTTGAAGAATACTTATCAGGTTATCAGGTATTTTTAGACTATCCCTCATGTGTATTTGTCTGACGTTTTTCATGGTTTGATTGAGAGTATAGATTTGGGGGAAGAATACAGCAGAGGTGACGTGCCCTTCTCACTGCACCATATCAGGGGGTATATGATACAGAAATCATTCATTACTGATGATTTAACCTTGGTCAATTGGTGATGGTGGTGTCAGCCAGGTTTGTTCCCTGCAAACTTACTATTTTTCCCTTTCTTTATTTGTTAGAAGTGAGTCACTAAGTTTAGCCCACTCTCAAAAGAAGGGGAATTAAGCTCTGCTTCCTGGAAGGAGGAGTATCAAAGAATTTGTGGACGTATGTTCAGACAACCACAGTAATTATTTTGCAGGAGGTACTCTGTGGCTATTTAAATACTCAGTCTACTTTTTTATCCTCTAATTTTAGCATTCATCTGTGATTTTCTGTTTCCCTCATTTCTTTTACAGATATTGGTTTGAATCCTTCTGAAAAGAATATTTATCCCTCCTCCCCCATTTATTTATTCTTTTGCTTATATCAGTTTGGGCTTGTGGATATTTATGTTTATCTTGGATTACAATTCATTACAATTATTATTTATCTTCTTGCTCAAATTACTCCAGAGTTAGCTACTGGAAGCTCTTTCAGATTGACTTCTGTGTCATCTTGATACGGCTCATCCTTAAAAAAAATTTTTTTAACTTTCTCACATACTGGCCCTGCAAGATGCTTTAGGCTCATATTGTACCTTCCCTGCATAAATTTAGGTTCACAGGATGAGCCATTTCTCCCGTGACCCCTGTTTTCTCTTATTAGAGACTGAGGGTCAGAAATTAAGATCAGAGTCCTAGTCAACAGCTCTTTGCTATTGAGGTTTCACTGATGCTAGGTCCTTTCAATAGAGAGTTATGTATGTATAGTTTCCAAGGATACATCCAAATCTATATTTATTTACGTATTTTATCTGTCAGCATTTATATTAAAATAAGCATGTATTCACACTTAAATCTCCAACTCTAATTCAGCATCACAGTTTATCCTAGTTTCCCCCTTTTTTTCTCTGTAACTCTACCTCTAACAGTGAAAAACCTGGACTCCATTATTTACAATTTGTGTCAAACCTAGTGAACATGTAAAATTGTTTCAGAATTGCTAACTCATGCATCTGTGAGAATATTTTATCAACTAGAGTATAGTTTAATACATACAATTTTTTTTTCCTGTGGCCTTACAGTATGCAGTCAAAACACTGTTTTCCAAAGTTACTTATTTTAGTTCCTTTTCCCCATTTTTTTTCAATCATTAACTAGTACAGACTTTATTTGGAATTAACCTTGACTTTGTTGTAGAGCAGAAACTAACACAACACTGTAAAGCAATTATACTCCAATAAAGATGTGAAAAATAAAATAAAATAAAATAAAAGAGAGAGAACTAAATCCAAATGGTACTCTGAATTGGATCCCCATCTTCTGCAGTGAGATTATGTCACACATTTGCAGTTAGATTTACTCTCAGAGACTGCATTACATCCTGGGATCTCACAATATCCTCATTTAGTTTCTTAAAATTTTAATACATTAAAGTTCTCATTTTGTGATATACACATGTATTGGTTTTGAGAAATGCATTTAGTCCTGTGTCCTCCACCAAAGTTTCTTACAGCACAGTTCCATCACCCTAAAAATTCACTTGTGTTGACCATATGTAGCCAGCACTTGACAACTAATGAACTATTTTCTGTCTCTATAGTTTTATCTTTTCAGAGGATGAAATAAATGGAACTACATACAATATGTAGTCTTTGGAATCTGCTATCATTCACTTAGATATTCCTCCCTGTTATGTCAATCACTTCTTTACTCCTTTTATTACTAAGTAGTATTCCATTGTATGGATGTACAATTTGTTTATCCATCCATAGGTTGCAAACCCCTCGGTTGCTTCCAGATTTTGGCAATTATGAACAAAGATGCTATAAACATTCCCATACAGATTTTGTTATGAACATGTTTTTAATTTACTGAGTAAACAGGAACAGGATTGGACTTCCCTGGTGGTGCAGTGGTTAGGAACCTGCCTGCCAATGGGTTCAAGCCCAGGTCCAGGAAGATCCCACATGCCATGGAGCAACTAAGCCCGTGTGCCACAACTACTGAGCCTGCGCTCTAGAGCCTGCAAGCCACAGCTACTGAGCCCGTGCGCCACAACTACTGAAGCCTGTGTGCCTAGAGCCTGTGCTCCGCAACAAGAGAAGCCACCGCAATGAGAAGCCCGCACACTGCAACAAAGAGTAGCCCCCGCTCACCACAACTAGAGAAAGCCCACGCTAAACAACAAAGACCCAACGCAGACATAATTAATTAATTAATTAATTTTTTAAAAAAAAGAAACATTAAAAAAATTGGAACAGGATTGCTGGTTTGTATGGTAAATGTATGTTTAACTTTATAAGAAACTGCCAAAATCTTTTCCAAAGTTCTGTACCATTTTTCATTTGCATTAGCAATGAACAAAACACGTGCAGCATATGTAGGTTGAAAAGTACAAAACACTGACAAAAGAAATCAAGGAAGATCTATATAATGGAAAGATATATAATATTCATGGATTGGAAGACAATATTGTTAAGATGACAATTTTCTCCTGATTTGATGTACAAATTCAATGCAATCTCATTCAAAATCCAAGCAAGCATTTTGTAGACATAGACATTCATAATCTAAAACTTATATGGGACATCAAAGTAACTACAAGAGCCAAAATAATTCTGAAAAAAAAAAAAAAAAAAAAGTTAAAAAATTCTCATTCCGGGCTTCCCTGGTGGCGCAGTGGTTGAGAATCTGCCTGCCAATGCAGGGGACACGGGTTCGAGCCCTGGTCTGGGAAGGTCCCACATGCCGCGGAGCAACTGGGCCCGTGAGCCACAACTACTGAGCCTGCGCGTCTGGAGCCTGTGCTCCGCAACAAGAGAGGCCGCGAGAGTGAGACGCCCGCGCACCGCGATGAAGAGTGGCCCCCAGTTGCCGCAACTAGAGAAAGCCCTCGCACAGAAACGAAGACCCAACACAGCCATAAATAAATAAATAAATAATTCCCATTAAAAAAAAAAAAATTCTCATTCCATGACTTCAAGACTTATTATAGGGAGATAGACAGTTCAATGGAACATAATAGAGAGTACAGAAATTGACCCATGCAATTATAATCAACTGACTTTTGTCAAAGTTTCAAAATTAACTCATTGAAGAAAAGATAGCCTTTTAAACAAATGGTGCTAGGGGCATTTGGACATCCATATCAAAAAATCAAAAAAATAAGCTGACTCGTATACCTCACATCTTATACAAAATTCACTCAAAATGGATCATAGACATAACCGTAAAACATGAAACCGTAAAACATCTAAAAGAATATACTGGAGAAAATCTATGTGACTTTAGGTTTGATGATGAATTTTTACATACAACACCAAAAGTATGAGCCATAAAATGAAAAATATAATAAATTGGACTTTATCAAATTTAAATATTTTGCTATGGAAATGAAACTCTTAAGAGAACGAAACTACAACCCACAGACTGGGAGAAAATTTTTGCAAATCACATATTCAGAATACATAAAGAATATTTGAAATTCCACAGTAAGAAAACCAACAACCCAGCTTAAAAATGGGCAAAAGATCTGAGCAGACACCATTAAAGAAGCTATAAAAATGGCAAACAAGCATATAAAAAGATACTCAACATCATTTTTTATTAGAAAATGTACACTAAAACCACAATGGGATACCACTACACACCTATTAGAATGTTTTATATATATATATATATATATATATATATATATATATATAATCAGATAATACCAAATCCTGGTAAGAATGCTGAGCAACAGGAATTCTGATTCCACAGATTTTTAAACTGTATATTATTCATTTCATATCATGGGTGTCATTTTCAAATAACCCCTTTTGTTTTTATTATAAAATTTCTAACGAATAATTTAGTCAGGTATGAATAGATGATTAAGCATAGGAATCAGCTTTACTAAATGTATAATTATAATCATTAACCTTGAATCAGAGCAGGCCAGCCAGCCAAAGTGTACCATATAGCATGGTATCTGAGACAAACCTATCCATTCCTATTTGGGTAAGTCATAGTTATACCCATGTGGGACTGGAAGATATACACTACTGATTGGAAGAATCAAGGTATGATAATTGTTAATAAAGACATGAGGTATCTCTATTATAAAATGATTTTTAATAACTTCCATAATACTTTTAGTATTTATTATATGTCAAGCACTATAATACGTGCTTTGCTAGCTTATTCATGCATGAGAACAAATTACTAATATTAGGGTGAAATACCCTAAAATAGAATAACATCATTTTCTTTTCTCTTTTAAACTTCTGATGAAATTAAGATATTTAAAAATAGCTTTATCTAACAATATGAATTAAATAATATTGATGGTTATTAGTCAAAAGGAAACTCCTATGATTCAATTAAATATGAAAGGTGGCACAGGATAATTTTCTTGAATGTTCATACCTAATGGATATTTGTCAAGATAAAACATGGTCATTACAGCGTGCCTAAGAAGAGAATATTGTAAACTTTTTACAACGTTAAGACAACTTGCTCAATTTTAAATACATGTTCATGTAAAAACACAGTTAAAAATAAATAGTAGTTGAATATACAGAAAAGGGCAAGTATGGCAAAACACACTATTCTAGAACATGTTACTTAACAATAACCATAATTATGTGTATTAGAGTCTACCAGTTGAAAAGAACAAAGTGTTTATTTTGGTGTTAACACTATTTTCCTTTCATATTTTAGCTTAAAATATTGTCAAATAAGAATAAATATTAAGAATAAAATTTGCATTAGCCTAGAGTGGTAAGAAAAAAAAAAAAAACAAAAGGAAAGGAAAGGATTTTTACTGAGCTGCCACCAGCATGCACAGTGAAATGTGATGGGAGATCCAGTTCAGCTGAAGGTAGGAGGAAAAGAATGATGAGACTCAGGGAAAAAAGAAAGAAAGAAAGAAAGATTCTAGTGATCAACTGTTTAACTCCCGGTGGTCTAAAGGGAACTGTGGACTCTGTGAAAGAAAGAACCCCTAAAAATAAAACTGTTTCTTACAAAAAGATGCTACAGAGAAGGCAGTTTTGGTTGTACAATAATTAGATTTTGAGGGAGAAACGAACAGAACACTGCTTTAGATGTTATTAGGGGCAATAATACTTAATGATATATTTCAGTTCTAATTTTACTTAAATCACAAAATTGCAAGCCTTAGTGTTTCCTCACACCCCTCCTCCCTCGCTCCATCAGCGTTTCGCGAAGTGTTCTCCTTCATTAACTAAATTGTTGTCTAGCCAGACATCTTGACTTTGAGAAAATGGATGGCAGGGGGTTTGCTTAATAGAGGACTTAACAGCGTCCTCACACAGAACAGAAACAGGACACTGGTTCTGAAAGAAATGTATAGCCCTGCTGAACAGAGGTTCCGCTACCAGCAGAAGAAACTGCTCTAGAGGCGGGATGACTAATATGTCACCACATCAGCGGTTCCTTTATGGAAGCTGAAGAAGAACATCCAAATAAATCAGATTTGTCACAGGCCTAAAAACCACTAGGCATGTCAGCCGGGATCGGAATTGGTGTCCCAAAGCAATGGATTGGCAAGTGTTGACTGCACTTCTCCGGAATCCTCATCCTCAGCAACCCAGGAGCCATTTTGGTGGCTCACACCTTACACGTTAACCCTAAGGATCTTAACTAGATGTGGCTTCCAGATCATCGCAGCTGTTTTGTTTATTTTAAAAGGCAAACTAAGGACTGGATACAGAGAGAACAACATATGCTGCAGCTTTTCTTTGTACATGGGGGGCTTTTCTAGAGTTATAATTCCACCCAACACATACTACAGTAATAAGCAGCCATTATTTTTTGAAATGGATCAAGAAAATGTTAGTTTAGTGATTAACCAATTCTTTCCAGTAAAAGGGTATTATTATAAAAATTACTATGTCACATACACAGTAAGAGGGCCTTACTAATTATATATTTAACAGTATTTATATATAGCTAATAGATATATATGTAATATATAAACTAATTATATTTAGTTTTGATGTCTAGCAAATAAGTTGGTATCAAATAAGTAAAAAAAAAAAAACTATTCAAAGAGAAAAAAAAGATCATTTTAAATTTATAATACTGATGTTTCTCTTCTGCAGAAATTTTATAAAATATACCCTGGAACTTGGAAAAGCAGCATCATAGATATAATAAATATTTTTGAATCCTTCAGAGTTTACATTTTATGGGAGGGAGTGGTTTTTGGCTTACAGAATTTTTTAGATATAAGAGTTGTGACTTTTCCATCCCCAAATATAAATACATGGTTGTATTAAAAAGTGTAGGATACCCTGTCCATCTGCAAAGCAAGTGCCCCAACATGATTAGAAATGATTAGAAAATAAATGTGCAAATTTCCAACAAAAATGCCCTTTCTTTTCACAAATACTTCTAATTTAATTCATCCAATTCATTATAGTCTTATATAAAATAGATCAAGGATTATTAAAATAAATCAAAGATAATTAAAATAATGAGATGTTGGGGGAGAAAAAACACACTTACATTGAACTCCACTGATCTCTGATCTTGAGATGTCTTTTCTGACATATAGTTACTTTATTTGAACAACAAATAATTTATATTCTTTGAAAGAATTTGTTCAAATGAATAACTGTGCATGTATACATCTCCCCCACTAATTGGGAACTTCTTCATTCATTAAACATATATTTATTTACTGGCTGTTTTGACACTAGGGATTCAAAGATGAAAGGCATCTGTTCCATGATCAGAGAACTTTAGGTTCTCACAGCAAGACGACTGTGCACTCAAACAACACACTATGCTTAGAAAACGTTTATGATGATAGTAGATACAAAGTGCATTGGGAGTGTAGAAGACAGAGCATCTGCAGTTGTAAGAATGTGTTTAAATAACTTCTATATAAAGAACTGTGGAACAACAAAAAAATAAATGCGTGATATGAAATATTATTGACAACGATCATATTCCTACATGTTTTCTTAACTTTTAATGATTACTTTTTACTAAACTGCTGCTTTAAAAACTAGACACTTAGCAGTCCTAGGAGCATTTGAATCACTCTAAAGCATTATGGAAGTCTTCACACAGCAGATAGAATCCGAGCTGAGAACTAGAGGCTGTGTAGGAAATTATTTGTTAAGTAGGCAAAGGCTGGGAAAGATAACACATTTAGGTGAGCAGCGAGGAGCAGAAAGAGGTAGTCCGGGCTTCCCTGGTGGCACAGTGCATAAGAATCCGCCTACTAATGCAGGGAACACGGGTTCCATCCCTCGTCCGGGAAGATCCCACATGCCGCAGAGCAACTAAGCCCTGAGCCACAACTACTGAAGACTGCGTGCCTAGAGCGCATGCTCCACAGCAAGAGAAGCCACCGCAATGAGAAGCCCGCGCACCACAACGAAGAGTAGCCCCCGCTCGCCATAGCACGAGAAAGCCCGCACACAGCAACAAAGACCCAACTCAGCCAAAAGGAAGGAAGGAAGGAAGGAAGAAGGAAAGAAAGAAAGAGAGATAGTCCAAGCAGGGGAACAACTTGGACATAGGTGTGGGCTTAGGTTATAGTAACGGGTTCAGAGGGATAGTAGTTCAATATTGATGAATCATAATACAAAAATAAGGGAAGAATAATGTTGAGAGTAGAAAGGAAAGGACAGTAAAGAAAAGTGAAGGATTTTTTAATTTGATCCCAAATCTCTTGAAGATTTCCTATATATTGTAGTCATTCAAGAAAAGTGGATGGCATAGCACAGGGAGATCAGCTCGGTGCTTTGTGACCACCTAGAGGGGTGGGATAGGGAGTGTGGGAGGGAGGGAGATGCAAGAGGGAAGAGATATGGGAACATATGTATATGTATAACTGATTCACTTTGTTATAAAGCAGAAACTAACACACCATCGTAAAGTAATTATACTCCAATAAAAAAAAGAAAAGTGGATGAATGAATAAATTAATACTCTGAAAGTACTGAATCATCTTGACAAAATATTATACAGATCTTATTACGTAGCCATCTTCCTGTGACAGTATAAAGAGTCAACTCTACTTGAGATATGCATTAGTCTGTGTCTGCCAAGAAATGAATGCCAACAGGGTATTAAATGTACAAAATCTGTTTTGGGAACTGAACAGAAGAAGGCAGAGGGAGACTTCATGCCATAGTGCAGGTCTGATGCCTGTGAAATGAGAGAGGGAAGGAAGGAGGATTGAGTAGAATGTCTCCTGCATAGTTGCAAGAAAGATTTGGTCAGGTCCATACAGAGTCCTCAAGCCAAAGTCATCCATGAGAGGAGTCCTGCATCTCACTCAATAAGCCAGCTTTAGTATGGCAGCAGGTTTAGTCATTGGTTGGGAGCAGGCCATGGGAAGCAGGGCTTGGCAACAAATACAATGTTGGATCCAGAGGGGCAGCAGCTGGGGCCAACAGTCCATTATACTCTTCACAGCAGGAGATCTGAGTGGCACATTTTCATGGCTGCCACAATACATAAATCTAAATGAAATGTTCTCTGAAGACTGATTAAAAAACAGAATTAAAAATCATGTAGAGACCATGTTCCCACAATATCAAGAAAGAATCCTCTGTCTCTTAATTGATCTTCTTCTTTGTGCAACTATAGCTCCCTGTGGTCTCATAACAGAGCACAGAAAACAAAGCACTACATTTCCCTGAAATCGTAGCCGTGGCGTTAAGGAGACCGACTCAGGGGCCCTATGAGTAATTGTAGCTATATCTGGGGGGAAAAATTCCATTTCTCATGTTATCTTTTATGATTTGGAATAAAAAAGAGGTTTTCTTGTTGTAAAATGTATTTCAAAGTTTTTGTTATTTTCAAAAGTTTAGCTTTAGGGAAAGCAAGACTTTTCATAGATATATGAATATTATCCAAGGAAGACTAGAGGAACTAAAGTTTACATAGCATTTAAAAACATAAACCAGAGTGTTTACAAATATAACATGAGTGAAATTAGCCTCATTTGCACTAAAATGTTCTTCATATATTCAATGCTTATGACCATATTATGAGCCAAGCATTGAAGGATATGCTAAAAATTAAAAATAATTGTTTTAAAAGTATATAAAATATAACTCCTCCACAGCATAATGGAGGAGTCTAAAACAGGAATTACAATAGCATGAACATTGCTTCAAAGTTGACATAGGAGGAGAAAGCGTGTCATTGGTGAGTTCTAAGCAGGCCTCATAGAATAGCTACTTGGTATGAGTCAGGAAGTAGCATTAGGACAACTGGGAGGGAAAGGGTCTTCTAAGCAGAGGGAACAGTATATGCAAACACACAGAGTGGAAAAGGTCAAGAAATCGTACATAAATCACTATGACTAGAGGGCAGAAATCTAGAGGAAGTGAGGAGGAGACCTCGCATGGTATGAAAATAGTTTACTTTTTTCCCTTCTTTTTATAGACAATATAGGACCATGGAAGAATTTTGATGAAGGAATAGCCATGATCTGGTCTGTAGGTCTAGTATATTTGTTACATACATTAACGGGATGAGAGTGGTATAGACAGAATGGGGTAGAGGAGACCTTAAGTAAATTATTATAAAATTCTGAATAAAATATGACCAGCAGTGGCAGCAGCAGTAAAAAAGGGTCAGTATGAAAAATATTTAGGATGATATACTGCATTCCCCATGAATGACTAGAGGCAGTGGAACAGAGGGAGAGAGATTCAGTGTGCCTTCCTGACTGTGGCATGGGCACTTGGGTAGCACTACTCACAGAGAGAAGGGTTCTAGGACAAACTCCCTATTGGACAGATGGGGGAAATGTCTCCTTAGCAGCTAAAACTATGAAAAACATATTTATCTGAATAATATTTTTAAATTTATTTTCTTCTTTAATATATCATTCATATATTCACCAAGTATTCAGTGTCTTCTATATGCCAGGAACTGTTCTAGTCTAAAAGAATAAATCAACGTTCAAATGGACAAGAATATTTCCCCTTTACTAGCTAATATTCTAGTGGGGAAAATTAGGAAACAAAAACAGCTAAGATACGTAATATGAAAGATTTTATGAGAGTGGTTTGAAAAATAGTGAAGGACAAATGAAAGTGAAGGGGCTATTTTAAGATGGAGGCCTGAGAAGGCCACACTGAGAAGGGGTCAGCTGAGCGGGGACATGAGTAGGTAAGGGAGATCTGTGGGACACTGGGGGAAAAAGGAGCGTTGTGGGCGCAAGACTCAGCATGTACTAAGGCTTGATGGTGGGAGTAGGTCCAGTGTGTGCAAGGGACAGCAAGGAGCCTGGTGTGACTGCAGCAAAGTAAGAGAAGGGGAGATTGGTAGGAGGTGTGGTCAAATACATAAGGGGAGGCTTAATTATGGGGGCTTTAATTTTTATATTAAATAGGATGAAAAGCTGTCATGTGAAAGTATCATCTTCCCTGGAACACTTAAAAAACCCTTTCTTTAAATCTCAGATTTTCAATATACTTTTTAATGATATACACCCTGGGTTTTGTTAATATTGCATTTTTATTTTTTTCATAGTCAGCCAGACTAGACTACATTAATTTGAATTAACAGCTGAGGCTAAAAATCAGCCATTTGGGCATACTTAATGTTTTGCCTCAATGCCTCAGTTTTATTTTGAAAATTTTTTATCACTGCGATTTTAATTTTTGTTTATAATTAATGTTTATTTTTATTCACAAATATATTTCGATGTATACTTATTTTTTATAGTGAAAGCACATTGAAGAGATTAATATGATGGCTCAAGCACTTCTATATAAATAACAGCACTGACAGAATCAGAAGGTTGTGAATTCAATGAATTCAGTATAAGAAAGTCACTGTTCAGGATACGAATATTTCAAATATAAATGTGTCAGTTCCCTCTTAAGCATAAATATAGAATGTTAGTAGATGTTTTATAACTGAGGTTTCCATAATCAAATGTTTTGGAGAAACTGTTTAATTAAACAGAGTTAGTTGGATTTCTTTAGTACAGGACAAGGCAGATCTTTGTAGAAATGAATCTCCAAAAGAGGTGCATATAGTATGTTGTGTTTCTCAAGTTTATTTGTCCACAGCCCTTCCTTTAACAGTGTCTCTCACCGAGACATTAGAAATCACATTTGATTGCCACCAAATATGTGAATCTGGAATTCTGTGTAGAGACCCCTTCAGGAACTACCGTTTTAGATGTCGTTATATTATGCATCACTACAGTGGGTAACTATTACTGCTACTACTGCTAATAATTCATACTTCCACAGCTTTCACTATGTGCCAGATACTATTCTAAGTGTTCGACACATATAGACTCTTCTAATGTTAGCAACATCTCTTTGAATCTGGTGTGCTATTATTCTATTCACTTTAGTGATGAGAAAACTGAAACACAGAGAGGTGAAATTACTGGCCAATATCACAAAGCTCATAAGTAGCTGGACCAGGCAGCCTGGTTCCATAAATTATGCTCTTAGGCTCTTGATGTACTGCCTCTCAAATAAATCATTGGTATATCCCTTATCAGAGATTAGCGGTAGCCATCTCTGTTACAATTCTAGGGCATATGCTCTTCTATTTCATTCCAAGTGTTATATTCTATCTACTCTCTGTTTTTATCTCATTCTGTACACCACACATTTCTACGTGTGCCCCACTTAGGTCCTATGCTGAGAGGCAAATTCTCAATCTCTGTAATTGCTTGAAATTTATTATTTGAAAATTCAACCTTTTCTCCTAATTACACCATCTTTATCAATTTTATTAAAATTAGTATCACTATTTTTGTTTCTAGAATTGCAACTGCACAAATGCTGAAATTGTAATACTTCTCCTATATGAGGATCTTCTGTCAGTTTCCTTTGTTTTCTTTGCTGACATGGGAAAGCTTTTATAAACATACTGATGTTCTGTCTCTCCTTACCTCTCTCTCCAATTTTGTTCCTTTAACAAATATTGACAAAAGATATTGTTCTAGTCCCTGGACATCACCAAAAAAAGATACTTGTTTTTGTTTGGCTTATATTCTAGTGGTGAGAGGCAGATGTTAAACCATAAACATCATTAGTGGGTCAATTCTATTGTGTATAAGGAGATAAGTGCTATGGAAAAAGTAATCAGAGATCAGGAAAAATGGGTTGATGGGGTGGTTGTAATGTCGAACAAGGGATAAAAGTATATTTTGTTGAGAAAGTTACCTGTGGGGAAAACTTGAAGGAGATGAAATATTTAGCTCAAATTCAAAAAGATATCTGACAGAAGAAAATTCCAGGCTGAGGGCTGGAGGAGACGTCTGAAGACAGGAGCTTGTCTGGAATATTCCTAGAACTGTACAGAGGCTAACGTGCTGTAATGGAGTGAGAGAGGAAAGGGAGGTAGAGCTATGGTCAGAAAGGTAAGGTGACCTAGACCTCATAAGCCATCAGGAGGAATTTAGCTTCTACACTTAGTGAATGGGGGAGCCACTGTAGGGCTTTGAATGGAGAAGAGACATCACCTGATTTATGCATTTTAAGAAGTTACTCTGGTTTCTTAGGTTGAGTATAAAGAGTGGGGCCATGGGGGTAGCTTATAAGAGTCAAATCAAAGATACCTGTTAGAAAGCTACTACTACGTATCCACAAGAACAGTGATATGCTTTGAATCAGAGTAGGAGTGATAGAAGCAGGAAAATTGGTGGATACATGCATCTATATTTGAGGTGAGAGAGTTGAGAGGCAAAAAATAAAACGAAAAGACAAATTGAGAGCTATCATCTATCTATCTACCTATCTATCTATCTATCTATCTATCTACTATTTAAAGATATAGAATTAGATGAGCTCATGGAAGATGAACTGAATGTAGATGGAGAAAAGGGGAGAGCCAAGACTGAGGCTTGGGACACTAGAACTGAGAAGACTAAAAGAAGAGGAAGAGCCAGCAGTAGCTGGGTAGGAATGTCCAGTGAGTGAAAGCAAAGCCAGGAGATTGTGGTGTCCCGGGAGCCAAGGGAAAATCATGTATTAAGGAGGAGGAAGTACCCTTAATTAGCAAGGGCTGTGCTGCTCCTGCCCTCCAACCCCATAAAGATTCTGGAAATCCTGGCTTCTGTCCATTGTGAAAGCATGTTCTTGAACAAATGATGGGGCTAGAAGACTTATGAGGGGTCAGTCTTCCAGGTGGTTTATTACCTGCCAGATGCTCCTGCCATTGCTCAAAAGTCCTTTATTCTGTGCTTCTTTCAAGCGTCTTCCTTTACACTTTGCTCCTCTTGTGGATGTTTTGCTCCTTGATTGTCTTAAGCTCCTTAGAGATGATTTACATCAAGATGTGGGAAAGGATCAACTGATTTTCTGATTGGCTGAAACCAAAGAAAGAAAAAAGAAAACATTTTGATTTCAACCATAGATATGTTCTTTTTAAGCCTTCAAATTTGTAATAAATTACCTGAAACTGGTAGTTCAAGGTCATTCTCTCTCCCTGAGAATTTTAAATTTTGTTCAAACCAAAAAAAGAATTACTAGTTTCACATTACAGTCTTGCAGCACTATGCTCTTATTATACAACCTCTGTCCTATCTTTCACAGAAAGAACTCTGTATAAAAGTATAGGATGGTAAGCAATTTAGCAGTGATATTGAAACATTGATTAGCCCTTAGCTTCATTTTCCTCAGGAACTCCGCAGTATAATTTTGTGTAACTGCAATACATAAGAAGCAAATATAGGACAACTATTTAGCATATCCTTTTTATCATTACACTGTCAAATACAAAAAGAACAAACGCTTTTTTGTGGGTTTATTTGGTGCTCTCTATATCCCTGGCTAGAAAAAGACATTCTCACATACTTAATTTTCAATTAGTTCAAGGATGAGTCTCTGCACCTGTGTTTTATTTAGCCTATCCAGAGGGCATCTTCACCTTGTTTTTCCCCAGTATAATTACTGTTATTATCAATAGGTGAGAAACTAATTTTGATTAAAGTCCAATTAGTATCAATGCTTAGCATATAGGTATAAAGTGTGCAGACTACATAGAAACATTTTTATGACTGGTATTCATGTGCTAACAACTGAAGAAAATGGAATATACCATTATCATTTCATTTTAAAAACACCTTATGGATTTGCTTAAGGAGTAAGCAATTTCAAAAGCCAAGAATATTGTAATTAAACAGTTATATTTTGTATAGGCAATAATTGTTCTGCAATATTTTTTCCTAAGTGGCCAATTTAAGAGTATTTTATGGTTTTATATACACTTATCATTAAATTAACTTGTCCAGAGTAACCAGCTTTCCTCAGCAGAGGTCAAGATTTGAACTTTATCAGAACTTTGCACAGCATAGCACATTTGATGAAGTCTGCTGCAAGTCTAATATTCAGTTATCTATATTTTAGTAAAGTTGTGAATTCTAAAATGGTATCCCCAAAGGGAAATACTAACCATTTCTTTCTGAATAGCTTCATTTTTAACATTAAAAATTAAAATAATAAACTTGCGAGGACTCGGGGCAAGATGGCGGAAGAGTAAGACGCGGAGATCACCTTCCTCCCCACAGATACATTAGAAATACATCTACATGTGGAACTGCTCCTACAGAACACCTACTGAACGCTGGCAGAAGACGTCAGACCTCCCAAAAGGCAAGAAACTCCCCACGTACTTGGGTAGGGCAAAAGAAAAAAGAAATAACAGAGACAAAAGAATAGGGACGGGACCTGCACCAGTGGGAGGGAGCCGTGAAGGAGGAAAGGTTTCCACACACTAGGAGCCCCTTCGCGGGCGGAGACTGCGGGTGGCGGAGGGGGAAGCTTCGGATCCACGGAGGAGAGCGCAGCCACAGGGGTGCGGAGGGCAAAGCGGAGAGATTCCCGCACAGAGGCTCGGCGCCGAGCAGCACTCACCAGCCCGAGAGGCTTGTCTGCTCCCCCGCCGGAGCGGGCGGGGCTGGGAGCTGAGGCTCTGGCTTCCGTCGGATCGCAGGGAGAGGACTGGGGTTGGCGGCGTGAACACAGCCTGAAGGGGTTAGCGCACCACAGCTAGCCGGGAGGGAGTCTGGGAAAAAGTCTGCAACTGCCGAAGAGGCAAGAGACTTTTTCTTGCCTCTTTGTTTTGCGGCATGCAAGGAGAGGGGATTCAGAGCGCCGCCTAAACGAGCTCCAGAGACAGGCGCGAGCCGCGGCTCTCAGCGCGGACCCCAGAGACGGGCCTGAGACGCTAAGGCTGTCGCTGCCGCCACCAAGAAGCCTGTGTGCGAGCCCAGGTCACTCTCCACACCGCCCCTCCCGGGAGCCTGTGCAGCCCGCGACGGCCAGGCTCCCGTGATCCGGGGACAACTTCCCAGGGAGAACGCACGGTGCGCCTCGGGCTGCTGCAACGTCACGACGCCTCTGACGCTGCAGGCTCACCCCGCCTCCTCCGTACCGCTCCCTCCCCCCCGGCCTGAGTGAGCCAGAGCCCCCGAAGCAGCTGCTCCTTTAACCCCGTCCTGTCTGAGCGAAGAACAGACGCCCTCAGGCGACCCGGCCTGAGTGAGCCAGAGCCCCTGAAGCAGCTGCTCCTTTAACCCTGTCCTGTCTGAGCGAAGAACAGACGCCCTCAGGCGACCTACACGCAGAGGCGGGTCCAAACCTACACGCAGAGGCGGGTCCAAATCCAAAGCTGAACCCCGGGAGCTGTGCGAACAAAGAAGAGAAAGGGAAATCTCTCCCAGCAGCCTCAGAAGCAGTGGATTAAAACTCCACAAAAAACTTGATGTGCCTGCATCTGTGGAATCCCTGAATAGACAACGAATCATCCCAAATTCAGGAGGTGGACTTTGGGAGCAGGATATATTAATTTTTCCCCTTTTCCTTTTTTTGAGTGTATATGTCTATGCTTCTGGGTGAGATTTTGTCTGTATAGCTTTGCTTTATAATAGCTCTATTTTATTTTATTTTATCCTCTTTCTTTCTTTCTTTCTATTTTTTCTCCCTTTTACTCTGAGCTGTGTGGATGAAAGGCTCTTGGTGCTCCAGCCAGGCATCAGGGCTGTGCCTCTGAGGTGGGAGAGCCAACTTCAGGACACTGGTCCACAAGAGACCTCCCAGCTCCACGTAATACCAAATGGCGAAAATCTCTCTGAGATCTCCATCTCAACATCAAGACCCAGCTTCACTCAACGACCAGCAAGCTACAGTGCTGGACACCCTATGCCAAACAACTAGCAAGACAGGAACACAGCCCCATCCATTAGGAGAGAGGCTGCCTAAAATCATAATAAGGCCACAGGCACCCCAAAACACACCAAGAGACATGGACGTGCCCACCAGAAAGACAAGATCCAGCCTCATCCACCAGAACACAGGCACTAGTTCCCTCCACCAGGAAGCCTACACAACCCACTGAACCAACCTTAGCCACTGGGGACAGATACCAAAAAGAACGGGAACTACGAACCTGCAGCCTGTGAAAAGGAGACCCCAAACACAGTAAGATAAGCAAAATGAGATGACAGAAAAACACACAGCAGATGAAGGAACAGGGTCAAAACACACCAGACTTAATAAATGAAGAGGGAAATAGGTGGTCTACCTGAAAAAGAATTCAGAATAATGATAGTAAGGATGATCCAAAATCTTTGAAATAGAATAGACAAAATGCAAGAAACATTTAATAAGGACGTAGAAGAACTAAAGAGGAACCAAGCAACGATGAAAAACACAATAAATGAAATTAAAAATACTCTACATGGGATCAATAGCAGAATAACTGAGGCAGAAGACAGGATAAGTGACCTGGAAGATAAAATGGTGGAAATAACTACTGCAGAGCAGGATAAAGAAAAAAGAATGAAAAGAACTGAGTACAGTCTCAGAGACCTCTGGGACAACATTAAACACACCAACATTCGAATTATAGGGGTCCCAGAAGAGGAAGAGAAAAAGAAAGGGACTGAGAAAATATTTGAAGAGATTATAGTTGAAAACTTCCCTAATATGGGAAAGGGAATAGTTAATCAAGTCCTGGAAGCACAGAGAGTCCCATACAGGATAAATCCAAAGAGAAACACGCCAAGACACATATTAATCAAACTATCAAAAATTAAATATAAAGAAAACATATTAAAAGCAGCAAGGGAAAAACAACAAATAACACACAAGGGAATCCCCATAAGGTTAACAGCTGATCTTTCAGCAGAATCTCTGCAAGCCAGAAGGGAGTGCCAGGATATACTTAAAGTGATGAAGAAGGAAAACCTACAACCAAGATTACTCTACCCAGCAAGGATCTCATTCAGATTTGATGGAGAAATTAAAACCTTTACAGACAAGCAAAAGCTGAGAGAGTTCAGCACCACCAAACCGGCTTTACAACAAATGCTAAAGGAACTTCTCTAGGCAAGAAACACAAGAGAAGGAAAACACCTACAATAACAAACCCAAGACATTTAAGAAAATGGGAATAGGAACATACATATCGATAATTACCTTAAATAAAAATGGATTAAATGCTCCCACCAAAAGACATAGACTGGCTGAATGGATACAAAAACAAGACCCATATATAGGCTGTCTACAAGAGACCCACTTCAGACCTAGAGGCACATACAGACTGAAAGTGAGGGGATGGAAAAAGATATTCCATGCAAATGGAAATCAAAAGAAAGCTGGAGTAGCAATTCTCATATCAGACAAAATAGGCTTTAAAATAAAGACTATTACAAGAGACAAAGAAGGACACTATATAATGATCAAGGGATCGATCCAAGAGGAAGGTATAACAATTGTAAATATTTATGCACCCAACATAGGAGCACCTCAATACATAAGGCAAATACTAACAGCCATAAAAGGGGAAATCGACAGCAACACAATCATAGTAAGGGACTTTAACACCCCACTTTCACCAATGGACAGATCATCCAAAAGGAAAATAAATAAGGAAACACAAGCTTTAAATGATACATTAAACAAGATGGACTTAATTGATATTTATAGGACATTCCACCCAAAAACAACAGAATACACATTTTCCTCAAGTGCTCATGGAACATTCTCCAGGATAGATCATATCTTGGGTCACAAATCAAGCCTTGGTAAATTTAAGAAAATTGAAATAGTATCAAGTATCTTTTCCGACCACAATGCTATGAGACTACATATCAATTACAGGAAAAGATTTGTAAAAAATACAAACACATGGAGGCTACACAATACACTACTTAATAACGAAGTGATCACTGAAGAAATCAAAGGGGAAATCAAAAAATACCTAGAAACAAATGACAATGGAGACACGACGACCCAAAACCTATGGGACGCAGCAAAAGCAGTGCTAAGAGGGAAGTTTATAGCAATACAAGCCTACCTCAAGAAACAGGAAACATCTCGAATAAACAACCTAACCCTGCACCTGAAGCAATTAGAGAAAGAAGAACAAAAAACCCCAAAGCTAGCAGAAGGAAAGAAATTATAAAGATCAGGTCAGAAATAAATGAAAAAGAAATGAAGGAGACAATAGAGAAGATCAATAAAACTAAAAGCTGGTTCTTTGAGAAGATAAACAAAATTGATAAACCATTAGCCAGACTCATCAAGAGAAAAAGAGAGAATACTCAAATCAATAGAATTAGAAATGAAAAAGGAGAAGTAACCACTGACACTGCAGAAATACAAACGATCATGAGAGATTACTACAAGCAACTCTATGCCAATAAAATGGACAACCTGGAAGAAATGGACAGATTCTTAGAAATGCACAACCTGCCGAGACTGAACCAGGAAGAAATAGAAAATATGAACAGACCAATCACAAGCACTGAAATTGAAACTGTGATTAAAAATCTTCCAACAAACAAAAGCCCAGGACCAGATGGCTTCACAGGCGAATTCTATCAAACATTTAGAGAAGAGCTAACACCTATCCTTCTCAAACTCTTCCAAAATATTGCAGAGGGAGGAACACTCCCAAACTCATTCTACGAGGCCACCATCACCCTGATACCAAAACCAGACAAAGATGTCACAAAGAAAGAAAACTACAGGCCAATATCACTGATGAACATAGATGCAAAAATCCTCAACAAAATACTAGCAAACAGAATCCAACAGCACATTAAAAGGATCATACACCATGATCAATTGGGGTTTATTCCAGGAATGCAAGGATTCTTCAATATACACAAATCAATCAATGTGATACATCATATTAACAAATTGAAGGAGAAAAACCATATGATCATCTCAATAGATGCAGAGAAAGCTTTCGACAAAATTCAACACCCATTTACGATAAAAGCCCTGCAGAAAGTAGGCATAGAGGGAACTTTCCTCAACATAATAAAGGCCATATATGACAAACCCACAGCCAACATTGTCTTCAATGGTGAAAAACTGAAACCATTTCCACTAAGATCAGGAACAAGACAAGGTTGCCCACTCTCACCACTATTATTCAACATAGTTTTGGAAGTGTTAGCCACAGCAATCAGAGAAGACAAAGAAATAAAAGGAATCCAAATTGGAAAGGAAGAAGTAAAGCTGTCACTGTTTGCAGATGACATGATACTATACATAGAGAATCCTAAAGATGCTACGAGAAAACTACTAGAGCTAATCAATGAATTTGGTAAAGTAGCAGGATACAAAATTAATGCACAGAAATCTCTTGCATTTCTATACACTAATGATGAAAAATCTGAAAGTGAAATTAAGAAAACACTCCCATTTACCACTGCAACAAAAAGAATAAAATATCTAGGAATAAACCTACCAAAGGAGACAAAAGACCTGTATGCAGAAAATTATAAGACACTGATGAAAGAAATTAAAGATGATACAAATAGATGGAGAGATATACCATGTTCTTGGATTGGAAGATTCAACATTGTGAAAATGACTCTACTACCCAAAGCAATCTACAGATTCAATGCAATCCCTATCAAACTACCACTGGCATTTTTCACAGAACTAGAACAAAAAATTTCACAATTTGTATGGAAACACAAAAGACCCCGAATAGCCAAAGCACTCTTGAGAACGAAAAATGGAGCTGGAGGAATCAGGCTCCCTGACTTCAGACTATATTACAAAGCTACAGTAATCAAGACAGTTTGGTACTGGCACAAAAACAGAAATATAGATCAATGGAACAGGATAGAAAGCCCAGAGATAAACCCACGCACATATGGTCACCTTATCTTTGATAAAGGAGGCAAGAATATACAGTGGAGAAAAGACAGCCTCTTCAGTAAGTGGTGCTGGGAAAATTGGACAGGTACATGTAAAAGTATGAAATTAGAACACTCCCTGACACCATGCACAAAAATAAACTCAAAATGGATTAAAGACCTAAGTGTAAAGCCAGACACTATCAAACTCTTAGAGGAAAACATACGCAGAACACTCTATGACATACATCACAGCAAGATCCTTTTTGACCCAGCTCCTAGAGAAATGGAAATAAAAACACAAATAAACAAATGGGACCTAATTAAACTTAAAAGCTTTTGCACAGCAAAGGAAACCATAAACAAGACCAAAAGACAACCATCAGAATGGGAGAAAATATTTGCAAATGAAGCAACTGACAAAGGATTAATCTCCAAGATTTACAAGCAGCTCATGCAGCTCAATAACAAAAAAACGAACAACCCAATCCAAAAATGGGCAGAAGACCTAAATAGACATTTCTCCAAAGAAGATATACAGATTGCCAACAGACACATGAAAGAATGCTCAACATCATTAATCATTAGAGAAATGCAAATCAAAACTACAATGAGATATCATCTCACACCGGTCAGAATGGCCATCATCAAAAAATCTAGAAACAATAAATGCTGGAAAGGTTGTGGAGAAAAGGGAACACTCCTGCACTGTTGGTGGGAATGTAAATTGATACAGCCACTATGGAGACTAGTATGGAGGTTCCTTAAAAAACTACAAATAGAACTACCATACGACCCAGCAATCCCACTACTGGGCATATACCCTGAGAAAACCATAATTCAAAAAGAGTCATGTACCAAAATGTTCATTGCAGCACTATTTACAATAGCCAGGACATGGAAGCAACCTAAGTGTCCATCATCGGATGAATGGATAAAGAAGATGTGGCACATATATACAATGGAATATTACTCAGCCATAAAAAGAAATGAAATGGAGGTATTTGTAGTGAGGTGGATGGAGTTAGAGTCTGTCATACAGAGTGAAGTAAGTCAGAAAGAGAAAAACAAATACAGCATGCTAACACATATATATGTAATCTAAGGGAAAATAAAGGTCATGAAGAACCTAGTGGCAAGACGGGAATAAAGAAACAGACCTACTAGAGAATGGACTTGAGGATATGGGGAGGGGGAGGTGTAAGATGTGACAGGGTGAGAGAGTGTCATGGACATATATACACTACCAAATGTAAAACAGATAGCTAGTGGGAAGCAGCCGCATAGCACAGGAAGATCAGCTCGGTGCTTTGTGACCACCTAGAGGGGTGGGATAGGGAGGGTGGGAGGGAGGGAGATGCAAGAGGGAAGAGATATGGGAACATATGTATATGTATAACTGATTCACTTTGTTATAAAGCAGAAAGTAACACACCATTGTAAAGCAATTATACTCCAATAAAGATGTTTAAAAAATAATAATAATAATAATAAACTTGCACTGTGACTGCTTTGTCAAGGTAATCCCAGTTCTCACTTCAAAATTTTCTTTTATATATTACAATGAATTTTTATAATGTATGATTTCATAAAACAGTCAATGCATTGCATTTCATATTTCTCTCTAGGAAATTTGTCTTTTAAACAAGTATTCACAAAGAAGTGTTACTTAGAAAATAAAGGGGTAAAAATTATAAGTAAGCAAATCAATGATCAACTCAAATTCAGGATGTTGGTTATTTCTTGCGGAGAGTTGGGATAATTCAATTGGGAAGAGGCACACAGCGTCTGGGAGCAAGGGTCTACCTCTATTCCAGTGTTTTACTTATCTAATAGACCATTGACTCCAATTTGAAGTGACTTTGTTCTTTTTTCCTTGGTGATTTGATCACCGTCTGCTCTCCAGGAGAGGCAATGGCAAATATTTGAAGTGATTACATAGACTTGACAAGTATTAACGTGGGAATAGGTAGTATTACTAATCATATTTTGAAGAGGAAAGAAACTAACATTTGGTACAGTTATAAATTTCACTATCATGCAAAAACTAATACTCCTGGAAATCATCTGAACCTTCAAAGATTTTGATACTGCCCATGTAAGTGAAATGGAGTTGATCACCCCACCATGATTGTACCCTCTTCTCTGTTATACTAGCTTCCTTTTCTCCCATCAGCCATATCAGATTGTACTTGCTTTCTAGGCACTTTCCAGTACCCCTGGACAACCAACTTTCTCACAATTAAATGAACCCAAAGCCTGAGCTGCCAGGATTCATCATTGGGAAGCGATGCATTATTCAAAGCAAACATTTCAGTGTACTTTGTTAACCTCAAACAATGAACTGGAGTCAGAAAACATGTCTTGAAATCTCAGCTTTGCCACTTACTAGTGAGGTTTCAGGAAATCATTTTACTTGTCACTCTAAATCCTTTGTGAAATAAACATGGTGCCAATAATAAAAAAAAGAAATTTACTTCATCTTCTGCATATCAAATTGCTCTTACACAAATCAGATTTAACATATAGCTGTGTTTTGAAGATTAAATGAGATAATATGTGAAAGTGCTTGGCAACTACTAAAGCACTCTACAAATAAGAGCTATTGTTATATATGACTTTCCTTTTTATCTTAAGTAATTTTCCACTCAACAGAGTCTGTCATTCACATTCAAATAATTATATTTTCTCTTATAATCCCTTCATTATTAAATGGTATCTTTTTTGGAGCTGATAAGTATCTCTTGAAAAAGATAACCCTTGTTCTTAAGTTATAAAGACTTAACCACAAAATGAACTAAATTTCAGTGAAATAAGTGAATCATATGGCATGTTTTGCATTAAATACTTGTCTAACATAACAAAAAAATAGTATTCATAATACATCCTTACAGGAGATAGAATAGTTATAAGTTGTGGAATCATTTATTATAGAAGAGTGAGCCCAGCAAGCTTGGAGAAAAGCGAGACCTCTCTATTTAGTGTCTTTCTCATTCTGAGCCTGATTATTTTTTTATATTTAGGTTTGACTTAGACATAAACCATGTTTGTTCAGTTTACTATAAATATGCATAGTATGTTTCAATTTCTCTTTAAAATCAGAAAACAAAAATGTGTAAATGATGGAAAATCAGCCTATTAATGAATTACCATAGACATGAGGTAACATTTGGGATCATGGAGATTACACAAATAAAATAAGAATGACTTTTGAAATTACAGACTTCACCAACTTTGAAAGTATACAATATTAGTCTTTTGATATTAGTCATTTGATAACAAATTTGGACTCTTTTTCTGGAAGAATGTTTTTATCCAAAAAAGAATGTCTCAGTAACCAGGTACTGATCTCATTCTAAGAGACTGAAATAAGTTGAAATATGTTATACAAATGAATATGTATTCAATTGTATAAAAAACACATGTATGTAGACGAAGCAGTATAAAATAATAATAATGAAGGGTTCCCAACTAAATTGTTAGATACTGAGATCAGCGAGCGCATCTCGACATTTTTTGAACTCCAATTGCCTTTGCACATTGCAATGGTATCATATGGGTGCTGAATAAATACTTCTTCACTGGTCGCACAGAGCCTGAAAAACACGAATGGGTCATGTCCCATGCCTAAAACCTGGCATAATTTAGATATGAAAATATTTTTAAGTAACTTTAGCTTCTTAAGAACTAAATTATAAAGCAGTTGGGAATGTTTTTCTTTATTTCTGAAACCATTCTGAGTGTTTCACACTTAAGGAAATGTCTTATTTTTTAACAGCTTTATTGAGATCTAATTGACATAAAATAATCTGGCTATACTAAAAGTGTAAATTGTGATACAGTTTGACAAATTTATGTACCCGTGAAATGCTCTTATGTATCCATGAAACAAATAAAGATAATGCATGTACTATTACTTCTAAACATGTCCTCATAAATTTTGGAATCCTCCCCTCCCTATTTTGTTACATTTATCTATTTGTCTATCTTTATGCCAATACCACACTGTTATTACTGTAGATTTTTAAGTCTTGAATCTGTGGGTTTATAGTTTTCATCAAATGTGGAAAATGTTCATCCAATATTTCTTCAAATAGTTTGTCTGCTCCTCCACCTCTACCCCCAATCAGGGACTCCATCTACACATTTTAGGTCACTAGAAGTCACCCACAACTCACTGACGTTCTGTTCTTTTTTTAAATTCTCCTTTCTCTCTGTATTTGAATTTCAATAGATTCTTTTGGTGTGTCTTCAAGTTCACTGGTCATTTCTTCTGCAATATGTACTCTACTTTTTAATCCTAACCCATATATTTGTCAGGCATGACATAGTTCTCATTTCTAGAAGTTTGATTTAGGTCTTTTTGTTACTTCCCTGCCCCTACTTAACCTTCTAAAAATATAGAACACCATTATAATACTTGTTATCATGTTTTGTCAGTGAATTCTAACATCTGTGTTAGTTCTGGGTCAGTTTTAACTGATTCTCCTCATTATGGATAGTATTTTCCTGCTCTTTTGTATCCCAGGTTATTTATGATTGGGTACCAAACACTGTAAATTTTACCTTTTTGGCTGTATAATTTTGTATTTCTATAAATATTAATTTATTTATTTGGCTGTGCAGGGTCTTAGTTGTGGCATGCGGGATCTCCACTGTGGCGTGCAGGATCATTTTTTAGTTGCAGCATGCAGGATCTAGTTCCCTGACCAGGGATCTAACCTGGGCCCCCTGCATTGGAAGCATGGAGTCTTAACCACTGGACCACCAGGGAAGTCCCGGGATGCAGTCAGTTTAATTGTGAAGAGTTTGATCCTTTTAGGTCTTGCTTTTAGGGTTTTTAGGTGTGAAAGAACAGCATTTAGTTTAGATTTAATTATTCTGAGGACTCTACCTAATTTTCCATGAACTGTACAGTTTTTTTAGTCTGGCTGGTGGGAAAGGACACTATTGCTGGACCTGTGTGCTTGCCAGGGACTGTTGCTTCTCATCCTTTCAGCTGTTTCTTGCTTGCTTAGGGTATTTTCCTCATATACAATGCATTAATCAATATTCAGCTGAATAAGCAAGAGAGACCCTCTACAGGGCTCCAGTATTCTCTTTTTGTTCTTCTCTCTCTTCTCCCGTACTCTATTTGGAGAACTCTAATAGCCTTGGTCTCCCCAAACACTCAGCTCTGTCCTTAAGTCAGGAGTCTTCCATGCTCTGCCAGGGTTCCTTTTCCCTGAGCAACCTGACAACTCTCTCAAGACAGTAAACTGGGACAATCATAGGACTAACCTAGTTTGTTTCTTGGCTGTCTGGGATCACTGTACTTCACTGCCTGATGGAATTGGATTGCAAACCTTTGTTTCATAAGTTTTGATTCTGGATGTTTCAGATAGGAGGATATATCTGGTCCCTGTTATTCCTTCTGGATGAGAAATAGAACTTGGATGTGTTTTTAAACAAAATTTACAATAAAGCAAACTATAAAAACAATAAGGATAAAAACTTCATTGAGAGAAATGTTTTATTGAAATCATCAATATGAATGGAACATAAAGTTATATCTGAACAACGCTTGCAAAATTTCCTGAACTTATGATACTTCTGAAAATCACTAAGACCTCTTGGGCTAATATAAAGGCATATCCATTACCAACAGCTGTTTCCTTTAAACTGCTGACCAGTCCCCTGCAGGGTATTTGGAGAATGTGTTTGTATTCATGTGACAGATGGAGCAACTATTTCATATCTGAATTGATTCAAAATTGAGAAGAATGAAATCTATCAGAGAGGGACTTTCCTGGTGGTCCAGTGGTTAAGAATCCGCCTGCCAATGCAGAGGACACGGGTTCGATCCCTGGTCCAGGAAGATCCCACATGCCACGGAGCAACTAAGCCTGTGCGCCACAACTACTGAGCCCACGTGCTGCAACTACTAAAGACTGCGTGCCTGGAGCCTGCACTCTGCAACAAGAGAAGCCACCACAATAAGCCCGTGAAATGCAATGAAGAGTAGCCCCCACTTGCCGCAACTAGAGAAAGCCCGCACGCAGCAACGAAGACCCAACGCAGCCAAAAATTAAATAAATAAATAAATAAAATTTTTTAAAAAGAAAGAAATTTATCAGAGAAAAAAAGAACATTTAATTGGGCAGTCAACAACTTAATTTCAAAACTACTATAAGGTGTTTTGAGGGTTTTTGTTTGTTCGTTTTTTATTGAATAGCTAAAAATGATACTGAAATTAATTAAGAAGAAAAAGTTTGTGTTATACTGCTAAACGTTCCCATAAAGAAGTTTTAAAAATTCCGTATATGACGGCAAACAATTCAACTCAGATGTCAATACGCATGCAGAAAAATGTTTATGTTTTTTTGAAATATGTTTTCAGAATTTATTGTTAAAAATAATTGTAAACTGCTTTATTGGAAATTGATTAGAAAATAGTTTTTACCTTTTTAGTGGATCTTTTTGGATCTGTTTAAATCTTTTATGAATTTCACCAAAAATATACTTTATTGTTGAATTTAGTAGCATATATATCTCATTTTTAGAAGCGTCCACATTGCAGATTTTTAAAATATTTTTTTAAATTGCGAATTCAAAGAGAATCTCAGAAAGAATGACAAAAGCAAGCTTTCAGATATGTTTCCATTTCTAGTGAATAGTAAGCAGTGACAAGTCTATTTTTAGCGACATATTCTATGCCAGACAACACCTGTAAAGAAAGCCTACATGGAACATTAAGTATCTGGAAACAGGAAAATTATTTCCACTGATGGGCAGCCGAAATGCACTGAGAAGACGGAGAGAGTAATGGTATCTCTGCATTTATTTTGACAAACCTATGACAGCACCATTCTGTTCCTTGATAGACAAACATAATCTTTGAAATATGTTTGGAGATTCCTTTCACTCAGCTTGTTTCTTTCAAGGCTGCCTTTGATCACAAGCCAAACCTAACTGAATGGAAAACAATTGTTCCTTGTATATCATAGTTAACCTACTATTTTATCTTTCATTACTGGATTTTGATTTGTATTTGAATGAATGTTAACAGGAGCTTTAAACATGCATTATATACCTTGCTCATTCTGTCTCTAATCCTACTATCCATTTATCAGCACAACAATAATTATTGTTGATCCATTATTAAGAATAAAAATGCAAACACCCTTATCCTACTAAATTTCAATTCATTTTATAACAATCAAAAATGTCCCAAGTACAATCATGTTATATCCTTAAGCCTCAATATCATCATGTAAATTAAATAGGTCAAACTTCTGTGCTCTTATTCTTCCACATATTTTCAGTTACTTTGGCAAATAGCAGAGTACATTGTTTTCCAGCAATTGTTTGCAGCATAAAAGGAATTCTGAATGCACAGCTAATGAAATCCATATATTAGAATTCTTGCCATTTCTATAGATCAAGAGTACCAAATTTACTCTAAATTTTTTATTCAGCAGAAAGAGCATTATAAAATATAGTTTCATGGATATGATTCATGTATGTTAGAGGTATTAATTCAGGATGGGAAAGTAATTGCATTTCCTGTCTCAATATTAATATTTTGTGATTTGTGTTTATAGCTAACCAAGAGAAATGTACTACCACCATATCTGTAGAAACCTTCTATCTCTAAAAATATTCTGCTTTGAAAAGACCCAAGCCAAAGACTATACAAAGCTCTACCCATCTATCAAATAGATTGACGAATTATGTTTCCACATTTTAAAAATATTGCTGTATATAAGAATCATGACCACCCCTGGGGGGGAAAAAAAAAACACCTGAGACCTTTACTCTCTTCACGATAATATAGTTTATAACAAATCTGAATTTAAGCTCTGAAAGAAAACGCAAGTTTAAACTAAGCCACTGTCTAGACCTGATAAAATGGAGTTTTGAGTAATTTGTACCAAACATAATGTAATCAAAGTTCAAGAAGTTAAGAGGTGCTGTGTACTGAGTTGTGTCCCCCTCAAAATCCGTATGTTGAAGCCATAACCCTCAAGGTACTGTATCTGAAGATATTTCAGGTTAAATGAAGTCATAAGGATGGGACCCTAAACCAGTAGGACTGTGGCCTTCTAAGAAGAGGAAGAAAGAGAGATCTCTCTTTCCACTATACGAGGAAACAGTGAGATAGACCCTCTGCAAGCCAGGAAGAGAGATCTCACCAGAACCAGACCACACTGGCACCCTGATCTCCGACGTTCAACCTCCAGAGCTCTGAAAAAATAAATTTCTGTTGTTTAAGCCAAGAGCCTGAGTTGACCAAGACATATCTTACATTTAAAAGCTCCTTTGCCATTCACTAAGAGATCCAGCAATAAGTGCATTTATCTGAGGATATGTGGTTTAGTGGATATTCAAGTAGTACTCTTTCACTTACTAGAGGTGTGACCAGGGATACATCACTGAAACATTTTATGCCTATATTTCGCGTACTTAAATGATGAATTGTTGAAACAGGTTGTGGACCTCATATCAAAAGGGTCATGTCTATTCAGTCCACGATATTGTTGTATATAGATTCTCAGCCTCATAGCCGTGGCTCAAGGTCACTGGGGCATCCAAGACCCATAGGATAGGAATTCCTGGTGAATATTACTTCACTGCTTTCTTTCTAAGAGGAAAGTTTAATTAACCAATCCCTTACATCTTATATGATATATAATATGGAACTGAAGCATATCAGTGGGTTATATAAAACCTGAACTGTTTTTCCTCTTGGCCACTAAGCTAGCAATTTATTTGAATAGAAATCATGTCAAATTATTTAACAAAGGTCACTGTGTGTGATTGTAATTTCCTGGTACAGCACCTCCAAACTCTTTCAATCTATTTTTTTATAAATATGTTTGTTGCTCTGTGTATTTTTTCCTACATGGAAAGGAAAACTGTTGATTCTGTAAATATCATTTCTCAGCATAGAATCCCTTATCTCCATTTTTCTCTTTCTATCATGGTGATTGTTTTTCTCTAATGAAGTCAGATCAAATTTATATCGTGTATTAGCAGAACAATATGCATGGATAGATATTATTAGACATGTAAGACATTATTAGACATGTTGGCTTTATTATGTTTCACTTATGACCAATGCCATGCAAATGAATCACTACACAAAGTAAAGATATTTTAAATATTAACCTTTACTCTGCCTTCCAATCCAGCCAAAAGCACGGATTTGAACTACATTTTGTTTATTATGTGCAGGTGCAATTTTGTCCATTTGTCTTATTGTAGCTTTTTAAGATTGCAGAGCCACACCACTCTGCAGCGTTCACAGCACCATGCACAGCTGAGGATTTAAAAAGCTATTTCTGTTACTGATGAGACTAGTAATAATGATGATTTTATTTAAAGATATTTCAGGCCACATATCTAACTGCAGAACTGGGGCATGAAAATCCTCTGAAATTTTACACTGACGCAAAGGATGAAGCACAAATTGTGTAAGGTTTGACTTTGTCTACAATTTTCTTGGGGCAATCATCTGCTCCATAAAAAATCTTTAACGTCTTTTCATGATAGAATACCTTTATGACAGCCCATTAATCCATCATTTCTATCTATGCACTGTCTTCCTGTTTTCCAAATCATTTCTGAATCAGGATGAAAACAACATTTCAAGTTATCGTGACAGGTTTCCAGAGGAAATTACACACATGTTTCTGTGCACATAATCGCAAACACACAGAGCACAATTTATGGAGGCAGAGTAGCTCTTTGTGTTTTGTGGCTCTGAAGGAAAGTTAGGCTCACTTATCAATTCACAGTCCGTCATCCTCCACCAGTCATTGAAGTTCAGGGCTGAACACTGCATGGGCTACTTGTCACTCGGACCAAGAAAGAAATAAGAAATGATGTAAACCGATTTCCCTTGACAGGAAAGACACAGATGGAGACGACGTTTGGACCATATTGTCTGCTTTCAGGTCATCCCTGAAGCCATTAGCTATCATAATGATGAAACCCGAGTTATTTATTTCCCCACAATTTTCTGTTGTGGCAAAAACAGTATTACACTGGGAGCCTGAGTTTCCTCTGAGAGGTTGTGTTGTCCTTGAGAAAAAACAACACATACGACAGAATATTTTTAGCTTGTAGAAGTAAGAATTACAAATTAGAGAAAAGAGACATAATGCAAGATAAATGTTAAATTTTTTATTATGGAAGGTTAGACTTTTCATAATACTATTGATATTTTATAAAATATATAGACTTTTCTTAGAGCTCTTGACTCCTATACGTTCAGTTAATTCATTCATTTGAGACCATTATTTGGTATCTTCTACTCATTTATTCTGTTGGTCATAATGTTATCTGACCAACAGAATAAATGAACAAGCATTTATGGAAAACCCAACATGTACCAGGGCTGATGATGTGTCAGAAAACAAAACAAATCAAAAAGAAGAAAAACATTCCTGTACTGACAGAGCCTGGTTCCTAGTAGTGGTGGCAGATAGTGAAAGTCAATTATATAACTGTTAAAAGATGAAAAGTACTATGGGGGAAAGGAAGTACCAAAAGGGGTAGGGGGTGAGAAGGAGTTGGGGGGTGAGAGTGGGGTGGAATTGTAGTTCCATGAGGTGGTTGAGAGAAGACTCCCTGAAAATATGACATCCGAGCAAAGTCTTAAAGTGAGGAGTTCACCACATGAATAGCTGGGGGAAAAGCATTCTGGGAGGAAGAACAATTCAGGCAAAGGCCACATGGTGGGAATGTGTTGGCTTACTCAAGAAGCAGCCAGAAGACTAATGTGGCCGGAAGCAAGTGAGTGAGGGAGACAATATGGAGGTATAGAAAGTGAGAGCACAGAAACACAGGGGCGGAATTAAAAAGGGTTTTTTAGGTCACGATAAGGATTATGGCTTTTGGTTTTAGGGAAAAGAGGAGCCATTGAAAGGAGTTTGAAGAGACGAGTAACATGCTCTGACTTCCTTTTGCACCAGTTGGAGAAGGGGCAAGGTGGGAGGTAGGAACTCAATTAGGAGGGTTTGCAATAACCCAGGCTGAAGCAAATAGGCATTGTATAAACTAATGACCAAACACAGTCTGTGCCCTTAAGGCGTTCTTGGTAGAAAACACAGGCATGAGTAAATGTAATTGTGTTACAGACTGTTGCATGTAGTAACTACCAAATGTACTCAAACGGGATATTGGCGCCAGGAGAGAATGACCTATTGTGACCGGGTGGTGTATCAGTGCGACTGAGTTCCTCACAGAAGCGGAAACAAAATTCCTCCTCTTTAGGAAATAGTGTTTTCATTATCAAAATTAAATTTGACTTTTGTCAAATGGTACATCAAGTTTCTCAGATATGAAATCTAAATTGTTATTAAATTCACTGAAGGCGTGGGGATCAGAAACATACATTACTGATTGCATAATTGCTTAAGTTAGTGGGTTTTTTTCTTTTTAATAGTTCAGTTGGCTCCAAAAGTCTTGTTTAATTAAAAATAAACAAACAAACAAAAAATTTAAAACCCTTAACTCTCTATATTCAAGATATAACTTTTCAAACACAAAGCATTAGGTATACTATAAAGACAGAATGACCTATCTTCCCTGTTTATTTTTTACCTATTTTCCCTTTACTTGTCTTTTAAGTATCTCCCTTCCTCTTTGAGGTCTTTTTTCTTCTTGAGCAGCATCAAAATCCATACCAATAATTCAAACTTGCAAACATTTACAAAAGATTAAGCAGGCTGTAGGAGATGTCAACCAACCCACATTTCACAGGAGAGAAAACATTATAAAGAATATAAATTCCATGAATTATTGCTTATTGTAAGTTACCATTGAAAAGGCTCCCTAATTCATTGGTTTCTTATTGAAAATGTACTCATTCAACCGCAATAGATGCTAATGTGTTGAACTGCAAAAGTCAGGAACTGTTCTGTGGTTTTCAAAATGCAAAACTGAAAGAATTAAATTAAAATCAATTGCATTTTATCTTCAAATAATGGCATTCATAGTCAGTGTCTAATTCTATTGAAGTAGATAAGGTTATATTATAAATTATATAATATCCATAAAATATATTTAACATATAAAGTGCTATACACAACCAATAGGTTAGGTGTTACCTTAGGATTCTTATTTCCAAGCACTCATAGAAACATCCATTACAAAACTGGTTCTAAAAAGGGACTAAATTTAGAAGTTTCAAAATACAACTTATAGGAACCGAACCACTTATCCTAGACTTACAAATACAAAATTCTCAGAATCACAGAATCTTCCCATCTAGATATTATACAATATTTTACTTGTTTATATAAATATGTGTTATTAATTATATTTATATAGGCATTTTATATAAATAATTGTAAATATAATATACATGTATATATGATATTTTTATCATTGAGAAATTGCATCTAATATTCAAGCTACTATGAAAACATTTTCCATCTAATCATCCTTTATCAGTTACCTTGGGTATAATTTATGATTTTTTAATAGGAAAAAAAATGAGAAATCTGTAATTTCACTGAGAAAAAAATAATGAAATGAAGATATTAAACATCTTCATGTAAATGAATCATTTTCAGTGGTAAAATAGTCATGCTTGTCATTAGCTCCCTTGAAACAGTCAATCACATAATGTATCTTGATATTAAGTCCAAATAGGACTCAGGAGAAACAAACTCTTTTCATGGAAGGAATAAGCCCTGGTTCTAAAAATCCTTATCACATGTATCTGATCTCAGGTAAATACATAGGTAACTTACTGTGTTTGGGAAAATAGCTGTTCACAGATTAGTTTTTAAGAATGCAATGACTTTGCACAATAGTGGATATGATTCAAGCACCATCATACACGTCATTCAGCACTGCTGGACAGAGTAAACATTTTTCTAAATCATATCATGGCTGGAGAAAGACACCTTTCCAATTAGAAAATAATTTAAACATTTTTGCAATTCCAGATCTGTGTCCTCTTGAATGAGAATATCCACTTGCTCCAATCTATTTTTTAAAGGCTAAACTGAAATGTCAATTGAGAAAACCTAGAACTTCCGTATTACCATTGCAAAGGTAAATGCTTCCAAGAATGCAAAATTGATATTTAAAGAGTAGACCCAACTTTCTTCTACTAAGAAAATCCTTAATAAGAAAATTCATACAAGTATGATCAAGATAAAGCTTTGTCATATTACCAGTAGGTATCTGTTTTAATTCTGAAAATTTACAAATTAGAAAAATTCTCTTAAATTATTTTTTGATTTTCAAATTTTTATGTAAGCAATTCCCAAAACTCCCCAAACCCCATATGTTTATATTAGAATTTTTAATAGTTTGATAGAAAAAAACAAGTTATTGTTTAATGGATGAGAGTTTTTGTTTGGGATGATGAAAAAGTTCTGGAAATTCATAGTGGTGATGATTATACAACATTGTGAATATACTTAATGACGGTGAATTGTATACTTAAAAATGGTCAAAATGGAAAAAAGGAAGGACATGTTTACAATACACAAGAACAGTAACATATATACAGGGATAAAATTGAAAAAAGCAACTTTCTAACCTCCTCTAATAGTGCCTGTTTAAAATTAAGAAAGTGAAATGTGGATAAGAAAGTGGTTTCTTTCAATGCCTTGGCAATCATTTATAGATTACAGAAATGTCGTTTTATTCGTAATACATATTTGTTTTCTTGATGTGCATTTAGAGGTGCTGACATCTATATTAGTCCTGAATGAAGAAGCATAGAAAGAAAAAGGGAGGGAGGGAGGGAGGGAGGGAGGGAGCGAGGATGGAAAGGAAGGTGAAAAAAAGAAAAATCTCTCCTGTCTTTCCTTTCCATTCACTGGTGATGTGAAAATTCTGCTTGCAGATCTGCTGAAACTAATAATAATTCTGCTTTGTAGACAGTTATTTGAAGCATTTTTGAGGTATTGAAAGTACAGTTATATATTTCTAAAGCTGAGCACATTAATTAGTGTAAGAGGACATTAGCACTTCAGCAATCTCTCTTGATTACTATGAAAGGTTTTCCCATATATATCATAAATTGACAATAATTAGGAAGAAGTCTTACAGGAAGAAGAGACATTAAAACCTGGGAGATAATAAGTGGCTCAAAAATAAAAAAGAAAGAAAGAAATGCTGGTTTTAATTGCTTACATAAGAAAAAGCATAGTTCAACCTAGATACATCAAGATAACCTAAAAAGTAAAGATGCATATGTTCCAACACAATGTAGAAGAATTTTCCCTAGACCTAGAACTGCTTTGCAAGGTAAGAAAGAAGATAGGAGAAAGAGTAATAGAGAGGTCAATAATCTAAGAATTTGTTGATGATTTCTCTACCAAGCAAACAAAAATATTATCCTTGACTGAAGGAACATAGCATCTAGTTGGCTACCTAAGAAGTAAAGATATCAAACAACTATAGAACTTAATAAATTTTGTGAAAGACAAGAACTGAAAAAATGCTAGACATGAGAAGACTCCAGGAGACCAGCGCATTCTCGTTTTGCTTCTTCCACTGCCTTTCCCTCTCTACTTCTCTTTCACCTTCTCCCTCATTTCCTTTTTCAGGCTTAATTTTTCACGAAAGAACTTTGTTTTCTCTATGATAGCATGGTTCAAATACATATAGAAGCGGTATAAAGAGGTACAAATATATATGACAACAGAATGTTTAATATGTACTTTCATTTTTTCATGAATATACAAACACATAGTTTTCAGAAATCAGAGTACTAATAAGCTGGTAGAAGAAAAGCTTAATTATTGTACTCCCATGCTCATTGACTCTCTATTTCCCAGCCTTGCTCCTCAGAAGTAGACATTTTAAATTCTTTTGGTTGTTTTTTTGTTGTATATCTCCATGACTTTAAGTGACAATCAAAAAAAAGGCATTCTCAGTCCATCAATTTAGGCAGCATCTATTGACTTTCACTATGGTTGTGGAAATTTAGCTTATATGAGAAACTCCATATCATTTCTGTATCCTTCCCCTATATGTATATCTCAGTTTTTGGTTAGATCGATATTAAATTTCTATTACAAAAACTAAGAATTATTTCTTAGACAAGTAGCATACTAAATTATAGGGTTTTTTTTCTTTTTTTGTTTTTGATTTTAACAGATTTATAAGCACCTTTTTTTATTTGCTGATATATTTTATAGCACATAATGGGAGACTAATAGTATCTTAACCAAAGAAGGACATTATAAAATATTCTGTGCCTGTAATTCTAATATATAAAACTGGTTGGGGATAGATTAAAGGGAAATGACTTGTACAACTTTTCACCCATTTGATAAGCAGTTCTACAGCTTAGAAATTAATATAAAATGGTGTCTTAGATTGTCTTTCTCCAGAAGTGAAACCCTGACATGCTCCCACAGGACCAAGTGCTTTCCCGTGGTCAGAGAACCCTGCAAACAGAGTCACAAGCATTTGCAATAGAAACCTACTGGGTTAGCATACACAGGAACAGTGAGTGCAAAAACGAAATAAGTGAAGCACCAGCAACACTTGCTTTTCTCCCCTGACTGCTGTGAGATGATAGAAAATATATAGCATTGCTCTCTGCCCCAAGTTCTTGAAACCCTTGGAATTTTCTAAGTGATAAGAGCACTAGGAGCATCTTTTGTTCTAACGTTTGGCCTTTGACCCCAGCCCCTGACACAGAGCTCCTAAAGCCCTTGGCATTTCCTGAGTGAGAGAAATGCCTTGTTCTAAAGAGACAGACATTTCTGGGTGGGCTCTTGGATGGGGACTGGTCACTAGAAAAACAAACCACAATTAGAAGCTTGGAATTTTCAGTCCCACCTTCCTCACTACTCCAGAGAGGGGAGAAGGGCTGGAAATGGAGTTAGTAATTTATCATGCCTCTCTGATGAAGCTTTCCCCCAAATCCCAATATGCACTATATGTACAATATGTACTGAGGTTCAGACAGTTCCGAGTTGGTGAACACATTCACATACCAGGAGGGTGATATATCCTAAATCCACAGATACAGTTGCTCCAGGGCTCAGGATCTTCCCAGCCCTCACCCTATATATTTCTTCATCTGTCTGTTCATTTGTATCCTTTATCATATCTTTTTTAAAAAACTGTTGAACATAAGTAAGTGTTTCTTTGAGTTCTATGTGCTTTTCTAGCAAAGTAACAGAACCCAGTGGGGGGGTCGTGGGAACCTCAAATTTGTAGCCAATGGGTCAGAAGCACAAGTGTCGACCTGGACTTGCAATTGGCATCGGAAGTGGTACTGAGCCCTTAACTGTGGGATCTGATGCTATCTCCCGGTGGGTAGTGTCAGGATTCAGTGAAATTGTAGGACACCCAGCTGGTGTTGCAGAGAATTGCTTGGTGGAAAAAAAAAAAAAACCCACCCACCCATGTCAGAAGTGTTGTGCGTAGGGTAGTAGTGTGAAAGCAAAGGAGAAGCGCAGGAGAGGACTGAGTTTTTCCCAAGACTTGTTCACATCAGCATCAGTGTAAGTGAAACCGTGAAAGGAGGGCTCTAACAGTTCCTCAAAGACCCCTGCCTCTATCTTTCTCATCCATGATACTCAGCGTCACAAAACAGTCTGTATGGAGTTGGTCCCTCTGAAACTCATTCCATTCTTCATCCCTGTTTACTTCAGACATCATGCATGAGTCCACTCAGGCTGCCAGAACAAAATACCATAGTGTGGATGTCTTCAACTATAGAAATTTATTTCTCACGGTTCTGGAGGCTGGCAGGTCCGAGATCAAGATGGCAGCCAGTTCAGTTCATGGTGAGGGCTCTCCTTCTGACTCACAGTGTCCTCACTTGGGGGAAAGAGGGACAGACAGAGAGCGCGCTGGTATCTCCTCTTATGAAGACGCACGTTTTCATGGATTAGGGCTCTAGCCTTATGACCTCATTTAACCTTAATTACACCACAATGGCTCCATCTCCAAATAAAGTTACATGGGGGCGCTGAGGCTTCAACATATCAACTTGCGGGGGACACAAACATTCAGTTCATAACACATCATGAGCAATCTCACATTTCTAGATCATTCTTTACCACCAGGACTCCCATTTCATAAAGATCTGTACATCTACTCAAACTCTTAAAATCAGACCGCAGAACTCTTTGAAATACATAGTTAATCGTTAGAGAATACCTTATATCCTAAACCTTTTTTCTGATGTTTCTCTTCATATTCTTACCTCTCTGAAGCTCAAACAATAGTATTAAAAATGTTAGGGAATAGGTTATATTTTGGAGGTAATTTGCATGAATTTAACAAGAGCAATTCCCTGCTCTTGAAATTTTTTCTTTACATTTACCCTTTGCAGTATCAAGTTCACCTTTGTTCAGCCTTTTTATTTATTTATTTTTAAATTTGTATTTTTTTTTTGAATTATAGTTGATGTACAATATTATATAATTTACAGGTCTAAAATATAGACAATTCACAATTTTTAAAGTTTATACTCCATTTATAGTTATTTAAAAATATTGCCTATATTCCCTGTGTTATACAATATATCCATGTAGCTCTTTTATACACAATAGTTTGCACCTCTTAATTCCCTAACCCTATATTGCCCCTCCCCCTTTCCCTCTCCCCACTGGTAACGGCTAGTTTGTTCTCTATATCTGTCTCTGCTTCTTTTTTGTTATATTCACTAGTTTGTTTTATTTTTTTATATCCCACATATAAATGATATCATACAGTATTTGTCTTTCTCTGTCTGAGTTATTTCACTTAGCATAATACCCTCCAAGTCCATTCATGTTGCTACAAATGGCAAAATTTCATTCTTTTTATGGCTGAGACGTATTCCATTATATATATGTATATATATATATATATGCCACATCTTCTTTATTAATTCATATGTTGATGGACACTTAGGTTGCTTTCATATCTTTGCAATTGTAAATAATGCTGCTATGAACATTGGGGTACATATATCTGGTGGGAATGTAAATTGGTGCAGGCACTGTGGAAAACAGTATGGAGGTTTCTCGGAAAACTAAAAACAGAGCTACAATATAATCCAGCAGTTCTGCTCCTGGTTATAAATCTATTCAGCCTTTTTAAACTCCACTCTGCTACAGCTTAACTTCCAGATTCATATCCTAAGTGCTAAAAGCATTTTTTGGCATGCATGCTACCTGAACTCTCTACATCCTATGCTGCTTTTGGCTCCCTGCTTTTCTTGGATTCCAGAAAACCGTATTCTTTTATTTCTCTTCATTCTTTCTAACACCTATTCCTCATTCTCTTTCACTGGCTCATGTCTAATATCATCCCCCTAAGTAGTAATCTGATCTCCCACGTTCATATTTTCTGCCCTCTCCCCTTAGTATTCACTAATCACCCTTTGCCAGAGAGAAAGACCAAGGATGAACTCTGATTCCTAAAAACTAACTTTGTATCTTAGTTATGGACCAATACTGTGATCCAAAGCAAATCTCTTAACCTTATTTCTCCCCAGTTTCTCCTCGGCCAAATTAAGATAATAATTATAACTTCTTTACAGCTTATTTTGAGAGTGATTTGGGATAATGTATGTATGGCTCCACAGATTGCAGTGCCTAGATCATAGTATGTAGTCTGCCAATGTTGGTTCCCTCCCTTTCTTAGCTTCTTCCTTTCATCCCTGGCACCAAGCACAGTGTCAGCACATAGAGAGTGTTAAATACATGTATGTGAGTAAATCTTTTTGTTGGTTATATTCACTGTATCCAAACCATCCCAAAACGTAAGCGCTTAAAACAATGACAACTTTTATTATGTTTCTGAACCTGCGTTGTGGGCTGGGCTTGGTGGAGCCAGCTTGTCTGTGTTCCATTCGGCATCGCTAGTGTGACTTGCAGGTTGAAAGGCTGAAATTATGTGAAGAGTCCCTCATGCACCTGCCTGGCATTTGATGCTGGCTATTGACTTGGACCTCTGCTGGGGCTGTGGCCAGAACTGCTCCACCTCAGCATTTCATGTGGCTGCTTGGCTTCCTCCCAGCATGGTGAATGGGTTCCGAGAGCAAGTGTCCCGAGAGAGAGAGCCAAGAGGAAGCTGTAGTGCCCTTTATGATTTAGCCTGGAAGTCATGCAGCATCACTTCTGCCACACTCTGTTAGTCAAAAGCGATTAACTAAGGCTAGCCCATATGAAAGAGGAGGGGAACTAGACTTCACATTTTGATGGGAATAGTGTCAAAGAATTTGCTTCCTTGTTTTAAAACCATGCATTCCTCTACCAACCAATACCAGGCTGCTGTGTTAACTATAGGGATGAGCCCTCTTGAGAGCATCAGGGTTCCAACATACCGATTAGGGATCTATAAAGTAAAGGAAGTTTGGGGTGGACATGTGTACACTGCTATATTTAAAATAAAATACCCTTCCATGAAAAAAGGATAAAAAACAAAATAAAGGGAAGAACAAAACAACACAAAACAAAAAACAAACCCAGACCCAGAACTCCAAAGACCTGAATACTAAATCTGGATGTGCCCAGCTAAAAGCTAACTGGGCCTTAACTACAACTAAGTCACTTAACTTTTGAGCCTCAGTTTTCCCAGCTCTAAAATGGGGATAATGATTATTATTATATAATTCATGTAAAGGCATTATGAATTCTGTAACATAGATAAAAGACAGCTTATTGGAGTAGAGGTAGATGAGAAAAACCATTCTCATTTTACATAACAATAGTAATTACACTCTTATCTTTGTCAGATTTGCTTTTACTGCTGGCAGTACAGACTCTTTGTTCTTTGATTTTCCCTGTATAACAAATGAATTTTTAAAAAGGCCACCACTCTTTCCTAGGTACCAGGAAAGTTAATTAGCTCTTGATGCAAGATGTTTTGCAAGTATCCACTGCAGTATTACCTATCCCACCCCAGTGATACACTCTATATTCAGTCATGTATTTCAAGAAAGTAAAAACAAGTGACATTCCACAATCTAAGCTTGTTCTGTTTAAAAAAAAAAAGATGGAGTCTAGGTTTATAGAAAATGTCAAAGAACATCAAAGAAAATATCTGACATTTAGACAACCAAGAACCTCAATACTCAGTATATAAGATGAAAAGGGTGACTAATGTGTGCGCTCTGAACTATATATTACATTTTTTATCCTTCTGCTTAACAATGCATAACTTGTCCTTACATAGCTTCCTTCCTTAAAACCACTTAAATTTCCCATGATTTCTCCATTAAAGTATATTATCTCCTTTTAGTCATCTTTATATGGAATTCTTCATCACTTAATCTATAATGCTCTTGATGGTTCTTTTTCACTCCTTTGTCTATCCATATATATCCATATGATAAGATTCTGGAAATTGGCTAATTAATTAAAATGTTGATGGATCTACAAAAGAAAATATTGATGTATTTGTCTGGATTGAAGTGGAAAATTCCTCTTCAGCACAAGACTTGGTAGACAAAGTTAAAACAGAAGCCCCAGCGTTGGGATGACATATTTCAAACACATAGCTGGCAAAGGATCTAAATCCAAAATATATGAAATATTACTACAATAAATGATAAAAGAAAAAACAACAAAACAAAATGAGTGTAGAATATGAACAAGAAATTCACAGAAGAGAAAATCCAAATTGCTGATAAACACAGAAAAATATTCCCAGTATTACCAGAAGCAGGGAATAATGTATTAAAGCAATAAAGAAATAACATGTCATGTTCTTAGACCATATTCTGAGTTTTAAACTCAGATGAAACTTAACAAAACCAAGTTTTGCTAGAGCTGGTAAAAGTGAGAGTTTCATACACTGCTTCCTGCTAGCCTGCAATATTACATAGTGACGAATATAAAAATATGCAATTAAAATAAATTAAAATTTTAGGAAATAGCATTTGCTAGTAACTACATCTGTTATAATCATTTGTTCTATCAAAAAAGATTGAGTACATTCTAGAGTCCATAGTAGATTGTCCTAAATCTAAGATGACTGGGCTTTCATAGTGAGAAAATCTGTATAGAGGCATCTTTAAAATGTGGAGCATACAATAGGCACTCAATAAAAGGTAGATTTAATGCTGTTTCTTGAGGTTTTGAGCTAACAGTTACAAGGGTTCTATGCCACTGTACACAAGTCAGTTCATGATCCTTCATAAAAAAATACAATAAGTAAGTGTGTAAATTCTGGAGATACACTGATTTATATTTCCAATCCTTTCCTATAAGATAATTTAAGAAATGGGGTTCTTGCAGCTTAGAATATAATTTCCAAAGACAGCTTGAAATATGGATTCACAATGTGTTACCTCTCAAACAACTTTTATAGAAATGAAGTTATGTGCTCTGGAAAAGTATGTTAGCCAACTCAAAAAGAATCTCAAGTGATCCAGATGATATTAAGGCCACAGATACTGAATAGAGAGTTGTGAAGTGATAGAGTGGAATAAAACAACAATACTAAGTTAATTTGCTATTTAATATAATATTATAGTGTATACACGTGTATATAAATTAATAAAAATACACTTACTCACCAAGAATGGGAAAAACATAATTAAAAAAAAATTTTGCATTTATGTATCTTCCAAATGGGAAAGTAAAGGATGATCTTATTTTAAATATTGATCTATATTCAAACACATAGTATCATCTACCCTGCTCTAAAATTTTTTAGTGTCCCCTCACTGCTATCAGGACAAAGTTTAAGCCTCTTAGGGAAACATGCGAGGCTTCAAGAATCTGGCTTTTAACCTAACTCTCCAGTTTTTATGTTTTACTTTCCCTTAAAGTTCATAATTACAGAACTGCGTGGTTCTCTTCAAGAGTTAAATAAACTCTCCCCTGTTCTTTGCCTTGTCTTATCTTCTGGCCCAAGACACTTCAAAGCTTCCATTCCTGTCATGCCTCCTGTTTGAAAAATTCCCTGAACAGAACCTCTTACCACCTCCTTCTTTTCTTGCAAAGCATCTTTTTCATATCTATTACATAACACTGTATTATAAATTTTTTCTAAAATTCTAACATTGTGAATAAGAGTACATACAAGCTTCCGAGTTAGATAGGAATTATCATCCAAGCTTTGTCATTCAAAAGCTGCATGACCTTGGGTAATTTACTTAACTTCTCCGATTTATTTGTAAAATGGGGATAATAATACTTAATATTATACAATAGTAATAATAGTATATGGTGTTATTAAGTTTAAATGAGTCATAGAAAGAATGGAGACAGATCATAACCCAAAGTTATGATCAACAAATAAAAAGTAGATACTATTATCATGATTATTCTTGCTATTATTAATATCATTTTTCTCTTTCCACTTCATAGCATGTAAGATATTTGGCACAAACTGAATTGTTTTATTTTTGCATCACCTAAGGCTGATGCTTTGTCTGGAATACGTTGTATGCTTAATGTTTGGACAATTAAATAAGTGAATGAGTGGGACTGCTAGAAATGAGGAAATGACAAATTATAGTTTGTCCCAAACAGAGTAGAAGAGAATGATCAATTTTCTTTTTTCCAGAAATCATATGTCTACAGCATTACTGTGTGGTGTTGCTGAGCAAAATCTCCCATGACCTAAATATGAGAAGCCGTTTGCAGGTGAAGGACCTTAAATTTCATCCTCTGAATGCAGTTATCTATTTTTTTAAAAATATTTTTTCTTTTTTATATTTATTTTATGTATTTTAGTTTTAATTTTAATTTTATTTTGGCTGTGTCGGGTCTTAGTTGCAGCACGCAGGATCATTGTTGAGGCATGCGGGATCTTTTGCTGCGGCGTGCGGGCTCTTCCTTGCAGCATGGGCTTCTCTCTAGTTGTGGCATGGGGGTTTTCTCTCTCTAGCTGTGGCGCGCAGGCTCCAGGACACGCTGGCTCTGTAGTTTGCGGCACGTGGGCTCTCTCGTTGAGGCACTCGAGCTCAGTAGTTGAGGCACGCGGGCTTAGTCCTGCGGCATGTGGGGTCTTAGTTCCCCGACTAGGGATCAAACCTGTGTCCCCTGCATTAGAAGGTGCATTCTTTACCACTGGACCACCAGGGAAGTCCCTGAATACAGTCACCTCTTTAAAGATAATCTGAAATAGATTGTGCTGTTACTAGTACTGTGCACCTCAGAAGTTACTGGACCAGAACTCTCTCTCTCTGTCCTGATACTTAGTTACAGACCCTCAGGAGTCTGACATGAGAGAACTAAGTGTTGCAGTGTCAGGGGCTACAGGCCATAGGATGAAGTAAGGAAGGGTACTTTTGAAGAATGAGGCATTACCCAGTGGTACAGGAACAAATGGATGAAAGAGGAGCTGAAAAGAACTGATGACAGTAAGAAAGATGGGAGAGCCTCCAAAGCCAAATGGCTGTTTCCTAGTATTTTATTTAAAAGGTTTCAACTATGGTATTCATGATGTTAACCATGATTTATCTGAATGGGTTAAAAGTACTCTGAGACTGTATTTCCTCCTCTTAGGTGGCCAAATTATTGAGCAGTCTAGTTTCATTCTGGTAAACATTTTCCCAGTGAGGATTGCTAATATTCCCACTGGAAAAACTGGAAAAGCAACTGAAGGTCAGATAGATATTCCACTGTAAATAAATTGACATTGCCGTTTATCACTAGTCCCTTGAGAGTTTAGTCAGCATTGAATCCACAGAGCCTATAAGCTATGCTGGAGCTCAGAAAAATTGAATTTGGGAATCTATAAGAATGAGTAGTACCTGAAGTAGAAACACATACAACAACACCAGCAGTCCCCTTCCCGCCAACTTCCCCTCCTCTTCCAACTTAAGGAAATCACACACGTCATCACCATCATCCTCATCATCCTGTTTTATTTAAACACCACTACCTCTAATATGTGTACCATCCACATGACTTTTAATGCCAAGCTCCTGTAACAAAATGCCTGATTGGCACGGTGAGCAAGTACAAACGTGTCTGAGGCCAGCTGCTCAAGGACATACATTACAACAGAAATTTTCTTAAGAGAATTAAGGTGCAGTGCAGAAGAAATGGCCACAAACTTCACTATTCTAGTAGTATCCCATGAAATCAAACATAGCCCACTCTTCTAGATTTCCGTAATGAAAGGAAAAGCTATGGGTTAGAGTTTGTTTGTTTCTACCATTATAGGTCAACTTGTTTCAACTCTTCCCAGGAAGTAAGACAATGAAGGCTGTTTTGTTTTCCTTAGAGCCAATCACTTTTAGAGCCCAGGCTATGAGCGCTCCACCAGCCCTTGTTCTCAAAACTCCATTCTTCTTTCAGTTGTTTTAATGACTCTTTGGGCACTAAAGGTGGGGGGGAGTATGCATTTGGCTTTTTCCCCTATTTCTTTCTCTACATCTCCTTTAATATCTTCCATTATTACCCTAAGGCAGATGCACCATCACAAGTACTTTGGTAAAGATGAAACAGCATAATTTCTCAAAATATTTCTGAAATGCATTCTTGTTTATTTTTCATTAAAAATCTTATTTTCCATGCTTTTCAAAAAATAACAACTCCACAATGACATCTCAAGTTTGCCTAACAGGAAGACTTTGGATAAAGTCACTGTCAAATTACGTTCATCTAAAAGCTGTAAAATGGCTTATCCACTTTTATCGGGGAGGCTTTCTTTTGAAATAGAAATTCTAACAAAGAATTTTTGTGACAGTGAATACTGCATCTATCACTGGAGCATATTACTAGCTTTCAGGGATCATCTCTGAAACAAGACTGACTGACCAGCCCTAAAACATCTCACCTCTTATGAGGACGGTATAAACAGCCAGTGGGCCCACTTCATGGGTATGAAACTTGTCCTCTTGTTGACGTGGCCCTACTGTCTGTCAACTCTCCTGGAGTGAAGTCCTGGAGAAACAAACTTGCCTGCAACACAGCTTCGTGTCAAATTAGCATATGGCATAGCATACGGAGTGACAACTAGATGACTGGTTTCTCAGACCTGAGAAGATGCAAGAAAAAGATCTGCAGAAGAGACACATCTCTCATTGAAAAGGCAGCTGCCCAACACATATTGTCTCCCAATAGACTGGTACTGGCAAAGACAACTGTCTTGACTGAAAAGAACACTGCCAAGAAACTGACCTTAGAGGGAATGAGAGAGCACAGAGCAGGATATTTACATTTCTTTGAAGTCTCTTTCAAGTTTTGAAAATCACTCCTAAAAATACACTCAACTGTGACTAGAAATATATTTTCTATTCTCTTAGAATGGTTTTGAGGTAGGAGATGCACTGAAAAAGGCACATTCACTCTTCCTTATCCCTATATTCTCCAATGTTTTACACAGCCTGACTAAAATAAAGCAATCCAACAGATTAGTAATATTAAATATATGCATTTAGGTTTCCTTCTTATCTCTCTCTCAGTTTAGTAGCTTAGAGTCTTACTGAAAACTGTGCTAAACCCACATTATATTTTGGCACCCCATACACTCTGAAGAGAGAGAAATAATCCCCTCTGATTCTTTCTTTAGTTTGTAACTATTGCTAAGTATTTCAGCATTATACCCCTTTCCCACACAACTGTCAGTAAAGAACACTTTGAAGATAGCTTATAATCCTTTATGTGAGTGACAACTTGTTTCATAGCTTTTTATTTGAATCAACTTGTAAAATCCCACCAATCAAAAATCTCTTTCTATCTCAAAGAAATGAACTTTGATGTATTAAATATTATCCACTATAGAGTACACCTTGTCAGAAGAAAATATATACAAACATCAAAATACAGAGACATTCATGTAGTGAGATTATCAATGAACATTTCAGAAGTTTTTGTTTTTTTCAGTAATAGGGGTCTGTTATGTTCCTCATGAGCCTCTCACTAAAACTCTAGTTCACATTAACTTGTTTTAGAGTGTTTCTGTCCTTTACCACCAAATGATGGCTCATTTCCACAGCATCTAATATTAACAACTCTAAATGCCCACATGGGTGAACCTAGTTTTCAAGTACTAACAGAGCTGCTCTGAACTTCATTCATTAAACTCCATCTCACTAAAACTGACCTTTACTTACATGACATTCTATAGTTCAGCTACTATGCCTTAGTCATTGTCAACTTTCCATTGAAACACAGTAGGAGTTCAGTTTACGTATATTAAATTATATCGAACCTTAATATCTAGACCTTTTCAATTGTCCCACTATGTGTCCACCTTTGCCTTCCCTTTTTTTCCCAACCAGTCAGGAGTCTAAGATAAGCATTTCATCAATATATTGAATAGTCTAAAAACCAATATCATTTTAAGTCTCTATGTTCTCCTCATCAATCACTAGTCAATGTCATTTCTGTATATTTGTTCTTATTTTACTTAAAAGCTGCAAAATATTAGCCAGGAATATTAAAAACAACAAAAACAAAATAAAAACCTCTGTGCTGACATCATACAACATGCTTTAGATTCAGGGAAAATTGGGCTCAAATCCCAGCTCTGCTACTTGTTAACTATTTGGCCTTTCTCAAGTGACTGAAGTTATCTGAGCCTCAGTTTCCTCATCTGTAAAATCAGAAGGTTACCTTCAGTTTTAGAGTCTTTGCGTGAATCACAAAGCCATTATTACCTGGGTTTTAACTTACTCAAAATGAAATAGTTTTGCTTGAGAAAGAGAGAATAATGTAAATGGAATGGGTGATCCCATCAGCCATTCTACCAAATCCGTCACTTCCCTGGAGTAAGCAGGACATGAGGGATATAAATTGGCTAATCTCTTAGTCAGATATATTTTTCATGCAACATATTTCCAAAATGTAAACTTTCAGTTTCAAGCAGAAATTGCAATCTGTTTCAGTGCTGAAGGAAAACCTGACAGTATTAGGTTTAAGGAGAAGCAGTTGATCAGTCCTTACTTAGAAATTCTCAATCAGTATATTTGAGTATCTGAAATATTCACCTTACTGGCTGACTTTAGAACCTAACACTTGTGAATTATACTACCTTGTTTTATTCTGCAACAATGTTTGTAAATTTCCTTACCCATCATGTCTCATACATTAATGGCATTCAACCACATTAGGTGATTATTATTCATCATTTTATTACTACAATAAAATAATCACAGCTGCTAAATTTTTATAGCTTCTTGTTGGCTTACCACGTCCCTTACAGTAGTTCTTCCAAACCTTTCCACTTTCCTCAAGTTTCATATTCATTCTTCCCTTTTCATTTGTAGCAGATACTCAATTTTCATTATTACTCCTCAAATTAAGATTATCCAGTATAAATATACCTTTCTCACATTTTTTCCATGTAAAAGCATCACTTTATATTTAAACTCCCTCTCTTCCTTCGGCCAGCCTTTGAAGAAAGATAAACCTTCTCCAATTTAAGGCTAAGACCTCACCCATTCTCAAAGGTCTTATTTTCATAATTTATGATTTGATCTTGATGACAATTTGAAATTATAAAGGAGTAACCATAGTCCAAGCATACAAAAATGAAACCAAGGGGCAGGCCTTTGAGGATCTGCTCTCAGATATGTCCCTGTACAACTGAGAACTTGAATTTTCTCTGAACTGTGTCAGACTCAAGGATGCCACCAGCCATTTTCAAAGCACATCTGCTAGCAATTGCTAGCTGCAATCTTGTAGTTTCAAAGTTCTCCCCCTTCCCAACTATGTAGTCATTTTGAACCACAACCAATCCTTGCTTAACAAGCACTCTTACTTCTTGCCAAGCCCAATCCTAATTCTTGACAAACAGCCCTCTTTATTTCAATCGGGTCTCCGTTTCTGAAACTATTATCTTTCTATCATTTGACTCCATCATCAGATCATCTCAGCATTAATAACCAATCTCTTTGATCCTGCTAGGAAGGAAGGGATAGCAACTGCTCTATAACACATTCACTCTATCTTTGGCACACCTGGGGAAAGAATCTGGACAAAGAAAGAAATATCCTGGGCAAATTTCTTTGCAAACCTACTAATCAGACCTCTTGGTAGTATTTACTAAAATGTTTTTAGCAGATTAAGTGTATTTTTTTTTTTTTTAAACTTTTATTTTTTTATTTATTTTTTTTTTTTTAATTTTTATTTATTTATTTATTTTTAATTTATGGCTATGTTGGGTCTTCGTTTCTGTGCGAGGGCTTTCACTAGTTGTGGCAAGTGGGGGTCACTCTTCATCGCTGTGCGCGGGCCTCTCACTATCGCGGCCTCTCTTGTTGTGGAGCACAGGCTCCAGACACGCAGGCTCAGTAATTGTGGCTCACGGGCCCAGCCGCTCCGCGGCATGTGGGATCCTCCCAGACCAGGGCTCGAACCCGTGTTCCCTGCATTAGCAGGCAGATTCTCAACCACTGCGCCACCAGGGAAGCCCCAGTGTATTTTATCTAGGTTGGATTTTTCCCGCTTTGTATGGGGGAGTTCATCTGTGTCAGCTATATCATTAGCCCCATATAAAATTATTACTGTATAAAATGGAAATGTTTTGTAATCAGAATAGTCCCCTTTGTGTGAGTGATGCCCTGCATGTATAACTCAGACACCCCTCATGTTACATCTGGGCTGGAGTGCATTTTAGTGAAGGAATACAGTTTGTCAGACTTCTTCATTCTTTTTCTGTAGCTTGTGAGGACCTGTTCCCTTTAAATTAGGGGTCAGTAAACAACAGCCTGTAAGCTAAAGAGCTGTTTAAAAAATATGAAGAAAAATGTGTGACACAGACCAGGTGTGGCCCACAAAGCCTAAAATATTTCTTATTTGGCTCTTTACAGAAAATAATAGGTTGTTGCCAACCTCTTATTTAAATTACTAGTTAAATTCGGTCCCTCCGCAGGATCGCTGAATTTGTGAGTCTTACTTGACAGTTGACCCTTTTTGCTATCCTCATTAGACTAAAAAACTTCTTAAAAAAGAAGAAAGAGTCAGCACCTTGAGTTAATGTACCCACAAATATAATAATCTTGTTCACCCAGGAATAGATCCACTCATATACAATCATCTGATTTTCAACAAAGATGCCAAAACCTCCAATGGGAAAAGAAAAGTCTTTTCAACAATGGTGTGATGGTTAAGTTTGTGTCCACTTGAGTGGGCCACAGAATACCCAGAAACATGGTCAACCATTATTCTGGGTATGTCTGTGAGGGTGTTCCTGGATGATATTAACATTTGAGTTGGCAGAGTGAGCAAAGCATATTGTCCTGCTATTATGGGTGGGCCTCGTCCAATCAGTTGAAGGCCTGAAACTCCACCTGCCTAACTGTGAGTAGGAGGGACATCAGTCTTCTCCTGCCCTTGGACTCGAACTTACACCATCACCACAAAGTTTATGGCTCTCCGCAAGTCTTTCTTAAGTGTATCAAAAATAGAATATTTGAATGAATGGATAAAAGAAAAGAATCACATATATATTTGATAAAACAAATATAAAATGTTAGTGATAGAAACTAAGTGATGAGTATACAGGTGTTAGGGACTGAATATTTGTGTCCCTCCAAAATTCATATGCTGAAGCCGTAACCTCCAATGTGACTATATTTAGAGAGAGGGCTTACAAAAAGTAATGAAAGTTAAATGAGGTCAAAAGGGCAGTGGCTTAATCTGATAGGATTAGTGTCCTTGCATAAAAAGAGGTTATGAGAGGATGATGGTCTTCTTCAAGCCAGGAATGGAGCCCTCACCAAAAACTGAATTCTGCTGAACCTTGATCTTGGACTCCCAGTCTCCACAACTGAAAAAATAAATTCCATTGTTTAAGCCACTCAGTCTGTGGTACTTTGTTATGGCAGCCCAAGAAGTTTAATAGGACAGCTGTTCGTTGCAAAATTCTTTCAACTCTGTTATATGTTTGAAATTTTTCATATGAAAAAGACTAAAAATAAACCAAAATATAATGGGGGTAATGATTAAGAGCATTACCTCTTGAATCATAAAGAACTGGGCTCTAACTTTAGCTGTGCAACTTGCTAATTGGGTAAAAATAAGTATATTGCTAAACCTATCCTAGCCTCCTTTTCTCATCTAAAAAAATGGGGATAATAATAAAACACTTCTCTCTGGATTAGATTATGCTGGTAACTAGCACAATACCTGTTACATATTCAGTGCTCAATTAAAATTTGGTGCTAATAACATTTTTTAGTATCATCTTGCAGATTTTTAATATTACTTTGCAGATTTTTACTACTTCTTTGAAATAAATGAGAAACAATATGTGAAGTATTGCTCTCGGCTTTCAGGTTAATATGCGTCCTTTCATTTCTTCCCTTCAATGTTATTATATACTCAATCGTTTATCAGTACTTCCTTTCTCATCAACTCTCAGGATTTAAAAAAATGGACTATTCAAACTCAAATAACAAATTACAAAATATTTTAATTTTATAGACTATTTTACTTATTTTTTAGTAAACTAAACAAAATTGATTTCCATTACCATAGTAATTTAATTAATTCTGCTGAAACTGGCAATATTCTTAGGTATACTTTTTAAATTATAAAATATGTAAGTATAAATAAAAATATAAAAATTCTATAAATCCTGTATATAGAATATGTGTATATTTTAAAGAAAAATAATAAAATGGAGAAATGTATAACCAGCATCCAACAGAAATGGTGCCATTACTGTGAAGCCCTCTTGAATTCCCCCCAATCAAACACATGCTCCTCTCATTTTCTTCACCCTTCCAAGAAGTAAACTCTATGGTAAGTTTGCTGTTAGTTACCCTCTTAGTGCTACAGAGCACAGTGAATCAGCACAGCCTCGTGAGCCAGCCTGCTGGATTTAAATCCTGGATCTTCTACTTTATAGCTGTTTGATTTGGAGGATGTTACTTAATCTCTCTGTATGGCATTTCCCATCTTTAAATGTGAATCACGATAGTAAAAACACATATTGTATTTTTCTAAAGTATCTGGCATATACTAAGTGCTTTAGATGTATTTTCTATAACTATCTTGCTTTTCTATTTAGTTTAACATGTTTGTATGGATCTCTATAAAATATATTCCTAAATTTCATCTGGTTTTGATGTCTATAGATATGGGATCATACTATGTGTACAAAAGTGTAACTTGCTTTTATCCTTCAACAACAATTTTTGAAATTCTTCCAATATAATATGATAATATAGTATTTTTTTTTATTTTCGCTATATAATATTCCACTGTATGAATACATGACCTTTTAATTATCCCTTCTCCTGTTGATAAATATTTGGACTATTTCCAATTTTTTGTATTACACACAGTGATACCCAGGTCATTTAAGTTAAAGTCTAGACACAGTGTGTCCATGTGGATTGCTCAGCATCTTCTATCAATGGACTCTCAATTAATGTGGAACACTAGTAAGTTACTGAATCATAGATCTCTTTCCTATTTAAATCCTTCTGTATTGGCCATCTACTTAGCAACCTTTCTCCATATAAAACTGTATTTAAGAAAAACTTGACCACCACTTTGCAAAGTGTTATGGATTTTCAATTTGCTTTTTATTTAGACCAGTTTTATTTTCATGAAAATGACTAAATAAGTCACAATTAAACTGCTATTACTGAGTTAGCCAGACACAAAACATATTTTGAATGTATTGAACAACTTTAACCTTCATGAAGGGCCATATTTTAATCAACACCAGAGATATCCAAAGGCTGCTAAATGTTTGTCTCTGCATGGCTAGAGCTTAGCTGAAGGATCACTGTGTCCAATGAATAAATCCATTTAGAACTTGTCAGTAACTTAGAGAAATGTTTTATTTGTTTTACTAACAGCCTATGGAAAAAAAATTTTTCGATATCTTTGACTAAGCTAATGGGCTAGCATCTGATATGTAGAGCAAATGATATAATCATTACAACAGATGATTCTGAGTTTAGAGTCATAGATTTAAACCCATTTGGGACTTTACTTTTAGCCATATCATTAGTATACATCGATTATTCTGATTGGCTAATCATTTAATTAGGAAATACACAACATTTTTTAATAAACTAATTTAAGACCATTCTCAAACTTTGGGAGAGAATTAGTAGTCCTCTATTTTGTGTAAATATGTCCTTGAAATCTGAAAATGAAATTTAATACTGCACTTATGTAACATTTTTTTAAATAATTAATTCCAATAGAAATATATGAAGGAAATATACGTACACACAATTTTGTTGCTAGTGAAAATAAAATGTCTAATTAGAAAACTTGAAAACTGTCAGAGAAATACTTTGGTTTATTGTGCTTATTTTGTTTTTGAGCCCTTTATCAAAATCCATCTATATAACAAAAGCCTGTTTTCTAGAATCAGTTGACATGATAAGTAATCCTGTTGCTCAGATGTAGAAACAGTTCTGAGGTACAATGAGAAAGGTCTTAAGTTACACTAGTTCACAGAACAATTAAACTATCATGTGTATTCCCTAAAGAGCTCCCTCTATTACAAATAACACTGAAACAAGAGGAGAGGTTGAACATTCTGGTTAAATGATAATGGATAGTACAAAATGTAATGCTATAAAGGTATGAATAAGACATAAGGAAATTGTTTCAAAGGCCAGTCCAGTCTCTCTTTGATACAAACCCAGGGGCCCTTCCCTTTGCAATGAGCTCAATTAGCCCCTTTGCTTCATGACATCGCAAAGTAACTGGTTTAAACTGTGCTTCAAGAGCCTTTTATACACAAGAATTAAATGTCTCATTTAATTTCAGTTAATGTAAGTGAGCTTCTGAGAAGGAACTGCTCAGTTATAACACCGAGCTTGAAGCCAGGCTGGCTGATTAATTCCTAGCTGTTTGAAGTGCTTTCTTCTCTTATCTTGAGCTGTGCAGGCCTCACTATAGCCTGAGGAGACCTGAGCCTAAGTCTTAGGGAGATTTTTGTCTCCTCTCTACAGAGAGGAATGGAGAACAGATAAGCACTGTGGCATAAAACCAAAAACAAACCAGAAACTTGTTGTCAATTTTGTGAAAGGCATGGGGTGGGGGGGCTGATTAGAAAAACCAAAAAGCCCATAATATGGTGTCCTTGTATCTGACTTTCAATCCACTGGTACACTGTGCAATTTTAATTGAAAATTACTATTGCCTAGAAACTAACATTACCCTAAAGATGTCCTAGTTAGTTCCAGTTGAAGTTTTTACATAAAATGAACACTAGCAGCAATGAGAAAGGAAGGGAGAGGCTGAATATTGTGAGTCATTAAGGGAATGATTAGGACACTTTTCCCAGATTTTATTGTATAACCTTTTGAAATCCTCATATAATCTGCTTTGCAATTCTCAGGGGAGTCCTTTTATGCTCTTCAAAGCAAAATATGCCTCAGCATGAACTTCCTAATAAACATATCGTGGCATATCTTCCAGTTTAAGATAAAAAAGGGATCATTTTTCTGTGGTAATTTAGCGACTACACCCCTCATGTTTTCCCATACACCCATATGTACACCCTGCTCCTCTTCGCACTTGCACTTTTATATTTTCGTGCACTTTTATTTAAAATAGATGTCCAGAGACATGCAGGATGAGCTGGCATCTTCAGGCCATGTAAACATTCTTTCTGGCCTCCACGTGGCCACGCTGCCGGGACAGAGTAACTAAGCTCAGCCACTCAGCCCCTGTCAGCAGGCAGCCATGGTGCCGAAGACTCAAGCAGCAAACTAAATCATTGCCAAGAGCTCACAAGAGCCAGTCAGAAGGGCTTCAGCACTTGAGGGAGCAAGACTATTAAAACTAAGCTAGCTCAAAGACCAAGACCGTTCCTCTCCAGCTATTGTGTTGTTTGCTCAAGTAAACATCCAAAGCAGAGTAAGAAAATAAGAAAACAAAACACCTAAGATGGTGAAACAAAGAACCATTGTTTAAACAACCTTTCCTCCTTGGAGACCTGTAGACTGCAATGAATCCAGAGATTCACAGAGCAGAGTCCTAAATATATGTTTACTCTAGGCATTGTCCTCATAGCCTGATCACTAATGTACTTGCTGGTTCTGAGAAATGTTCATAATTCTGCTGAGAGGCTAGGTGATCTTATATTGTACTTCCTATAAAGGTACTTCTAGTGTGGCGCTCACCGTAGCAACTGAGCACTCCAACTGTGTTACCTGAATGCAGGCTATATGGGAAAGAGAACATTTCCCTCGTCCTTATCCCAGAATTATGTCAGGTTAAAGTCGTAATGATTAGGAAACTATATGGATTTTGATATTTGGAGCTTCAGAATCAACTCACAAAAATGGTTATATTTTATGTCATTCCCTAGTAGTACACCAATGGCTTATGTAGTTATGTTTGTGGAAAGGAAATTTCTTACTTAAGGAATTCTATCCTAAGAGCATGTATAAATTCTCAAATTCAACTGAAGGGTAAATATCTAAATAATCGATGCCCAATAATTTTGGAGCATTACTCATATAATCGTCACATGAAACTGTATCTATAATTAAAAGCTCAAAATCATGAAGTTTCTTTACTCTATGTCATAAACACACAATTCATAATCATGAACTGTTATTAAAAATGAATGAGACTGATTTCCCTTATGGCTCATTAGTTAACTCTGAAGTTATCATTTAAAAATGCAAAAGTGTTTTATATTGGAATATATATATCATTATATCTAATAATCAGTACATAATAATCAGTTACTATTTGTTGGGAACCTACTACATACAGGTACTTTACACAAGTGGTCTGATTTAATGATAGGACTGTTGGGAGGCAGCTTTTTGACTCCGTTTTTGGAGACAAAACTATTTTGATGTTGATAAATAATGAATCCAAAGTCACATGGCTAGTTAGTGCCAAAGCCCGAAGTTTCCTCCATCAGCTCCTTTCCCTATGGCTTTCTTATTACTCATCCATTTCTTTCTCTTTCTGTTCTTGCAGCCCCATCTCCTCCCAATAGTCTTCTTTCTTCTGCTCTACTAATTTCTCTTTATCATACTATTGAAATTAAACGAAGACATTTTTTTTTTCTCCGAAAGCCCAAAGCTACAGAGGATGCCACCTGCAGTAAAGGGTAAACAACACCTTCAGACATGTTTCGCTTCTAATTTCTTCATCATAAATCCCATTTGCAATCTGTGCCTGAAGCCTAATCCAAGTGCAGGCTCTCCTTGGCTGACCTTCATCTGAGCCAGTTTTCCAGAACCTTTCCTATTCTTATGATTACTACAGGAACTAAATAATTCTTTGGTTTTGAAACCACTATAAACAGTTTTAATGTTTTATCTTTAAGGCATTTTAGGTAATGCAATCATAATTTTTAGTATTAATTATGAAATAAGCAATTGTTCTTTATTTGTTAAGGTTTCTTATAAAACCATTAAGATGATTATAATGCTCTATATGGCAAGTTAAGCATAATATTTACATATTACAAAATTTCACTTGTCATTGAATAGGATCACACTAATATGTTTTTCATCTATGTTACTGAAAAATCTATCACACTGCCCATTTGTGTTTTTGCAAGATAATGTTTATCTACTTAGCTACATAAGTAAAACATGTCCAACATCACTATAAAGTTTAGGCCAATATTCTTCTTCTCCTTCCATTTTAATCCCTTTCTGGTATAAAATTACCTCAATGGGAGTGGAACTAAGAATGATTTCTATGGATACTTCTAGAGCTTCTCACAAAGAATCAAGTAATATCTTGAATAAACAACGGGCTTCAATTTTTTTTTTTCCTGGGCAGAAGCAATTCTCATGTTAATAAATTAAGCCAAAGTGACTAGCTACTGGCTTCACATGTGTTGGGTTTTTTTTTTTCTGTTTTCTTTCACTGACCCATCCACAGTCTTCAGCAAATATATATTCCATGAATGTGAAGATCACAAGAATAATGAGGTTGGAATAGCGTAATGGATTTATTAACTTATTTAAAATCAATCAGTCAACATGTTTTTGTATTTAGCCTTCTTCCTGGCATTTGGAATTTCACTTTATCTTTTGTCCAAATTACTAAATGCGAGAAATATCAAAAATCTGTGCAATTTGAGATTTAAAGTTAGGGTTTGAAAGTGGGTCATTTCTTGTCCCTAGACTTAAAATATACATGAATAATCCTATTAAGGATTCCTCAGAAGGCTTGTAAGAGTAAGGGCTATCCAACATATAAGCTTCAAGTTAGAGTAGAAAAGTTCACAAACTTCACAAAGCAGGTGCTAGACCATTAAGTTATCTCAAGAGCAAAATTATGTTTATTACTATGTATTTGAAGTCATTTAAAAGGCATTTTTTAATACGGTTTTCCCAATGCCAAATCTTTTTATAGTATTGAATGCATCTAACTTGTCCTTTGTTAAGAAGACAAGCACCAAAATGAAATGTTGTCACTGGAGTCATATTACCCTGATTAAAAAAAGTCAAAAAGTATCTGGGGACAGGCAGGGCTACGTGGGAAGTGGTATAGATGAAACAAGACTGGCCAAGTGTTAACAACGTCTGAACCTAGATCATGGGCACAAGAAAGTTTTTTACACTATTTGCTCTACTTTTTCTTATGTATTAAGAGTTTTAATAATAAAAAATTTAAAGCTATATTGCCAAAATGATCCCATATCCTTTCTCCTGTATATATTTAGTCATCTCAGCCTCCTAGAAGATGTTTAGTTAATTCTTAGCATCTTTCATTTTAGCTGAGCTTTTATGCACACATACATAGAAAAAATAATTTCTCATCTATGTTTCTTGTCTTCTTTGGAAATCCTATATAATATTTAATCGACCATCCCATTCCTATATTCTAGACCAAGTTATTTCTATTTTTGTAGCCATGGCATAGGTCTTTCTAATTATTTTCAAGACTTTAGGCTCAGAATTCAGGTAATTTTCTTCTATGTTCTCCAGCAGTTTTTCAAAAAATCCGTTGACTCTTATCTGTGCTCAAGTCATAAACTCAGCTGGACAAATGTACAATAGGTAAGGCAATGTCACTGAAATGTTTCCCCCTGATATATCATCTTCTTCTAATTGCAGGGCAGTGACATGTTTAAGAAAAAGGAATTCCTTCTTCAAGCCAGTTGTCCCTTATGGTTCATTATTTAAGACTAAACTTTGTCACCTCAGTCAAAACACTCCTATAATTTTCCTGATGGAACATTATTTTCCTTCTGAAAATTTAAAAAGTGTAATGATATCTCATGCTATTCATTTAATGTGGGCTTTCCTATAATTACCATATGCCAGTTATTAGTTCTGTTTCACTTCTGTTCAGGTCGGGGCAAGGCAAGTTAACATATGTTGCTGTGTTCAGAATTTCACAAGGAAGCATCTCAGTTTGAAAAGATGATCAAAACTATGCCCCCAAGGGAGAGCACCTAAAGTGAGTGGATTTCTCACAACTTTGAGTATGTTCCCACGAATGGCACACAGGCCCCAACAGGCATGAGTAACAGCTGACGCCACAGCAAAACCAGACTTGGGCTCTGCAGGAATCAGGCACTGAAAACCACAGTGGCTTAAAAGAGCCTGTGGTGGGAATTTTTAGACAAAAGACCCAAACAGCTTGTAATGTCCTCATTATCTTCAAAACAAAGCATTTTGTTAAGTATGCCAGAGGACTTACTGCTTTCCAAAGACTTGGTGGTACAAAATTTCCCTCTTTCAATCATGCAGTTAGCATCAATCATCATCTTTAAAGAGAAAGAAACATGAAAGGGCATTACTCAAACATTTCTGGAAATGTAGTGATTTCTTCAAACATCTAGTTCTCTAGATGATCCCATTATCCCAAATTAAAGAATTCTGTGGAATGTTAGGTGATATAGCTATAAGAGGATCTCCCAAAGAAAGAAATTTTAGAATACTTTTCCAACTGGCTTGTTTATATCACATTTATCATCATGTATGTAGCATATAAAATCAATTTTCACCTATACCAATTTTCAACATTAAAGAAAAATTATGAATGTTATATGGTCACTTTAATTTCTCTAATAACATTTATCAACCACATACATTTTCCTTGAATCTGACTTTATTAGCTACATTACTAGAAATATGTATTTAACTTGCATGAAAATCACTTGATCTACAGAGTGAACATACTAAATTCATTTTGATAGAAAATTATTTTCAGAATATTATTTCACTCACCTGCCTACAGGTTTATTTGAAGTCAAGAAATCAAAGAAGAAAATAAATCATTTACCTCAGTATTTAGAAATAAACTGTATTAGTGTCAAATTGTAAACAGGCTGCTTTGTAGGCATTCCTTAAAGAGAATACAGTTGACCCTTGACAGCTGTGGAGGGTTGGGGAGGGTGGTCTAATCTGTGTTCAAGGGCAGACTGTACTATCTTTTCGGAAATAAATTTTACACTTTTTCATTATTTTAAGAAAAAATTGTTGTATTATTAGTTTATTCAAAAAAGAGAAAAAGACACTGACTGCTGCATAGCACCTTAGGATCATCATAATGACAGTTTCCCAATAGAATTAATATATTTTCTTACAGGAAGTCCTCTTCCTGACTATATACTAAATGGTTTTGTACTCTAGAAAATATATTTTAAGGCAAGCTAAGCAAGGGAAAAATGTAGTGAGTTTTATTTATTCACTTATTCACCCAATATCATCAGGAGGCTACTGTCTGCTGCAGACTCTGCTAGGTCCTGAGTATGCAGCGCTGAGAGACACAGAAAACCACATGAAGAGGAGACAACACACAGAATATTATGTTCTATGAGGAAGGAAAAAAATCAAATTGGGGCAATAAAGGAAAATGAGAGATGGCATAGAGAAACAGAGGGATGGAAATGAGCTAATGCTAAGGAGGTGAGTTAAAGCTTCAGTGAAGAAATGAGGCAATGAAGGAAAGAATCATTCTGAGTAGAGTGAACAGCCTGTGCGAAGCTGTAAGTTGCGAAAGAGCTTTGCAGATTTAAAAATTGGAAGAAAAATGGATTGAGAAGAGTAAGTGAGGGGGAAAGAAGCACAAAATCAGGTTGAGAAGCAATTGGAAATCTTACATTGAATAGTTGTTTGTTGTTGCTGTTTTATTTTTAATATTTGGGTACCTACCTCCATCATCATTCTAGAAATTTTTAAAAAGAGAATTAATGATAACATCCTTCCTCTTTCTAGGCCTTAGAGTATAAAATCAAGGTTCAGAAAGACTTTTTTGAGCAATTTGTCCTTTTCTGAATGAAGACATGGATTCCTTTGATGGCTGGGCTCAGAAATCTGTCATCTGCATCAAGAAGTTGATTGCCTAAAATTTGAGCAAATCACTACCTCACCCATGTCCTACAAAGCTTGTGTCTCTTTTAAAGCTTTCAATATAAGCTTTGAGTAAGATGTTTGGTGATTGCTTTCTCCTTTAGTTTCTAGTAGTCTAATTGCTTTTATCATTACTCTTTCCATATTGAAAGATTACTGGTCTGTGTGTACTTGTTGGTATGTTTTTATGGTTCGATGGAACAACCTACCTAGGATTTATTAGGTACTGTTTTCCGTCCTGGAATTGACTATAATGACTATCTGCGAAGTCGATTATTACTTTTCATATATTTGTTTTCTTCTAGAAGTTCGTTTTGGTGGTTGACCCTTATAAAATCAAGGGAAAGAGATCCATCAAAGGTGGCACTGAGAAGGCACTGTAACCGCCTCCTTATTTGCTTCCTGCAACCCCACTCCTGTCCCATTTCATATTATTTGTGCTCAATTAATAAAGCATTCTGACTATACCACTTACCAACATAACTAATTTCTGCCTACTCCTTAAACTTCTTAAAAGAATACACAGCATTTCACAGTTTGATCCAAAACTACTTTTCACAGCTTTAAGTACCACCAGTGCTTGCATACGCTATACTATTATCACATTGAATAGACAATCTATGGTATTTTGTAGGATGAGCTGCAAAAGTCCACTCACTCAGAGACCCAGGGAGGCAGCAGAGAGTCATGTTGTGTGGGGCCTGAGACTGGCCTCTTGTGAAAATTTCAAAATCTCAGAGGTCCCGTTCTGAAACGTTTGGATTCAAAGGGACTTCTAATGGGTCCTGGACAAAGGCTTATTAACCATCAACACAGGATCTAATACAGGTGTCCAGACCATACAGAAGTGTGGGCTCTAGAAATAGGGCAGATGAATTATTCTATTTCCTTTTTTCTTCATCAGATGTGCTCCATGAGGACAGGGGGTGTTTCTGTCTGTTTCATGGCCTCAAGTAAGGTGGGCTTTAGCAACAGTGAGAGAAAACACAGAATATTTTAAAACGGTAGTGTATTTTTCTTCCACGTTTTAGAATACTTTCATGTCATATTTGTGCATGACTGGTATAGTGGATTCTCAAAGGTTGCAGGGACCAAGTCTCTTTTTATCTTGCTGCTTTGCCATTCTCAGTACATATAATACATTTAAAGGTCCAATATGGCTACGTGAGCTCCAGCTATCATGTTCACATTCCTATTAGCAGAAGGAGCAAGAGACAAAGAAAGGCTCTCTGTGTTCCTAGAGGCTATAAACCCAGCTAAAACCCAGGAATTATTCTGCTAAAGAATAAGGGGAGAGGGATATTCAGTATTGTGTCCCATCATCTAGCAGAGTATCTGGCACATAAATATATCCACTGAGTTGATATTCTAAGAATTTATGTCCCAGCTCCATCAAGTATGTTATCTCGTTAAAAACTTCACACCAATCCTCTGAATCATGTATCCTTTTAACTGTTTTGCAGAAAAAGAAACAGAAGCCCCCAAAATTTAAGAGCCTTGCCTACAATTGTGCACTGAAGTAAGAGTAAAGCCCTAGCCTTGAACTTTAAAGACATTCTGTATATCTCAAGGGTAATGATAGTCTTTTATAGCTTTCCATGCAATCTGCCATGGAATCTGCCTCTTCTGTGTCTGTTCTCATTTCTCCTGGATGGAAACTGCTTCTGAGAAATCCATGTTTATACTTTCTTGGTCCTGCCCTTTTTGGCCTGCTAATTTGCAACCTGGTGCTACCAACTGCTTCTGCACCTGTGCAGGTTTACATAATTTTTTTCTGAACTGAATGGAAAATTTGGAATCGCATAAATAGAGGCGTTTAAATGATGTTGGTGATGTGCTGGGTCATCTACATGTAGATCGATGACTCATGGTTACTGTCTTTAAAATATGTAGAGCGGACACCATTTTTATCTATAATATTTATTAAATAACGACACTGATTTCATGGAGAAACCCTGTACTTAGAACAGTTACCTAACAGGAACCAACAAAACTAAGGTCATCCTTCTATATCTCAGGTTATGCAGAAGACAGACAAAACAAGGAACTTGGATCTTTGAGTTTCTATTCTTTCATTTAGCTCATTGAGCCATCTGGTTGCCTTAATTTCCACCCACTACTTGAAATATGTGTGTATAGAAATAAATATGAAACTGCAACTAAAGTAACATGAAAACTGCAAATGCAGAAACATGATACTGACAAATACAAAATTCTGTGTTATAAAAGCAATTAATTACTCTGTTAGCATCGGCTTTGAATGTTATAGTTTATAACCTAATTGAAAACATTATATGTCTATAGATATATCATTGTTGTAATAAGTTTATTAATTTTTAAGTCCATTACTAGTGAATTTACTACTTTTCTTTCCCAGATGAACATTTTATATTGTTCTTTGATTGAATATTTCATTAAAATTTTTTAAAAATGTAAGTCAATAAAATGACTTTCTATTCATGCATCTAAGTATTTTAAAGGAGATTTTCTCTTTTGGAGTAAAGACTATAGGACTGGTCGTATTCATTTTTTTTAGGGCTGATATTCCAAATGACTCTGGTTAAGTTGAAATCTTTTGTTTTCTTTAGTTTTGAGAAACTAGACCTAAAAATCTATCATATTAGATAACTTTAGTTTCTACTAGTATGCTTCAGTAGGAGAGAGTTCTATGTCCCTGTATGTGATCACTGGTAAACAACAGTAAAAACGTTAAAAATGATACTAATAATGATACTGATGTCAGCCAAGATTGAGCAATTTTTTGAGTGATAGCACCAAGAAAACACACACACACAAGCACATACACTCACACACACTTTTGTGCTATCTTCACCACCATTTCCTAATGTAGTAAGTTTGACTGTTTTGGGCTTCCCTGGTGGCTCAGTGGTTAAGAATCTGCCTGCCAATGCAGGGAACATGGGTTCGAGCCCTGGTCCAGGAAGATCCCACATGCTGTGGAGCAACTAAGCCCGTGTGCCACAACTACTGAGCCTGCGCTCTAGAGCCCACGTGCCACAACTACTGAAGCCCGTGCACCTAGCGCCCGTGCTCTGCAACAAGAGAAGCCACCACGATGAGAAGCCCGTGCACCGCAATGAAGAGTAGCCCCCGCTCTCTGCAACTAGAGAAAGCCCGTGCACAGCAACGAAGACCCAACGCAGCCAAAAATAAAACAAATAAAAAATAAATAAATTTTTTAAAAAATAGTAATTTTGAGTGTCTTTAGTCTTCCACTTGCATAAAAAAGATTATACGCTTCAATCTACCAGTCTTCCAATCTACTGAAAAAATGAAAGACCTTGGAAATCTTTTGTCACTGGTGAGGTAAAGATGCTTTTTGAATTCTCTGTGGCAGCTATAGATATTTTTATGTCTGAATAATACTTTACCACATGCATTTATGAGGTAGAGTGGTGTAAAAAAAAAGGTGAATAAGAGATGAGTCCTACTCTGAAAAAGTTCATTGTCTATTGAGGAAATACAAACAGACATATTAAATACAAAATGGTAAGTGCATTTGGTAATTGCTTTCAGTTATCATGAAAAACCATCAGTAATAGAGCATTCACTAATTGCAGAGCACTATAAGAGGCATTACTTTCTATGTAAAGAGATATAAGAGGAATAACACACAACTAGATGCCAAGTAGGTAGGTAGGTATGTATATGTATGTATGTATATACGTATAATATTAGTGCATTGGAATCTTAGAGTTGTGTGTAAAGAATTCAACGAACTGTATTGAGCAAAGTTAAACAGATTCCTTTATTGTAAAACTTCTCAGAGCTGCTAATATACTAATTTACACCATGTAACTTTGAGAGGAGGATTTAGTTTAAAGTAGTTTCCACACTCCCCTTTTTTTGGTAGAACTGTGAGGCTATTGTTCCATTGACCAGCAGAACCCCAAGGGACTAGGAAGGAAGCTTCGATCCTTTGTCTCCTTAGAAAATGTTCCCGAATTCAATATTTTAAATATGCCAGTATTCATTGTAACACACTTTATAAAATTCAGTCCATTTATTTAAAATGTATAGTGGTATTGTGCCTTAATTATGAAAGCTTAAAAATGTTGAATGTTTATAAAAGCTTTTTTCTTTTGAAATGTATTTCCACATTTCATAAATCTAAAGCTATAAATACTTCAAATCCATGACAGCTCAAGTAACATGAATTCAGAATACATTAATTATCTTTCGGGTAGAAACAATTTTTCTCTCATAATAAATAATGGTAAGCAAAATAGAAGTTATGGAAAGAAGTTATGTACAAAGTAATTTTTTTTAATTGTGGTTTAAATATTATCTACATTGCATTATTATAATTTTCCTTTACCTTAAGGGCTACCAAAAAGGGAATATTTAAATTACTTTAGGAATATACTTTTATGCAAACTACTTTAAATTAGGACATGAAAATGTCCCAGATATTTGCATTTTCTTGAACCTTTTAAGTTTTGAAATTAGGTTGTCAAATATATTTTTTCTTCTCTGATCTGGAGTGATTTCTTAAAGTTAATTACCTTTTTATTTTAGAGTTTATGAGCCATTCAATCTTACCTAGTTTATCTTTTAAAAAAGTGTATTTTCATTTGAACATGTACCTATGGGGAAAATTACTGAATGGCCCAAATTTTAAATTATTGAACTCAAATATTTCAAGGCCGACGTTGAAAAGCAAGTATCAGTGAAAGGTTTACATATCATCAGCAAATACTAAGCAATTTACTCTGATATATCCAGTCACTGACAAGACTGAATCATAAATTGCCAACATCCTTCCTAGACCAGGGTTTCTCAAGCGCAGTGGATTTTGCTCCTCAGGGAATGTTTGGCCATGTGTGGAGGCATTTTGGGTTATCACAACTGGACAACAAGGGGAGGGGTGCTATTGGCATCTATTGGATTGAGGCTAGAGGTCCTGTTAAACATCCTACAATGTACATGACAGAACTCAACAACAAAGAATACTCCGGCTTACATGTCAATAATGTCAAAGTTGGGAAACCCTGCCACAGACAACTAGCTGAATATACTGTAGGTATCTCCAATGCACAGCTAAAAGCAAACTCGTTTTCTTCCCAAAACAAACTCTGCACTACCTGTTTCTGATAGCACTCTCATCGTCCATTAAGATTTAAAACCCAGGAGTCAATCATAAGAACTACCTCTCTGTTTCTCTTAATAAAAACCTCTGAAAAGTCAGAATCAACCACCACAACAGCCCTCACGTGCATCTTTCAATCTCCCCTTCAGAGAATCTTTGCAAGCCATGGACTGTTCTGTAACTTTTCTAATAGCTTCTATCCATCCTGCTAGAAATTCTTATTTATTTTCCTGCTTCATATTTATGCCTAGGTAATCTTCCCAAAATACCATAAAGATTATGTCACTCTTCTACTCATGATTGTTCAATAGTTAGGCATTCTCTAAATTATAAACAATCAGGTCTTGATTTTTAATATCCTCTCTCCACTTCAATCTTAACTTTGACCACTTCTTCTTTTGTAATATTCACTTCAGACTAAATAACCTATATAAATCACTATACCTCAAATCCAGTTTTCCTCAGATTTCACTCTATCTGGATTTCTATTTCATTTATAATTTCCAACTTGCAAAATTCATCCAACATTCAAAGACCATTATCCAGTTAACATGGATGGAAGAGATATTACTCTACCCAACACTTCTGTAATACATTCTCTTTTATGTTATGTATATAGCATATAGCTGTCATTATCATCATTATGAATATTAGTTTTAATGTTCTTACTGCTGTTGTTTACCAGTGATCATATACAGGGACATAGAACTCTCTCCTACCGAAACATACTAGTAGAAACTAAAGTTATCTTATATGACAGATTTTTAGGTCTAGTTTCTCAAAACTAAAGAAAACAAAGATTTCAGCTTGACCAGAGTCATTTGAAATATGTCTTAAAAAAAAAAAAAAAAAAAAAGAGTATGACCAGTCCTATAATCTTTACTCCAAGAAAGAAAAAGCTCCTTTAAATACCTAGACATATTGGGAATTCCCCGGTGGTCTAGTGGTTAGGACTCAGTGCTTTCACTGCCGAGGGCCCAGGTTCAATCCCTGGTCAGGGAACTAAGATCTCATAAGTTGCACGGCACGACCAATAAATAAATAATTAAATAAATAATAAAATACCTAGATATATCAATAGGAAGTCATTTTACTGGCTTTCATTTTTTTTTAATTTAACGAAATATTTAGTCTTTGTTTATTCTTTATTTCTCCTTCATTCATGAAGGACAGTTTTTTCTGGATATAGTATTTTTTTAATTAATTTTTATTGGAGTATAGTTGCACTACAATGTTGTGTTAGTTTCTACTGTACAGCAAAATGAATCAGCTATACATATACATATATCCCCTCTTTTCTGGATTTCCTTTCCATATACCACAGTGATATAGTATTGACAACAAATAATTCTTTTCTTTCAGCACTTAAAAAATATGCCACTTTCTTCTGGCTTCCATGATTTCAGATGAGAAATCTGTACTAATTCAAACTGGTTTTCTACTGTAGCCACTGTGCTATTTCCTTCTGGCTTTTTTCCAATTTTTTTTTCTTTTTTGCTTTGTGTTTAGTTCTTCAAAGTTTAAGTATAATGATTCTTGGTGTTTTGTGCTTGTTCTATTTAGGGTGTTCTCAGTTTCTTGAATCTGTAGGTTTATGTCTCTCACCAGATTTTGGAAGTGTTCGGTAACTATTGCTGTAATAATTTTTCAACCTCACTTATTCTCTCCTTTCCTTCTTAAACGCAGATAGTGAAATGTTGGATCTTTTGTTATTGTCCCTAATGCCCTGTTCTTTTCTTTAAATCTAGTTTTCCTTTATTCTTCTGATTAAATGATTAAATTCATTTTTCTGTCCTCTTCTATCAGTTAGTTGCCTCTCTACTTTAGTAAAGAGTCAGTGCCTCTTCATTGCCACTCTACTATTAAGCCCATCTGGCAAGTTTATTTCTATTATTGTATTTTTTTTAGTTCTATTATTTTCATGTTGTTCTTTTTTTTATAACTTTTATTATTTTCATAAGTTCTTCTATTATTTTTTCAAGATAATATGTCACTGCTTTTTGACTCCTTTATGATGGCTGCTTTAAAATTATTGTCTGATAATTTCAACATCCTATTTAATTGGTTATCTCTCCTCATTCACATGTGATTTTCCTGGTTCTTGGTATAATGGGTGATTTTCAATGTATCTTGGACACCTTGTCCATTATGTCAGCAGTTTCTGATTCCTATTTAAATCTTTTATCTTAGAAGACAGTCACTTTATTTAGATATAGCATGACTGTCCTGGTCTACTTTTGTGTACTGTGGTTCAAATGACAGCTTAATTTTCAGAGCCTCTGGGGCTCTTTTGGTCTGCTTGATTTATTTGGTGTCTCTGGGACATCCATTACTTCTAGTGCTGTCTGAAAGAACAGAAAGAACTTCCTCAGGCCATACAACCTCTAAGAAGGGGCAGAAAATTATCATCCCATTGAGACAAAGAGGTTTCCCATGCTGGACTTTTTTTTTTTTTTTTTTTTTTGGCTGGATTCCCCTTCCTCTTGCCACCCAGTTGCCTGGTATCTTTGGTTGAAGGAAGGGTGCTCTAAAGCCCATGGGAACAAGAGACTTCCTAGTCTGGGTGCATCTTGGGCTGGAATTCCCATAGCAGACGTTGCCCAGCCACTTGGTTTATCTCAGAAGGAAAAGGGAGTGCCAGTCCTGGTGAAGAGTGAGAGTTTCTTCCCCAAGTGCTTGTTACTCCCACATAATTCCCCTTGCTAGTGTTGCCAGGTTTGTCTGGCGCTGTCAACGGTACTCCTAAGAGATCTGAGGCAGAAGTGAGCCTATCTGGGTTGCCTTCTCTTGCTAGGTTGAAGGGCAGACAAGGCCAGGTTTAGGTCACCTTATTCTTTTGGGCTGGAAGGCACTCTGCTGCTGTGTTGTTCCTCTAGTTTGTGGTCCCTAATCTTTCCTATATTCTTTTTATGTCATTCAGAAATCTCATTTGATTGCCTCTTACATTGTTCCCAGGCCTTATAATTGTACTTTACAGGGAAGGGCAGGAAAAATCATATCTAAGCCATATTTTCTGGGTCAGAAGTATGGCATATTATTTGGAAACCACCATAGAACCTTCTTCATAATATAGACCCAGTATGTATTTATGAAGTAAACACATAAAGAAAGCCAAACTACAACTTGTTGATGTCAAACCACAAATATTTCTTGAAAGTTGCTGAAAATCATCAGTTTTTACTTTGCTAAAATTGGTATCAGGGCTGGGAAAAATAAATCTCTAGGCTACCTGAGTGTTTTTTCCACATCTCTTAGTGGATTCTAACTCCTGGCCATTCATCATTGATATGCCTTAGTTAAATTACTGATCCACTTGTTGTCCAGGAATGTATCACAGGGCTAAAATCCTCTCACAAGGTCTTGATCAAGACATAACATCCTGGCTACAGCTAAGTTAAATGTGATATTTGCTCATGGCATTGTAAAATCTGAAATATGTTCATGGTAGAATCCAAAGTTCACAACACAAAAGAGTGATGATAAGCAACAGGATCTTAGGTAGATTAAGATCACAGGTAGAAACATTACTCACGAGGTCAGAAGTAAAGAAGGTCAGCAACATGTGGGGAAGTAGAATATAAGACAGTCCATGAGGTGTTTTTCATACAGAGACCATATGCTCATTTAATTTTGACTGAGCACTTGGGACAGCAACAACTTCCACACAGGTCACCTTTTACATGGAGCATGTATCATACGCATGGCTCAGGTTCTGATAGCAAAACGCCAATAAAATAATATTAATAAATGAAATTGGAGAAACATGTCTCCAAATGCTATGCTCTTTTTGATTCCATTGTCTCATGTTCATTAGCGTAAAACATCAACTCTTTCAATCTATTGTCAGGTGAAACATATTGTGAAGTAGTTTTGCATGTTTAATGTCTCACACTGCAAAATTGCAAACCTACAGTACCTACTTTGCTGTATTTTATGTATTTTTTTCATTTATCACTCATGACTAAATGATTTTTATAATTTTTAACAAAAATATAATAAAACAAGCATTACAAATAATTTCAGGCTTCCTGTAATGAAGATATTAAATGATCTTAATAAACATTTTAACCTAGGATTAGAAAGCATGTTTTTGCCATAAAACCTCTGGGTATCCTAAGGTAGATTATATTACTTTCTACTCTAGGAATCATAGTTTTCATCCTACATTATAGAAGTATAAGTAAAAAGATCATGTGGGCATATGCAATCTATCTTGAATTATCATACTATTGGTGGTTTGCATGACAATCCTTAAATGTTACTTCATATTAGTGTATTCATTTCACTACTAAAATTAAGTATATCAATATGATGCCTTTCACAGTATGCAAAATTAAATGTTATTCATCATTAAATGCTTTAGCAAATCCATTAGATTCTAATTATACTTTAATTGTACTCAGTAGCAGGTAATATATGTGGTTTTCATTCTTCCATAGAAAGAATTACATTAAAATCTTGCTGAAAATGCACTCTCTTTGCATTTAACTCGTGTTTCAATAATAATGTAGACTAGATATAACAAATAAATTGTCTAATGGGAGGGATATTTTCAACTAACAGGATTACAAGAGGCTGAATTGAGTAAGTAGTACATATGTAATATAATGAGCCTTTATACATGGTCTTTCTTGTCTGGTTTAATTGGTTCAAGCACTCACTACAGACTTATTTCTCAATTTGGGGAAAGTAATTCTGTTCTCATTACTAGCATAATACCCAACTAATAAAAATTGTCCTGAGTCTATTTTTTTGTTTCACCAATTGTTGGGGAAAGGAAAGTATCTTTGTAGAATTCCACCCCTTCAAAAATTAATTAACTCCTCTAAAAATTACTCCAGATGGGAAAACCACTTCTATCTCCAGAGATCTGCATTCCCATCCACAAAAGCTTTCAAGATAAAAATCTGACAAATAACATTTTGTCTTTTAAACTGTGAGGTTTGTTTTGTCTTTGAAACCACTAGTAGGCCCACATGGAGAGTCCTTAATCAGAAATTATTCCACAAAAATTATTCCAGATACCACTCTGATTACAATTATCAGACAGTTTGAAACTGTGTAGATACTTTTTAGTAGTATATGAGATATTTCTCTTTACTCTGGAATTTCAAAAGAGATATACAGAACACATATTTGAAAATGAAAACAAACCTCCAAAAAATCCAGTCTATGCAATAAACTGTATGTAATATACTAAATAGTTAATCTAAACATATCTATACCAAACTATATATAATATCAACATATAATTATAGCTGTCCTTAGATTAACAACCAAATACAATTCACCAGGGAAAAAAGGAAAGTTTTACCTGTATGTGACAATTCCTAGCAGAAATTTCATTTACTATGATGTAAATTACTGTAATATCAGTAAAGACTACCGTCAGTCAATTTTCTTCACTATTAAAGCCTTTTGCTGACTCTTTGGAAACTCTTAGGAAAATAGAAAACTCTCTCTAGTTAATGGCTTCTTTAATCCATACATATAAGAAACAATTTCATAGCAAGTAGGAATATATACTGTAATGCCCTACAGGAGTACCTATACTTCCTCTTTTGAAAGTATTCTACCATTTTATCCTTAGTGATGACCCTTACAAAGGTGTATTGTTTTGTTTTTAATCATAATGTGTATGTATGTATTTACAGGCTCAGTATAACCCTGTTTCACCAATGACCACTCGAGCTATGTTCAGGTTTTTCTTTCTAGTATGTAAGCACTATAATTTAAGATCAAGACTTAAGCTGTGATCTAAACTAAATCATTTATCTCCTTCTCAGGAATCTTCCAATATTGATTATTCCTTATGTATCCTGGATCTTCATCACACACACCTCTATGCGATCCTTCCAATCCACATTTAATTATACTGAAAGTTTCCCAACTTAAAGACAAAAATTTTCCTCATCCTGACTTATCCCTCTAAAATCATGCCTAACTTCAGAGGAGAGATATTCCTGCCACTATCATTACATCCTCCCCTTCACATACTGCTCAGTGAATCCCGATGCCTTTTTCAGCAGCCTTTTCCACCACCACTGCACAAAATGGCTCTAACTGTTGTAATAACGACTTCTGAGTCACTCATCTAATGGATATTTTTATACCACATCCTACTTGACTCAATTTCATTCAAAACTATTTACACACACTCTTTCTTAAAACACTAATGGTTTCCTTGAGACCACATTTATACTTCATGTCTCTTCACTCCTTCTTTGTCTCTTCTGCTGATTCACTCTCATCTACCCAAGCAATGTATATTAGAATTTCTGCAAGTTTGGTCTTTAGCCATATTTAATCCATATTTCCTCATCCCCACCCACAGTTTCAGTTACAATATATTCACAAATGACCCCAGATATATTTCTTCTGTCAAGACTTCTTCTCTGAGGTCTTCCAAAAGCTGAGATTCTCACAGGCCTCTCAAATTTTTAAAACAGCTTTATCGATATATAATTCACATATCATATAATTAACCCATTTAAGGTATACAGGTCAATGGATTTTGATATATTCACATATATGAAAAACCATCATCACAAGCTAATTTTAGAACAGTTTTCATCTCAAAAACAAATCCCATATACCCTTTAGCTAAAACCTTCCTATTTCTCCATCTATACTTCCAGCCCTACAAAACCATTAATCTACTATTTGCCTCTGTAGAGTCTGGATATTTCATCCAAGGGAATCATATTATATGTAATCTTTTGTGACTGGCTTCTTTTACTTAGCATAATATTTTTAAGGTTTGTCCATGTTGTAACATGTATCATAACTCCATTTTTATGGCTGAATAATAATATTCCATTGTATGGATATACCACTATTATTTAGCATTTTTCACTTGAACAATAAGTTTGTTTCCACATTTTGGTTATTATGAATAGCACTGCCATTAACTTTCATGTACATGTTTTTGTGTAAACATGTTTCCATTTCTCTTAGGTAAACACCTTGGAGTAGAATTACTGGGTCATACGGTAACTCTGTGTGAAATCATTTGAAGAACTGCCTGAGTATTTCTCAAATTGGTTGCACCATTTTCCATTCCCACCAGCAGCATATGAAAGAGTTCAGATATTTCCACATTCTCACCACAACTTGTTCTTATCTGATTTTTTTATTCTGGTCACACTAGCGAGTATGAAGAGGCCCTTCAAATTTAACATGCCTAAATCTAAACTCATAATCTTCTCCAACCTTTTATTTATTTTTATTTTTTTAAAGATTTTTTTTTTTTTTAATGTGGACCATTTTTAAAGTCTTTATTGAATTTGTTACAATATTGCTTCTGGTTTTTTTATGTTTTGGTTTTTTGGCCTCGAGGCATGTGGGATCTTAGCTCCCTGACCAGGATCGAACCCGCACCCCCTGTCCTGGAAGGCGAAGTTCTAACCACTGGACCACCAGAGAAGTCCCTTCCCCAACCTTTTAAATCTGCCCCTTTTCCAGGGCTGCATATTTCAGTGAACGTTATTAGTTTTTTTCAATGCATAATAAAAAGGTGATTATGATTTGATTATTATTGAGGTATAACTGACATATTACACTATATCAGTTTCAGGTGTAAAATGTAATTTTTGATATTTGTATATATTGTGAAATAAAAACAAGTCTAGTTAACATCCTACAGCATGATATTAGTTTTTCAAGGTAGAAAACTAGGAACAATTGTTGATTGTCCCCTCTCCTTCATCACCCGTGTTCTATCTATCACAGAGTCCTGCCCATTCCATTTCATAACTATCTATCGAACTCACCTTCCTGCTTCTCTACTATGTCTATCCCAGTTTAAACTACCACAGCTCACCTGGACCAATGCAGACCTTCCTAACCAGTCTTCTCAGGTCTCTTCTTACCCTCATTCAAACCATTTTCCACAGCAAAGTGACATTTTTCAAAGAAATGTAGGCGTATGTTACTCTCCTGCTTCCAAGTCTTCATTAATTCTCCATTATTATTTAAATAATGGATAAAATCCTTAAATTAACCTACATGTTTCAGCATGATCTGGATTAGCAAATCTTACTGCCTCATACCCACCTACTAATCTCCTTACTAGCCATATGTCCTTGATTCATTTTCCCCATCATGCTATGCTCTTAACCACCTCAGGACTTTTTCAGAGTCAGTGTCCTATAACTTGCAAGTTTTCATCCACTCCTTTCTCTGTGGACTCAGTTGATATTCTTCCTTAAATATTCAGGTAAAATATTGTTTCCTCAAGAAGAGCTTCCAATTATACACTTTCATAGCAATATTTCCATGTGGATAGAATTTATCAGAACTGAAATCAAATTCTTAATTGCATAATGAATGCTAAATTTGTTCTATCACTAAAACATGAGTTTCATGAAGGCAAGTGGGGGAATGTCTTATTATCTGCTCTAAGTCCAGTGACTAATTTAGAATGTGTGTGCGTGTAATGATTAAATAAATAATATTCTTATATAAAAACCAAACAGATATAATTTGCAGAATTTGCAAACATCACATGATTTTTTACACTTAAACCATTTACCTTCAAAATATTATCAAGTAGTTTATTGTGATGTTAAACTATAACCATGACTGGCAATTGCAAAGAACTACAATCCTACCTCTTTATAATTCTTTAAATCTCTTGACCCTGATGTGCTGTATAGGAACAAGAAGCAAAGTTAGACTCTTAACAGTATACTCAGTAATATCCTAGGAAAGAAAAGCAAAGCTATCTATGCAATTCAGTATAATCACAAATGTTAACTATCACGAGGCATGCTGATGACACGTCTGTATCTGAGTTATTTATTTCAATTTATATATAACCAGAAGCTTATAAAACAACTTAGCATTTACTCCATAACTATATACTTATCTCAGCACTATACTAAGAACTGTGATTACACATACATAAATTTTTTTTGGTCACTGATTTTAAGCCCAATTCAATCCAGAAGCAATTGTCTCTATTGTATCATGAGAACAGCTGAAGAGGTTACTTACTTTATTTAACCTGAACACGTTTTAGTTTTAGCTATTTTGTTAATAATTATTCACTTAAATTATATAGATAACATTTCCAAAAAAAAGGCCAATACATTATCCCTTTCCTCAAAGGTCATTATAATCAAATTCCCCAATTAATTCAGACTTGTATCTTGACTGAGCCATTCAGACCACTCTGATTTTGAATGTCAAAGCTTTCTGGGTCAAACCAGAATATGGCTCATGATTCCAAGCATTTTATTAGAAATCACGTTCTGAGGGGTAAAGAGGCTGTCCTAGCTATGTGAAAATGTAGGGCAATATTGTTCAAAGATTCTCACAGGGAATCCTAGGAAGAGAGACTAAACATTCAGAGTTAAAAGGAAAAAGATTTTATATCATACACACTCATGCATGTATATAAAAGTTTTTTCCATCACCTTAAAGTGATGGAGAAAATGCTGGTAAATCTATTTATCTATCTATTTATCTGTTAATAGATAGAGGTACCTTTCTTTCTCCCTCTCCCTGTTGCATTCATTAAATACTACAGAATTTAATATCATAAAATAATAAACAATTAACATTAAAAATTCCATTTACACATTTTGAGTATAAATGGAATTTTTAATGGTAATTGTTTATTATTTTATGATACATGCACAATGCTTTTTTTTTTAATTTTATGATACATGCACAATGCTTATTTTTTTCATGGAATATCAGATATTTGTGCAGTAAGAATTTCCAAAATATTTATATTGTTTTTAGCCAATGATTTGTATTGAATCAAGTGACTACTTAGCCAGATCAGAGTCCTGAAATTCAGTTATTTTGACATGAAGCAAAGCACTTTTTGGCACTAAAATTTAAAAATAATTAAGTTATTTTCATTTCTAGATGAACAATTTTTATTTTATGACATAGTTTCAGAGTGTATAATAATTATTTACTGAGATTGATATCTTAAAACATTTCTGATTCATTAAGCATTCTTGAAATCATGTACATAATAGGAGTCCCAGTAGCAAAAAGAAGAGTGAATGGAAAAATACTATCCGAAGGTAGTAGATAGCTGAAGAAAGAGCAGAATGTTCAGTTTCAGGGAGCACATAGAGAAAAGCCCAAATGCGTAATTACCACATAATATATACCTAGCCTTATGTAGAGAAACTGTAGAATGTCCAAAGCTAATAGAATATATTAAAAGTAGCTAAAATACAACTCACAAATAACAGTTACATTTTTTAAGAAACAAGTGCAACAGTATCTTCAAATACTATGACAAAATATGCAATCTCCAGTTTTATGCCTAGCTTCCTTTTTTTCCTCTCTCTCTTCACTACCTACATAATTTCCCTAAAGGAACTTCTGAAGGATGCGCTTTAAGAGGAAGAAAATTATTCCATAAGGAAAGTATGAGATTTTCTTTAAAAGACTAGTAAGTAAAGAAATTGCTCTTTGAAAATGTTCTGCATGTTTTATTTTATGAAATGATTTTGTCTTTTTCCCTCATTTGCCTATAATGCTATGAAGACCTAGAAGAAGGGAACAGCACTTAATAAACTATATATGCATGCTAAAATAAAGTTTGCCAGCCATACTCTATGCCCCTCATCAATTCTGTGGCTTACTTACCACAGTAGCTATGTTCTTATTAAATCTACATTCATGCAGTTTTTATCGCTAATGATCTCTTCCTTCATGTCAACATTCTCTATGCATGTGTCTGATCTGTCATGTCTAAGGAGGAGCTTATCTGCCTCTAGAACTCATTTCTTTCTTCTTTCAAGAATAGCCTGGGAATTCCCTGGCGGTCCAGTAGTTAAGACTCTGCACTTCCACTAGGGGGCCTGGGTTTGATCCCTGGTTGGGGAACTAAGATCCTGCAAGCCACATGGCATGGCCAAAAAAAAAGAGAACGTGCTGTACCAAAATTCACTGATTCCTACTACTAAACATTTCTCATCTGTGCTTTATCATTCAAGCCCTCATTTAAGTTCTTCCAAAATGTCTTTAAAAAATCTCTGTTTTATTCTTTGATTCCTTTCATTACTTTTTAATTTTATTTTTTTGTGCCAGACTCCTCAAATGGTTTATGCCCTTTACTCCAATTGTCAACACATACAAACAAGCACACAACCTTAATTTCTGTAAAATGTCTTCTGCTCTCATCCACTGGAACTGTTCAAGGTCATACTTAACCCATTCACCAAATCTAATAAACGTTTTTAAATGGTTTATTCTACTTTACCTTTGTTCTTCATTTCAGTCAGTGACCCTTTTCCAACATAAAAATACAAAATGCTTTCATTACATGTTTTTCCGTGGATTCTTTTCTCAATGTCCTATCGCCTGTCTTAGCAGGTTCTCAACAGTCTGTTTATAGAACAGATTACCTTCACCTTAAAAGAAGCTAGATTGGATAATCCTTAAATTCCTTTCAAAACCAAATAGAGTTCTCCAAATAGAGTTCTCTATTTATACTTGTGCTCATCTGGATGTCTATGAGTTTAGGAGATAGCTGATAATAATACTTACTTCATAGGCTTATTGTCTACATTCAGGGAGATAATGCATGTAAGATGCCTGGCACATGTTTTAACTCTCAGTGAATGCTAGGTAAGATTATTCCTGTTATTATCTACCAAATTCACAAGTGGATATAAACTGGTTCCTTCTTTTGTTGTTGATCTCTCCTACCCGGCCAAGATAACATCCGGCCACTTTTCAACACTCCATTTATTTTCATCTAGAGTTGTGCTATCCAATAAACTTGATAAATCGTTCCATCTTCCGATTTTTTAAATGACATACTACAAAGACCTTTTGAAATTGACAAAGCACAGCACCAAAGTAAAATATATATAGGTTATTATTTATGTTAATGTTAGTATTTTATGTCAGTAGGGCAGGTATTAATTCCCATTTATTTTCTATTTTATTCATACTAAATTTATATCATAGCATTAATTGTATATGATTCCATGTATTCCACAGCTCTAGACATATTGAGCTATTAATAGCTATATTCTGATTGCCTCTGATCGACTAAGTAGACCAGATGCTGATCCACTTAACAGTGAGGCCTTCAGCACACTTTTCCACATTTCTTGATTAATACTTCATACAAGACTGAATCAAACTCTTTCTAAAGTCAAGATAAATTGCATCTAATGCTTCTCCCTGATTTACTATGCCATTATTCTGTCAATAGAAAGATATCTGCTACCACTGTGACAGAATTTGTTCTTTATTAAGCCCTGTGTGTTTCCCAGTACATCATTCTAGTGTAGGTGTCTGAAAATGGGATTTTAGACTTTTTTTCCAGATTTTGTTAAAGCTATAATTTCAAGGGTGATGCCTTTTTACTTTTTTAAGACTTGGTATTATATTAGCCCCAAGAGTGCTCAAAGAAATTAAAGACTAAAATTATACTAGTCAGTCTTTCCATATCCTATATCTTTAGATTTTAACTGCTTATTTAAGCAATCTCAATATATTTTCCCCTTATTTACACTCTACTTTTGCCCTTGCAATTTCTGGGCTACCTACCACAATTTTCAGATAACAATTGACTTTTTCTGTAAATATACAAAGAAAGTACTACATTTTCATTTTAAGTAAGCATAGCAATACTTTCTTTTTTGTGAAAGACAACATTTCCTTTACTTTTCTCTTGTGTCTAATATGGTTACAGAATCTCAGAAATTGCTTACATGTATTTTAAATATTTTACCGACAAAATGGTATCATTTTTAAAATATCTTGACCTATTTTATGCTTTCTATGATGATTCCACTTCAGTTCTGGTTTATTAAACAAATTGTAATTTTTTCATGCCATTTGTTTTTGACAAATATTCTTTTACTACATTCATTTGCATTTTAACATCAGAAGATTATGAAGTAGCAATGTTTTTGATAGGAAACACCAGAAAATGATCTATCAGTTGAACCCAAATACTTAATTTCTGCCTTGGCATTTATTTTCTCCATTTTAATTTATATTTGATGTATATTTGATATTTACATTTATATTATTTCTGACTTCTTCCATACATGTACTCAAGGTGACTTGCATAAGAAAATGTTAAAACATTTCAAAATGAGACAAAGAAAAAATAAAGTTGAGAAAGAGTAATAGAGCCAGATTGACCTTAGACCAAAATGCCTGTTCTGAGGTGCGCCTCAGATTTGAGTATAAGCTTTTAGCAACCAACACAGAAAAGACCAATCAATTCCAAAATATGAGCACATATTAAATCTTCAGGAGAACATTATTATTGTTTATACTGATATCAGAGAGGAATTTCCAACATACATTGTCAACCCCAGGGCCTGGCCCATATTAACTATTCAAACAAAGATTTGAAATGAATGAATGGATATATTAGTGAATTATTAATTGTAGTCATATTTATATAATCCTCATGACAAACGCAGCAATGAGTTTTAAACACCTATTTCTCATAAGAGACTTCAACATTGCTTGATACCATCACCCTGAACTCTTAATTGTTTAAGAGCAATTCCATAGTGAGGCCAGAAGGATTCATTCTTTGTCGTGGCTTTCTAAGTGATAGATGTTAGAACAACTGAGGAATCAAGGCACATCTTTCAGATGCACCTTTGCAACCTTCAAGACAGTAAGTTTAAGACTGCTGCTCACCTGTAGTCAAATATGAGCCATGTGTTAAACAGCCAGATACTGGGAAAATTGAACTGTCCTTGAAAAAAAAAAATCAAGGTATTTGATGCAGACATGAATGGAAAGAAAGATCATCTCCTTCCAAATGACCATAAACCACTATTTTAATTATCTTGGACTGCCATAACTTAATACCATAGACTGGGCGGCTTAAACAACAGACATTTACTTCTCACAGCTCTGGAGACTCGGAAGTCAAGGTCAGAGTGCCTGTGATTTGTTTCCTGGTTAGGGTCCTCTTATTGGCTTGCAGGTAAGCAACCTTCTCACTATGTCCTCACATGGCAGCTAAAGAGAGTTCTTATCTGCCTTCCACTTAGTGGAAGGAATAATCCCAATATGGGGTCCCCAACCTCATGACCTCATCTAAACAAATTACCTCCCCAAAGCCTCATTTCTAAATACCATCACTTTGGGGGTTAGAGCTTCGACATATGAATTTTGGAGGTCACAAACATTCGATCTATAACACACAGCAAATCTTTTCCTTTCTCAACAGAGTTTGACAAAAGTGATTGAAAAGTATTTCCTCTGTTTAAGTATCAGTAGGTGAATATTTTCTCTCATTTCAACTCCCAAGTTACTAACCTTAATCTTGCTACCCCATGACAAAGATGGTAGACATTCAATTGATATGCACTATTAAAATATTGAAACACTTAAATTTTATTGTCAAAAATACAAAAGTTTTGTGATTCCTGCTAATCTGACGCTCTCTAAGGCCTCCCCACACCTATCCTGCCAGAAAATATTGTGTTTTATTCTACAGTCCAGAACTAAACAAGAACTAAAGTACTTATTCAAACATTTGAGTGGTCCGGAACTCTGACATAAAGTACTTAATAAATAATGGCTACTATTATTATCATCATTTGTAATTAAGGATATATTAAAAATATTTCACAACCAATAAAAACCCAACAAATTCAACCTTAACTTATGTGCTGCAAACTAATATCCACTCTCATTCATAAAGCTATCATCATCATAATCACATTATTATTTTGTTAAGTCCTTTGTATCAGGTGTTATCCTAACCTCTTGATATTTGATCATCTAATCTAATCTCTACAAAAAATACATTTGAAGTAGATACTATTGTGTAAATTTCAAGATAGAGAAACTGAAACACAGATGTTAAATATTTGTCAGTATGTGGTAGAGACTTTTTTTCTTTATTTTTTTGGCTGCATTGCATCTTAGTTGCGGCAAGCAGGCTTCTTTCTAGCTGCAGCGTGAGGGTTTTCTCTCTGTAGTTGTGGTGCTCGGGCTCCAGGGCATGTGGGCTGTGCAGTTTGCCGCACATGGGCTCTCTCGTTGAGGCGCAAGCTCAGTAGTTGAGGTGCGCGGGCTAAGTTGCCCCGAGGAATGTGGGATCTTAGTTCCCTGACCAGGGATCAAACCCACGTCCCCTGCATTGGAAGGTGGATTCTCTACCACTGGACCACCAGGGAAGTCCCTGCGGTAGGACTGAATTAGAACTCAGATCTTCATGACTCGAGACCAGACTCTTTACCAGTCATCTTGATTACATCCCAAATGAGAACCAAATGAAAAAGAGACAACCTATCCCTCTCTTCCACCCAGGTTTCAGTGAAAAAAAAACCCTACAAGTACAATTAGGGTCGAGTCTGAGACTGTAAAAAAATGGCCTGATCTTCCTCGAATATTCTGAAGAACTTTGCAAAATTCTAAAAAGTGAATTTTGTAAAGTGTAAGTGAGAATACTAAATGGAATTGCTAGGTAATCAACTTTAGTCTTATAATAGACACATATATATGAGAGTGACAGGTACAGAAAGCCACTTATTGGCTGATGCGGGGGAAAATAGCAGTGTTATATAAGGTGCTTACAGAAAATAGTTCTATTCTATCAAAAAAGGGTCGGAGTTAAACTTGTATCATATCCGAGTCTAACAAAATGATTCAAGTACCAGGGCTATAAATCTGGTCCTTGTCAAGTACAATAAATTTACCTGCAAATATCACTTCAGCAGGGAAAATCTTGAGCTTATGCTGCTTTGATATTAAATGTAAAATCTTTATCTAAAAAGAGGACAAATTGAGAATCACCACTGAAAATGCTTGTCCTGGAGATGGCCATAAATTTCAGAAAAATTCTGTAAGTTAAAATGTAGACCCAGTAATAGTATTTCGTGGCTCTCACATGTTTTGTGATAGACGCTTTCAACCCAAATATCAAGCCTTTTATGACCAATACAAAACTCTGACTTTCCATTGCCTGTTTAAGGCTTTAATCTTGTCAACTTCCTATCCTTCAACCACAGAGAAAGATTTTCTTTTTGAGTATGTTTGAGTTACAGACATATTGAAACAGATGTTGACACAAAGAAGAATGTTTCAATAGCCTCTCTCGGAGTTCATTCAGAACAAGTCATTCATTCATTCATCAAACAACAATATTTACTGAACATCTAAAGCTTCAATTATTCTTTGGAGGAGCACCATATTTTTTTTTTTAAATTGGGGTATATAACTTGTTTCACTTTATATCCTTTTTGTTCACTTCCTTCTGTTCTGACTCTGTCCATAGGGTTTCATTCATAACTTGGGAATTAGGCAAATCTTAGTTTTTCATGACCCAACTTTCCCTTCTCATTTTTATCAAAAATTCTAACTAGCAAGTAAATTCATCCAGTAATCTTTATTTCCAAAGGCAGAGGATGCTATTGATAAAATGGTTTACCAAATTTCCAGGAGTCCAAGAGAGAAAAAGCAAACAGCTTAGCTCAGATGTAAATTGGATAGCTATCTTCTGTTAATGTGTTTATTAATATTCTGTATATTCGTAAAATATTTCTGAAATGATACTTTTAAAATAGCATAGAAATAATAGTTGCCTCTGGATAGGGTCAATGAGGCTGTAGGGTTCAGGAGTGGGAGGAAAACATTTTTGTGTTCTTTGACTTTTTTATCCTGGCTTCAAATTAGTACTCTAAAAATACAGGACAATTAATTTGTTATTTAATTCTATTTAACTGAAATATTCCCCCAGAATCTGTGATAAAATAAGCAGTTTTTGCATAATCCAAATGCAAAATTATATAGATTTTTAGAGTATGTACATAAAAGTCAGGATAAGATAATTAATAATAACCCTAACACACACAAAAGTAAAGATCCCTTAAAGCATCATTTATAACCAACAGTAATTACTCATTTTTAATTTTCAAGTGTTTATTCTATCTAGAAAATTTCATATTATTTTCTAAAGTACGTCCATTCTTTATTGTGGTAAAAATATCAAGCATATTGTAGACAAGTTCCGTACTGCATGACAACAAATAGAGTTGATACGTCTATGTAAAGATTTGGAAAGTAACCCATATTTCTCAGAATTATTTTAAATGTTTACATTTTACAGGTGAATAATTTAAGGATAATAAAAAGAATAATCTTTACCTTTTCCTGAAAGTGAAAATAAGCAAATCACTTAACTGTCAAAATTTTTATTTAGAAATGAATTTGAAATAACATTTCTTCCATGCCATGTGTAAATTATTAATAAAGTTGTGATGAAATACATTGCTTATGACTTGATAATTTTAGCTGTGGATTTCTAATCTGAGGAATGTATGTAGCATTCAACTGATGCACTAGTAATTATTCCTGGTTTTAAATTGCTCTATAGGCAGCAACTGTTTCAAGCATCAACAGGAAGATGATAACCAGTAGCATTATTTTTTGCTCAGATAACATAAGAAAATTACTGAATTTATTATCAGTTTGTTTAGGCTGTATTCATCAGAGCACACATGTTAATATATGTAGAATTTGAGAACATGAATATTTCTTATGAAAAAAAAAAATAAAACACTGTCTCCCATAAAAAACTTTTCTCACTAGCAGTGGATTCTATATTAAAGGGATAATACTTTATCAACATTTTGTGTTTCTTTTCATTAACAAATATTATACAAGATTAGTTTTACTGTAACTGGAATAATGTGTTATGCTTACGACTTTCCCCCCAGGGTTACTTGATAATTTCTGTAGTCATGTTTGTTTACTCATCATAACTGAGAAGGCAATACTGACATTTGCTGGGCAGGAGATGAGAACCCTTGATGCCTCAGTGCTCAGGACAGGCCCATACAATGAAGGCTGATATTTAGATGGTTCACCTCGATGCAGCTGTACTGGTTCTTTTAACAGGGTACTCTCCCTTACAAGTGCATAAAAGCTTCTCTGATCCTTCTACACACACACCTCTACCAGACCCTCCACCAGAATTTAACAATCTAGCTACTCAATTGTTAATATCTGGCCAAATAGGGGATTCTATTTTTTGTTTGTTTATTTGTTTAACCTATTTATTGGAGTATAATTGCTTTACAATGGTGTGTTAGTTTCTGCTGTATAACAAAGTGAATCAGCTATACATGTACATATATCCCCATATCCCCTCCCTCTTGCATCTCCCTCCCATCCTCCCTATCCCACCCCTCTAAGTGGTCACAAAGCACCGAGCTGATATCCCTGTGCTCTGAGGCTGCTTCCCACTAGCTATCTATTTTACATTTGGTAGTGTATATATGTCCGTGCCACTCTCTCACTTTGTCCCAGCTTACCCTTCCCTCTCCTTGTATCCTCAAGTCCATTATCTACATCTGCATCTTTATTCCTGTCCTGCCCCGAGGTTCTTAAGAAACATTTTTTTTTTTTTAAGATTACATATATGTGTGTTAGCATACGGTATTTGTTTTTCTCTTTCTGACTTAGTTCACTCTGTATGACAGACTCTAGGTCCATCCATGTCACTACAAATAACTCAATTTTGTTTCTTTTTATGGCTGAGTAATATTCCATTGTATATATGTGCCACATCTTCTTTATCCATTCATTTTTCGATGGACATTTATGTTGCTTCCATGTCCTGGCTATTGTAAATAGAGCTGCAATGAACATTTTGGTACATGACTCTTTTTGAATTATGGTTTTCTCAGGGTATATGCCCAGTAGTGGGATTGCTGGGTCGTATGGTAGTTCCATTTTTAGTTTTTTAAGGAACCTCCATAGTGTTCTCCATAGTGGCTGTATCAATTTACATTCCCACCAACAGGGCAAGAGGGTTCCCTTTTCTCCAAAATTTATTGTTTGCAGATTTTTTGATGATGGCCATTCTGACTGGTGTGAGGTGATACCTCATTGTAGTTTTGATTTGCATTTCTCTAATAATTAGTGATGTTGAGCATCCTTTCATGTGTTTATTGGAAATCTGTGCATCTTCTTTGGAGAAACGTTTATTTAGGTCTTTTGCCCATTTTTGGATTGGGTTGTTTGCTTTCTTGATATTGAGCTTCATAAGCTGCTTGTAAATTTGGGAGATTAATCCTTTGTCAGTTGCTTCATTTGCAAATATTTTCTCCCATTCTGAGGGTTGTCTTTTCGTCTTGCTTATGGTTTCCTTTGCTGTGCAAAATCTTTTCAGTTTCATTAGGTCCCACTTGGTTATTTGTGTTTTTATTTCCATTTCTCTAGGAGCTGGGTCAAAAAGGATCTTGCTGTGATTTATGTCATAGAGTGTTCTGCCTATGTTTTCCTCTGAGAGTTTTATAGTGTCTGGCCTTATATTTGGTCATTAATCCATTTGGAGTTTATTTTGTGTATGGTGTTAGGGAGTGGTCTAATTTCATTCTTTTACATGTAGCTGTCCAGTTTTCCCAGCACCACTTATTGAAGAGGCTGTCTTTTCTCCATTGTATACTCTTGCCTCCTTTATCAAAAATAAGGTGACCATACGTGTGTGGGTTTCTCTCTGGACTTTCTGTCCTGCTCTACTGATCTATATTTCTGTTTTTGTGCCAGTACCATACTGTCTTGATTACTGTAGCTTTGTAGTATAGTCTGAAATCTGGGCACCTGATTCCTCCAGCTCCGTTTTTCTTTCTCAAGATTGCCTTGGCTATTCAGGGTGTTTTGTGTTTCCATACAAATTGTGAAGTTTTTGTTCTAGTTCTATGAAAAATGCCATTGGTAGTTTGATAGGGATTGCATTGAATCTGTAGATTGCTTTGGGTAGTAGAGTCATTTTCACAATGTTGAGTCTTCCAATCCAAGAACATGGTATATCTCTCCATCTGTTTGTATCATCTTTAATTTCTTTCATCAGTGTCTTATAGTCTTCTGCATACAGGTCTTTTGTCTCCTTAGGTAGGTTTATTCCTAGGTCTTTTATTATTTTTGTTGCAATGGTAAATGGGAGTGTTTCCTTAATTTCTCTTTCAGATTTTTCATCATTAGTGTATAGGAATGCAAGAGATTTCTGTGGATTAATTTTGTATCTGGCTACTTTGCCAAATTCATTGATTAGATCTAGTAGTTTTCTGGTAGAATCTGCAGGATTCTCTATGTATAGTACCATGCCATCTGCAAACAGTGACAGCTTTACTTCTTCTTTTCCGATTTGGATTCCTTTTATTTCTTTTTCTTCTCCAATTGCTGTGGCTAAAACTATGTTGAATAATAGTAGTGAGTAATAGTAGTGAGAGTGGACAACCTTGTCTTGTTCCTGTTCTTAGAGGAAATGGTTTCCACTTTTAACCACTGAGAAGGATATTGGCTGTGGGTTTGTCATATATGACCTTTATTATGTTGAGGTAAGCATCCTCCATGCCTACTTTCTGGAGGGTGTTTATCATAACTTAGTGTTGAATTTTGTCAAAAGCTTTTTGTGCATCTATTGAGATGATAGTATGGTTTTTCTCCTTCAATTTGTTAATACGGTGTATCACATTGATTGACTTGCATATATTGAAGAACACTTGCATTCCTGAGATAAACCCCACTTGATCATGGTGTATGATCCTTTTAATGTGCTATTGGATTTTGTTTGCTAGTATTTTGTTGAGGATTTTGCATCTATGTTCATCAGTGATATTGGCCTACAGTTTTCTTTCTTTGTGACATCTTTATCTGGTTTTGGTATCAAGATGATAGTGGCATCGTAGAATGAGTTTGGAACCGTTCCTCCCTCTGCTATATTTTGGAAGAGTTTGAGAAGGATAGGTGTTAGCTCTTCTCTAAATGTTTGATAGAATTCGCCTGTGAAGCCATCTGATCCTGGGTTTTTGTTTGTTAGAATATTTTTAATCACAGACTCAATTTCAGTGCTTGTGATTGGTCTGTTTATATTTTCTATTTCTTCCTGGTTAAGTCACAGAAGGTTGTGATTTTCTAAGAATTTGTCCATCTCTTCCAGATTTTCCATTTTATTGGCATATAGTTGCTTGTAATAATCTCTCATGATCATTTGTATTTCTGCAATGTCAGTTGTTACTTCTTCTTTTTCATTTCTAATTCTATTAATTTGAGTCTTCTCCCTTTTTTTCTTGATGAGTCTGGCTAATGGTTTATCAATTTCGTTTATCTTCTCAAAGAACCAGCTTTTAGTTTTATTGATCTTTGCTATTGTTTCCTTCATTTCTTTTTCATTTATTTCTGATCCGATCTTTATGAATCCTTTCCTTCTGCTAACTTTGGGGATTTTTTGTTCTTCTTTCTCTAATTGCTTTAGGTGTAAGGTTAGGTTTTTTTTTTTTAGATGTTTCTTGTTTCTTGAGGTAGGATTGCATTGCCATAAACTTTCCTCTTAGAACTGCTTTTGCTGCATCCCATAAGTTTTGGGTCGTCATGTTTTCATTGTCATTTGTTTCTAGGTATCTTGATTTCCTCTTTGATTTCTTCAGTGATATCTTGGTTATTTAGTAGTGTATTGTTTACCCTTCATGTGTTTGTATTTTTTGCAGATTTTTTCCTGTATTTGATATCTAGTCTCACAGCGTTGTGGTCAGAAAAGATACTTGATATGATTTCAGTTTTCTTAAATTTACCAAGGCTTGATTTGTGACCCAAGATATGATCTATCCTAGACAATGTTTCATGAGCACATGAGAAGAAAGTGTATTCTGTTGTTTTCAGATGAAATGTCCTATAAATATCAATTAAGTCCATCTTGTTTAATGAATCACTTAAAGCTTGTGTTTCCTTATTTATTTCCATTTTGGATGATCTGTCCATCAGTGAAAGTGGGGTGTTAAAGTCCCCTACTATGATTGTGTTACTGTCGATTTCATGGCTGTTATGAAATGTCTGTTAGCATTTGCCTTATATATTGAGGTGCTCCTAGAAGAAGAGCACCTTCTTGGGTGCATAAGTATTTACAATTGTTATATCTTCTTCTTGGATTGATCCCTAGATCATTATGTAATGTCCTTCTTTTCTCTTGTAATAGTCTTTATTTTAAAGTATATTTTGTCTGATATGAGAATTGCTACTCCAGATTTCTTTCGATTTCCATTTGCATGGAAAACCTTTTTCCATCCCTTCACTTTCAGTCTGTATGTGTCCCTAGGTCTGAAGTAGGTCTCTTGTAGACAGCATATATACATGTATTGTTTTTGTATCCATTCAGCCACTCTATGTCTTTTGGTTGGAGCATTTAATCCATTTATATTTAAGGTAGTTATCAATATGTATGTTCCTATTATCATTTTCTTAATTGTTTTGTGTTTGTTATTGTACGTCTTTTCCTTCTCTTGTGCTTCTTGCCTAGAGAAGTTCCTTTAGCATTTGTTGTAAAGCTGGTTGGTGGTGCTGAATTCTCTTAGCTTTTGCTTGTCTGTAAAGGTTTTAATTTCTCCGTCAAATCTGAATGAGATCCTTGTTGGGTAGAGTAATCTTGGTTGTAGGTTTTTCCCTTTCATCACTTTAAATATGTCCTGCCACTCCCTTCTGGTTTGCAGAGTTTCTGCTGAAAGATCAGCTGTTAACTTTATGGTTATTTGTTGAATGTTATTTGTTGTTTTTCCCTTGCTTTTTTTTTTTAATTTTTAATTTTTAACATCTTTATTGGAGTATAATTGCTTTACAATGGTGTGTTAATTTCTGCTTTATAACAAAGTGAATCAGTTATACATATACATAAAACCAGAAACAAATCAGATGCAGAAAGAAAACTCCAAGTCTACAGTTGCACCCAAAGTCCACTGCCTCAATTTTGGGATGATTCATTGTCTATTCAGGTATTCCAGAGATGCAAGGTACATCAAGTTGATTGTGGAGATTTAATCCACTGCTCCTGAGACTGCTGGGTGAAATTTCCCTTTCTCTTCTTTGTTCGCACAGCTCCTGGGGTTCATCTTTGGGTTTGGCCCTGCCTCTGAGTGTAGGTTGCCTGAGGGCATCTGTTCTTCACCTAGACAGGAGGGGGTTAATGGAGCAGCTGATTCGGGGGCTCTGGCTCACTCAGGCCGGGGGGAGGGAGGGGTACAGAGGAGGCGGGGCGAGCCTGCGGCGGCAGAGGCGTCGTGACGTTGCACCAGCCTGAGGAGCGCCGTGCGTTCTCCTGGGGAAGCTGTCCCCGGATCACGGGACCCTGGCAGTGGCGGGCTGCACAGGCTCCCGGGAGGGGCGGTGTGGAGAGTGACCTGTGCTCGCACACAGGCTTCTTGGTGGCGGCAGCAGCAGCCTTAGCGTCTCACGCCCGTCTCTGGGGTCCGCGCTGATAGCCGCGGCTCGCGCCTGTCTCTGGAGCTCGTTTAGGCGGCGCTCTGAATCCCCTCTCCTCACGCACCAGGAAACAAAGAAGCAAGAAAAAGTCTCTTGCCTCTTCGGCAGCTGCAGACTTTTTCCCGGACTCCCTCCCGGCTAGCTGTGGTGCACTAACCCCTTCAGGCTGTGTTCACGCCCCAACCCCAGTCCTCTCCCTGCCATCCGACTGAAGCCCGAGCCTCAGCTCCCAGCCCTGCCCGCCCCGGCGGGGGAGCAGACAAGCCTCTCGGGCTGGTGAGTGCTGGTCGGCACCGATCCTCCGTGCGGGAATCTCTCCGCTTTGCCCTCCGCACCCCTGTGGCTGCGCTCTCCTCCATGGCTCCGAAGCTTCCCCCCTCCGCCACCCGCAGTCTCTGCCCGTGAAGGGGCTTCCTAGTGTGTGGAAACTTTTCCTCCTTCACAGCTCCCTCCCAGAGGGGCAAGTCCCATCTGTATTCTTTTGTCTCTGTTTTTTCTTTTACCCTACCCAGGTACGTGGGGAGTTTCTTGCTTTTGGGGAGGTCTGAGGTCTTCTGCCAGCGTTCAGTAGGTGTTCTGTAGGAGTTGCTCCACATGTAGATGTATTTCTGATGTATTTGTGGGGAGGAAGGTGATCTCCATGCCTTACTCTTCTGCCATCTTGAAGGTCTCTCCCGAACAGGAGTTTCTTGTATCCAGTTCTAACAGTAAGACTGGTGTCAATTTTGATTGGATAATGATAAAGAATTTGAATATTCACCCACTGAACAAAGAAAAATATTTTCATGACCTGTAATGACATCCAAATATCCAGATGTGTGCTTTTAGAGACCAGATGTGTGCTTCATCTTGGGTTCTCTGTGATGTATTTCTTTTACTGTAACCATATCATAACATAATTTATAAATGACACTACACATACAAATACCACCCAGCACATTTGCATGAATATGGTATCTCATTTTTTTTCTCTGTTTGAAGAGTAATGTCTTGGCATTTAAGTTCTACTTCAGTTGGAGTTATAGTCCCCTTTCTCTTATAAGTGTAGTATGTTATTACATATAACTCTGGATTTATTCCAGTATCCTATGCCTCTGCACTTTTTATTTCTCTGCATTCTTTAATGAAAAGTGTTTTGATCTTCTTTTAAATTCAAATTTACTCATTATAAGTGGATAAAAACATCTGACTACATTTTTGTCTTCTAGTACACTCAAGCCTGATTATGTTTATGTTGAAATTCATAATAATTTATTATAGATTACTCCCCTTTCATTTTATATTTCAGTTTGAGGACTACAATTTTTTCTATAATTCTGTTTAGATATAGATTTTATTATTATGTAGTATTTCATTTCAAGTTAGTAAATGGGTCACTAGAAATATCCCTAAAAATGTTTTGGGGGAAGACTAAGTCTAATAGGGTTAGAACTACAACTTAAATTATTAAGAGCCAAAGCACTTTCAAATCAGTATATGAAATATAAGATTATCATGTATGCACACAAAGAAGTTTTCTGAAGTCCTCTTCAATAACAACGAATGTTTATGATCTCATTTTCACTATATGCCAAGCACTACTGTAAGCACTGTATATTTATATAAATCCATTCAATCCTCACAATTTTATGAGACAGCTGTTCATAAAAGCTGAAACTGAGGCATACAGAAAGATATGAAACTGAGGCATACAGAAAGTCATAGAACTGGAAAGTACTGAACTAAAATACATAAGTAGAGATTAAAAAAAAAAAAAACCAAAATCTTAGAGTAGGTCATAGTAGACAAATGCTCTGATTGAGAACAACTAGAAAAATTTGATAAATTTAGATATAAAAGGCAGCAGAGGCTGTGGAAACAAGGACTGGTGGGAATAAAATTTCAGAGAGATGAGAGTTGAGGATTCTCAGCTTTCTCAGGGGACAGTAATCTGGGCTTCAGGCAGACCAAGAGGGATCTAGAAGACAACAGAGCTTCTGGCAGTGCCACCCATGACAGAACTGGAAAAATGAAGGTGCTCAAATGCAGGCTGGATTCACCCTCAAGGCCTTTATGACAGTGCATATAGAGGACACTACAGAGCTAAGCCAAAACCTCAGAAAAGCAGAATGGAATTTCCTGAAGTACTTGGGACCCAAAAGTTGGCCAAGGCAACCACAAAATGCTGGGCAAAACAGAAAGCCCCCAGGAAGTGGTGAATTGCTACTGAAGGTCTGCCATGGCTTTTCACCTGGGCACACCTGCCAATCGGGCCACAGCCAGAAACTGTGAATGCAAACTTGACTCCTGGTAGAGAGCCACTGCTGGGCAGGGACATTTTGAAATAAAAACTTACAATAAACAAGGCTATGCCTTTGTGGTCCCATTGAATTATTGTCCTTCTGCTGAAGCTTTCTGTCTATTTTGTGTTGCTTCTTTTCCTTTCCATCCTCCATCCTTTCCTTCTCCCACACATGCTATATGCAGTCCAAAATGGGATTTTGTTATTTTTGGATAAGAAAAAACAGCTTAGATCTGTTGATTCCTTCTAATGCGCTGACAGTATTCTAAGCAGGTTAAATATAAAAACTAACCTCAAAACACCACTACAAGATAGGTGCTATTATTTTTCATTTTACATAGATGTGGAGATTGAGGCCCAGAGAAGTGAAGTAACTTGTCTAAAGTCAAAAGCTAAAAAACAGCAAAATTGACATTCAAGCCAGGAAATCTTGCTCCATGGTCCATGCTCATAACTAGTAACTATTACATTAAAATTCCACAGAAGTCTGAACAGAGATGAGAAGAAAAGGACAATTTTATATGTAGAATAAATAAGGAAATAAGTACATAGTGTTACGACCTCACTGATGACTAAATCAGGACATTCATCCCATACAACTAAAATAAAGATCTTCACTCCCTTGGCTATAGATTTAGCTATTTAAAACATCAATTCATCAGTTCCCTTTTAAGTCAGACTTTGTGCTGGGCAATTAGCCAATATTATTTTTAGTCAGATAGAGTCTTTTTTTTTAAAGCATTTGAGTCAGACGTACTACATTCGAAATTCTTATTTTACTATGTAGTTACATGACATTGGGCAACTTAGTCTCTCTGAGCTTTGGTTTTCTTATCTGTTAAATGAGAAAGCAACAATCTTTCCTAATAGATTTGTTGATGGAATTTGATGAAGTAATACAAAAGGTCCATTTATCCCAGTGCCTATCATAACTACTCAATACAGACCAGCTATTTTATTCTATATGTGTCGATAGGGTACATAGATAAGGTAAACAAAAATGATTTACTAAAGGAAGACATGCAAATAAAATAATAAAATGTATTTTAAATTCCATGTATTTTAGCATGCTTTCCTTCTGGAGAGAGAAAGAAAAATCTATGCGTTCATGAGTTATAAGTCTTGTATGAACAGTAATGTCTAGAACAATGATGTTCATATATCATGATAATCATACTTTCCAAGAACGTGTATGGGTCTTTTATGTTGGATAATAGAGCTTCAGCTAACACATTAGTGAGTTTGGAAGACACAAAACTGCTAGATGTAAATATGACTATAAAACCATAATTTCTCAAATAATGAATTTAGAACTCTCTCTTAAACACTCTTGCTTTGTTTTAACATAATTGCCTCTCTTTTTACCTCTTTTTTCTGAAGAAGCTGAAAAAATGCAATACAAAATGTTACATGAATATTTTGAGAGAATATCAACGACTAAAAATGAAATTTACTCCATGCTTAATGTATTTTAGTATTTCTTTCATATTTTTATTGTATTTGTTGTTTCAGATGGAGAGCCCAAGTTATCGAGGACTTGCTCTGGTGGAACTCAGTGCTAGGGAACATAGAAGAAGCAAATTCTAATTAGCCATAACCTCAGCCCTCAAGGAGCTCTTATTCTAGCAATGAAGAGAGGCACACACATGAAATGATTACAGAACTGGGTTGGGAGGGAGACTGCAATAGAATTGTCTAGTAGGAGGGGTCTTGGGCATCCTAAAGAAAAGGTGTCAAAGTCATGGTGTGGGATCAGAAAAGTCAAGTTAGCAGACAGGAAGACTAGCCTGTATTTTAAACCCTCCCATCAAGAGATACTCACAAGCATTTAAACCTGAGTATCTATATATTCAGTATTACTATTATGAGGAACATTTCGTTAGGACTTTATGTAGGTGTTTTGGCTCAGAAAAGTGAGATAAAGAATCTTTTGAGCTATTTAGTCTTTCTTGGTTCTGAAAGGGAGAAAAGAAGATCTCCAGGAAGTTATTAATGAGCTTTGTTTACTTGTCTGAAGCGTTCTCTTGTGTTTTACCCAATAAATATGTTCGGTTACAATTCTAGGATCTTTGGTGTGTACAAAAATATAACTCCTGGTTGGACATATTTTGTATATTATGGCCAGTTCCTGCTCACAAGCTGCTTATTTTTGAATTAGGGAACTTATTTGAACATAGTAAATAGGATACAAAAACAATTTTACTCTGTTTGAATGTCTTATTAAGTTTAACAAATTATGTATGTGGAAGGAATTTCTCACATGGTAGATTTCATTTTCAACACATAAAATATTAAAATATCCATATTCCAACTAAAAGTATAAACAAAATAAAACTGAAAACGAAAGATGTGCATTCTACAGTCCTCCACTCTACCAGCTGAGCTGCGGAATCGTAGGGGGCAGGACCAGGGAAGGGTTGACTACGTGGCGCATGGGGGGTTTTAAGGGTAGTGAAGCTATTCTCTATGATACTATAATGGTGGATACATGGCTTTATTCACTTGGTAAAACTCATAGAACTGTAAACTCTAAACTTTAATTAATAATAAGGTATTAATATTGGTTCATCAATTGTAAAAAATGTATCACACTAATGCAAGAAGTTAATAACAGGATTGGAGGGACAGGGGGTGTAAAGGAATTCTCTGAACTTTCTGCTCATTTTTTCTGTAAACCTATGACTACTCTAAAAAAATGAACTCTATTTAAATGGCAGTGAAATGGAAATGACAAACTGGAGAAACATTTTGCAAGAAATTGACAGTGAATGATTAATATCCTTAATAAATAGGGATCAAATAAATCAATGACTAAAATAATTAAAATATCAAACATACTAAGAACATAAACAGATAAATAAATCATTAATAAACATAAGAAAAATACTGGCCTCATTATTGATCAAAGAAATACAGAGAAATTACAAATTTTTCACTTACCTGATAAACATTTTATAAAATGCTAACACTCAAGGTAGCTCAGAGTGCAGATTAATGGGTATTTTCAGATCTTAAGGAAAGTATAAATTGAGTTTTAAAAAGTTTAAAAAGCCGTTTGGTAATATATATCAAGAACATTTTACTTATTCATCTATATATCCATTCCTTCATTCATTCACCCACCAAATGGTCTTAAAGACTCAATGAGTTTAGATGCCTAGAAATGCAATAGTGAGTATCACAAATATTTCCCCCTGAAACCATGAAGCTTAAAGTTTAGTGGAGAAAACAGATGTTTAAGAAAATTTTTTAAATTTAGTATTCTTGTTATGATTGGTATGAAGAAGAAATACATAAGGACTTAAATTTGTCTGGATTGTCATAGAAGGAGAAGTGAAATTCAAACTGAGACTAGAAAGATAAGCGGGAGTTAACTAGATGGAGAGAGAGTGAGTCATTCCATCAAAAGTAAGAGCATTGTTGAAATGCTGTAGCACGAGAGCCTGTGAGCTCAGGGGAATGAAAAAGGCCAGTGCAAATGAAGCAAAGAAAGCTGCAATGAGTCGTTGGGCACAGTGGAAACCTTTGAAGGGTCAGGGGCTGATGCCAAACAGGGCATGTGGAGACCTGAAGTCTCATAGCAACTGGACCCAAAATAATTGAGAGGGGAAATCCATAAGTTTGGTGAGGCTTAGGGCAGGTGAGTAATGCTATAAGGGCACCCATAATGAACATAGAAATATAACGTATATTTTCCAACCTGATCTCCATTATTTAGAAGTTCAGTGTGTCTTAGTTGAAACCTTCTGGGCAACTATATGCATATAGCAGATGAGATATTAGGTGATCCTACAAAAGAGAACAGGCCATAGCCCCATAGAGAGTGTATCTAAGACATTGGGATGAAAGCATCTGAAGGGAGACTATGGAATATAGTGTTTATCGTGGGCTGTTTGTAAAATATTGTTAAAGGGGAATGTCGGTGGGTAGGTGGGACCTGGAGTCCTCTAAGAAGTGATGTAAGAGTCTGTAATGAATGGGACTGCATCCCTGTACACATCCCGCTGGAGGACTTTTTTCCTTTTCCTATGCTGGAGTCTGCATTCTGGTTTTTTAAATGATTTAGTGAAAAAACTTTACTGTAGAAGATGCTTGATACCTGCAATTAGCAAACTAAGATTTAACTGGGTCAAGGGCGTCTAAATATGGGAGATGAGAAAGGGTGGTGAAATGTTTATATGTGCCAACTATTCTATTTTAGAGCTTGGCTATTGTACTTTCCCCCTAATATTTTATTTTGCAAATTAAATATTCGGAACTACTTTGCTTACCCTTGTCCAAATGACCCTTTATCTGGCATCTATCAGCTAGAAACAATGACTGACTCACAAATAGTATATTTTTGCTCTATCACGTAGGCATTTGTAGATAAGCCCAGATCCAAATTACTGTTTATAACATTCCTCACAACCTTCTATCACCACCCATAATAAAAAGATCTGGCGGTTCCAATGCCCAGGTTCTAAACAAAGAAAGAAAAAAAGGAAAAGTATGGATAAGAATAAGGCAAAGTAGTGCAGAAAAGTTACATTTAAAGGTCAGATAGTGATAAAATGTACAGAAATAAAGTTTTAAAACAGAACAATTAATACTGTACAGTCCATAATCATGGACCACATGCAATTTCAAAAATATAGCTCCATGACTGTCATAAAAGTCTAGCATCTTCTCTTTAGGAATTTGCTCTCAAATCCTCACAGGAAGAGTGATGCATGCATTTCTAATAGCAGCTCAGTTTGCAATATAAGCAAGTCCTGGGAGTACTTCTGTATTCAATGTCAGAATTAAAAGTTTTCTTATGGTGGTTGCTCAAAACCCTTGCTTTTGAAGTGAGTGTTATTTTTTTCCATCTCAGCATCCGTGTGTGTGTCTGTGTATGTATATATGTATATGTATATAAATATATATACACACTTCTATACTTTTAAAACTTTTGTCAATGTATATATACATATGTGTGTGTATATACACTTTTTATACTTTTGTATTTGTTAATGTGGGGTTTGTTTGGTAATTATACACAGAAAGAAATCTAGAACTGTGGGAGTTTAATGACTAAGGGAAATGAAATACTTATTTGTTAGGCAAGTTCAATGACAAATGTCACAGAACAGTTAACTCTCTACTTCCATCCTTGACTGTTGCTAGGTGTAGTGGTGGGCCACTCAGTACTCCCCACAGAGGAATTTCAGGATGGATATAAGGCAATTACTTCTTTCAAGCAAAGTCAAGCCCCAGACTCTCCTTAACTGAAATCACAAATATATCTGACATTTCCAGACCCAGTCCCTATTGTTTTGCTTAAGAGACACAGCTGAGTTCTTCCAATCCATTGTACTCAGGATTCCAGTTTACATTCAGACTGAGAAAACCGGAGACAGGAAGAGGTGACAATTCATTCATTTAAATCATGGCCCTGAAAGTAACATTTTCAACAAAGTATTCAGACATCACTTCAAGAAATTATTGAAAAGGCAAAACACTTGGGGTTTTAAGGTTAACAGTACCTTCTAGATAGGAGTTGGTACTGAATATGAGAGCTTTACTTGAAAGGAATTGATGGCTCAGAAATATGATCTGCATGCAGGCTAAGTGACAACTTAAAGAAAGCTGCTATGCTTAATTTGAGTGGATTCCATGAATGTGTTGTGGTATTATGAACTTGTTTATAGTAATAACACTAATGCATCTGCTCCATCTCTGTGCAGTTACCTGGACTACGTTGTTTGACATCACCATTCTGCATTAACCTCCATCTGCTGGGCTATGTCTGTCATTTCTTTCGCTATAACATAATGTGACAGAGTCTTCATTTACCTAAACTTATCTTGGCAACTTGTACTTCATTAAAAAGAATCCTGAAAGCATCAGTTAAAGCTTTCTTAGCTGACCATGCATAGCCAGGCTTCATAAATCATCCTTTCACTTTCCATTTTGCAGCTTCTGGAAAGGTGACATTATTGAATTCAGATCACGGGAAAAGAGCAGTACTAAAATGTTTATTGACCAGCTTTTAGGCACTAAGCTCTGCTTTAAACGCAGACATTAACCAAAGCTTTTGAATATAAAACTTAAGTCACTGATACGGTTTATACTGTTGCTATAAATGCCTCGTATAACAGTCACTTTAGCAAGTTGGTATTAACCTGGTGAAGAAAAGAATATTTTTGGCCCTTGGTTCCCCATTCCTTACCACCTAACCTTCTTAACTATATTTGTGCTAATTTAAGGAGATACTGATATTATCATTTACTTATCACCACCAACTCTAAACAATATATTGGCTGGGTAATAAAAACCACATACCAAGTCTCCCCATACCAAGTCTCCTTCGTGTTCCTTTCTTAGTATACTTTTCACTCTACAGAAGTTTGTGCATCAGGTTTCTTCAACTGAGAATCAACAGCTGGAACTTCCTCGGCAACACATTCTAGGTTAAATTGGCCTTTTGCAAAAGGACACCAAGGACAAATCTCTTATCCAATAGGCTTGCATGCATATCTGTGGAAGCATTATCATATTTATGCTTGCAAATTTATGGTCTTTCTTTGAGAGCATTGAAGATTTGCCATCAAAGAATAAGGAAAGGACCTTGAAAGCCAGAAATTGTGTGAGGTTTGTTCTTGTAGGGAAAATAATTATTTTAATGTATTTAGTACATTACTCTGGCCAAACAAGAAGTACTTTATTACACCCTTCACCCCCTGCCCTGGAGCTCTCGAAATCAAGTATTTTAGTTGAGTACATGGCAAGTAATTATGGTTTATTTACTTTGGGTCATTTAGGTGAAATCCTATTTTCTTCTGTTTGTGTGTCAAGTCATCTTCAATATATCTATAATTTTAATTAACAAAATGAATGGAAATAAGAATTTTATTTTGTTTATTTTTTAAAACAAACATTATAATATGATTTTATAGAAAATCCTTAAAAGGCTAAATTGGAATCACACTTTTATCAAATAATGTAATTTTAAAATCAAAGGACTTTAGAGCTGGAAGTAAGCTTATAGAAGACCTGACTTTGACTCATTTTACCTAAACCTAGTAGGAAACAGACTCTTAGTTTTACATGGTTTGCCCAAGCTCATAAAGCAAGAGCATGGCAAAGATGGAACTCATAAGATTCTGACCACAATTACAGAGTTTCTAATCCAGCTTATTTTTAGATGGTAAGATATATATCAATATAGAGAATAATTTTCATGTCTTAAAATGAACCTTTGATAAGAAACATCAACTGTATATCTATATATTTATAATAGAAAGTTTATTTTCTATTGATGGATTCTGAATTATTACAGCAAAAGAAGTCAGAATTACATTCAGAAAATTACTCTTTCTTCCCTATGCTCTATTGTTAGGCATTTTATTTTTATCATAATGGAGAAGGTATGAATTCTAATGTTGCTTAACATAGTAGAAATAGAAAAAATAGATAAATATAGCAAAAGTCATATCTCTCAGTTGATTTCTATATATGCTTTCTACTGTTTGTGAAAACGTAGCACTGGGATCCATCAGACACTAGTAAATTTTGAAATAACAATGGAAATTACCTTGCCCAATATCCTGAATTTATAGAAGAGAAAGTAGAGGTCTAATTAAGTGACTTGCTTAATTATAGTGTTATTTCCGCTATAACATACTATCTCTTTAATCCATATAAAGTAGAGATATTCATCATTCTTGTATTAAGCCACCAACTATGAGCAACAATTGTGAAGGGCACTGAGGAGTTCCTCAAGGAAGTCACAATCCAGCTGAGAATATGAACATTTAAATAACAAATAATAATTTGACAATTTTCTAATAGATACAAACTGCAAAGAGAACACAAGAGGAGCAATGAATTATTCAAAGGATTAAAAGAAAAAGTGAAGAAACAGAAAAGACTGGGAGTTTATCAGGCAAAGAAATGGGAAACGGCTTTTCAGATATAAAACACAGCAGCAAAGGCATGGCATGGGAAACTGTGGTACCGTTACCAAATAATTAATGATTCCAAGACATACTTTAGACTGCTGGGTCTAATTCCCAACACTGAATACATAAAACCACTATTTGTTTAGTTTCAACTTCCTACGCTGCCTCTCATATTTTAAATAGGTATTAATTTTTTCTTATGTGGTGGACTGGGGAAGGAATTGGGGGTCAGTGATACCTGGGGTCCAATCTCTGCTCCAGTTAATACTTGTATGTAGCTTGCAAATTATATTTGTAGTTCCTCATGTTTCTTAGATTTAAAGTTGAACTAAATAGTACTTAACCCCTAGGGTTACTTGAGCCTAGTTTTTAGTACAGTGCCTACCTAAGAGTAGGTTCTCAAAACCTGGTATTTGCAAACATTTGCTTTAATGATATTTTAATATACAATTAGGGATATGCTATTTTGAATATAGCATACAGCCACTTACTAGAAAATCCATCTACTCCTAAAAGCAACATTCAAGGATACAGAATGAAAAGAATGTCCAGATGCATGAGAGAATCTCTATGTCTGTGCCCTGCAGAATAACTATTATACAATTAATTAATATTAGCAAACACTTTGAATATTTCAGACAAAATCTCAATGTAAGTTCTAAGTAAAATTTTATTTCATCTAATGGTACAATCAAAACATTATTCTTAGTGTTTCTAATTATAGTTGTCTATAGCTATATTACTAAAGCTATAAAATGAACTCTTTCCCATAGCCATCGTAGCCCAAAACAGATATGCATAAGGTGAGTATCCCTGAATGGAGCTACGTACAAAATCTAAAATTAATATGGACCCAAGGTGCAGACAGATTCACAGAGAAATACTCTCACATTTCCTTACAAGCATTCCTGAATTCTTAACAGTAACCTCAAGATATATTTTAGTACACTCAGTGAAAATCAAAGCCCTATCAATTCTGAGGCAAAGCCTGTTATAATCAAAAGATAGCAAATACTAGAGAATGTTCATTTTCTTACCACCTTTTCTACAGGAAGATGGCCCTCACATTACCATAGGGAATGACTCAAATAACATTTATTACATACAGTGTTCCCATATTCTCATGCTCATTCAATAGAAATGAACAAATCTTCATTCCTGCTTTGCTAAGATTACAATAGTTTGAAAAACCAACAAAATGGCCTTCCCATTTATCTGGTTTCTGAACCTCTGCACAAAGGGAACATATATTAATTTATCCCTTAAATTAGTATTCTCTTCCTGAGTCAAAAGGCCCTTTATAACAAACAATGGATTTTACTTAAAATAAAAAGGGAACTATTTCAATAAATAAAAATGGTTTTTCTTCATATACTCAGGTTATCAGGAAGGTTTGTAGTTGAGAGAACAAAGAATATTTCTCTAGAATTAAAAGCAATATGCTGATAATTCACCTTCTGCTAATTCATTTTGACTTCTTAAACAGAGTTTTAAGAGATTTTGATTTTTCTAGAGTAAATGACCAATGGTCTCTCTGTCTCTATTAAAGGACCTGCTTTCTATGAAGTCAGAAGGAACTGGTATTAGGCATTTTGCCTAGAGACTTGGAGTCCATCCAGTCTGCAAATGGTTACCAAAAATCTGTTGAGCTTTTCTTCCTGCGGACACAGTTAGGGAAGCTTCCCAGCTCCTCTCGCAGTTACGTGTGGCTGAATGGCTGCGTTTGGGAAATGGGATGTAAACAGAAAAGATGTCACTACTTCCAGCCCTGGGACACAGACTCTTTCTATGTGTGGTCCTCATTCTTTCTCCCAATCCAACACCTGGATGAAGACTCTGGAGTACGGAAGAGCCCAAAATGCAATAGGTCTGGGTCTCCAAATGATTATGTGGAACAGTTCACTTGAGAACACAGACCTACCCAGGTGCACACATACAAACACACACCAGTGCTGCCAACACAACAACCCAAGTAGTCTATTTCTGTTTATGTCACTGAAACACTTGGGTTATTTCTATAGAAGACCTTACTCTTGCTTACCAATAGTTCTATTCTTCTTTTTCTGGGTGCATGGGGAAAATGTTCTTTCTCTCTTCCTTGAAGTTAGTTGTGGTCATGTGAATTTCTTTGGCCAATGACATGAGAGTAGAAAAGACAACCCACAGAATGGGAGAAAAAAATGGAAATGATGCGACAGACAAGGGATTGATCTCCAAAATTTACAAACAGCTCATGTGGCTCAATATCAAAAAAACAAACAACCCAATCAGAAAATGGGGAGAAAACCTAAATTGACATTGCTCCAAAGAAGACATACAGATGGCCAAGAGGCACATGAAAAGATGTTCAACAGCGCTAATTATTAGAGAAATGCAAATCAAAACTACAGTGAGGCATCACCTCACACCTGTCAGAATGGCCATAATCAAAAAGTCTATAAACAATAAATGCTGGAGAAGGTATGGAGAAAAGAGAACCCTCCTAAACTGCTGGTGGGAATGTAAATTGGTACAGCCACTATGGAGAACAGACTGGATGTTCCTTAAGAAACTAAAAGTAGAGCTACCATATGATCCAGCAGTCCCACTCCTGGGCATATATCCAGAGAAAAACATGATTTGAAAGGATATATGCATCCCAGTGTTCATTGCAGTGCTATTTACAATAGCCAAGACATGGAAGCAACCTAAATGTCCATCGAAAGATGAATGAATAAAGAAGATGTGGTACATATATACAATGGAATATTACGCAGCCATTAAAAAGAATGAAATAATGCTATTTGCAGCAACATAGATGGACCTGCAGATTATCATACTAAGTGAAGTAAGTCAAACAGAGAAAGACAAATACATTTGATATTGCTTATATGTGGAATCTAAAAGAAAAAATGATACAGGACTTCCCTGGTGGTGCAGTGGTTAAGAATCCACCTGCCAATGCAGGGGACTTGGGTTCCCTGGTCTGGGAAGATCCCAAATGCCTTGGAGCAACTAAGCCCATGTGCCACAACTACTGAGCCTGTGCTCTAGAGCTCGTGAGCCACAACTACTGAGCCTGCACACCACAACTACTGAAGCCCATGCACCTAGAGCCCATGCTCTGCAACAAGTGAAGCCACTGCAATGAGAAGCCTGTACACCACAACAAAGAGAAGCCTCCGCTTGCTGCAACTAAAGAAACCCCACGTGCAGCAATGAAGACCCAACACAACCAAAAATAAATAAATTAAAATAAAATATTAAAAAATTAAATTAAATTTTAAAATGATACAAATGAACTTATTTACAAAACAGAAAAAGACTCACAGACTTAGAGAACAAACTTATGGTTACTGGGGTGGGGGAAGTGTGGGGGAGGATAGATTGGGAGTTTGGGATTGACATGTACACACTACTATATTTAAAACTGATAACCAAGGGGGCAGACTTAAGATGGTAGAAGCTACTATTCAGAAACTGAAATTTAGAATCTATCTCTTAAGTAAATAAGACTCTTCTTTAGTGATAACTTTAAAAATCTAAAATAATAGTACTAGAAATATTCTAATTGATGAAAATGTATAGAAAATGAAGCTGTACTTTATCTAAGTTTCTCTCTCACTATGAACTTGCCTTGAATTCATGGGAATATACAGTAACATTTCATGCATGTTACATGGTTAGGTAGTATCTAAGGACCACCTTCAAAATACCCAAAGGGTACCTTGCACATAGATTCCAATGTATGGCCCTTCACCATGCTGTCTTTTGCCTCCTTTTTAAGAACGTTCTTTCTCTTTACCATGGAAGCTCATTCTCAAACCTGCGGCTCCTTAATCAGACCACATTCTCCATTCCACTCACATTGCCCACAGCCCATAATGGAAGCTCGCCAGGCGCGTAGACCCACACTGTTCTCAGCCCGACACTGCTCAGTTCCGCTTCTCTGATGTCTCGTGGTCCCATCATTGCCTGCATCAGACATTTCCAGAAGCAGTGTAAGCAGAGTAGTCTAACAGTAGGCTCTGACATCACACATGACTTGACATTTCAGTTCTGCCATTAATCAAGTATGTAACCTTGAAAAAACTCTTAACCCTTGTAATTAATTTCCTTATTTGTAGAACTCTGACTCATTTTTCATACACACAACTGATTTGTCGATATCTTCATCATTTAATTACAGCAATAGCAACCAAATTGGTCATCCTTTTCCCAGTTTAACTCTATACTGTATACTATATCTAGTCTCATGTCCAGATTATCACAAAATAAATTTTCCTAACATTAAAATGTCTTGTACTTCCTTACTTTAAGTCCTCCATTTCAAATCTTCAGCACAATATACCAAATCTTTTCTTTTTTAAACTTTTTCTGCCTTGGTCTCTCCTTGTCTTTTCAGAGACTCTTCCAGCAGTATCAGCAATAGCAATAGCCAAACCTGAGTCAAATAACCTGTGTAGAACTTCCAAAAGGAACAGTGTTCTATACCACCTTGCTTTTGCACATGTAATTCACCCTGTCTAGACTGCAACTGTCTTTTGTTTTCTATTTTCACCAATCCTCTTTGATTTTTCTGACTGAGCTCTGAGGACCTGACTTCCCTGGTTATCCTACTTGAGTTAGATTCTCATCTCCTACGTGTACCTACAATGCCTTGGGCATCCCTCTAATAGCGAATGTCACAATGATAGGATTTATTGGTGTGCTTCTCTCTCTTCTCCTCTTTGCTGGAAACATCCTTTACAGCATTAATTATGTTCCTTTTATTTTTGTCTCTTCAGGACCTAGACTATTATCTGTTACATACTGTCTGTTTTAGATTGCCAAGACTGCCTTAACAAAGTACCACAAACTGAGTGGCTTAAACAACAGAAATTTATTGTCACAGTTCTGGAGGCTGGAATTCAGAAATTAAGGTGGTAGAAGAGTTGGTTCCTTCTGAGGGCCGTGAGGGAAATATCTGTTCCAGGACCCTCTCTTTGGCTTAAAAATGGTCATCTTCGTGTGCACATGGCATTCTCCCCATATGCATGTCTGTCTTCAAATTTCCAGTTTATATAAGGACACCAATCATAGATGATTAGGACTCATTCTAATACCTCATTGTACTTAATTACCTCTATAAATATCCTGTCTCCAAAAAAATATCACATTCTGAGGTACCAGGGTTTAGGACTTCAACATATGAATTTTTAGGAGACAGAATTAAACCCATAACAGTGAAAAGTACACATTGAATTAGTTCATGAATGAAAGTTGGGAGGCATTACTAAATTTGCTGTAAATCATTACTTAAGTCAGGTATGTATTATTTAGAGTGTTCCATATCACAAATAACAAAAGAACTCTCTGATACCAGAATATAAAATCCTGAGATAGAAGAAAAAAAGTTATCAGGTGTCTTTTGGCCTGGCTGGGACCTCTTATCCTGCACCATTTCAAAGTTTACGAAGCCATTTATTTCTCCATCAGCTGGGGCTCCTCTGCTCTGTTAATTTTCATCCTGTTCTTCATTTATTCAACTTTTTAGTCTTTAGAACTACACCAGATTCTGAATATAGCAGAGAGAAGAAAGTGCAATACTCTGTCCACTCAGCAAACCCATGTCTATGGAATAATGGGATTCATATAAGAAAATAACACACAAATTATGGTTTTACATAGGTTGGCAAAACCCATAAAGCCTCTGGGAATCAAGATATATTGAAAAATCCATTCTGCCAGCTACATAAAAACACTTAAAAGCATCAAGATTCTTTGTGCCAAGTAGAGAAATTGCAAGGAAAGGTGAAAGCATATTACTCTGTACTAAGGTGTTTGCCTTTAACAGGTTTTCCTTTATTTTTATTAAATGTCTATAATTCTGGCACAGTGATTTCACTTTGAATAAAAGCCTAATGTGTCATAGCATAATGTTTTTTAAAAAATCATTACTGGACTTTTAGACAGGATCCAATTTTGCTACACATTTCCCTTCTCATCTAGTGGTCACAAGTAACTAAAAATAGATCATCGTGTTAAAAATGTATATAAATAAGATTGGTACCTAGAGTTGCATGCAGTGTGTGATCGTTCTTCAGGAATTCAAAATACATATTTGAGTGGTATAATAATCATTCATTTCCTCTTATTTAGATTAGGGTGAAAATAGTAACGCTTGTGGTATTACGCACATTACAACACTACTGTTTCATTGCCAAAAATGAAAGTGGCATCATAGATCTAGTTATTTAACATATTGCACATATATAATACCTAAGCATATGGTTTTAGGTATGAATTGATGGACATGTGCACAAACACACACATAGCTTTAATGTGTTAGAGGTATGAGAAAATCACCTTAGACTCAATTTTAGGAGTATTCCTTAGGAGAGTAAATCACCCTAAGGTTGGAATCCCAGAGAGGCATGAAAAACACTAACTCTCAGATGAAGAGTTATGGAAGCTAGACCAGCCCCTATTTCATGGCCCTAAATATCCTCTATGCTCTGCCTATTTATCCCTCCGTCCTACTCCCAACCCCTGACAACCAAATGGTTTCTTTACTGTCTCCATAGTTTTGCCGTTCCAGAATGTCATAGCGTTGGAATCATACAACATGTAGCCTTCTCAATTGGCTTCCTTCACTTAGTAATAGGCATTTGTTTCCTCTAATATCTTTCTTTTTTTCTTTCTTCCTTTCTTCCTCCCTTTCTTTTCTCTTTCTTTCTTTCTTTCTCTCTCTCTTTCTTTAAATTTTTTATTCAATTTTTAAAGGTTACTTTCCACTTACAGTTATTACAAACTATTGGCTCTATTCCCAATGTTATGTGTTATACAGTACGGCCTTGAGCCTATCTTACACCCAATAGCGTGTGCCTCCCGCTTCCCCACCCCTATATTGCCCCTCCCCTCTCTCCCACTGGTAACCACTGTTTGTTCTTGACATCGGCAAGTCTGCTTCATTTTTGTTATACTCACTATTTTGTTCTATTTTTTAGATTCCACAAATAAGTGATATCATACAGAATTTGTCTTTCTCTGTCTGACTTATTTCACTTAGCATTAATGCCCTCCAAGTCTATCTATGTTGCCACAAATGGCAAAATTTCATCCTCTTTTATGGCTGAGTAGTATTACATTGTGTATATATGTATATATATATATATATATATATCCATTCATCTGTTAATGGGCTCAGGGTGCTTCCATATTGTAAATAATGCTGCTATGAACATCGGGGTGCATGTATCTTTTTGAATTAGTGTTTTTGTTTTTCTCAGATATATACCCAAGAGTCGAATTGCTAGATCATATGGTAGTTCTATTTTTAGTTTTCTGAGAAATTTTTATACCATTTTCCACAGTGGCTGAACCAATTTACATTCCCACCAACAATGTAAGAGGGTTCCTTTTTCTCCACATCCTTGCCAGCATTTGTTAGTTGCGTTCTTTTTGATGATAGCCATTCTGACAGGAGTGAGGTGATACCTCAATGTGGTTTTGATTTGCATTTCCTTGATGATTAACAATTTTGAGCATCTTTTCATGTGCCTGTTGGCCATCTGCATTTCCTCTTTGGAAAAATGTGTATTCAGTTCTTCTGTGCATTTTTTAATCAGATTGTTTGGTTTTTTGAAGTTGAGTTGTATGAGCTATTTATATATATTGGATATTCCCTTATTGGTCACATCATTTGCAAATATTTTCTCCCATTCAATATGTTGTCTTCTCTTTTTGTTGATGGTTTTCTTTGCTGTGCAAAAGCTTTTAAGTTTAATTAGGTCCCATTTGTTTATTTTTGCTTCTTTTTCTTTACTTTAGGAGACAGATCAAAAAATAATTGCTGTGATATATGTCGAAGAGTGTTCTGCCTACGTTTTCCTCTAGGAGTTTTATAGTATCCGTTATCTTTCATGCCTTTATAGCTCATTTATTTTTTGCACTGAACAATATTCCATTGTGTGGATGTACCATGGTTGATTTATCAATTTACCTACTGAAGGACATCTAAGTTGCTTCTGAGTTTTGGCAATTATGAATAAAGCTGCTATAAACATGTGTGTGCATGTTTTTGTGTGGACATACGGTTTTAACATTTTTGGGTAAATACCCAGGAGCATGACTGTTACATGATATGGTATGCTTAGTTTTGTAGAAAAATGCCAAGCTGTCTTCCAAAGTAGCTGTACCATTTTGTACTCCTGCCAGCAACGAATGAGAGTTCCTGTTGTTACACATCCTCATCAGCATTTGGTGTTGTCAGTGTTCTGGATTTTGTCCATTCTAACAGGTGTATAGTGGTATGTAACTATTGTTTTAATTTGCATTTCCCTGATAATATACGACGAGGAGCATCTTTTCATATGCTTATTTACCTTCTGTATATCTTCTTTGGTGTGGTGTCTGTTAAGGTCTTTAGCCCATTTTTTTATCAGGTTGTTTGTTTTCTTATTGTTGAGATGTGTCTTTTACAAATATTTTCTCCCAATCTGTGGCTTGTCCGTTCATTCTCTTGACAGTGTCTTTTGCAGAGCAGAATTTTTTAATTTTAATGAAGTCCAGCTTCTCAAGTCTTTCTTTCGTGGATTATGCCTTTGTTGTTGTATCCAAAAAGTTATTGCCAAAGTGAAGGTCCTCTAGATTTTCTCCTATATTATTTTCTAGAAGTTTTATAGTTTTGCATTTTATATTTAGGTCTATGATCCATTTTGAGTTAATTTTTTGAAGGGTGTAAGGTCTGTGTCTAGATTCTTTTTTTCTTTTTTTATGTAGATGTCCAGTTTTTCCAGCATCATTTGTTGAAAAGAATGTCTTTGCTCCATTGTATTGCCTTTACACCTTTGTCAAAGATCAGTTGACTATACTCCTGTGGGTCTATGTCTGGGAAAAACTGCCTTTTGAGAGCCTAGGTGAAAGGTGAGCATACTCAGTGAGCCTGGACACAGGGAAAACTTGACTGTGTTACACACTGTGTAGCAGCAAGAAGCTATGACAGTGAGAAGCTAATCACACTCCAGTTTTCTCAGCATCTGACTGTGGAAACCCAGATTAACCCCTTGTTAAACTGTGTAAGTGCTTGCAGTACAAGGAGAAGTGTTCTCAAGAAGAATAATTATTAATGAGAAGTAAGGGAGCTTAAGCAACTACATAGAAATGCAGAAGAGATGTGAGTGTATTTTCAGTTTGAACTTGTAGAGTCCACTACAGTTATACAGGAGTCCATGCATGCACACACACATATACATTTACACATGATTTTCCCATGATCTGGCTTTTTCGCTCCAACAACTCAATCACTCAAACATGAAGTAATAAAAAATTTCCAGTCTAAACAAGAATTAGATACATCCACAATATAATTAGCATCAGATGGTGATACCCAATGTGAAAGATTAGAGAAGATCCCCAGCATCAGCAGAAGAGTCTCCGCTTGCACTTTAGTCAGAGAGACAGGTGGAAAATTTGAGCTCTGTTAAGCAGTAAAGTTTTTATGTGTCTCTCTGGAAATGAGCTCGGATTGATGACTGGTCTGTCATCAGCTGCTTGGAAATACTGAACCATTTGGTAAATAATGCAGACAGATTCTCATCAACCTTTTGGTCTATATTGCTGACTTTGTTGCTTGTCTAATACAAAGATGTGTTTCTAATTAAAGTGGAGTTTTGAAAGAAGACAAGTTGAGGGGTAGATAGAAATTAAGTTGATCATGAAGTGGAAATACTGGACAAATAGAAAAGCTTCCAGTGTCAGGAGATAAAGAAGAGAGCGTGAGCAATAATAGGGAGGATTACCCTGTGTCGTGCCTCAAGGCATTCCGGAGGCACTAGAAAAAGCTTTACACCGTGGCCATTTCTAGAGCAAATCAGAACACAGCCCAGCATTGAAAAGGGGCTTTATTTCCTTCTCAAAAGTCTAATTTGGCAAATTCAGAGGGGATCATTTGAGTCTGAAATGGCCAAATAGTTACAACTAATTCAAGAATTGCTTGTAGCAAAATTCCAACATTTTGCAAGCTAAGGGGCTGGACTGACTCACCAGAGTAATGTGCTGTCATTAATGCACGGACCTTGAAATAGAGGACCTGCCACGGTAAGGGGAACTCTCTGGGGAAACAAAGATATATTGACACTAGTTACAGTGGGATTTATTTTAGTGGACACTAGCAGAAAGTGAAGGCTGGCAATATCACAAAATGAAACTGTAGATAAATGTAACTTCTTTCTGACCAACAGCCTGATGATTTAACGTAAATGTTAACAAAAGTTCACATACCTGCATCTATGTATTTATCAGAATAATAAAGAGGTTGATCATTTTGTTTAATTTAATAAAGTCTGTCAATGTTCCACCAAGTTTTTTTCGAACAGAGAATAATTCATAATGCTTGTCCAGTACTATTTATTATCAGCCTACCAATTTTCTGACAATTTTGGAAGATAATAGAGTACCATTTTAAAACACATTTTATTCTTAAAATCCACAAAAAACTACAAAGCATAGTTTGGACACCCAGTAACAATAAAGTTTTTCAGTGTCTATGTAAAATCATGTATGTGTGTATGTTTGACTTCAGTTCTTTCTCCGTATTTGTGTAGCACAGTTATTGCTGTAAAAATGTATGGAGGAGGAGCTATAGGTTATAACTAATGGACATATTTTATTGCTTTGGGAAAATTATAAGACCTCCAGTGCTACCAGAGCTTGAGGTTTAAGAGGTTTAAGGGATTCAACGGCAGTGTTGCTTGAGCCAGCCTCCCCAGTATTTCTGTAAGTATCCCTGCCCCTCCGTGGTCACATTTAATCCTGCAAAGAGGGATACAAAGGACAGAGTTTGGATACAGCAAGAAATCTACAAATATTGGCCAATCTATTGACTTATTCCAGCAAGTTGGCCACTTTTTACGTCTTCCTTTTGAAAATGAAGAAAAAATACTCCCAGAGGTCAAGTCCTCTTACTTAGCACAGTGGCTTCTAATCTTAATAGCATAAACTCTTTTAATAACAAAACTTATGGGCCCCTTAAATTGTAGTAATTGTTCTCTTGGAATCCATTGATTAAGACAATTCATAATGATACAGTAGTCTTTATAAAATCAGTGTGCATTTAAAGAATGTAGATTTTATTAATATCTATGCATTAATATCTATACATATTCATTACTCACGCTGCATATTTTGTTAGAGCTAAATTAAGACCAAGCTGTCAGTGCTTTGTGTGCATATGAATTGTTGGAAGATCTTTTTCTGGTACCTGTACTCCCACTGATTGTGAACTCTTGCTCTAGCCCCTTCACCCTTTGCCCAAAGATTTCTTCTCACTCAGAATTGCTCTCAACCACCTACCCTATTTTCTGCTCTCCATAGTCTATCCTCAAGCAAAGTGATCCCTTTAAATGTAAGTCAGATCCTGGCACTCCTCTTCTCATAGCCCTTCAGGGCCTTCCCTCTCACTCAGAATGGAAGCCATAACCCTTGCCATGGCCTCGAAGGCCTCCAGGATACTGTGTTACCTCCCTGGCATCATCTCTAGTTCTCTCTCTCTCTCTACTCCAGGTCCGGACATACTGTCCTCTTTCTTCTTCCCTTGACAACCAAGTCCAACTGCTCCCATCTCAAGGCTTTGTCTGGATATTCTTTCACTAGGGCTCACTCTTTCACCATCTTCAAGGATTTGCTTATATCACCACATCAGAGAACTTCCCCAACCATTCTATTTTGTTTATTTATTTTATTTTCAATTTTTTTTGGCTGTGCCATGCAGCATGCAGGATCTTAGTTCCCTGACCAGGGATAAAACCTGCGCCCATGCATTGGGAGCATGGAGTCTTAACCACTGGACCACCAGGGAAGTCCCCATTCTATTTTAAATTGTAATTTCTGACACATTATACTCCAAACTCCCCTTACCTGTTGAAAATTTTCCTCCATAGGAGTCATCACTATCTGATAAAATATAAAGGTTATTTGTCTATAGTTTATTGGCTGAGTTTCCCCATTTCAGTTAAGGCTTCATGAGGCAGGGAGGCATATATTTATGTGTTTTTATTCACTACTCTATCTCCCCTAGTTGGAACAGTTTCTGGCACATGATAGGTACTCAATAAATATTTGTGAATAAGTTAATCAGTTATTCTCTATGTTTAACTCAAATTATGAGGCACCTAGAATCCTTTCTTAATAAACCATACATTCTTGAATGCAATCTCATTCTATCTCAAAATTGTTATTTTTTTATTCTTCCTGAGTAAATTTTGCCTGCCCTAAAAGTCACTAGCTCATTAACTTCAGGACCCCATTTATGTTCTCCAAATGCTTCTGACACAGTGATAAGCTCTTACTAGATCTTCAAAAGCACTGCCTGGTTTAAAATGAGTTGCTTCAAAAATGTTGGGGAAAATAAATTGCTCTTTCACACCGTCCCTGTGCCACTCTTTTGTCTTCATAAAGCACAGGTTAAAGAGGAATGTAACTTTTGAATAATGCCATTAATATAAAAATCTGACTGAGATGAGGGAAAGATGGAAAGGAACATATTTAAATAAAAATGCAGGACTGCATTTGAAGAATCAGTACAAGTATGATGGTGAGAAAGTGCCAAAGAGATAACCTCTAAAGCCTGGCCACCAAGTCCCTTCCACCTTATTGTTGAGAGTCTCACTAATCCACAATGCACACCTGCCAACCTGAATAGTATTCATTTACACATACCAGTGGACCATTTTTCATACGTGTAATCGTCTTCCTTTCCTCATCTTATCTCCCCATATTTTTATAGTCATAGCTTTTTTTAAAGGTTAAATTCAAGCACTACTTTCTTCATTAAAATTTCCTTTATTCTCCCATTAGAAAGAAGTTTACCCTCTTGGCAATGTTATAGCACCTAATGTCTACATTTATGGACAAATGTTATGTGCCATTATGATTATATATGCATTTGATCTACCTTATTAGAGTGTAAGCTTTTTGAGGACCAAGCCTAAGTTGATTTATCATATAATCTTTAGCAGCAACTCACCAATTTCACAGAGTGGGTACTGAATATATGTATGTTGGATAGGTGGATGGATGGATGGATAAATGAATGATAAATGATTGATAGATTGAATATATACTTGACGATAGCAAAACCTCAAGTTCAAAGATACATACTTTCATTGCCAAGCACTGAATTCTTTGTTAACAGTAGTTTTATATTGTGTTCAAAAGAAAATCAAGAGTTCTTTGAAAACAACATTTAATGAAACTGAACTTTTAAGAGTGAGAAACTTATGGGGCATTAAAGTTTCTTAGAAAATGTGTGGTAATTCTTTTAAAGTTTCTTGAGAACCTAAAACAGTTGGGGGATGTGAAAAGGTAGTTTTCTAAAATCATTGATTTTCTGCTACTTTTAACTGCAACTCTGGATTAAGAAATATTTTTAAATGTTTATTTTCAGATCTGATTGAGACAGAAAAAAATATGAAAACTACAAAGTACAGTTCTTCATTTAATAATTTAATAATAAGACATATATAGGACTTACTATGTGCCAGGAATTGTTGGAAATTATCTTTTTAATTAAGTTAATATTGTATTTATAATTTCAAGTCACTCACAAACTTAACGCTAAAACTAAATCTAGTGAGAATAAAAAAACCTACCTATCAAATGTGGATCTTTTATAATCAGTTTGTTACACTGAAAATATCAATAATTATACCTTTTAAATTTCCTATTATAATAACTTACAACGCTGTTCAGATGCAGATGAAAATGTATAAATGTTGTCATTTGAGTGACTATCCTATTTAATTTGATATTTACCAATAAATCGTGTTATGTTTCCGAACTACTTCTAAACAGGTTAAATCTTAAAACATATCTACCATCTGGTAAGTCAACCAAAACAATGCCTATGAAAATAAGAATGCAGCATTGAATAAAATGAAAATGAAAAGCAGGACTGATTTTTTGCTTGTTTGTTTTCTTGTTGCAAGAGAGGAGAGAGAGCACCAAAAAGTCAAATGAGCTGGACCTAGGATAAAACCTGAGAGAGCACTTAAGAAAGTACTTCACACAGTGGTCAAATCCAACCAAGTCAGAACATCTTGAATAGTCCATTAACTGTGGGCCTTCCTACCCTAATTAATACAGGAAGGTGTCCTAGGATATGAGAAGAAAGGAATTCACTTATCTCAGCTAGGTCAGCAACATACAACTCTCAGAATTGTTACAACCCAAAGGTGGCAGCATAATGTTTTAAAATCATACTCTACTGAGCCTTCAACAACTATTGTTCCTTGTATCCTAAGATGCTGTCTTTCTGCCATTCTTCATGGTTTCAGTACAGTAGCGTTTACCTAACCCTCTCATATGACTACATTTTTTCCTGTACCTTGTCTTATTTATTCCATTTGTAAACCTTGTTTTACTATGAAGATAGAAATATGAATAATGTACTATGTTGTTCTTCCAGAACTCACAGTAGGAGAGACTACAGGGTAATAATGCAAAAACAAGCTCGTATACATTTTACAAAGGTAAGATAGAGGATGTGTGAATACACATGTGGGAGATATTACCTGCAAAGATTTCCTAGACAATGTAATGCCTCACTTGGAACATAATATTTTATTTGAGTAAGTTGAAAGAATAGAAAAACATTCTGGAAAGAGGAAACTAATAGTGCAAAACTATGAAAGTATAAAATGAATATAATATATAGGAAACTTGGAAAAAATCAGCTTTCCTAAAGTATAAAGTGAAGTATAAAGCCTCCCACCAATGGAAAATGGTTTCGGGAGCTAGAGTTTAAATCATAAAAAGCTTCAGCTGTCGAGATGACAGGGGTAGGTGTCTTCTCCAGCAGTGAGAAGGTAAAGACTAGACTTCAGTCTTAGAGGTCTCTTGGCAGTAGGATGAATTATGGATGATTTCTCAGTAAGGAAATGGCAGTGGGAATAGGAAGTAACAGAAAGTGATTGAAAGAAATAGAGATTTGCTGAATAGTCAGATATGGGATAGGAATGATTCATATAAGATGGTTCTCTGCTTTCTTGTTTGGGAACTAGAATTAATCTACACATCATCTCCCAAGATAGTTAATATGGGCTGGAAAAATATTGGAAGAAAAAAGGCATTTTTTTATTTTGGACTTTATTTTGACATCCATATGATAATCCACTTGGATATGCAATTTAAAAAAAAATTTATTTTAAAAACCTTTAATTTCAAGTGTAAAAGAGTAGATAAAGAGCTTTAAGTCTTGAAAGCATTGTTACCTTTTAAGTAGGAATTTTAAATATGAAAGTTTTGGGGTTTTTTGCAGAATTGTTATTGTTTAGTAATTATAAGTACAATATATAGCTTTAAAATGTTAACCTCCTTGTGAAAATCCAGCTGAGATGTCCAGCATTTCAATAGCTTCTTTTCCTTTCACCAGTAAGACCATCATAAGCAGCACAGTTTCTTTCAGATTCTTTACTTTTGTTAGTGATCATCATAAAAGCAAAGTCTCTCAAACAATTCACTCGAGTGTCAAAACAAAAGCATTTTTATTTTAAGGAGTAATGCTAGTTTCTAATTTTCTGACAAAAAATAATAAAAAGTGAAGTCATCTGATGACTTTTCAGGATATCTAATTTACCTGTCTGAATGACTCTATAAGAGAAATACTTGAATGGATCTGAAATCTGGGAGGCAGGTATGGAGTTGGGATATAGATTAAACTAGGATCAGATTTACAAACATTTTTGCAGGCAAACAGAGGCAGTAAGGAATATTGAATTCTCCAAAAGCAAGTCGGCAGGGAAAAACAGAGACATGAGGAGAACCCCAGAGTAATAAAATGCTAGTATTATTATATTTTTCTTAAATAAATTTTTTTAAATGACGAAAAGAAGAAAAGATAAAACCACCTACTATGTGTGCATCTAGATTTTATGAATATCAATGTTGTTTTATGAATAAAATAAGAAAATTGTTTGCTTTTATTGACAGCTTTTGGTGCTATTCTTTTATAAGTTTGAGTGCAGTTTTCTTTTGGATTTTAATACCCCTCTTCCCTTTGGACGTATGATTCTGAGCTTCATATGTGGGAGCAAGCATCATGCAGATGTCTAGAATTCTTATCTCTTCTCCCAGTAGGTTTGTTTTTAATTCACTCCCCACACTTGCACCTCTACCCTCCTTAATAAAAATGAAATCCCTTTTTTATTCATTAGCATTTTAATAGAAAAAGAAGGCTACAATAATGGTATATGCTATGTCCATATGCTACGTTAAATAGGACCGAGCATTCTGTAATTCCCAGAAGAAAATTTCATGCAGGCTAAAGACAGCATTTTGATTGTATCAGCACTAGATATGGTAGTATTTTCTTTCCTCATAGCAATTAGGGTAAGAGCACCTAAATGTCTAAAAATAACATTTGGTTATTTTGCCTATGTTGTGAGATTATTATCTTAACTATGTTTTGTTGGAGCAAAACTTAAGTCTACCAGAGCATTTTTATTATTTGATATTTTAACTTATTCTTTTAAAGTATGATTGGGATTGCAAATTTTCAGTTAATTTGCTAACTGTCTTATGATTAATATTTGAAGCAGCCAGGCGTGCATTCCCATTTAGAACAGAGTTACCTCTCCAGCTTTGAAATCTCATTGTCATATTTTCAGTGGGCCTCTATACACCAGCTTAAAAAACCTGAAGGGCACCTATCTGCATGCAAAGAGTAGGTGTCTAACTTAGAACTTCTTTCTCATTTTCAAGATATCTTTATTTGGTTGTCTTATAGCTACTTATTAACAACAATAATAGAATAACAAACATAACAATTATCTTCAGGGTTATCAGAATGATATGTTTTAAAGTTTATAAAGCCAGCAAATAAACTATCTCACTTTGATCTCTGTCAAGTAGATGGCACAAGTTTAATTATGGTCATCTTATAGGTAATTCAACTGAGGCTCACTCATCTGTCCACAGTCACTCGGCAATTTAACAGTGAAGGCAAAACATGAACCCAAATCTTTAAATTTCCTATTCAGATCTCTTTTCTCTATGTTTGTCAAATCTTTAATGTCACAGATACCTAGGAAGAACCAGCTGAAAGCTTACTAGTTTAATAAAGTTGATCTTCTTGGTGCATAGGATTTCCACCTCTTTTTCTTTCTCTCCCTAGGTCATATTTTGTCACAATTTTCCTCATGAATGTCTTGCTTTCATCTGAATTTTTATCTTGTTCACATAATTGATGTTCTATTTTTTTTCCACTTAATTAAGTGCTGTAAGAATCTCTAAACCACATTATGCATTTTCTATATTATCCTTCTTGTTCTTTTTTTAGGGATGAAATGTTCCCACATGCTACATAAAATGTATGTTCTTTAAGATGCTAAATGTTAGGAGGATACATCTGTACCAAAAGTAACATCTAGGCACCAGATTCTGTAGAGAATGGATATTTAGCACATATTTAGTGTTGAAGTGGATCATGATAGCTCAATCGACTTTGGCAAAGAAAAAAGATCCTTAGAAAAGGCAAACTTTGGAAGACTCTACTCTTGTCTCTTCTGTTATTTGGTTTTAGCTTTTTTATTGGATATGGGTTATTATGGTTACTATGATAATAAAGGGAGTTTGTGGAGAAGTATCAAAAAAAGCAGAGAAGGACTCCTGTATAAAAGCTTGTGAAGTTTTCTTTTTTTCTTAGAATTAGGCTTGAAACGTGACAGGCTTGTTTCTCTGGGGAATCCAGACATCATGTGATCAACAACAACAATAACAAAATTTAAAAACCACGATTATCCACTGAGAGTCATTACTGTCTGCTGAATATTATCCACACACCAGGGAATGTAGTTTAGGAAGAGGAAATGGGAAGGGTTACAGATGGAACAATGAGATACTAGAAAAATATAAACCTGACCAAAAGTGTTGGCTATGAGATTTGTGATGCGTCAAATCAAGTCTCTTTAAGGAACACTAGACCACCAGGAGTTACAGAGTAAAGTTAAATGCTGGTCTTCAATTCCCAGTCACACTCTGTCAACTCTGGGCCCAGCATTGCAAAGCCTCAACAGACCTCCAGGGGCACATCTACCCTCATTCCACCCTGAGTCCCAAGTCTTCCTTATCCCAAACCTTATCACCGTCCTGCTGTGGAAACTGCCACTGCACCCACTGGTGTAGCTTTCTTATCAAGGTGTCCTCAACACATTCCCAGTGCCCACCGTCCAAACTTCTGATTTCACACCATATCAAACTCCCCATTCAACCTCCCCATTCAACCTCCCCAACTCTTCCCAGTTCTCTTCTCATCTATCACCTTTTTATATCTTCAAACTCTGTCTCTTTATTTGATTTTTTCATCAGCACTGAAATATGTTTAATCTCTCCATCTGAAGAGAATACATTTAGATTGCAAATTCCAATCCAGCTCTCATTTTTTTTCCCACTCACAGCCAGGATGCAAGTCCTTTATCAGGTATTTGATTTGCAAATATATTCTCTCAACCAGTACTTTGTCTTTCCAATCTCTAAGCAGTGTCTTTCAAAAAGTAGAAGTTCTTAATTTGGATGAAATCCAATTTAACAACCCTTTGTCTTGTGGGTCATGCTTTAGGTGCTGTATATAAACAATCCTTGTCTGATCCAAGGTTATAAAATTTTCTAGCATGTTTTCTTCTAGAAGTTATGTAATGTTAAGTTTTACATTTAGACCCCATGATCCACTTTGAGTTACCTTTTTCTCTATGGTGTTAGGTATGGATTAAAATTGTTTTAGTTTTACATATGATTTTCTAATTGCCCCAGCAACATTCGTTGAATAAATAATTTGTCTACTTATTTGGTTCTTTTTTAGTTTCTCTCAACAATGTTTCAGAGTTTTCATTGTTCAGTTCTTGAACATTTTTTTTTCAGATATATTCCCAAGTACTTACACCCATGAAATAGTGCCACATCAGGGATTCAATGTTGGTTTCAGCTGTTGGCAGATCAGCTACTCAGCAGTAGCAACAGTCAGTTCAGCCTTCGAAAGGGGAAGTCCATGTTGTTGAGTCTCTGTCCATACCACTGTGACCACTCTCTTCACTGTCCCATTGAACAGGAACTGGAGTGACAGGACAAGGAAGCTGACTGAAATCCACAGATCACGTCATTTTGTCCACTCTGATTACTAGAAGTTTCTTCTGCAGTGAATGCCGATTGGTGGACATTCACACAGAACACAAGTACTTTTACAATGTGTGTCTATTCCAAGAGATCCATCCACATACTTCTTTCCCAAACTTACTTTTTGCGAGTCTTTTAATCTTATTTCTTCCAAGTCCATGGCCATCCACCCAAACACTTATGAACTGCCCATAAATCATTACAGATCTGTCTTTCTGCCCAAGTCTCATTCAATATATACTGAGCAACAAATTTACTGCTCATTGGGAAAATTTTTCTTCACCACTGATCTTCAGGGTCATCCCTGAATGGGTTAATAGTACTACAGCATTCCATTTTGTGGTGGTCACAGCTTATCTTTTTTTTTTTAATTAATTAATTAATCTATTTATTTATTTTTGGCTGTGTTGGGTCTTCGTTTTTGTGCGAGGGCTTTCTCTAGTTGCGGCAAGCGGGGGCCACTCTTCTTCGCGGTGCGCGGGCCTCTCACTATCGCGGCCTCTCTTGTTGCGGAGCACAGGCTCCAGACGCGCAGGCTCAGTAGTTGTTGCACACGGGCTTAGTTGCTCTGCCGCACGTGGGATCTTCCCAGACCAGGGCTCGAACCTGTGTCCCCTGCATTGGCAGGCAGATTCTCAACCACTGTGTCACCAGGGAAGCCCTGGTCACAGCTTATCTTGTGACCCATTTCTAAAGCTCAAGTTTGTTCTTCCTCAGTTATTTGGTTTCAAGGAACCCTCCAGGAATCCTAAGGTTTGAACCGAGGGAGAGGACACAATGCTTCAGGAGTTGCTGTCAAAGCAGTCAGAACCACCTATTCATGCAACTTACTTGTACCTTGCTCATTAGGTACAATCAGCATGATGGTATCAATATATTATACCCATATGATGGTTTGTAGAATGCCATTATGATCAAGATCTCAGCAGACAACATTATGGCAAAGATCATGGGACTGTTTAACTCTAGTGCAACACTGTGAAGTTATATTGTTGGCCCTGGCAGGTAAAAGTAAACTGCTTTTGGTCATACCTAAAAATTGGTATGAAGAAAAATGCATTATCCAGGCCAATATTGGCATACCAAATACTAAGGGCTATACCGATTTGCTCCAGTAAAAATACTACATCTGGTACAGCAATGACAGTTGGAGTTTCCACTTGATTAAGTTTGTAACAGTTCACTGTCATTCTCCATTTGCTTTCTGCACAGGTAAAACTCGTAAATCAGATGGGAATATGATATACATTACCACCCCAGCTTCTTTCAAGTCTTCATGGTGGCATTAAATTTTGCGATTCTGCCAGAGATATGGTATTGTTTCTGGTTTACTATCCTATCTTGGCAGGAAGTTCAAAGGACTTCTGTTTAGCCCTCTAAACACAATGGCCCTCACCACATGGGTTAAAGAGCTAATGTGGGTATTCTGCCAGTTGTCAAGTGTGTCTATTTCAATTACATATTCTGTAGCTGGGAAAATAACCATAGTGTATCTACAAACCTACTGGGACCTCTGTGATTCAGACTTGAGTTTCCACCAGAGCGGCATAGGCCCCTATTTTGACTGGTGGGCCACAGTGACATTTCAAGTCACCAGGAATAAGTCTCAGTTCAGTGCCAGCATCTAGTAATCCCTGAAAGGTCTAGGTCTTTCTTTTCCCCAAAACAAAGTCACTCTAGTAAATGGCTGATGATCTCTTTAGGAAAGGCTTGGAGGGAGATTTACAGTGTGTACTTGAAGCAATTGTTCAGTGTCCTCTCTCTAGGGGACCAGAACTCCTGCAGTCAAGGGTTCTGGGTCTGTGAACAGACAAGTCTGGAAACTGGGTGAGAGGAGGTAATTCTCCACTTTGGCAATCCAAGTCAGGTTTCTTGTTACTGGACTTTTAAGGTTTTTCCTATTATGTAAATCAAGCAATATGCTACTAGGTTGTCCACTTATTTCATTCCTAGAGACACTGTGATCAATTAGCCACCACCTGCAGATCTCTGCAGGTCAATGCATTCTAATTACTGGCACATCCCTGTTTCCCTTTATGGTTGATGTGACCACCTTGCCTTTAATGATTAAGTGCTGCTGTCTGGCCGCTGCTATTCTGGGATTCCATCATATTTTTTGAAATCAGGGAACCCATCTGAATGGTGGTATCCCCCGCAGTCACACCTGACCTACAACTGAGAGTGACCGCAGAGCCTTTCAGAGATGCTCTTGTCACTAACATATTTACCAATGTCTTAGTGAAGAGGGTATTTTCTATGTCTCCTCATGGATCATGGTTGTGGGATGGGTGTACAGGTCACACATAACAAATCTAGTACAACATTTCTATCTCCCTTTGGATTTTCTTGGAGCCTTTGGATTGTCTTTTCATTTCATGTCAGGGAAGCTCTGGCATCTGCCTTATTAAATGGATGCTACGATTGAGTTTATATCCACTCAAACAACCAAGTAAATGATTAAAGCCATATCCAACTGCACAAACAGATGCATTAAATCTGGACTCTCTATTAAGTGCACCCATATCAGTGAATTCAGCCTAATCTAGTGTTATATTCGGCCCTCTTTGGTCTAACACACTTAAAATCTATTTGCACATGTTTCTTAGATTTCTGCTGCTATATATTAGCAAAGTCTTAAAAATCGTTCAATGTATAAGTTACTTCTTTTTCCTCCTGGAGTGTGGAGAAAAGGAGTACCTGTCCTATTGGACTATGCAGAGATGTGACCCTAGTTATGGATACAGCAGCAAGAGGATGGTTGCAGTGAGGCTCGAGGAAAATGAGCATTACTTTTCATGGTTACGTTATCACAGAGTTTTCAAAATAAAGAAATCTAGTCTCCTTGGCCCTTTGAGGGAAAGCTTCTTGTACTTCGAAGGGAGTCTCAGGGTGACTAGGGGATTTAATATTGTCAGTTACATCTGGGTCCAATGAGATACCTCAAATTTGAGTTTAAGGATTTAATTCTTTCCTGATTAATGTCTTAATTTTCACATGAGGAACTAGGAGAGACTGAATTCAACTGTCACTGTAATATAGAAACTTCCAAGATTAAAAATCGTATTTGATTTTCAACATCAGCCCTGTCACTACTAGAAATAAGACTCTTTTAGAGCTGTCATTGAAGCTGTGTTATCACAGTCAAAATTCAAGTGATATTACACCACTTCAGTATAACATAAGAATCTCCCCACAGGATACTTTTATTTCTCCCCTCCTGGCCTTTGTGCTATTTTTATTATAAACTTTATTTCTATATAGATTGTAAAGTAAATATTGTTATCTGTAGTATAGTTATTATTTTCACTTTAAACAGTGGATTATCTTTTCAAGAGGTTTAAATTTTAAAAGTCTTTATGCACATAGCTACGATTTCCAATAATCTGCATTGCTTTATGTATAACCACATTTCCAGCTGATATAATTTTCCTTCTCCTTAAAGGACTTCATTCAATATTTTTAGTGGTACAAGTTGGATGCTCATGGATTCTTTGAGCTTCTGTATAACTGAAACTATCTTGATTTCTCCTTTGTATTTTGAAAATTCTTTTCCCTGGTATAAGTTTATAGGTTGTCAGGGGTTTTATTTTGTTTTGTTTGATTTTGCTCTTATTTTCTCTTAGCACAGCAGATTTCTAATAAAAAATAATGCAATGCCCTATGTCTTTTGACCTGCATTATTTTGGATTAGAAATCTGCTGTAATTCTTATCTTTGTCCTTAAGCATGTAATCTAACATTTTGCTCTGGACATCTTTAAAATATTCTCTTTATCACTGGTTTTAAGCACTTTGATTATAATGTCCTTTGATGTAGTTTTCTTCATGGTTCTTGTGCTTGGGTTTTGTTGAGATTCTTTTTTTTAAAAATTTATTTATTTTGTTTATTTTATTTTTGGCTGTGTTGGGTCTTCGTTGTCGTGCACACGCCTTCTCTAGTTGCGGCGAGCGGGGGCTACTCTTCATTGTGGTGCACTGGCTTCTCATTGTGGTGGCTTCTCTTGCTGTGGAGCACGGTTCTGGGCATGTGGGCTTCAGTAGTTGTGGCACACGGGCTCAGAAGTTGTGGCACCCAGGCTTAGTTGCTCCTCGGCATGTGGGATCTTCCCAGATCAGGGATCGAACCCGTGTCGCCTGCATTGGCAGGCGGATTCTTAACCACTGTGCCACCAGGAAAGCCCCTGTTGAGGTACTTAATATCTGTGAGTTAATAGTTTTCATCAAATTTGGAAAGAGTTTATCCATTGTTTCTTCTCTGTTTTTTGTTGTTCTCCTTTTGTTAGAGAACTCCAGTTACATTTATATTAGGTCCCTTTATTTCTCCCACAGCTCACTGATTATCTATTTTTTTTTTCTATTTGTGTTTTATTTGGGATATTTTCTATTGCATCTTCAGTTATTAATCTCTTCTCTAGAATGTCTTATCTGCCATTAGTACCATCTAGTATATTTTTCATCTCAGAACAATTTTCACATATTAAAATTTTAATTTTCACATCTAAAAATCCAACTTGCAATTTTTATATCATTTTATGTCTCTCTCAACTTGTTTAATATTTCCTCTAATTCTTCAACACCTATACAAGACCATAACATCATTTTTTCACCAAATTCACTATGACCTCATCTTCAATGGCATTTCCCATTGTTCTCTTAGTAATACATGGGATATACTTATACTAAAATAATTATTTGTTTTTTTTTAAATTGAAATCCAGATGTGACTGAGCATCCTATATATATCTGACATTCCTAATAGCTAACCTCACTTCATGACATTTCCTAACTTCGCTATCAACTTTATTTACCTACTTAGCACTAAACACCAATAGACCTCCTATATACTTTATTTATTTATTTGCTAATAATCTGCCTTCTTCCACCAGAAGGTAAGCTCTGTGAGGGTAAATATTTGTATGTTTTGCATACTGCTGTTTCACAGTGTCTATAACGATGCCACACCTTACTGGCATTTCCTTAATATTTGCCAAATTAATAAATGGATGAATAAATAAACAAGTATTTAATTGACTGATTAATTGATTGATTAACCTTGGAGAAATATTCTTCCTGAAAGAGAAAATGGAGGATGAGAGGAGATAAAAGAAGTAAAACAGAGGCTGTTGTACAAATCACAGTGCTTTCTTTTCATTATCTTCCACTTTCCTGATTACATTTCAGAAAATATTATTTATTTAGAAGTGGACAGTGATATATTTTGTGGTTTTCTGAGCACTTAGTATTAAGGCAAATGTCCTACCAAAAACAGTCACCTAATGAAATGAACCATTTGCTGTGCATTTAGTTTATTTTTGTTCTTTAAGATACACTTTTTCTGATTGCTTCTGTGAACCACTTATTTTTCTCAAACCAGAAGAACTTTAAAGAACTTGACTGCTTTGTCCTTTAATTCAGATTGAAGGGTGGCTGGAATGACAGTTTTGTACATAAAGGAAAGGGTGATATTTTAATTTTCTTTCCCTTGTTCCTGTGAAAACCAGCTCTGTAAATCGTGCTAAGGTAATGAGACTTGTGAGCTTGGGTTACACTTAAGGATTCCATGACGAGAATATTATATTACAGTTTCTTTCTCTAGTTTCTAAATGTCGGCATTGATATTACCAGGCAGCATAAAGATATCAATCATCAAAAAGCTTATCGACTGTTCAAAATGGTTCTATCAATATCTAATTTGCTGTCTGATCTAATGCACAGTCAGCCAGTGCAATGCCAACATACCAGCTCTGTCTTTCAGGATATGTCATCTTTCCTCTATAGACAATGAGAAAAGCCTTAATTTTATCCTTGGACCGACACACAGAGAAATCCCCTTTACGTGCTAGAAGGGAAAATGTTAAAGAGAAACACCACCTTTTCTGTTCTTGTCTCTACCATCTATACCTTAGAGTTTACAATGTTTCGTTGCACCTGACACAAGTCTTACATTAAAAATAAATCAGACATTTTTTAAAGATCCTATAAAATTGTTATCATTGAACTCATTAATAGCAAACTCCTGTCCATCACTAATTATGAAACTTTTTCCATTTGCAACTACACATTTAATTCTATTTGCAATTGTGACTTTCAATTTGAAACGGCTTCTCAAAGGGTCAATTTGGGCAAAAGTTGAAAGTAGCTTATATCCTTCCCAAGGTTTATACCTGATTCCAAATCCTCCCCTTATGTACTCTTCTGTCTTTCCATTTTCACAGCCATATTCTTTTTCTTCTCAAGTGAAAAGAGGAAACCCTACCTAAAATATAGTTAGTTGACCCTCCATTTTAGTGCAAATAGGCTTGTACTACATAATCTTGTACTACACATAAATGGCTCACAGTACCTAAAGCGCAACTCATTCATTCATGGATTCTAGTTCACCAAATACATATTGATCACTGATATATAGGTCAGACCCTATACTAGTCACTGCACAAAACAACCTATCAACATAGATCTGATCTTGTCTTCATGGAGTTTATGATCTAGTGGAAGAGAAGCCCAGAAGTTCAAAATCTCATAGTTAATCTGAACTTGCCATATCTCTTATTATATGCATCCCATTTTCTCTTGTTGCTGTATATAATTTGGAAAGTGTTTAGTAATTTAAGAAGCTCAGTTTTAGAGCATGTTAAGTCTTTAAAAGCTATTGACTATATGAGCACAGTAGGAAAATGTAAGAATTTTGATTCAGTTTTCCCCTACCTACTTGCTCACTTTTCATTCTCTTCATGCCTCTCAAGTGAAACAGCAGAACATCAGCATTACAGGTACACCACAAAATTTGGGGGCAAAGCTGTGTCTTAGCAGTTTATCTTATCTATGTGAAATATCTTACAGTGGACTGAGAGTGGAACTAAACATGGGAAGAAACAGATGGATGGTAAGAGATTTTTCTTTCCCTTCCGAAAAGAAACTTTGCAACTATTTAAATGTTCCTCCATTCCCCATGCTTAATCAATAATAGCAAAAGCATTTGCTCCTTGGCTGGAACCATTTCATTTCAGAAACTTTATCAGAAGGAATATATATAACACAGGCAGACATCCAGGATATCAGCAGAGAGGATTATGGTACACATATGACATTTAAATACTGACTAAAATAGCATACTTTCTTCCAACCTCAGAAAATATAGATCTAAGATCCTTGGGGTATGTTGGAGGGCAGTTATGTTTTATAAAAGTCTGACCTTTCTAAAGTAGGAAAATGAGAAGACTGTAGACTCTCAGCTCAGAGGGAAGATCCTTGGTGGAAAGAACTGGGTTCCAGCAGCTTCCAGATTTAGGCTTCCAAGTGAAAAGCTAGCCATTATTGCATGACAGTTGCTATGATGCATCACTTTATCACTCCAAAACGAAACAGAGCAAAATGTCTTAGATTGGAGCTGTATAACTTTGCTATAGCAGCATTAAAAGCATTCCACAATTCAATGACCTGAACAACAATTATTTATTTTCTCTCTGTGTTTGAAGATCAACTGGGATTGGCTGATCTAGGCTGAGATTGGTTCCAGCTGTTTGCCTCTTTTCCATGTGACACTTGTCCTTCTCTGGGACCAGCAGGCTGGCTGGGTCATTCCTCTCTCATGGTGATGCCAGAGTACAAGGGAAACCTCCAAGGCCTGTTAAGACCTGGTTGGAGCCACCATCCTCTCACTTCTCCTTCACTGTATTGGCTAAAGCAAGTCACATGGTCAAATCCAAAGTCAAAGGTTTGTAAATTATACTCTGCTTTTGTAGGGGGAGGACCTTCTCTAAATAGAGGGAGGATTGAAAAAGTACCAATCAGTGCAACGTTCCTAGGAACCAGTATAAACTCACGTGTTCTATCTCTTCTTCAGAGGCCTTAAAACTGTCCTGAACTGGCCTCTGATTTCTAGTCAAACCACATGAGGATGGTATTCTTTTTCTACTGTCGCTGTGAAAAATTATTATAAACTTAGGGGCCTAAAACAACACAAGTTTATTATCTTATAGTTCCGTAGGTCAGAAGTTCAACATAGTCTCACTGGGATAAAATCAAGGTATAGGCAGGGCTGTGTTCCTTCTGAAGACTCTAAGAAAGAATCCGTTTCCTTGCCTTTCCCAGCTTCTGAAGGCTGTCTGCATTCCTTGGCTCAGAGCCCTTCTTCCGTCATCAAAGTCAACAAATTCAAACTGAGTCTTTTTCATGGGGCCATCTCTCTGGTTCTCATCTACCTCCCTCTTTCCTTTTTAAAGACCCTTGTAATAACATTGGTCTCTTACCTAGATTATCCCAGATAATCTCCCTATTTTAAGGTTTGTTGATGTCCATCCTTGATTCCATCTGCAAATTTAATTCCCGTTGCCATGTAAACTAACATATTCATGGTTAGTGAATTAGAATGTGAATATTTTTTGAATGGGCATTAATCTGCTTACTGTTAAAGAAAAAACTATTCATGACATTTGTAAAAGGACAGTAATGAAGGCTTTATTTGGGGGGATACTGCAATGGGGTTTTATTGTCAGGGAGAAGGATAAGGCTCAACTCTGAATAAAATAAGGAAAAGCAGGAATCTATAGCCAAGGAGCAGGTAGGAGAAGGGTGGATCGAAAATTACTAAGAGGAAACATAAGAGGTAAGGGGAGATTCTGGCTAAACCAGACTAATAGGATTCTCACTGAAGGAAGGCCAGGGTGACCAGACATCACCTGGGGAATGGTGGAGGACGAGGAACCTCATCATGTATCAGAGATGAGGGATTCTGCCTAAACTTACACAGAATTCTGGCTAAAATTGGGCCATGCAAAGGCAAGCACAGAGGTCCAAAAGTCAGGGCCTAGTCAAGGAGATGGTTCAGAAGAACCTGACTGGGGTTTGGTCAAGAAGAGAATATTTGTTGCTACCATAGAGATCATATCTTTTTTGTTACTAATAACTTCAAAGAAAGTTGAACATATACGCTCTTGGAGGAGGATGAAGTGTCTCATATACCTCCCTTGTGTTCTAGATTATTTTTTAAAATAACATTTATTATTGCAGTAGCCTCCCCCCATCTGTAGTTTCTGTTACCAGTGGTCAACTGTGATCCAAATGTATTAAATGGACAATTCCAGAAATAAACAATTCATAAGTTTTAAATCGCAAGCCATTCTGAGTACCATGATGAAACCTTGTGCCGTCCCACTCCCTCTCACCCTGGATATGAATCATCCCTTATGTCCAATGAATCCACGCTGTATATACTACCTACGTGTTAGTCACTTAGTAGCTGACTCATTTATCAGATCGACCGTGGAAGTATCACAGCGCTTGTGTTCAAGTAACCCTTATTTTACTTAATAATGGCCCCAAAACACAAGAATAGTGATGCTAGAGATTTGGATATTCTCTTACTGTGCCTATTTTATAAATTAAACTTTATCATAGGTGTGTATGTATAAGAAAAAACACAGAATACATAAGGTCCAGTACTATTCACAGTTTCAGGCATCCCCTGGGGGTCTCAGAACATATCCCCTCCAGATAAGGAGGGACTACTGTATTCTGATTATGTAAGTAAATTGGGTTCATAGTGAAAATTTTATCAATAGAGAAATAACAAAGAAAACTAGAGTCAAACATAGTCCTGCAATTAAGTAGCTACTTTTAATTACCTTGAGAATAACTTTATAGATAAAATATGTCTTTCTATCCACATGTCTTCATTTAAACCTCATTCTCACTAATGTATAATGAATCAAACTGTATGATGGACTGATGGAAAAATTCCTAGTATGATTAGGGGAAGGATTAAAAAACAAGGAAACACAGGGACAAACAGCAGTATTGTGTGTGGGAGTAGAGGCAGATGTTTTTGAAAATATAATTATCTGGAGAAAGCAAAGGTTGTTACTCATCGCAACCATATTCCCAACTTGAAACTCTTGCCTTTGTTTGCCCCTGTCTACTTTCAACTGTGTTGCAGCAAACAGAATTTCTAGGTGACCGTAGATGTGTATGAGATGGGGTTAGGGAGTATTTGTTTGGTCTGCCATAACAGCATAATCTAATAGGAGCTTTACTACTTTGCCGTTTTGCACAGGCCAATCATTTTCACAGGATTTATGAAAAATACTTTCCTTTTTTCTTGTTTTTCTAACTTAGCAATCTTATTTCTCAAAGGAGTAGAAATCATGGCTAGTTATACCAATTGTATCATTAATGTGGTAGGGAAGAGACAAGGTACATTTTCCAGCAACTAGTCATTATCTCTGGGAGCTTGAGCCTACAATTCAAGGTAACAGAATACAAATGGAAATAATATCTTATTCAGTATTTTGGCTAGGCAAATGAACATGATAACTGAATTATGGCATATTTCATGGCCCAGAGACTGGAAAGCATAGAATATGAGTTGGAATACAGTGATCACATAGCAGCAGTCGTCAGTATTCTTTTTTGTATATATACTTTTCAACTTATTGAGTTTTTTAAGAAACTATTCTTGCCTTTAACAAATTCATAATCAAAGGTATCAATTTAACATAATAGAGATATGAACAACGTACTCTGAAAGAAAAGTGAGTGGTTAATTGTCCCTGAAGGTGGCCAGAACAATAGCTTCTTAAAACTGTTAGTGTCACATCTGTAATGAAAGTACAGATTTTCTGGTTCCTAATACAGAAAATTGTAAGTATTTTTTTCAGAGAACTGTTTTTAAAACAAAATGTAAACCTGGTGTGTGTGTGTGAATTAACACCAGTCATACATATGCATGTGTAATCTGGAATGAGATATGAGGAATAAACTCAGGGTTCTCATTGACTTTCCACGTGACTTTGGCCAAGTCAGTTTGCCTCTGCACATCTTTTTCCTCATCCTTAAAATGAAGGAGCAGAATTACTGGCTTTCAGACTCTCCTAATTGCTCTCTCATTGTATTTTTTTATGGTTTGCTCTTTAGTTATACAACCTGGAATCTAAAACATACTGAGAGAGAATTCTCCATGGCATTTCTGCACATCTTGTATCAGCTTTTGTCCCAGACTATACTTTTAAGCATGTTTGTAGTTTGTATAACAAACAGTTTTGTAAATAGAGATAGTGTCACCTTCTGGGGAAGAGGGCAGAGTTATATCCTGAACAAAATAAAGATAATGTCTCCCTTTGGAGCAAAGTTGGGCAGTTTACTAGCAGCCCCTTTTAGATGATCAGAGGGTACGGAAGAGTTACCCAAGTGGAGTACAAGATGTATTCAGGTTCAGAAAGCACCAGCTTCTCCAGGGCTTAATGAGGGACCCAGTATGACAGTGGCCCTATGAGAATTCGACTCCAGTGAATGATGGGATACTGCTAGAGAAGTAGACTGTTGTCTCACTATGCAATAAAGGTAGTTCTGTGTTCTGAGAAGTAAATTATTGTGAAATATCTTAGTGATTGAGATTAAAAACATTGCTCGAAAGATTTTCCTGTGGTGATCCTAGGTATCCCTTAAACCTGAATGCATATTTGTCAGGCTGCTAGTAGTAGATCCTATTTATATTTGCACAGAAACTTTAAAATCATTCTGAATTCCTTCCCTTGCCTTCTTCCTGTAGATCAACTCCTCACTATCTCCAATATCATGGTCCAAGCTCTTAGTATATCTCACTTCACAAGGGGCATCCTGACACCAACAGTTGTCATTCCAATACCTAGCATCCATGCTTCATGATGGTAACGAAATGATTTAGTTCTAAAATGCAAATACTACATCATTCTGTTAGTTTAAATATATTAATGTGGTCAAGGGTAAAGTTTAAATTTGTTGGTGAAATGGAAGAAGCTCTTTAGAATATGGCCCCTGTTTATCATTCTCCCTTACCTCTTGCCTTTCCCTTGCAAGCACTGTCCATTCTAGCCATATTATGCTTTTCACAATTTTAAGATCATCTTGTAGTTTCAAACTGCTGTGCTTTTCCACAGCTGCTCTGTCTCCCTGTGAAGGTCATTCCTCCATTTTCCATCAGATCATTTTTCATCGTCTTTTAAGTGTTAGCTTAAATATGCTTTCTTCCAGTAAAAATTCTACAATCCCCAGCCCATTTAAAAATTTCTGAGTTCCCGTAAACCATTGTGCAAAATAAATACAATATACTTGTCAGCATTATTATTGTTTATTTTTGTTTTCTATCTTCCACTAGGCTCTAATCTCCTTGAAAAGACACCATGCTTTATTTCACTTAAAATGGAGATACATGTAGTTCCAAAATTGGGAATAATCTCACATCCAAAAATCTATTAATCAGTCATTGTTTGACACTTAAAACTTATTCCCCATTGAATCAGTCTTATACACTTCAAAGATGTTCTTTAAAAAGTACTTTCCTGGAGAAATTAAAAACTTTAAGGAATATTTTTTTATGTGAAGCACATTTTTCAATAAAAACTATAGGTTTCTAGAGTTGAATAACAGTTTCTTTGAATGTGACATTATGCGGAGATTAAGCCATAATGGGATCCAAGATTTTTTTATGGTCACACCTAAGAGACTTCCAAAGTACAGGTTCACCAAAGGTACAAATTGGAGCTGCACCTCAGATTAAAATAATCAACTTAGCACTGAATTAGCTCTGTATGCATCATGACTTCCTAACTATTGGGTTCATGGTATTAAGCATACACATTCCTCAGACATAAGTTTTTGTGGCTCTTTAGTATTTAACAAAAGATTCAAAAAATATCCTGTTACCAGTGTTATACTGAGAACTGCAGTTTTGGAGGAGCGTGTGCACTTGGAGACTTGAGAAACTGACATCTATGGCATTAAATATTCAATGTAAATTTGCAAATTGGAAAGTTATTTTTACCCAGATTATTGTCTAGAGTCTTTTTGGGTGGATAAAAGAGATAAATCTCATATCTGCTCATATTTGTTTACAGCTTCTGCCTAGACCAGACAGCTGTCACCAGGTTCCTAAGAATGTTGCCTATGCTGTGGGACATGTAGTCAAAAGAATTTAGGACTACTGTAGTGCAAATAACCGAAAGATGCAAGAGCAATTCCAGGAGGGTATTGCGACAAGAAGCAGAGAAAGAGACATTGAATTATTATTAGAACACACCACTGCAAAGGTCCAGAAAAAGCAGTGTCAGTGAAGGACAAGGGCTAAAATCTAGGTGAGTCTAGCACTAGGGTGACTCATGGATACCAAGCTATGAAAATCAGCAGATATTTACCTTCTACATAGAGAGATCAAGAGGTCCCTGGGGGCTATGATTCTTATGTCCAGTTTATAGCATGTAGTATTGAGAAAAAAGAAACTACCATGACATTTTTAGGACTAGAATATAGTTATTCAAGGCAACTCTTTAGGGATGTAGAACATGATTGAAGGTTTGGAATTTCTGTAGTAAGTTTACATAGCACTAATTCATTGTCACATAGGAAGCTAACAATGAATAACATTCAAAACAGCAGAGAGAAAGCACAAATTAACCATAAATTACAATAATTAAACTGATAGTAGATTTCTCAAAAGCAAAATTAGAAGTCATGATATGGTAGGAAAATTTCTTTAAAATTCCTAGAGGAAGTCCCTGCTAACTTCAAATTTTATATGCAGTGAAACTACCTTTGAAGGATGAGACTGAAAGGAGGATGGTTTAAGAAGAAAATACTGATCTAATTTAGCATAAATAGACCGTCACTGTGGGAAATCCCAAAAGATGTATTTTAGGAGAATGCAAAATAATCCTGAAAGAAGTGTGATATGAGAGAAGGAATGATACATAAAAATAAAAAGGTAAACAACAGGATAAATCTAAAGAAACATCGACTGAAAATGATAATAACAGTAATATTATTTAATTAGTGGGATTAAAACAACATAGAATCAAAATGCCAAAATATACCAGCAAAAAAGTTTTAATTTGAAGCAACAATCAGAATATAAATATTGTGAGTTTCCTTTAAGTTTAGAAGGACTGTAAGCACACTATTCAAATTTAGACATTGTTATGATAGGTATGCTTGTAAAATATCTATGACAATCACTAAAAAAAAACATATAGAATTCAGAACTTCCAAAACAATAGTGGGAAAGCAATATAGAGGAAAAACCAACCAAATTAAAATAAATAAAGAAGGCAGAAAAATAAATAGGGAAAAAAGAGACAAAGAGTATAAAATTTTTTAAAAAGACACGCACATATGTGAGTTATCTCAATTAATGGACTGAATCTTTAGTTAGCAGAGTTTCAACAATAGTATCAAAACATGTGCTAACAACACATAACAAAACACTAAAAGCTAGGAGAAAAGGATGACAAATAGAAATGTCAATCATTACTAATCAAAAGAAATTTTGTGCCACTATATTCAAAACAGACAAATAGACTTTAAGGGAAAAAAGCACATTTAGTGTTCTTTAAAGTTGCTATCTAATGATAAAACATTTAGTCGCCAAGATGATTCCGTTAGTTGTCAATAAATAATTATCAGATATCAAACATATAATGGTGAAAAAGCAGATGCCAAAAACTGCCCTCGTGTATAACTTTCTAGTGGAGAGCTGATATTCTACTGGGGAAAAAATGATAGTTCTAAATCTGTATGCAATTAATAAATAACTTGAAAATATTGAGAGAATCAATGGAGAAGTTGAAAAATCTATATTCACGGTAGACGATGTTAATACATCTCTTTCTCTAATTGATATAACCAAACAAATACAAATAATTCTAAGGATGTAAGGATATAGAATATTTGATCAACACAAATTAGAGTTAGTATAATGGGCTTACCTAGGACATGTACCTAGCAATCTATCTCAAGCTCACATGGAATGTTTATGTTAAATCATCATGCACTTGGTCATAGAGCAAGTGTCAGCACATTTTGGAGTATTGGCTTTATACAGACCACATTATCTGACTAACACGTAATAAAAAGAGGCATCAATAATTTAAAAACTACAAACACCTATATACTTAATAGCTTGTATATTAATGTAGTCAGTTAGACAGCAGAAATTAGAAAACACTTGGAACAGAATGATAATGAATATTACACACTGAAATATGTGACATGCAGGTAAAAAATTCTTACAGGTCTTAATTGTTTATATTAGAAAAGAAGTCTACAAATTAATATGTTAAGCATCCCATTTAAGATGTGAAAACAATGAGCAATGAACATAAAAACTATGGAAATTACATATAACTTCCAAAATAATAGAGGGAGTAAGCATAAATTCCAGTAAGATAAAATTTTTAAAAAGAAATTAAAAGAAAATGTGAAAATATTGAAATTGAAATATGAGATGTGACTACAAATGCAGATTTTAAAAATAAGAGATGATTATGAATAATTTTATGCCAATACAGTTTAAAACATAAATGAAGTGGACAAATTTATAGAAAAATAAATGTAATAAAACTGGTTCAAGAAGAAGCTGGACAAATAGTACTGCACTCATTAAATTACTTTGAAATCTTTCCACAATAAAAAAAAAAAATCTTGGCTCAGATATTTTTAAAGATAAAATAGAACAAACATTCAGGGAGTAGGTGATTCAAATCTTTAACAAATTCTTCTAGAGAAAAAAGCTAGACAGAACATTGAACATACATTCTATAACCTTATAATCATAAATTGAACACCATAATTTAGTCTGTTCCAGCTGCTATAACAAAATACCTACCATAGACTGTCTGACTTATAAAAAACAGAAATTTATTCCTCACAGTGCTGTAGTCTTAGAAGTGCCAGATCAAGGTGGCAACAGATTCATTGACTAGTGAGGGCACATTTCCTAATTGGCTGCTGATTTTCCACTGTGACTTCACATGGCTAAAGAGGTAAGAGATCTCTCTGGGGCACCCTCTTATAGTGGCACTAATCCCATTCATGATCTAATCACCTCCCAAAGGCCCCATATCCAAATGCCATCACATTGGTAGTAATTAGGTGTCACTGTATGAATTTTACTGAGACACAAACATTCAGTCCACCGCAGGAACCAAGCAAGAACTACCCATGAGAATAAATGTACAGATCAATTTTGGTTGTGACTATAGATGTTAAAATATTACATAGAATATTAGCAAATTGAATGTAGCAGTATCCTTTTTATAAAGATAATATGATGAAATTGGGTTTATTCAGGGAATACATGGATATTTATCATTATAAAAATCAGCATGATACTTTATCATATTAACAAATTCATGGGGAAAAAAACATGAACATTTTAAAAGATGTGGGTAAAGTATATTTTAACAAAAAATTAAAATTCATTCTTGATGAAAATTCTTAGTATGCCTAAATCATATAAAAAGACTTTTCAATAAGTCAGTGGGTGAAATAGTGAAAATCACAGCAGTCAGCTTGTGGTATCAAACATGACTTGAGTTTGTATTTTTAATTGTTTAAAAGATATAAGGTTAATTTTAACTTATATAAAAGTGACTTCAGTAAATCCCATGTTATAAATAAAAATATAAAAGGCTGCTGCTAATTATAAATTTATAGCCATTCAGAAATTATTTAGGAAGAAGCAGTAGAACCTATAATATACCTTGATAGCTATTTAATAGTGAACTGAGCTTCTCACATTTTTCTCCATGCTTATTAAGTGCTAATGTAGGATTTTATATGATCAAAGTTTCTAACAACCATTTTACTTGTTATTTGTCGCAGCATCACCTAGATATACAAAAGAAATGTAATGTAACTTATTCAAGGCATTACAGCATAACCATTTTGGTATAGACAGTACCTATCACTTAAAATGAGCAAGAACTCCAAGCCCTTTTTTCCTACCAAATTGTCTATGCTCATGGCAGTCTTATATGATTTATTTCATTACTAAGTTAGTGGAAATTTAGTCTTTAGAAAACAAACTTTCCTTTTCATTTCCATTTAAAGCTTAATTTATTCTATTTATTTAGCTGTGGGGTGTGTGTGTGTGTGTGTGTGTGTATAATATTTACTATATCCTATTAAATAGGAATGTTGAAAAATAAAATGAAAATATACTATTTTAGGTATATATACACACACACAGGGAAAAGGATATATAGTTTACATAACGTGTTTTTCTAGGCAGTCTGATGGATTCAGATACTTGTAAACATACTATTTATGTAGTGATCTAAGATGTCTGTGTAATCTCCACCTGCAAATTATATACTGCATGTCTACATGCCAGCTAAGACATTTGATATCAGTGTAATAGGGAAAATAGACAAAATAACCGGATTTTTAAATGTTCAATGGACTTGAATAGACATTTTTCAAAAGAAAAGGGAACCCTTGCACGTTGTTGGTGGGAATGTAAATTGGTATAGCCATTATGGGAAACAGTATGGATGTTTTTCAAAAAATTAAAAATAGAACTACCATATAATCCAACCATCCCACTCCAGGTATATATTCAAAGGAAATGAAATCAGGATCTTGAAGAGATATCTGCACTCCCATGTTCACTGTAGCATTATTCACAACAGCCAAGATATGGAAACATCTGAATGTCCTTTGGCAGATGAATATATAAAGAAAATTATATCTATAGATGTAAACATTATTCAACCTTAAAAAAGAAGGAAATGCTACCATTTGTGACAATATTCATGGACCTGAAGGCCATTATGTTAAGTGAAATAAGCCAGACACAGAAATACAAATACTGCATGATTTCATTTATATGTGGAATCTAAATAGTGAAACACATAGAAGCAGAGGGTAGAATGGTGGTTTTCAGGGGCTAGGAGGAGAAGGAATGGGAAGATATTGGTCAAGTAGTAAAAGTTTCAGTTATGCAAAATAGATAAGTTATGGACATGCAAGGTACAACAATGTGATTATAGTCAACAATATTTTATAGTATTCTTGAAATTTGCTAAGAGAATAGATCTTAAGTGTTCTCACCATACACACACACACATGCACACACGGAAGAAAATGATAACTATGTGAGGTGATAAATATCTTAAGTAGCTTGATTGTGGTGATTATTTCACAATGTAATATATATCAAAACATCAAGTTGTATTCTTAAATGCATACAATTTTTATTTGTCAATTATACCTCAATAAATCTGGGGAGAAAAAACTAAACAACATTGAACCATAAGTAAAGTTATTACGAAGCAAGCTAAAAACAACTGCACATCATATATGTATAATTTTTGCCCATAGGCAAAATATCACTGTTATAGGTATGAGGTTCTATACTTTTAAGAGTCAATCAGTAATTAATTGGTCATTATTTATAATTGATCACAGAGCATACATATATTTATGTTTTTGGTGTGTATTGCCAAAATACTTTTTCAAAACAAGTCACAATCTAACTTGAAGTATGAAAGTGACAATTGCACAATACTCAAGCTCTCATATCAGCCTTGATATTTTCTTTTTTGTAAATGTTATTTGATCAGTAAAAATGCCTTATAATGTTGTTTTAGTGTTATTCATTTAAAGCTATTTATTGTATGCCTGAATTAGGCATTCGTACAGCTCCTTCAGACACTGATGAGCAAGACAGATAAGGCCTGTGTTCTCAACAGGTGTTCTTACAGTAGGAAGATATACATCCTACTCTAATGGAACAATTAAAAAGGGATGAGATTCTTTTACATGCCAAGAAAGGGGACTTTCAAGATGGCAGGGGAGTGAGACATGGAGATCACCTGAAAACTATAAGATACTGATGAAAGAAATTAAAGATGATACAAACAGATGGAGAGATATACCATGTTCTTGGATTGGAAGAATTAACATTGTGAAAATGACTATATTACCCAAAGCAATCTACAGATTCAATGCAATCCCTATCAAACTACCAATGGCATTTTTCACAGAACTAGAATAAAAAATTTCACAATATGTATGGAAACACAAAAGACCCCAAATAGCCAAAGCAATCATGAGAAAGAAAAACGGAGCTGGAGGAATCAGGCTCCTGGACTTCAGACTATACTACAAAACTATAGTCATCAAGACAGTATGGTACTGGCACAAAAACAGTAATGTAGATCAATGGAACAGGATAGAAAACCCAGAGATAAACCCACGCACATATGGTCACCTTATCTTTGATAAAGGATGCAAGAAGATACAATGGAGAAAAGACAGCCTCTTCAATAAGTGGTGCTAGGAAAACTGGACAGCTACATGTAACAGAATGAAATTAGAACACTCCCTGACACCATACACAAAAATAAACTCAAAATGGATTAAAGACCTAAATGTAAGGCCTGACACTATAAAACTCTTAGAGGAAAACATAGGCAGAACACTCTATGACGTAAATCACAGTAAGATCCTTTTTGACCCACCTCCTAGAGAAATGGAAATAAAAACAAAAATAAACAAATGGGACCTAATGAAACTTAAAAGCTTCTGCACAGCAAAGGAAACCATAAACAAGAGGAAAAGACAGCCCTCAGAATGGGAGAAAATATTTGCAAATGAAGCAACTGACAAAGGATTAATCTCCAAAATATACAAGCAGCTTATGCAGCTCAATATCAAAAAAAACAAACAACCCAATCCAAAAATGGGCAGAAGACCTAAATAGACATTTCTCCAAAGAAGATATACAGATTGCCAGCAAACACATGAAAGGATGCTCAACATCACTAATCATTAGAGAAATGCAAATCAAAACTACAATGAGATATCACCTCACACCAGTCAGAAGGGCGATCATCAAAAAATCTACAAACAATAAATGCTGGAGAGGGTGTGGAGAAAAAGGAACCCTCTTGCACTGTTGATGGGAATGTAAATTGATACAGCCACTATGGAGAACAGTATGGAGGTTCCCCAAAAACCTATAAATAGAACAACCATATGACCCAGCAATCCTACTACTGGGCATATACCCTGAGAAAACCATAATTCAATAAGAGTCATGTACCACAATGTTCACTGCAGCTCTATTTACAATAGCCAGGACATGGAAGCAACCTAAGTGTCCATCATCAGATGAATGGATAAAGAAGATGTGGTACATATATACAATGGAATATTACTCAGCCATAAAAAGAAACAAAATTGAGTTATTTGTGGCGAGGTTGATGGACCTAGAATCTGTCATACAGAGTGAAGTAAGTCAGAAAGAGAAAAACAAATACCGTATGCTAACACGTATATATATGGAATCTAAAAAAAAAAAAAAAAAAGGTTCTGAAGAATCTAGGGGCAGGACAGGAATAAAGACGCAGACGTAGAGAATTGACTTGAGGACGGGGGGAAGGGTAAGCTGGGATGAAGTGACAGAGTGGCATGGACATATATACACTACGAAATGTAAAATAGATAGCTAGTGGGAAGCGGCCGCATAGCACAGGGAGATCAGCTGGGGGCTTTGTGTCCACCTAGAGAAGTGGGATAGGGAAGGTGGGTTAGGGAAGTTGGGAGGGAGACGCAAGAGGGAGGAGATATCGGGATATATGTATATGTATAGTTGATTCACTTAGTTATACAGCAGAAACTAACACACCATTGTGAAGCAATTATACTCCAATAAAGATGTTAAATAAATAAATGCCTAGAAAAATGAATAGGAAAACACGGTTGAAATGGAGACATCTTACAGATTAGTTGTGGTTGAAGAAGTCCTCCCTAATTATATTTTAACTTTAGATCCAAATTATAGGAAAAGTCATCCTTTGAATATCTGGGAAAAAAGATTTCCAGGCAGAGGGAAGAGCTTATGCAAAATCCCTGAGAATAACCAGATCTTGGTATGTATGAGAAACCAAAATAACAGCATGTGGCTACAGTGAACAATATGGGTATGAGCAAAGTGCAGACAGGCAGGAGACAGAGTTGATTCATGTAGAGAAATAGTACTCAACCCTCGCTCTGTGCGTTAGCGCAAAGCCCTGCAGCATGACAGCATTTAGAAGTTGAGCAGAAGACAGGAACCCAAAAAACAGACAGATAGAAAATGGCTAGTGAGGCTGGAGAAAAAACAGGGGAAATAAACGCTGAAGCCAGGGAAAGAGATGTTGAAAAAAAAGGAGAGAGTGATTAGCTGTGCCAAGTGCTTGTGAGATAAGAACACAGAAGAGTTGCCAGGGAGTTTTTAAAGGTGGAATCCAAGCTGAAAAGAGGGAGTACAAGAACCGGGGGTGGGGGGAATAATGAAAGAGTGGCACAGCCATCAGATCAGAACTCCCACTGAAATGTTTAAAGCTGATATAAGAAGAGCCCTGAGTAACAGCTGGGAGGAAATTGAGATTGTTGAAATGTCACAGTGATTACAGGTAATGTTTTTGATAACGTTGACTCTAAAAGAGAGAAAGGAGAGTAGGTAGGAAGAATGAGGGATGAATAAATTTTTATTCTCTGAGTTTCAGCTTTTCATGGGAGAGATTGTAGCACATTTGAACTCGTAAGGGATAGCCATTGTGTTGGAGATACACACCTCCTCAGATTTCCCTGGCACCACCATTCCCTGCACATGCTTGTTCCTCCTCAGCTACTGCTGTGGCTGACCTATTCCACTGAGGTCCATGAAGCCTTGCTGTGACTTTTAACTGCCACTGCACAGTCAGGCAACCAGACATTTGCCTCAGTTTCTGGTTCCTTCCTTCTGAACTTGAATGCTGCACCACACCATAGGGTAACAGGTCTGGTGCCCCAAACAACCACCAAAGGGGCCAGATAATGCAACCTGAAATGTGTGTGTGTATGTGTGTGTGGAGTGTGGATGTAACTTCCTGCGGATGAAAATTTGATGACTGGGAAACAGGAGCCCTCTTCTTTCTTCCTGCAGGAGACAGCCACGAGGTATGATTTCTGTGTACTACGAGGTGAGGCCATGCTGACCGACCTGCCAAGTGATCATCAGCTTTCTCTTAAGGAGTCAGAGTGAAGTAGTGACCAGCATGCTGCTGTATCATCTCTCATGATTCCCCTTCCTTCCTTGACTTTAGTTCCCTTGTCCTTTACTCTTAACGATCCTGACATTATACATTCTACAGATTAATCCCAGTCTTCACCTCAGGCTGTTTCCATGGGCACTCAGGCTAAGACACTGATATTTTTAAAACAATATTCAAAGTATGTACTATTTACTGATTCCATCAATGTTTTTTCTCTTTTACTGGTTACAGAAACTTTAAATAGTTGTAGTTTTATAATTATGTTTTAATATTCAGTAGAATTCCTGCATCTAAAATGTTGAAAAATATTTCTATTCTCATCTGTATAGTCATATAAGTGACATTTAGAATTATACTGTCAGGAGGCAAAAAAACCTTATTATTTTAAATTATAACCAATAAAATATTAATTAGTGAAGAACTGAAGACATGAATTTATTCAATGTACAAATTCACTTTTACTAATCATCAATAAAACTCATTAACTAATGAGGAATTGAAAATATGAATTTGTTCAATATTCTTATCTATAAAAAGCATATATTTAGGATATTTTTACTTCAACAAAATAAGCCATTTGCATTCCTCTTCTATTCATTTTGGTTATTACATTTCCCTATTGAAAAGGATCATTATTAAAAATTTAGAGAAGACCCGTGAGAAGACATAAGAAAATAAGTTATTAAATGTTAGTTTATTTCCTTTTTGTGTGTGTATTTGATCTATACATAGCTGACACATGCTGCATGTGATATCTGAACGTTTTCTTTTAATATAAAATAAAATATAATATGGACATTTATTATTAAATCTAGTTTTACCTGCAAAATATCTTACTTAAGCATTTCCTGATATTATTCTCAAATTAAGCTATTGTAGGTAATTTGTTATAAACATTTTTATATATAAGTGTCTTTTATAATTTAGGTTGTTTTCTTAGAAAAGATTCATAGACTGTACTACTTAGGGATTATTACTTTTATAATTCTTGATAAATATAATCAATTTTTTCTAAAAGTTTGTCACAACTTATATCCCAACAGCAATATAAGAAAACATCTCTTTTACCACATCATCTTAAATATTTTGTATAATCTTTTATAAATAGATGCTTTACTTAAAAAAAAAAGACTGTCATTTAAATTTTTCATGTGTTTAATTTCTAGTACAAACATAGAATGTTCTGAATTTTCTTTTGTATTTCATGATTTTTACATTGTTTAATTTCCTTTTTCATTTATATGTTACTGATATATTACAATAATTTCCTTATGGTAATATAATATGTATTATATAATGCAATAATATTTATAATATTAAATATATATCTGTAATACTTTCTTTTAGCTATTAATAATGTTTGCTAATTAATAATTTGCCTTTAATTTTATTTACCATAATAAAGTTTCTCCAGTGATCATGTAATCTAACATATCTGTATTTATTTTGTGTCCTTTATCACTGATTTCAAAATAAGAATAAACACTAGTGAGGTGGATGGACCTAGGGTCTGTCATACAGAGTGAAGTAAGTCAGAAAGAGAGAAACAAATACCGTATGCTAACACATATATATGGAATCTAAAAAAAAAAAAAGGTCATGGAGAACCTAAGGGCAAGATGGGAATAAAGACGCAGACCTACTAGAGAATGGACTTGGGGACATGGGGAGGGGGAAGGGTAAGCTGGGACAAAGTGAGACAGTGGCATGGACATATATAGACTACCAAATGTAAAATAGATAGCTAGTGGGAAGCAGCCGCATAGCACAGGGAGATCAGCTCGGTACTTTGTGACCTCCTAGAGGGGTGGGATAGGGACGGCAGGAGGGAAGAAGACGCAAGACGGAAGACATATGGGGATATATGTATATGTATAGCTGATTCACTTTGTTATGAATCAGAAACTAACACACCATTGTAAAGCAATTATACTCCAATAAAGATGTGGAAAAAAAAGAAAAGGAAGAAAACATGATACTAGTTGTTTCTGGATGACAACATTCCAGTGTGTTTTCTTTGTTCTACTCAAAAGCTGTCTTCCTGAGGGAGTCAGCTGTTTTGGAACAAGCATGATTTTATAAGTTACATGTGTAATTCTTCTTCATGATTTCATCATTTTGAATTGATGATGGCTTACTTTTATCAGTTTGGGCATGGAGGAATAAACAGTACACTTTGTGTGAAGCAATGTTGCTTTCAAATTTCCTGTTTGTTCCTTTCACCATAGCTGAATTAACCATGACTGAGGTTTGGAGGAGGCAAAGGGGAAGTGCTGTCCTTCTGATCCTGTCAGCATTGCTGGAAGTTTTATACCAACAGCTGAAGTGAAGATGATGAATCACATCATCATTCCTGACCAATCAAGCAAAGGAAAGGGCCAAGACAGGAAGGAATGCTTTAGCCTTTTTTATTTATCTCTTTTTTTTAGATTCACATTGCACTTATTTTGCAAAATGTCAGAGGGCTCTTCTTGGGCTTGTACCTATAGGGACAACTTGGTTTCCAGTTCCTTTGTCAAATTTATCAAGATGCTACTATCAGGAAGAAAACATACAAGTAATCAAAAAAAAAAACAAAAATAAAATCACCTTTCTACATTCTTAATATGTAATGTTGAAAATTTCTGAAGTTCAAAGAAAAGCAATGCTTTGGATGTGTTCCTCTCCTTTTCTATAAAGAAGTCATTATACTGAAAAATCAATTAGAAGTTCAAAATTTTAAAGACATCAACATCAGAATTACTATAAGTGAACAGATGTCAGACAAAGGGATTTTCTGTTCAATGGTGCTAGATGGGCTTGATAAGTACAACGTTCTCACTATTTTTGTATAAGGAAAACCTTCTTCATTTAAAAAAAAATTCAAGTTTCCTTAGGCAATTTTCTAAATCTTAAACACTTGATAATCTTACAAATGATGTTTTAAGTACAATGTTACTTGATAAGCATAAGTGAATTCCCATGGCACAAGTGATGGAGCTGACAAAGGGGATCTACTTCCCTAGGGAAGTATTGATAGTTAGGGCTCATCTGGCGGTGAGCTGGGCCTGAACAGAGGATGCTCTCAAGGCTCTTTAGTTATAGGTTAAAGTGGAACAACCTAGCAATGCGTAATAAGACAACAGGTAATAAAACAGGCACAGAAACAGACTGGCTTCAGAAGGGTCCTCCATGAGGCACTGAGTTGAGGTCGATGTGATGCATCTGACATAAAGTACGACTGAAAGCAGTAGAGTCAGTGAAATAAAAGGGCTTCTTCACTTGACTGTATTTCTAAAACTCAATGAATTGTCTGGCCCATATAGGTGCTCAGTAAATGGTGAATAAATGGCTTCCTTTTGTCCCTTTATTCAACATCCGTTGAGTATCTATATCATAAATAAGCAAACAAATACATACAGTGTGTAAGTTGCTATGGTTTCTAGCATCAGAGAATTCACAGTGAATTCCAGGAGAAGACCATGATGATCTTTTACATATAACTTTTGAATTAATTTTCCCACACTGCAGATTTGAATATGTCCTCTGCACTTCCCACTCCAAATTCGTGCTAAAAGCTTTTCATCTGTCCCTCTTACCTACCAAACTAAGTACTTGTTTCCATGATAGCCAGGACCCTTCACAATGTGGTTAAATGATTCCTTTCCCAACAATATTTTGGACAAAACATTGAAATGGCATGTCTTGTCTTTTCCTACTATAAAAAATAATACTATTTTTTCTAAGATATCTAGAATAATTTCCCCTGACTTAATTCTCTGTCTTTTCAATATCCCACATACTTATGCTCCACCTAAACCATTTTATTTATGAGCTTTTAATACTATCTTAATACTCTGTAGTAAAGTTAAATGTGTTCATATCACCTCCCCTCCAAACTTTCATCCTATTAAACCATAAGTTACTAAGACACAAGACCTGTATCTCTATATATCCTCCTAAAAGCCCTGGTAAACTCCTTGCACATAAAGTGTATTTCTATATCTGGGTCACATGGTAGGGTAAAGGAAAGTAGATGATAAATATAATTTATATAGCATTTTACAGAATTTAGAACTTTGAGATGGTAAATGCGAGAAGAAAAATAAAGTTTAGGGGGAAAAAAACCCTGGCATTTAAGAGGGAAAGATCTGGTTATTTTAAGCTACAGGTGAAAATGTTAAGCTAAGAAAGTTTTCAAATATGTGAACTAGTAATGTTCAAAATTTCAGCACAAGGGAGACTATTTAGGAATTAGCGGGAAATATGAAAGAGACAGGATAGTACAGGACACAGAGCAGAGAATCTGTAATCTAAAGATCTTATTCTAGTGTAGACCCTAATATTTAATTTATTTTCCATGTAAATTTAAACAAGACACTTCAATGAGCTTGAGGTTGTTAATGAAAAATTTTGTTTAAAAAAATAAAGTTACAGAGATTAGCATATAGCAATATAAGCACCGCACAAAATTAATACAGGTTTTGTCATGTTTGCATCCTTCAAGGAGAGTAAAACATACATGAATTTGAAGTGCTGTGCATCCTCCTTTCTAGTCTCATATCCTTCCTGGCTCCTTCCCAGAGGCAGCCACGATAATAAACTTGATGTTTATACTTCCAGTTCATAATGTTATTATACATATATATCTATAAATAATATGGTATTGGATTATACACGTGTTGATTTTTTTTTGAGGTTTTTTTTTTCTTGAACATTCTGCAAATTTCTTTTCTCCATTTCTTTTCTCCCACCTGAACATTTTAGGGTGGGTCTGCATATAGAATAATTTCATTAACTTATGTGGGCATACTATATTCCATTATGTGAGTGTGCCACAATTCATTGATCCAATCTTCTATTCATCTAAGATTCCTAAATTTTTCCTATTCCAAACAATGCCGCCATGAACATTTTTGTCTATGTTTCCTGAACACATGTGCAAGAGTTTTACCAGAATGTATACCCGTTAAGTGGAAGGTCTAATCCATAGGATGAGTACAGAGTGTGTACGTTTTCAACTTTATCAAATATTGCCAAATTCCACTTCAAATGGTTGTATTAATGTATATTCCTGCCAGCAGGGTATGGGAACTCCCATTGCACAACTTCATCAAATTCAGAAATTTCAGACTTTTAAAAAAATTTTTTGATGACCATGTAGTATTTCTTAACAGAAAATCTCTTGGCAGTTTGGATTAGACAATCCTTTGTTACATGGATCTGTCCAGTGAGTTACAGGACATTTGAATTCCTGGTTCATTGGCACTAAATGCCAATAGCATATTACAGTAAACAATAACAACAACCCCATCATTTCCAAAGTCCTGGAAGACTACCCCTATTGAAGATGACTGAATGTGGGTGAAATATTCCTCACTATTTTAATTTGCATTATCCTAGCTTCATGAGTTGAATAATTACCTCATTGTTTTCCTGATTTCTAGTTTTTCTTGTTTATTAGTGAATCATCTAAAGCCATAGGAAGTGTTCTTCTAAGTAACAGTTTACCTGCATGTCGCATATATTTATAAAAATGTGTTATAATTTCATTCAAATTCATCTTAAATATCCGTTAAGTTACTCTGTAACTCACACATTATTTAAAAGTGCTTTTCCCAATAATATGTGGAACTATAGTTGCTCTTTAACTGCATTATGGTCAGAGAACCTATTGTATATATCAATTTGGGGTATTATCTTGATTCATGGTGGTGGTGGTGGCTAGTAACCTGTACTCAGTCAGTATTTGTGAATGGTTCATTTGCAATGTAACATGTACAAAACAAATAGAAAATATACATTCTTTAAAAAATCAGCTTGTGAAAAAATCCGTGTTATCATTATCAATATAAATATATATTATGATTATTAATTTTTAAATTTTGCTTTTAACTCAGTTGTTGGTCTATATATTCTATGTATTGATGTGATTACTTGGAGTTATCTGTTACATCTTCTCACTGGACTTTTTTCACTGTCACTTTGTAATGATTTTTATTTTTATTAATGTTTTTGCATTAAATTGAATTCACTTTAATAATAATATTTCTAAATCAGCTTTTTGGGGGTATACATGGTCTTGTATATTTTTCCATGTTTTGTTTTTAAACTATCCTGCTTCTTTCTTCATGTCTTCAAATAGCACATAATCTGATTTGTTGGGTGTTTGTTATTGTCTTATCTAATATGATGATTCCTGTCATTTAAATAGATAAGTTTATTTCATTTATATTTATTGTGGGTTTTGATGTATTTGTCTTTCTTTCTCTCTTTTCCCTTACTTTCTTTCATTTAGGATACTACTGGATTGATCAACCAACGGTTTAGGGGGATGGAAGAATGTATTTTGTCACTAAAGTTATTCAAAAACACTGGCACATTGGATAAATAAAATGCAGACATATTTAATAGTTTTAGTACTTCATTTGAATTCCCTACTAATGATACATACTCTTACTGCATGTACCAGGGGTGAACCACTCCTACCTCCATACTCTTAATTTGGTTTCATTTGACTCTAGAAATAACTTTGCCTTCTGTAACTTTGAAGGTCTTTATTACTTAATAAATATAACATCTTTCTTCCCATATTCTCATGAAGAAAGAGTTTAGCTGACACATGCTATCCATGTATACTAACATAACGTTCTCTGAATAATGATTTCAAGAAAAAATTTCAAGAAGAAATATTTAAGAAAGGAAGATGAAAATTGAGATAAATAGAACACATATTTTCTATTGGAAATTTTAGAGTAAATAGTAAGTAAGTTATCAATCCTTTTAAAACTCAGATGTTCTAAAAGACTTTGTGGATGGTGGAGCTAATTTTTTTCCTATGTACATTAGAGATGTGTTTTTATTTTTTATGACCACTTTTGATAAAACATCTTTTCAGTTAATTTAGGTGAATGTGTCTAGTATCAGTGTAGAAATACAGAAATATCTTTACCATGTTACCAAAAGTCATATGTGGTTGACCAATTCTGATCAAATAAAAGAAATAATTAAATTATCTGTGCATAAATTGTTAATCAAGAGGGAGTCTGAATTTGTGAACCACATCATAGACTAACAAAGACTGAGCATAAAACCTCAGATTTACAGTTGAAGTAAATTAAAAGTAGGAGTAAAGAATGCGTGTTACCTTAAAAATATTAATATCTCTTAAGTTGCGAGTCCTATGTCAGTAACTGCTTGCTTCTAACTGACTCTTACGATCATTTTATTTTTAACTAATAGTCACTTTGGATTTATAAATATGCATTATTTCCAAATAAACATACAATAGTATTTTTCTGTTTCTTCTTTATTGTCACATTATAACTATATTTGTTGATAATAATGACTCTAAATAAAATTTTGAGAACACTATGAAAGACTTTGAAGGCTAAGTAAAAAGAAATTTCCAGATTAATAGATGGCTATGCCTCTTAACTCAAGCTTTTCTTTAAATATAAATTTCTACATCTAGAAAAAATTTTTATGTTCAATGTGTCTTCCAGAAATGTTATTCAAACTGAGAATATTTTTTAAAGAGTAAATAATTGAAAAATTCACTTTTTAATATTAGCATTCTTCTTCATTTTGAAATACTTTATCATTAATTTTAGAAAATTATTTTTAACAATTAGATAAAATGTTAATGTGGTTTTTATAGCTTTCAAATATTGCCAGGTATTCAAAGTCTGATTTAAGTAGATTTTCCCTTCAAATCTATTTATTTTATGTTACCAAATGAAGCTTACAAATGTATGCTAGGAAGACTCTGTAAGTTCTATAATAACAGAATCATAATAGTAGTGAAATTAATTCATGAAGAGTAATTTCATTTTGTCCTTTTAAAGTTCACATATTTCCTTAAGAAATTAAAGGAATTTATTTCAAGAGGAAAATTCAAATCTCTATTATGCACAATATTTGCAGGATTAGTGTGGCTTCCCCCATTAAGAAATTTGTTATATCAAGATTAACACTTACAAAGTGAGAAGAGAATTATTTGTTTTGAAAAAACTTATTCACTTACAAATGTCTTCCATTTAGTGTGTTTAATGAGTTGATTTATATAAATCATTAACTACCTAGAAATAATATAAACTTAAAGCGATAGGAGAAATTGATTTTCAGAAATTGGGAAAATCCCTAATGACTGATTTGTTCTGCAAATTTTAATTCAGCTACCACTTTTTATAAACACAGAGTATAAAATGTTTTATACCCACTATTATAGGTGAAATAAAGTAAATTTTCAGTGTAGGATTCACAAATTCTTTTTTTTGTTTTTTAACCTTCTAATTTACAATGACCTAGTGTCTTAACTTAGGATTCCTTAAAACTAGAACCAGTGACAAGGACTTGGGGGCAGTTATTTTATTTGAAGTGAGGAAACAAGGAAAGTGAGATAAGGCAAGAGGAAAAGCCAATACATAAGGAAGGCAGTAGCAAGTTTGCTGGGGTCATTGCTGCCAGGACCACCTGGGAAGCAGGCAGAACACCTGTGTTAACTGCTCCTCTGATGGACAGGAGACTTTTTCTGTTGGCTGTCTTTCCCATTTGAAGTTTGGCCTTAGGGATGTAAATTCATCCGTATTTCTAGGCTGAGCTTAAGCCCAGGTTGAGTGGGCAAAGCACCAGAGGAGTCTCTGGGCACAAAACAGAACAACAAGCAGCATGAACTTGAGAAGAAACATGGTTGGTAATTGGTGAGTCTAAGCTCCTCCAGACATGGGTCCACAACTGTAACTAAAACCAGAGGCAAACCTAGGTATTGTGATTCAGGGCTCTGGTGCATCTTACACTAGATACATCAACTCAGAACTGGATTGGGAAAACATTTCTTCCTTTATTTGCTTATCGTAAAAAGCTTAATTGTGCAGGCACTGTGTTGAGTAATTTTCACATATTTTCTCTCTCAGCTTTATTTTACGGGGTTGTATTTATGTTTTATAGTCACCAAGATATAACTTAATAAACTATTCTAGTAATGCAGAAAATATTCTATAAAATTTTAAAGTATAAAAGAGTTAATTAACCTTCCTAGGTGCCTGCAAAGTTCTCAGGTGTAAGGTTCACTATTTATTGAACTTCCAAGGACATACATACATTTTTCTTATTATTAGAAAATGATGTCACTAATGGGGATCGTTCTCTCAGTGACTGAAAAGATGGATGTGTGACTAATGGTCCTTTCCATCCTACAAAATGCATACACTGTCCTTCATCTATGACTTGCTGTGTCTGAGGCTATTTACAAGAAGTCTCTTTCACTCACTGCCTTCCCAACACCTTCACTGATATAGAAACACACCATTTCAAATTGCATTGTTTAGGGCTAAATTGATGTGCATTAAAAAGCAAAAAATTCTCTCCTAAAGAAAGCACTCTTTAGCTTCCATTCTAATGCCTACAAACATTAACCTGTACATACGAAGCAAAGGATAAAAGGGGTGGGGGAGAGTGAAGAGTTGTTTTTCTCATCAAATACATAGAAAGAGACCAATATTTTTAAATTGCAAATGTTTCATATTACTGCTTACTTTGGTCTTATTTTTCCATTAGTAATTGTGCTCTTAGATTTTTTTTTTTAAGTTACTGAAATAGGGTTATCTTGAGAAAAAGTGACAGGTCATCTACCTCTAGACTCAGCTGTCTCTAGCCTGAATTCTCACCACAGGCATCAATCCTCTCTTTTATATTTTATCACTTGCCAAATCCTTTGGGGTTTTCCTTTATCACAAATCTCTGGTTTCCACTCCGTCTTTTCCAGATTCATTGCCACCACCTAGCTAGATTGTCTTTCCATATTTATTCAGTATGTTCTACAGACTAAACATTGTGCTAGATATAATACACTCCTAAATTATCGAAGACAGTTAATGCCTCTTACTGCCTTATCTAGACTTCTTTAGCATGAAGTAACAGGAAATAATTCAAACTAACTCCAAACTAATACAAAGATTAATTGCCAGGATAGAGCGTTTTCACAGAGCGCCCAAGGGCAGTTAAGAGCTGCCAGGCAGTACGCGAGACCAGAACCAGGAGACAGAAATTCATCATAAACTCAAGCAATTACTACGTTTGTCTCATGTACGTCTCTTATCTCTGCTTCTCTTTCTGCAACTACTACATTCTCTGGATTTCTTTGTACACTAGTTTTCTCTGCCGCTTTAAGTGCTACTGTTTAAACAAAGGTGACCAAACAACCGTTCCCAAGTTTGTGTTATAAGTGACTGCCACAATAAATGATTAACACATTAATATGAACTCCCCACACTCATCCTTACTCATTGAGACTCAGCAGTCCTGTATCTTAGCCATCCTGTCTCTTTCAAAATGGCAGTTAGATAAAAATGTGCATACTAGTTGCTGCCTGTTGGAAAACTAAACTAAAGCTTCAGGATCTCTCTCCACCTTAAGGTAATATATGTGGATTGTGATGATATTCTGAAAACAAAAACCTGGAAGTTGTCAAACTCAAGGAATTGACTCAGGAACTTCCAATTAAATCAAAATAAAGCATATAAGGCTATGGCAAAAATGTTCTTGGATAGGACTAGCCTCGCAGTGCCCTTTGAAATTATACCTCCTCAATATCAAATCACGTTTTCTCTGGCTTGATAAGCGCTAATGAACGAGAGTTCGGTGAAAGGACGCAGCCCAACCCACCCCAGGATGATGGAGATGTCAGCACCAGTTACTGAGAATTTCATTGGCATGAGAGCGAAAAGCTTTTCAGAGAATTTTCTAATATCTAGATGTGAGCCCTTTAACACTGTAAACAGATTCTTCCCCTGAGCCTAAAAGATGAAACTTCCTGATAAAAGGGAGACAGAGGAGATCACCTGAGCTTAACTGGTATCAATAGGTTAGGGCCACACCACATACCAGGCACAACGACAGGAAGACTGGTTAATGCACTTTCTGTGTATCACGTCTCAGGTGGTCCTATTCAAATAATTTTACTGGCATAAAAAATTCTGAGAACTTTCAAAGGATACACACATTCATTCTCTTTCTCGCTCACTCTCTCTCACACACACTCTCTCTCTGTCTCTTTCAGGTAATGAAAACTGCTGAATCATCTCACTTCTTTGGGAAGGTGCATATTTGTGGTCTGTGATAGTACCTTAAGAATCCTGGGGATTCCCTGGTGGCGCAGTGGTTGAGAATCTGCCTGCCGATGCAGGGGACACGGGCTCGAGCCCTGGACTGGGAAGATCCCACATGCCGCGGAGCAACTGGGCCCGTGAGCCACAACTACTGAGCCTGCGCGTCTGGAGCCTGTGCTCTGCAACAAGAGAGGCCACGATGGTGAGAGGCCTGCGCACCGCGATGAAGAGTGGCCCCCGCTTGCCGCAACTGGAGAAAGCCCTCGCACAGAAACGAAGACCCAACACAGCAAAAATAAATAAATGATAATTAAAAAAATAAAATAAAAGAATCCTGGTGGATACAGAACTAACATCATTTGGGAAAGGGTAGAGACTGGGACTAAAACTGTATATTGTTTGGGCAAAAAGCCTCTCTGTTTGGGTCACTGCAAGTGAAAGAGAACCGCAGAACTGCAGCCATCTGAGAATTGGACCCAGTGGACCATGATCTCCCAGGGAGTGCAGCATTCTTTTTAAAATTGTCAGCAAGTAGGTGCTACTCTTAGAATGAAGAGTTCTCTCTTGCTTCTGTGCATAAATGGCTCTCTATCGCCAGGCTCTGATCTTCCTAGATGTCTCAGCAGAAGAACTTACTGCGTGAACTCTGTTCTTTGAAGGGCCAGAAGAACCCAAAGACTTTAGTGAGCGAGTCACACGTTTAAGACAATCAGAAAATCCCATCCATGCCCTGCTCTAGACAGTGTGGTCTGAAACAACGGTTGTATATTCCTACTTTAAATATTGGCTCTAATGAAAAGGACACAGCACCTATAGTTATTTAAAGAAGAATAACTATATTTCCTTGTTTGTGACCTAAAGTCTCCAATTTATATAAAAGTTCCCAGCCATGGAAATAATTTGCTTAATTATGCTTAATTACTCAACTATGGCACTTACAGATGTGGGAAAAATAATTTCTTAGGAGAGTTTTCAAACAGGCATAGGATATTTGCATATTCTTTATTCCATAATGCAAACCTTGCATTAATTGCCTTCTCTAAAGCATATTTCAACATCTTTTCCAAGCATAGTGATTCTTCATATAATTATGGTCAGGCTTCACCACTCTGCTCCTAGAAATGAGGTCACTTTTAGCAACATCCTACATGGTGGTGGTTAATTAACAAACAGAAATTCTGTCTTTTCAAAAGGTTGTCTTTTCTTGGAAGCTTCAAAGCTCCCTAGCGAGTATTTCTCAAAGAATCTGTTCTCCTTTTCACTGCCTACAGCTTCTCTCACGGGAACTCAGAGGTGCCTCTTCAGGTCAGACTCAAGTTCCCTTGATTTGTTCACCACAGAACCCCCTCCTACTTGCTTCAGCTGCATCAAAATACTGCCCTGAACTGTGAGTGGAGGAGTCAGGTTCAGCTGAAGCCTCCACCACCTAGAGAAGCTGGAGACTCAACAGTAATTCTGTTGCAGCTACTGGAGTCCCTCCACTCCTTCCCAGTCCATAGAAGAAATGTTTCACAAAGTTGAGGAAGAAATACTTCCTCCTTCCATGTTAATGCTTAGTCATGGGTATCCCACAGAAAATCTGGTTGAGCCTCAAGTGTTACAGTTGTTCAATTTTCCAGCTTTTTAAAAACATTCACAAGTTACCCCCATGTACAAGCTTCAACAATTTCACGGCTGAAATGAATGCCTACTAGTCGCACATTATGTCTAAAAAGACAGGGCCCTGGTGTTCTATGTTGCAAGCAAGTCTCAATCAAATCCACCCCACCTGCAAGCTGCAAGCTGTTTCTGAAAAGACAGTGGCCCTGCTCTATCTGGCAATTGTGTCTCAGCCAGATCTACCTGAGTCCATCCAACGTCTTATGTATCACCAAAACTCACTGGGGAAGGGGGCAAGGACAGAGAAAGAGAAGACCAATTTCTGGAGGCAAATAGCTATTTGGAGAGGAAGGGCATAGCCCCAAAACATGCAGCAGTAAACATCAAATACTGACAAATACTTGGAGCAAGAAGTGACAACAAGCCCTCCTCATAATATATTCTGAGCAATAGTCCACAAAATCAGACAAAACATCCTGTTATATAGGGTTTTCTTTAATTTTTATTTTTTATTTAATTTTATTTTTTATTGGAGTATAGTTGCTTTACAATGTTGTGTTAATTTCTGCTGTACAGCAGTGTTTAACATGTAAAATTTTTCTAAATGTCTATCCCCAAGCACTAGAACTGAAATTTTACAGATAGCATGCTATTTCCACCATAAAGGAGCTTCTGCATTGCAAAAATCATAAATTAATTTTACTTATGTATTTGCTTGCCCAGGTAGCTCATTATGTATATATCTGAAGATTTTATAAATTAACATAGTTTTATGTCTATTTTATAATAGTCTGAACATAACCTTTAATTTCTTCTAAATGCAATAGCAGTGTAACGGGCTTCCTATTGTGCTTAATCCCTTTGTTCTTAAATAATGTGGAGTAGTACACTTGAAATGCCTATGTGCCCTTTCGTCGAATCCAGAGCTATTCATAATGTGATTTCTTCTTTCACCCTTCTGCTCTGCCCATTAAAGAGTGGTGTATACCATGTGGGATTACTGCAGAGTCGAGGAAGAAAAGCATAATTATCTCTGAAGCTCCATAAGAGTAATTTATGCCCTTTAGATCAGAGGTTCCCGAACCTGAATTATTAGCAGAATTACCTGTGAAGGTTTTTTTTTTTAAAGTCAGTCATCTGGGCTTCCTTTAGAGAGATTCTAATTTAGTGGACTCTCTCTCTCTCTCTCTCTATATATATATATATATATATTTTTTTTTTTTTAACTGAGTTAATTCTGATGCTCAGGACAACTGCTCTGTTAGAGAGTAATCTCTGAACACAGTGAAGCACCACCCATATTCCCCTTCAGAAATTGAGGATCTATTTCCGCCAGCTGCTGTCAATTCTGCTGGCAGAAAGGCCTAAACTGCCCTGAAGGAATTGTCTAAGCTGAGGCAGGTTGTTTCACTCAAGGGCAAGCCACATCACAAGTACCAAGGGTCCAGCCCCAAATCCCACCTGTGGAAAACTGTGAAGGCAGCTCAAGTCTCCCTGAGCCCAGCTCCTTCCAGACACTGATCCTAAGGGCACTCCCTTTAAACCTCCTACACACCATTTTCCCATTTGGAGACAGCTTCCTCTTGATGGGTATTTTCATTAGAGCTAGAAGGCCAAAAAGTAGCCCTCCCTAGATTTCTCCTCAAATCGGAATATAAGCCCAGTCCCAAGAAAGAAATCATCAATCATTTATCCCTCTACCTACTCTCAAAGAAACCCAGTTGGCTTAGCCACTTCCTTTGGTCAATCATTTGCTCCCTACCTAACACTGCATTCTTTCCTGCAGTGAAAGAATGCTCTCCTCTACTTCTCTAATCCAAACCCCCAATTCTGTCCTTGCTACTCATGATTACACTCTTTCTTGAAGCTTTGCCACCTAACTTTCTCAATTCTTAGCTATAAATGTGCATATAAATCTCTAGCATAATCATGAATGTCCTTATACATTGCCTTGCAATCTATAGATAATGTGTCCTGGAGAAAAGAAACCAAGTGTTCTGGTTTTTCTTTTTTTTTTTCTGTTCTAATTTCTTTCCATTTTTATTAAGAAATAATTGACATGCTTTATAAATTTGAAGCATACTACATGATGGTTAGATTTACATATATTGTGAAATGATTATCACAATAAATTCAGCTAACATCCATCTTCTTATATAGACGCAATAAAAAGAAAAGAAAAAGGAAAAAAAAATTCCTTGTGATGAGAACTCTTGGATTTACTCTCTTAACAATTCTCCTATATATGATACAGCAGTGTTAGCTAAGTTCATCACATTGTATGTTACAACTCGAGTACTTATGCATCTTATAACTAGAAGTTAGTACCTTTTGACCACCTTCCTCCAATTTCCTCTCCCCCTACTCTCTGCCTCTGGTAACCACAAGTCTGATCTCTTTTTCTATGATTTTGTTTGTTTGTTTAGATTCCACAGATAAGTGAGATCACATAATCTTTGTCTTTATCTCTCTGGCTTATTTTACTTAGCATAATGCCTTCAAGGTCCATCCATGTTGTTGTAAATGGCAGGATTTCATTCTTTTTATTGCTGAGTAATATTCCATTGTATACACCACATCTTCTTTATCCATACATCCTTTCATGGACACTTAAGTTGTCTCCATCTTCTTGGCTATTGTAAATAATGCTACTATGAACCTGGAGGTGCAGATATCTTTTCCCGTTAATGTTTTCATTTCCTTTAAATATATTCCCAGAAGTAGAATTGCAGGATCATATAGTAGTGCTATTTTTAATTTTTAAAGGATCCTTCATAGCACTCTCCATAGTAGCTGTACCAAAATACAATCCTACCAGCAGGGGACAAGTGTGCCCTCACCAGCATTTGTCAGCTCTTGTCTGTTTGATGATATCCATTCTAATAGGTGTGAGATGATATCTCATTGTTATTTTAATTTTCATTTCCCTAACGACTCTTGATGTTGAGCATCTTTTCATGTACCTGTTGGCCTTTCATGTGTCTTCTTTGGAGAAATGTCTATTCAGGTCCTTTGGCCATTTTTCAACTGGTTATTTGGGGGGTTTTGCTATTGAGTTTTTGAGTTCTTAATATATTTTGAATATTAACCCCTTATCAGATATATGATTTGCAAATATTTTTCCCATTCTGTAGAGTTTTTTTTCACTTTATTGATAGTTTCCTTTGCTGTGCAGGGGCTTTTCACTTTGATGTACTCCCTGTTGTTCATTTTTAAATTTTTTTGCCTAAGTCTTCTGTTTTGTTTCATGTTTGTTTTTGTTTTGCTTTGTTTTACCCTGTGTGCCTCTTGAGTGAATGGAAAATAATAAAAAATAGTGGTTAATGCTCTGACATAAGATTCTGTTATCTCTAGTCACTGATTTTACCAGGCTTTCTGAACGATCTAGTGATCCGTACACACACACACACACACACACACACACACACAGAGTCTTGCAAAGCAACCCCTCTTCCTAGAGTAATGACTTACTGAAAAGTTAAAATTTGTATTGTTTTTACTATAACAAACATGATTTTTTTTTAGAACTTTTTACTCTGACAGTTGTATGTTTGAACTGTTTAATATTTAATGTTTTAATTTATAGTATGTATTAAATTAATTTTTATTTCTGTAATGTGTTAAGTGTGATTAGCAGTTCTTTATTTTAATATGGGAACTATAGTTGCAGTTGTGTTTTTCCAGTAATGTACATTGTTGAGTTATAATGTCCATTGTTTGAAATAATGAATGAATGATTTTTCTTTCTTTAAAAAAAATAGAAGACTCTGGAGTTAGACTAAGAGGATTTCAATCTGTTCATCATTTATGAGCTTTGGTACTTTGGTCAGTTATTTGATCTCTCTGTGTTTCCATTCACTTTACTGTAAAATGGGGATGTTGAGACGAGACAGATGAATACTTTGAATGCATACTCTTAGCAGGGCAGCACACTCTGTTTTGAAGCTTTTTTTCCCATTTTTCTTTTAAGTGAATATATATATATTTTAAAATCCTGAATTAATTATATCATTTATTTCGTGAAGTACAGTTACATACTTTTTACTTAAAATACACCTGTCAAATGAAACAAAAAAAAATGAATAGAGAGGTTCACAGAGGTAAACTACCTGGTATGCGGCACATAGTCTGCTCATGGTAAAGGTTAGCCCTTGTTGTTAGCATTGAAAACTATCTCTACAGACAGCAACTTTCATCACTATTGATATATTTCAGTGTATGATAGAGAAGGAACCCAATGATGACTCTTTTACTCTCAACTATCAGAAGTGGAAATTGCTTAGGTCAGGAGAGGAATATATCAAATGTAGCAGTGGGTTGGATACTGTAGCAGATTTCCTCTTATCCTTGCAGAAAATCATATACCTTCATAGTTGAGTCAAGTGTATAAACTAGTGGTTTTAAACCATGGTGGTTCATCACAGTAACTGGGGGATATTTTAAAAATATATTTCCCCACTTCAATTTGAGATTCAAATTTAGTTGGAATGGCATGAGTCCCAAGTATCTGTATTTTACAATTTTCTACATGTGATTCCCATGTGTATACAGGATTGACAAACCATGGTAAAACTAGCAGGTTAAAAATTATTGGCATTATTAAGCAGGTAATGGGGAAACAAAAGTAAGGTGATGATTGGGATTTGCAATAGAGTATTATCTTCTCAAAGTTAAACTACAAATGGACACATAAAGTACTGGGATCAAGAGGTGAGTGTACCTTAAAGAAGCCATTAGTATCTCTAGAGAAAGCATATACCTACTAGAAAAAGTGCTAATGGTTAATGGAAGAACAGAAAATAAAGAGTCATAGAAAGCATAGCGTTCTTTCAAGAACTATGCAGGAAAGAGGAAATGTTTACCGGGAATATCAAAAGCTAGAATTATATTGGTAAGGACATGCCTTTTGGGAGAATGAACTATCTATAAGCTATCTTAACCTGATACCACTGAAAATTCTGTTCCCTATGGTGTTCTGATCTATGATCAAGCAATAATCACTGACTTTGGCATACTACAGGGAGAAAGTCCTCATATTGAGCTGATGTGAGTAGTTCTTCCACTTCATAAAATGATCAGTGTAAGTTAGAGTAAGTTAGACACAAATATTTATAATGTATATAGTAGATCTCCTATGACCTTGATAAATGTAAGACTCCCAGACTCTAACTGAATTTAGGAAATAGCCAAGTTGAGTTCTTAGGCCTGCATAGCTGAGGACTAGAACTCTCATGGTAGTAAATCGCAAGTTTGGGCTCTCAGCACAGAATGAGCTTTTGTGTTTACCAAGAGACATCCCTCTGCTCTACAACCACAGAACTTTGTTGCAAAAAAATTCATCAAAATTATCAAGTAACTTCCTGAAGTTATAGGAAAGAAAACCTCACCTTAATGTCTAATCTTTTAGGGCAGGAAGTTTTGCAAAATGATTGCATATTTATAGCTTTCCCTCAATCTCTAAATTGGCCTAAAAAATAGTTGAAAATACATTTTTAAAAACTTCAATAATATTATGTCTGACAGTGATGGGAGCAAAATCACTAACCCTGTCGCCTGTAAGCAAGAAAGGAAGCTGGTTTGATTGATCAGAAAAAACATCAGTGTTGACTGTATCCCACCATCTGAAAAGCCAATTGGTAAAGTGTTATCAGTAAAAGAAGTAAGGAGTGCTGAGTGAGAGGAAAACAGGAGATTCAAATCTCCGTTTAGTAACTCCTTAGGTGACAAGTAACAAAAGATATGAAAAGTGAAAAAAGAAAATTCAGCTCTCTCTGAACTATTTGGAGATTCTGTTCTTCAGCACATCTCTTATGATAAATGTTTTGATAATAATGTATGTAAAGACAAGATCAAATTAAAAATTCACAATTCAAAATATAATTGAGTCAGTAAAAATGGAGATATACAAACTGAGGTTCAAAAAATGTAAATAAGGAATAACATTGTTTCAAAAGGAAAAAACAAAAACGGAAACCATTCTTTGTAACACCAACAACAGCAAAAGCCTGAAACCAAGCGACTGTTCATCTGGGTTGGAGAGGAGATAAAGCTATTACCGGGGCGTCCTTCAGTCACTCACCTTTGTCACTGAAGCATCTTCTATAAGAGAAATGTGACAGGCGATTAAAAAGAAAACATTGTGGTCTTCAATACTTTCTGTAAGGGATTTATTCCTTTCCCTTGGCTCAAGTTAACAGAACTGTCCAGAGTTCCTCCTACCTCATGCTCCGGTGTACATAGGCTAAGAGAAATGAAAAATAACTTGATACTTTGCTAGCTTTCCTATATAATGTGACCTAAGGAACACATCTGATGTGTATCCACTTGATGAATGGTTAGATAGATAGATAGATAGCTTGAGAGATAGATATAGGTAATTTTGTAGAAAATAAAAGGAATACAGAAAATAAAAATCACCATGTCTTTGGCCAGAGATTTTTTTTTTTTTGGTATAATAGTGAACATTTTAGAGAAATTCCTTTTACTTTTATATGCACATATACATACATGTAACTGCTTATACACAGATATATGTGTATACACATATTTCTGTTCAGATTAATAGCTCTTCACATCTTACCTCACCCTGCTCCCTGCAATCTGTCCTCCTGGTAGTTTTTAGGCAACAGACATTCACCAATATTTGGTCTTTTTTAAAAAAGATTGTCAATATTTTCATTTTATAAATGATGTTATGAGGATATAAATTATCTTGGGCTCAGCAAGTTTATACACAACTAGAAAGTTGTGTTTTCTAAATATTATAACTCCATAAATAGAAGAAATTATTAGTTCTAAATTCAAAGATCAACAATAAACTTTTAGAACATTGATGAAAACATAAAGTAGATTAGATGCGGGTCCTATTGTTATCAATGTGTTATTTCAGTTCAAATTCATGAATTTGGAAATACCAATGACTATGATTCTCTATTTGGACATTTTAGTTTGATAATAAGTTTAATTTATCACTTATGATTTCAGGAGTTCTTTCTAAAAACAAAATTTTCTCATAATTGGAAAAAATATAAAATTAGTACATAGATAATTATATCAATATGTTATACATTATATTAATATATATTATTAATATATTCTTATTTTATAATTTTTTTCCTTTTATAAGACAATTTTCATGGGTCTGTAGTGTACCACACAGCTCCCCACCTTCAGTACTGAAGCACTCAGTTTCCCAGCTTCTGGGAATATTAACATCTAACAGCTCTCGGCCTTTGTCTGAAGAGAGTCATTTTGCCCAAGTTTATGCCTCCTTTCCAGGGACAGCCCAAACCCAGTGACTGATCACCACAGAGGAATAAAGGTCTGACCTCTTTGCACCAACTTGTGATACCTCTGCAGAAAAACCCCAGCTCCAGAGCTCCTGCTGGCTTGGCTCACTGGGGCCTTTGTTGTGTCTGCACCTCAGCTCAACATCTCCCTCTACCCAAATCAGCTTCCTCCACTTCCTGAACAGGTGCTCATCCTGAGAGAACTCCTCAGTAGCCTTCTGCAGGCTGATCTCTCTTTCAGAGTCTGCTTCCTAGGTAATCGGACCTGGAATAACTATTATCAGACAGATCAAACAACTCCATGGTGGCCCCTACATTCTGGGGGGAAAGTTTTACAATTTGATTACAAAGCTAGACATTGTCTCGTTGTTTAGGATTTTATCCTCCAGTCACTGTACAAATCTTTCAAGAGCAGCATTAGCCTTCAGGGTAGAACAAAGTTTGTGGTCACTGATGGATATTTTCTCATCCCTATTTGTTAAGAATATGGAACAAATATGCTGTAAAAATGGCACATGAGAATAATCCTTTCTCAAAATTGATTTTCTGAAGAAAGACTTCAAAAGTCTGTGTGACCCCCTTCTGACACAAATGAAAGATGCAAAATGCAAGGCTATTTTTAGCCCATTATGAATATATAAATAACCCTCACATTACTTACTACAAACATCTACTTAAAGGCAGCTGCTACAAGGAGAAAGCAATGTTACTGCTGTACTCTATCCCCCCCAGTGTCGTTTCTTTAGAAAGACATTTTATATTTCAATTAAACATCAATTCTTATAGATACAGTCGTTCCTCTCTATCACAGGGAATTTGTTCCAGGATCCCAGGGGATGCTAAAATCAGAGAATACTCAAGTCCCTTATATAAAATGGCATGTTATTTGCATATAAACCATACACATCCTCCTATAACTTTGTCATGCCTAGATTACTTATGATACCTAATACAGTGTAAAAGCCACGCAAATAGTTGTAAATGTAATGTAAATTTATATTTAAATAATGTAAATGTTATGTGAATACTTGCCAGCACACAGCAAGTTCAAGTTTTTCTTTTTGGAACTTTCTAGAATTTTTTTTCTGAATATTTATGATCAGTGGGTGGTTGAATCTATGGACTCAGAACACACGGATATGGAAGACCAACTGTATACTGTAGACTTTCACACCTGCATTAAGAAGTCACAGCTGGAAAATATGGTAGAGGTAAATAAGGGAAACTTTTTGCTTATGGGAGTGCAAAGTAGAAAAGGTCAATAAGAGCTCCTCTCTTAATCATCCATATTATTTTCTTATTGTAAAGTATGAATTAATCATAATCATCACTATAAAGTCTTTATTTTGTAGCAAATGGTAAGCACTGAACAACATTCAATTTTATGGTATATATACACAATGGAATATTACTCAACCATTAAAAAGAATGAAATAATGCCATTTGCAGCAATATGGATGGACCTAGAGATCATCATACTAAGTGAAGTAAGTTAGACAGAGAAAGACAAATATCATATGATATCACTTATATGTTGAGTCTAAAAAAATGATACAAATGAACTTATTTACAAAACAGAAACAAATTCACAGACATAGAAAACAAACTTATGGTTACCAAAGGGGAAAGGGGGGGAGGAAGGGATAAATTAGGGGTTCTGGATTAACTTATATACACTACTATATATAAAATAAATAAACAACAAGGCCCTACTGTATAGCACAGGGAGCTATATTCACTATCTTGTAATAACCTATAATGGAAATGAATCTGAAAAAGAATATATGTATATTATATGTATATTCATATATTTATGCACCACTTTGCTGTATACCTGAAACTAACACAACATTGAAAATCAACTATACTTCAATTTTTTAAAAGTATACTATATGGTATAAGAGATGTGAAGTGTTTGAGATCATAAGACAAATGCTCTATCAGTCAAATGCAATATTGTGAAATAACTAGGAGCTGTCCAAGGGCAGACAGTGGAAGCAGAGAATGTCATGGGATGGGGGCTCACAAAATGCTCCATGAGAATAATGCCACTTACTAGCAGGTCAGAGGAATGGGTTAGACTAAGACAGTGGAGATAGGGCTCATTTCAAACCAGCTGTGTAAGTAAGTGAAAGGGCATGAAAGTGGGAAAGAATGAGAGAGGACTCCACCTTCTCTCTGGGAAGCTTTGATTAGTCAATGTAGTCAATCACTCTTTTTCTTACATCACTTTAAATCCAATCTAAAGAGAAACCAGACAGTAATATGAGAGCTAGCATAATTAACTTCACCAGTAGCAACGGCTTCAAAAGCAAGATGTGGAATCATTCCATTAAACACTTCTAGGAGGAGCAACAGTGAGATTTAAAATACTGAACCAGATCTACTTTGCTGGAAGTTGTAAGCTGTTGACAAAAAGGAACTTATATCTACAGCAAAAGAACGTAAACCTCATAATACTAAAGTAAAGTTTGCTAAGATCCGTTCCGTCTGCTTTGTTGGGTACTTAATAATTCTGTTTCGTGTACTTTAAAATTAAGATAGACACTTTTTTGTTATTCTAATGGAGAGTAAAAAATAAAGTTTCTTTAAGCTCTTGTATGATAGGGCTGGTTTCTAGGGAAACTTGCTGTTATCGTACATATTTTACAGCTTTTTAACTTGTGAAAAGTACCTTGCGATCACTTTATTAGTCATATCTGAAAATAAGTTATGTCAGGTAGACTAGTGTTACTTTCTCATTTAAAACTGAAAAAAAAAACTGCGATAGGCAGAAGCAACACTATTTATAGTATAGTTTTAGGGCCTAGTGTAGTGGTCTATAGAATAAGAAAACAATTACACTTTTAGATTGAATCATAGATTTTGAGAAGCACCTGCTGTAATATGTTGTGGTATAATATTATTAGTAATAAAGTAATGGTGAATCTTGAGGGATACAGGAAGTGTTCAAACTGCAGTTTCTGCCATTCACGTGAAGGCGTGGCTCGAAGTTGGATGGCTTCCTGAGGAAGTTACAATCCTCTGAATGGAAGTCTATGAAATATGAGGAATGTCTTTTTCCCTATCTGCTACTGAAAATCTGATTTGGGGTTTTTTGAGGTTTGTTACAATGTATAAAGGAGTCTAGTCATGGCCTGTGTGGATTATTAGAAAACGAGATCAGATCTCTTACAATACAGACAGTGACTGCAGTGTCGTCTATACACCTGATGAGAGACCCTTCAGATCCTGTCACCCACTCCTCCCTGCCCACAGCACAGGCTCATACCTCAGCATATGGATTCATGGAATCAGAAGTAGTTAGTTAATATTCAGAATATTTGATTTAATATTTAATTAAATATTCAGAATATTTATTTAATGAAATATTAATTTCATTAATACCTACAAGATGCCAAGTACTACTCTAAGTCCTCAGTGTTAACTTGCTACGACCCAGCACTTAGTGAGTATGTGGTCTAGAAGAGGAGACAGGAGTTAAACAAATAAATTAATAGATGAACGTGTAAGTTAAAATACTGGTGAGTTCTCTTAAGGAAAAAGAAAGAGAGAAGAACTTTTCGTGTGGGGTTCCTACTTTAGATTACTTGTGGAAGACATCTCCAAATAGTACGGCATTTAAGCTGAGGTCTGAAGCATGAAATGAAATCAGTCATTTGAATGTGAACTGAAGATCCTTAACCTAAGAGGCAACAGCTGTAGATGCCTTGAGGCGACAGGAGCTTGATGGTTTGCAGGCTGAGGAAGAAGGACTGTGCAGGGAGCATGGAAGGTGAAAGGAGATTTGGAAACCAGCAAAGCCAGATTGTGCAGCAATGCCATGCCAGCCAATGTAAGGCTTTTATTCTATTTCTGTGGGGAGCCATGCTAGGGCTTCAATCAACGGAGCAACATAATCTGATTAAATTTTAAAATATTTTCCCCACTTAACAAAAAACAAACAAAAAGAATTCAAGTTTTAAATGACAAAGCACTTGAATAGACATTTCTCCAAAGAAGATATACAGACGGCTAATAAACACATTAACCATGTTCAACATCATTAAATTATTAGGAAATACAAATCAAGATCACAAGATACCATCACATACCTATTAGGATGGCTGACATCCAGGAAAAAAAAAGTGTTGATAAGGATGTAGAGCTACTGGAACCCTTGTGCACTGCTGGTGGGAATGTAAAATGGTTCAGCCACTGTGGAAAATAGTACAGCAGTTCCTCAAAAAATTAAACATAGAATTACACTATGATCCAGCAATTCCACTTCTGGGTATACACTCCAAAAAATGAAAGCAGGGACTCAAACAGGGTATTTGTATACCAATGTTCACAGCTTCATTATTCACAGTGGCTGAAAGATGGAAACAACCCAAAAGTCTACTGAGATGTATAAATAGATAAACGAAATGTGATTTGTACATGGAGTGGAATATTTTTCAGCCTTAAAAAGGAAAGAAACTCTGAAACATGCTACAACATGGATGAGCCTTGAATACATTATGCTACGGGAATTAAACCAGACACAAAAGGACAAATATTGTATAATTCCACTTACATTAGTTACATAGAATAGGCAGATTCATAGAGACAGAAAATAGAATGGTGGTTGCTGGGAGTTGAGGGAGGAAAAGAATGGGAGTTATGTTCTATGAGTACAGAATTTCAGTTTGGGAAGAAGAGAAAGTTCTGGAGATGGAAGGTGGTGATGGTTGGAGAACAATGTGAATATAATTAATATCACTGAACTGTACACTTTAAAAAATGGTTAAAATGGTATTTTTCATGTGATGTATATTTTGCACAGTAAAAATTTATTATTCCCAGAGCTACCTCTAGAATTTTTATGAGGTCAAGAATATTAATGTATCCTTCAAATTGTGTGAACCTCTATAGCATCTTCTATATTTTCTGATTTATCTGTTGTTATAGTAAGTATGTCTTTCAGTTTACTTAATACTCTTTGTAATATGTTAAGGATATATGTATGTGTGTATATATATGTGTATATATATATATATATATATATATATATATATACACACATATATGTTTAATTGCTTAATTTTTATTTCAGCTTGTTCTTTATTAATCAAAAGGTTTTGTTTCATAACCTCCTAAGGAACTTAAACCATGGCTATTTCAATTTACTTTTTTTTTCATCACTTCAGAAATCCCTTCACTCATTTATTGAGTTTGTGAGCTGTTTCAGGTTTTGTTAATTTTCTACCTCTCTTTCAAAATGCTCATTTGCAAACTTATTTTTAGTGGATATTGGGTTTCTGCTTATCTTGAAATTTATTTTCTTTTCTCTTTGTCCTGACCAAAGTCTGGATACTTTGAAGTTGCTTCAGTTTAAGATTTTGGGGACCCCAGTTCTAAATAACAATTTTTTTTGCTCATTTTAGCCTTTACAGCTCACAGAAAATCTCATAGCTGGTCCCACAATTCACCTGGCTCTTTGCTGTGCCGAGTTTTCCGCTTTCAAATTTCTCTCCAAGCAAGGAGCTCTTCAAAGTCCATGGCTCTGGGTAGTTATTCCAGTTCTTTTCAGCTTCTAGTACAACTTCTAGCTTTAGAAGCCTTGCCTTAGATCTATTTCCATGCATTTACCCTCTTACCAGATCCCTAGCCCATGTGGGCCCTCACTTGGGCCATTTGGGTCCCTGCTTCCTTCAGGAGTAAACTCCCAGAAAGCCATTGACTATTTCTGTCTCTGGATCACAGAGACTCTGTTCATCTCAGCATGTCTTTATTTCTTTGCTGGTACATGAAAACATTTAAAAATATCTTTTGTTGTTCTTGTTTTTCAAAAATATTGGGGCAATTTGTATTTTGTAAAAAACCTATGTGTTCATAAACATAGAAAAATCTGGAAGTATATACAGAAAACCATAATGCTAATAGTATTTATCGCTAGGTATAGTATATAGATTCCTATGTCTTCCAATGACCAATCTCCCTCCACTTCTAGAGACTTCTGAGAAAGGAAGTAGAGAGATTGTAGGGCTACATAATTTCCAACTTTCACCGTCTGGTGTAACAGGCATTATAAATTACAAGATTTAAAAAAATTTCTCCTCAGGACACTCACACTTGGACATCAGAGAGGAACAGTAATGACCTCTCCAGCTGTTTCAGGAGTTTGTTTATTTAAATCAAGGACTTTTTAATCTCTGCCTCGTCTTGTGTTCTTTCTCCTACTTTTGCCTTCTCTCATTCTTATCTTTTTTGCTTTTTTTTTTAGTTTTTATGTCAAAAATACTGGAGGAAATTTAAATGAGTTAAGCCAGGTATCCAGAGAAATATTTAAAGAAAGTCCAGAAAATTTAGTGACCACACAGCAAAATAAGATCTTTAATTATTAGATCCATGTTCCTAGGTTGGAGCTACAGGATGCAGAGAGAGAGATCAGAGAAAAGAAAAAAAACCCACTATCTTCAGAGAAGACATGATGGTGGGAGTCTCATGCCAGAGCCAAAGCTACTGAATTAGTTTTACATGAAATATTTTGGTGGTTTGGAACAGGTCAGGGGCAAGATAAAGGCAGAGAAATTGTTAAATCTAAGAGCTACCTGGAGTATAGAATCACTAGGATTGGGTGATGGATTGAATATTATAAAACAAGAAATCAGCAAGGGACAAGAGGACCACCCCATTTCTGACAGTAATTTGGAAGGGGAATGGAATTGATATGGATGGATATGGGAAGATATTTTAAATATAAGAGCACACAAAATATGTGTGAAAATTTCTCTCTGAACCAGACTTGAATGGGGACTTGCTTAACTCCTATACAGTGGAAATTCTATAATATGTCAGGAAAAGTGTGTTCATACTTATTTAAAAAAATGGTTTTTATAATTGAAAATAAGAAGGTCAGAGGACCCAAGTTCAAGAAAACGCTCTGCTATTTAAAAACTTCACTTAAATTTCCTGAGCCTTGTTCTACCGAAGGAAAAAAAAAAAAAAAAGATGAAGAAGGTGGTTATGTTACCTGTTCCAACATTCTGAATGAACTTCATTCACAATGCCTCATAAACCTTCAGTGCTATATGATTTAGTTATAATCAGCACTGCTATTATCATGCTCTCCACCATGCCATTCCTACCTTCATTTCCCCTTCATGACAAATACTGTCTATGTGATTTCAAAAAAAACAGACAAAAAACATATGGGAAAATGCTTATGGATATATGTATATTTCTTTACAAGTGACAAATTTAGCATAGTCTAGTACAGTTTGCCTAAGCAGGGAGAGAAAAGTCAGTGATTTTTTTTTTTAACTGCAAGGAATTTGGGAAATAATATATTACTTTGATCAGATAATCAGAAATTTAAAAAAAAAAACAACAGAGGATTAACTTGGAAAAATATCTAGAAGACCAAAAATGTATAACAGCAGGTAGATATGCATTATTTTGTTGTTCCTATTTATCTCATTTCCTCTCTCATAAATATCAAATATTTTAAAGTATAATTCATGCAACATATATCATTTTCTAACCAGTTATTTCCAGAAAAAAAAAATGATTGAAATTCATCCTGAGTAAACAACTAAAACTGGAAATGCCCAGTTCCTAATTGTGTTTCCCTTCTAAGACAGCTCTGGCAAGTAAATTTAGAATAACTTCAGAATCTCTGTTAAATCTAAAATACTTAGTTCTCCACAGTTTATCTGCCAGTTTTTTGCTTCAATAATGCTGTGTAACAAAGCACCCCAAAACTCAGTGGCTTACAACAAACAACAAGCATTTATTCTCATGTTTAGGGGTCTGCATCTTTGATAGCACTTTAACTCATCTAGACAGGGTAGTTTAGGTAACTTGAGTTTAGGCTGAAGATCAGCTCGGTTTGGCTCAGTGCAGCTCAGTTCAGCTCAGTTTCACATGTGTTTCTCTGAGCCACAAACGAAGGGCAGTTGCTCCCTGGGGCCTGCTCTTCTTATGGTAGATTACTGCAGTGCAAAAAACAAGCCACACTGGACAAGCAGATGTAAGGATGATGCTTATGTCACCTCTGACAATCATCCCATTGGCCAAAGCAAGTCATATGGCCAAGCCTAACATCGATGGATCAGGGAAGTACACGTCACAGTAGGACAAGAAAAGACAATACTTGCCAAATATAGTCGACATTATCATGTCTTGGTTGCAAAAGTTTTGCTCATATTTTGTGAAAATGATAACCCTTGTAACTCTACATCAATCTGCAACTCATAAAATGGGAGTCTTAGTGTAACACGAATATAGTGTGAATGTAAGATCTGTTTTGAAAGGGAAGGAAACCTGGTCCTGGACCATAGGTAATCAAATAATCTTCCTATTAAAAAATGTTTCAAGATACAATGATACCATTTTATATTCCATCAAGACTGTATATCCAGAAGATACCTGGATAGTTCTAACAGTTTGTGTTATGTGTATATTGTTCTCTAACGCATGTGAAATTAATGGTATATTCATATAGAATAAATGAAAAAAAATCTTACATTACACAGTATACAGCCTGTGGGGTTGACTGTCACAGGAGGTCACTGAATCAAATACTGTGGCTAGAATTTTGAAAGCTGTTGGAAAATTTTATGATGAATAATGGCATTCATTATTATTCATGCCAAGCTTCAGGTAATAAACTCTCCCTCTTGAGGCTCTGACTGATCACCTCAGGGGTCGGATAGAAGAGTCCCCTTTGTGTAGCTAAACAATAGACTATTCATTTGGGAACATCCATAAGCTTGAAACACAGATAAAAACTAATATTAGAGACCTCCAAAAGTCCTATTATGCTTTAACATTTCAGTGGTAAAGACAATCCTATATATCACTATCAAAACTGTTGTTTGTTATTATGTATTTACCTCAATTGGCTTTGATCACTCTGAAATGAACCATGATTGAAATTCCAGCTCTTTCTCAATTGTATATAAATAGACAATGCATCTTAAATTCATAATTCCAAGGAAAATCTTAAACTCTCAAAGAAAAAAATTTTTGTTTTACTTAAAGATTCATGTTACTCTAATTCTAAGACAGGGTCTCTATCCAAAAAGGCACAAGATAGGAAGGATTAAAGAGAGTGCTTTTTTATCTTCTTCCATTTTGCCTTGTTCCCCAGTAAATTCTCTACTCCCTGAGGAAATGCAGAAAAAACGCAAATGCTAATGTGAGTCTTCTGGGTTTCGAATACAACAACATCATTTCTCTATACGCATTATGGAGTGAAAAGATAGAACTGAGTTAAGCAAGATAGAGATAACTTTCCAGTTTTTTCTAAATTGGCTTTTCATAATATTGTTTTTATTCTTTTCATTTTTGGAAGATTATATATTAGCAGAACAGCAGATACATTCATATTTTAAGACAAACAGAAAATTCACCCACAGGCCAAAATATATATATTTTGGGAAATTACTGCTATTTTGAATTATGTAAACTCTTATTATCTACCTTAATCAAAGACAAAAGATCTTTAAATCAGTTTTATTTTAGTAAAAGTGTTTTTATGGGTGGAGGAGCAATTCCATCTTTTGTATATAAACAGGGAAAGTACAACATATAAAGTATTTCAAGTTATTTTGAATCATTTATCATTATTAGTAATTCCATGAAGACAGAACGAATACATAAGTAGTTGGGAGGCTAAGAGTTTGAGGTAAATTAGAAAGCAAAAATGATGAATGAGGGAAAGATTGATGAGGTTTCTAGTCTTAGGTGAAATACAAAATACAAAACAGAGAGAAAGTCAGGTCTCCAAAAGCAAAGTTGACATATAGCTGAAAGTCTGTGAGGATTCACAAGTATATTCTTTACTTAGAAATATGTAAATGATGATATTTATGTGATTATTTGCTATTTCTAACTTTTCAAATGTAGTTCAAAGACACATTCTAAAACTTTGGTAAAAATGTATTTCTGGTTACATATTCCAGTTGTTAATTGAGTTACTTCTATTTGGCATTTTATGAACCTACTAGGAATATTAGTTAAATGTATTATATTTGTTTCCTAAAAGTGGAAGGAAACATGGCAATCATAATTCAAACTTCTTTTGGAATACCATAGATGCTTGCAATTTCAACAGCTCTATTTTATTACCCAAGTGATCACTAAAGTCCATGGACTAAAGTAGCTTGTAATTTTTCTGAGACATATTTATTAAACATAAATGGGGTGTAGTGCAATTGGTGCCTGAGTTATCAAGGTGGGTACAGCTAGCTGGTGCTGGTATGTCTGGGTGGCCGTGGCTGGGAGTGCCAAAGACATTGGAGGTTTGTATCATAGCTGCCTTTTGCTGCAGAAGAGCCACGGACAGAAGCTGGACTATGAAGAAAGTACCTTCCCACTCTCAACCTACAGCCTATGCTTCCCTATGCCCCACCTAATTAGAAGTCAGCTGAGAAGGAGTCCAAGAAGAAGAACTTGTAGAGACCCAGCCTCAGCATCACAGAAAGAGTATAGCAGGTGGAATTGGACATACAGATAAATAACAACACAAAAGTTTACTTTGTCTTGGGGAAGAAAAAAAGTCCATGACTAGTATTACAGATGTGGGAGGTGAACGCATGTAAGGAAGTAACAGTGTTTGAAAATGTGTGATTTAATAATGTGTGCAGAGAGATATTATGTAAAATTTTGAATTTTTAGTTTAAGCAAAATCGACTATTCCCATTATACATCGGATCACTCTGAGCCTGTTGGACAATCATGCTTTGGAGCATGAGAACGATGCAGAAGTTACCGAATCAACTATTACTCCTATGAATGATCAATAGTGACTCTACCTTCCACTTTTTTTAAACCACCATTATTTTATATTAATAGAATAAAATATACTCATGATATTTTTGGTAAATTTCTTTTTTTTTCATGGTAGAAAATAGAGCATCATAATTTCCATAGATTGAAATAACTTCTGATGTATAACATATGCATTATTCTCTTTTTGTTTTTTTCTCACATTATATTCTCTAATTGGTTACTGTTGTTACATGTGAAAACTATTTGGTTAGGGATTTTTATTTTATATCTATCCACTTTATTGAACTCTTTTATTACATCTCTTTATTCTTTGAGGATGCCAAGTTGACAATCATATTGTCTATAAATAATTAAAATTCTGTCTCCTTTAACAAAGTTATACCACTGTTTCTGCTTCATATTGTATTTAATTAGAGCATCTACAAGCATTGCTACTTTTCCTTACTGTAAAAATAAGTCTTGGACTTAACTTTTAGACATTTTTACTTTTATTGTTCTTAAAGTTTTAAAATTACTTCTCTGGCTCTGATTTGCTAATACATGTATAAGTGATCTTTGACATTTGGAAATCAGTTATATTTTCCTTATTTACTTTATTGTTTTAGAGCTCCATAATTAAAAGAGTTTTTGAAATATACAATATACTTTGAAACACACTCACTGGATATGATTCAACTGTTAGTTATTGCACTAGGTGTTATGAGAGAAAAAATGAACTCACTAATAAAAAAAAAATTGTTGGTTTCAAGTAGTTTCCATTCCAGTTGGTTAGGCAAGAGAGCTGTCACAGGGAGCCTGTGACAAAATACTAAGCAATCAAGCTAGTTAATATTTATTGAGTGTTCACAATGTGCTGGTGAGTTTTACACAGATTATTACTAATCTTCACAATTATCCTTTGAGTTAGGGTTTGAAATTATGTTGTTGATGAATCTGAGGCCCTAAAGAGGTTGAAGTACTGGTCTAAGTCATACAGCTAAAGCCTAGCCCAGTTTGGTTAAGAGTGTGGGCAGTCTGACCGAGAATCTTCTTAAACATCTTTACACAGCCCTCTGAGAACTTAGAAAGGAATGTCAAATATGATAATAGTCATGCAGTTTTATGGAATTTTTAAGGATGATGTGGTATTTTGAGAGTGAAGAACATTCCAGACAGAGTCCCTCTAATGGGATAGTGGTGTGAAGATTTCTGGACTTTAGAGAAACAATGATAAGACTAGTCTGACTGAAGCAGAGGGTTAATAAAGGATAATCACAAACTTGTACAAAGATTGGGGAAAATCATGAATGCTAACCTAGAGACTTTATTTTTTGCCTTGAAGGTAATGGGAAGCAATAGAGGAAATGGAACACTATGAAACAGTAACCATAAACAGCAGGCCTTCTAGATCTCTTTCAGCAGTGATGTTAGAAAAGGAAATTAAGATATTTCAACCTAAGGAATTATCAAGGAAAAGAGACCCCAAGAAATCCAAAGGAGCAATAATTATGGATGAGAAAAATACGTGACATACAAAAACAAGCTACTTTGGATGTGGTGAATACTTTTTCTTTAAGCCTATCGCAGCCCCAAACTGGGCAGCCAGAGGGAAAAAAGCCTCGGGTTCAAAAGTTCTGATGCAATTTCCATCTTCAGAATTCTGTCAAACTGAGCTGGAAATATTTTTATAAAAATCCTCCTAAGGGCTTCCCTGGTGGCTCAGTGGTTGAGGGTCCGCCTGCCAATGCAGGGGACACGGGTTCGAGCCCTGGTCCGGGAGGATCCTGCATGCCGCGGAGCGGCGAAGCCCGTGCGCCACAACTACTGAGCCCATGTGCCACAACTACTGAGCCCATGTGCCACAACTACTGAGGCCCGCGCGCCTGGAGCCCGTGCTCCGCAACAGGAGAAGCCACCTCAATGAGGGGCCCGCGCACCGCAACGAGGAGTGGCCCCCACTCGTGACAATTGGAGAAAGCCCATGCGCAGCGACGAAGCCCCAATGCAGCCAAAAATAAATAAATAAATAAATAAATTTATTAAAAAAAAAAAAAAAAAAATCCTCCTAAGATTTCAAGTAGCCTCCAGCTACGCTGAACCACTTTTCACACGGTTTCAAAACTTCCATTCCTTTTATGCCTAAAATACAGGTTTGCGTTATCTTAAAACACGCACGCATGCATGCCTGCATACACGCTCCACATGACAAAAAGTCTATGGAAAAGTTGCAGAAATCTCTAAGCCTATCAGAAAAGATTAGCTTCACATCCTGGTGTGGGCGCCTCATTCACACTCTCTCACTAGTTTGTTCTTCCATAGAAATGACCTTAGAAACAGGAACATGTTATAAAGCTCTTTGCTCAAATACATTTTAATCCACTTCCTAAATTTAGGATGGCTCTGCTTTTAACCATTTTCAGATTTTTTTTGTGTATACCTTAAAGTATAGAAAGGCTAATGATTTTTCAGCAGCTGGCACTTTACAACTAGAAATTCCATTCTGCATTATTTAAATAGTCACATTCGTGATGACTGGTAATAAAACTATTTATAATTGCAATTACCACAAAAGATTCCCTACTCCTAACAAAATTTTTAGCTGCCTTAATTCGCATTTCCATGTGAAAAAGGACATTTGCATGATCAAATCTGAGAACCATATTTTAGTCATTTTACAAATGTTCACCAAGAGCAGTTTAAATATATGTGTTAAACGAAAAATATTTTTAGATGATGGTGTCAAAAATACAGTGAGTGACTGATGCCAGAAAAAATATAACTTTATGAAAATTTTAATTTTCTGTGTATTTTAATCTACTTTGAATTTCTTTTCAGATATGTTACTTGAGGCCTTTTGATGGAAACATTCTTAATATTTGTGCTATGTGATTCAGTTGCCACAGGTCACATGTATGACCATTTGATATGGCTTGAGTGGCTGAGAAACTGAATTTTAAATTTTATTTTATTTTATTTTTAAAATTTTTTTATTTATTTATTTTTGGCTGTGTTGGGTCTTTGTTGCTGCGTGTGGGCTCTCTCTAGTTGCGGCGAGCGGGGGCTACTCTTTGTTGTGGTGCGCGGGCTTCTCATTGCGGTGGCTTCTCTTGTTGCAAAGCACTGGCTCTAGGCATGCGGGCTTCAGTAGTTGTGACACACAGGCTTCAGTAGTTGTAACTCATGGGCTCTAGAGTGCAGGCTCAGTAGTTGTGGTGCACAGGCTTAGTTGCTCCACGGCATGTGGGACCTTCCTGGACCAGGGCTCGAACCCGTGTCCCCTGCGTTGGCAGGTGGATTCTTAACCACTGCGCCACCAGGGAAGCCCCTTAAATTTTATTTAATTTTAATTAATTTAAAGTTAAAGTTAAATAACCTCATGAAGCTAGTGGCTGCTATATTGGACAGTACTATCAAGTCTGCAAGTAGTTGAAATATGAGAGTGTATATCAACCTTTTGACAAGTATTGTTGCTTGTGTATTTTTTGTTTTTTCAATGAATCAATAAATATAAAGCACAGAGGAAACCTAGTATTATAACCCATATGTGTATATATATATATATATATATATATATATATATACATTTGTTATTTCAAAGCTTAAAGCAATCCATGTAGTAAAAATCCATTGCTTCTGGATAAGAAGAGAATCTTAAGTGACCGGATGGTCACTACTAACAGTTTTTTATTTTTTCTCCATAGATGGGTCCCTAGTAAATGTTTGATTTGGAGAATCTACACAAAAGGAAATTATTTAATACTTACTAATGAATCAATATATTTCCACACATTCCCTGTCAGCTTGGAGCTTTAGAAATGAACCATTCTCCTCTTTTCTGGCTAAAGTCTTTGAAAAGAGTCTCAATATGTTGGTTTTATTTTGTTTGTTTGGTTGCTTGGTTGGTTGGTTAAATATATGTCCTTCAAACATCCTTGCTCTGTGTGTCTTTGCAAGGTCTTAAAAATATTCCCAAGACCTATTTCCTTTAGTAGCCCTGCTTAATGTACAGTTATAGCTGTTACTCGTTGATACATGGCCTCACACAACAGAATAGACAAATGGTAGCTGTCAGGCAAAATTATTCACCCTCTATCCTTCCAAGAAGACTTGCTTTCACAGTGCTATTACTGCCTACATCCCTTTCTTGTTTTTTGTTCCCCCTACTTCCATTGATTTTAGATGTTTTTTGGTGCTTCTCCAGCTCTAATGTGTTACCTATTTTATTCGAATATGTAGGTGGCATGTTTTTAAGTGAATCAATAATGAAGTAGTTGAGACCACAAGTCTCATCACCCTCTACATGCTATTAGTGTTAGACTCCCAAGGGCCAACTGTGCAGTGAACCATGGTAATGAGGTTGATAGTTCATGAAGGAGCTGATGTGACAAATTGCCAACCTGCTGCAGGGACAGCCCCCCTAACCCTCCAGAAGGCCAATGTTATTCCAATTTTCATCCAGTTTTGCTCTTGTTCTAAATGTGCCAAAGCTAACACAGTATTTAAATGGATACCCTCCCCCCAGCCCCCGACCCCAGCTCCTCCGCACACACACACCTTGCAAAAGAGAGCACCTGGTGGCATGTACATTTATAATCTTCTTTTCAAATTGACATGCTCTCAGGGTGAATTTAATCAGCATTTGTCATACATTTTAAGGTATAAAAGGATGTTTCATTTTTCATGCCTTATTTTGGAGGCACTTGTGAAAACAAGGGTCTTCATTTATCGATGTTCTGGATATATAAGAATTTTTTAGATCTATTATTTCTGCTCTTAATAGTCACATCAACTGACTTTTGTTATCTTCTCTCATATTTGAACAAAACACCTTTCAGTTATCTTTTTAATCCTTTTTTTCCCCCTCTCTTCCTGAGCTTGTAATCTGGAAAAGAAAAGCAAAACTCTCAACTTATTAAAAATAAGTTTGCTCAGGTACTATTAAATCAGGTAATAAATTTCTTTGTAGTTTTTTTTTTTAAACCTAATTCTTTACTTTCCTCTTCATATTTTCATCTTATTTTAAAGTTTTTAATTGTTGTTTTTATTGTTTGTTTTAAAAATATGTTATTGTTAGCTAGTGGACAATGGGAATGAATCACCTCTGACTTTAAGGAACAATTTCAGGCCAAATCACACTGTCGGTGTAGCTAGCCTTTTATAAGACATTTAAAAGCATTTTAAACAAAGTTTATACTGCAGAGAACGGTTCCCAAACCACAGCTGGCTTGTCCTGTAGGGAGGTGGCTGGACATCATGTGTTCACTTTCTGATAGTGAAAAACGGTGTCCTTAGAGGCAAAGGTGCCAATTCTTTTTTTTTTTTTTTTTCTTGGTAATACCTGCGATGCTTCTTAAATTTATTTTGATTGGTGCCTTCCCAAGCCTAATCGAAAATAATTAAAAGTTATAACTTGGAACTTTACTTGTTCAGTCCCTAGCTTCAGACCTTAGTGATCATACAGGACAAAGTTCTGTTTTCTAACCTTAAGGCATCCAATTCTCTAATCACTGCCTGAATCAGGCACCTCTGACACATGTATTTTGAACCATCTTGATGTACCTTGCATTTAACTATGTAAAACATCGTAATTATTCTCATGCTATTTCCTAGGCACATGTTTTGCCTTCTTATCTAAATTCCTTGAGGCTAAGGCAAATTTGATTCAGCCTTTTGTCAGACCTTGGTTGTACATTTTCAATAAATGCTGGCTAATTGTGTCCTGTATGTCATCAGCTGCCCTTATTATTCACTCTGAAAATCTCATCATCTTACGCGTTATTACCATGAGGAATCACTTTTTACTTTACACCACTCAGAGGTTACAAACCAATAGTCCGCTAACTAGATTTGACCGCTGGACTTGTTTTAATTGGTCAGCATAGTGTTATTAAAATGTTAAAACTCCAACACTTTTAGGTAGTGCATTTCCAGTTCTACGCAGCCTCTTCTCTTTACTCTCTCACACCTCAGTACTCTACTGCTCAGCCAGAGAACATATGTGGGTTTGAGACCCTTATCATATTTATTTCATTGCCCCATTTGGTGCCTTCATTCACTGAACACCTCTCTGTTGAGTGCCAATACAAGCCAGTCCTGCTCCAGAAACAGGTAAACAGACACGAATCCCTCTCTTCATAGAGTTTATGTTCTGGGCAGCTGCATTCTGGGATCTGACAATTTTCTATAAACATTTGGAAAAAAATTAATCAAGTAGGTGTGTTATTCCAGGTCCTCTGAGAAGCAGGTATCAAGATGAGAATAAATATGCAAGAATGTTATTAAGAAAATGCCTATGCCTATGCAGAAAGATACAGAGCCTGTCCAAATTATGATTTGGCTTGTCTAACTGAACCCAGTCCAAATGGGTGGTTTTAGATGCATGATAACTTGGTGGCCTGGGGTTAATTTTATCTCTGCCAGGGTCAGGTAACAGGCTGTTGTTTCTCAAAGGAAGTGTAATCCTCTCTTGTTGATGGCATGGCCTTGTTTCTGATTCCCTAGGGGACTGCATCATGGTTTTCTCCCTGGAACTTGCCATAAACTGCACATTGCATCAAGTCCTCCTACTGACACCTCCAACACCATAGGGTCTACATGATAGAAGATAAGGTCCAAGCAGCAGGGCTAATTGTACCCAGACTGGATCTACTGCACTACCCTTTCCTGCTCCTGCCCAACTCAAAGCTGGCAGCCCTCCAGCTGGCAGTCACCTGGTATATAGGTATATAGGTCTGAAAAGTGTTGCCTCAAGAGCCTAAAATGGCTACCAAACAATGTGCTGCTTTCTTTGAAGTCGGGGATGCAAAAATGCAGCCATTTGTTACCTTGGAGGGGATATCGTGTATGCCCCTTAGCACTGGACCCCTAAAAACCTCACTGACTTGGCTGGCTACTGAATCTTTGTAAGATTTATACTCAACCCTCAGAAGCACATGTTTCTCACTGATGTTTTCGGTATGGTAGCCACCTCTTTCTTGTCCTTTTCAGTCAGCATGATGTCAACATCATAACCTGATGTAAAATTTTAAAGAATATTTTTGTCTGCCCATGTGAATGCAAACTGTTCCTAATACTCCCTTCTAACTGTAATGAGATAGAATGACTGTATACTATGTATCTGAGGTTTTATTAATTTACTCTAATAGTGATACCATGTCCACCACAGCAGCTGTGACTGGAGCTGTGACCTGGCTATACCTGAAGTGTGGTCTTCAGTCAGTCTCCAGGATCCCTTTGACTTCTGTAGAAGCCAGAAATTAAACAAATATGATAATATCCACCACCCCTTACATTTGTGATGCCTTTAATGGTAGCACTAATCTCCACTATTTCTCCAGGGATGTGGTATTAGTTTTGATTTACTATCCTGAGTATAGGGCAAGCAGGGCAGGGTAGTTCTCAGAAGCTTCCACTTGGCCTTCACCACTGTTAGTTCTTATTCTACATGCCAAAGACCCAATGTGGGAGTTATTTCAAGTGCCAGTTATGTACCCAGTGACTGGGAAATTGATTATCCCATGTGTCTGGGGCAGGTGGACCCACTGGGAGCCAGACATTAGCCAGGACCCCCCTATGACCTGACTGCTAAAGCTTCCCACTCTGACAAGAAGATTATGACAAGGTTTGGCTCTTAAATTATCAGTGTCAACCCAGACCCTGTATCCAATAGTTCTCAAAATGTCTAGTTCTGGATCGGAAAATTGTCTGAGATCTTGGAACTGAGCAAAGGATAGTGACTTTTTCTTTGGTTGACAATTTTTATCCTCCTGCTTCAACATTCTTGATTTATTGTGGTGTTACAGATTTTAAGCAGCGATTTAACCCTTTTTGGTTGCCCATCTGTTTTACCTCTAAGGACCTATGTTCTATTATCTATCTCTACAACTTCCTACGACTTCCTTTTGACCTTCCGAAAGGTCAAATTCTTTTGGCTTCTCCTTCTATCTTGCCCATATATGGTAACTGCAGTATCCTAGCTTCTAGTGATTAAGCACTGCCATTTGGCCTCTGTGACTTACTTCTTCAGGGCCCTTCATCCCCACAGATGTTCATGAGCTCAGTTGTGTGAATGCCTCTCTTATCCTCATGGCTGGCCTGCAGAGAAGAGCCGCCACTGAACTTATTACTGATGTTGATGCCCCTCTCATCACCATGTTCTAGATGAGTCCTCTCATGGAGCACAGTCCTCTAGTGGATCTTCTGGCCTCATCTATTAAATCTGGCTGAACCAAATAAGTAAGCATTACCACTTACTTCCTTCAGCCTTTATTTTCCTTCCTACAGGCTCTGGTAGGGAAATTCAGGCATTTCTATTTCACTGAGAGTTGGCAATTATTTATTCCAGGTTTCTAAGAGCTGCCCAGCAGTGAATTTAACCTGCCACCTGCAGTTTTGGCCAGAGTATTAAATCTCTTGTCAGAGAAAGTGTCCCCAAGTCAATGAATTTTCCTGTCCAGCCTAACAATCCAGTCCCTTGGTCAAGCACTCTTAACATCCAGTCTCAGAGTACTTTCCTGGCTCCTGTAGGTACATGCCAGCTAGTAATTATAATTCTTTAGATGTGTAGTCTCTTTTCTCCTTTATCAATGCAAGCATGTCACCCGTTGTGTTGTGCTAAGATATAATCCTGTCCATCAACATAAGGGGAATGCTGTGCCTAGACAGGAAAATATGGGGAGAAACATGCCGACCAAGACAGTAGAGTTGGCCAACTACCACTAGGTTGTATGGATGCTCTGCAAGGATAAAGAGACAATGAGAGTTGCTAACTAGCAGTGAATTGCTAAGTTTGAAAAGCAGAAAGCCCAAGTGGTAGCTTATAAAGAGACCCTTATCACCTTATTTGAAGGGTAGACGTAACAAAAGGCAGCCTGAAGATCTAATTTTGAGAGTTGCAGAGCTGCATAGATAGTTCACCTCTCAGCCAGAGCAGGTCCCTTATGCCAATGTCAGTACACTGCTAGAGAACATCCTGGAATCCTGGAAATAGGAATGGACACATCTAGAAGGATGCATCTGAGCATGTTCACTCTATAGTCCTTCCAGATCCCCAGGCCTGCAAAGGCAGCCCACCTTCTCTTTAATAAGAGCTAGCACACTCACTGTGATGGATAGTGTGGCGGAAGCATCTCCTCCACAAAGCAACAAATGCTCCCATCAGAAGCTTCCCACCTCCTCTCCCAGCTGCCATGCTGATAAACAGGATTATTTTTTCTTCAGTTTCTAATAGATATACTTGTTTAGTTTTGAGCAAAACCATGTCTCCTGAGTTTTCCCTTGTTATATTTTATGTATTTGTTGTTTGTTTATGTCTTTGTTGTAGACAAAAAGTCTGACACTGTTGTAACCAGAAATCATTCACTCCCACCAAATCAACATGACTCCCTAGGTTCCCATGGAGTATTGGCCCTACTAATGGAAGTTATTTTGTTCCAATACACTATTTATAATAGAGTAGCTGTGTAGTAAGTTATAATATATTGTAAATCACTCTCACTATAAAATTTTTAACTATTCTTGGTTATTACAGCAACTTAGATGTTCATATATGAAATATACTATCAGGATACTGACTGGAATTGCATTAACTCTATATCAGTTTATGAAGCTTTCACAACTTACCTTTCTAGAGATAGTATGTTATATCTCTCTGTTGTGGAAATTCTACGTATTTCCTACTATGGGAATTTATAATTTCTATGCTTTTTTAGCTAACTTAATTCAAATACTCTTAAAAACTATTGTGAATGAATATCTTTTCTTGTTTCTATTTCTAAGTGATTAATGCTAGTATAGAAAATAGCTACTAAATAGCTATATAAATAGCTATATAAATATATATATATATTTTTATGAAGCAAACACAGTTATTCTAATTCTAAAATATTTTAGTATAGTCTCTTTTGGCAGAATCAAATATATAATTTGGAACTAAAATTATACTGTCTGTTTATCCAATATTTATACTATATAATTAATTTTTAAATTAAATTTTTATACTTTTTGTTAAATAAGACCTCTACTATAATGATGAATAATATTAGTCATAAGGGTGTTACTGTCATATTCCTAATTTTAATAGAAGTAGTTTTAGCATTTCACAATTTAATATATTTGCTCTTGATTTTTGTTAGAAAATCTTTAAGTAGTTTTCTTCTATTCCTACTTTATGTAGAGCTTCAATTAGAAATGGTAGTTGACAAAAAAAAAATCAACAAAACGAAAAGACAACTTACTGAATGGGAGAAAATATTTGTGAATGATATGACTGATAAGGGATTAATATCCCACATATACAAACAGCTCATACAACTCAACATCAAAAAAACAAACAACCCAATTTAAAAATGGGCAGAAGAACTGAATAGACATTTTTCCAAAGAGGAAATGCAGATGACCAACAGGCACATGAAAAGATGCCCAACATCATTTATCATCACAGATATGCAAGTCAAAACCACAATGATATACCATCTCACACCTGTCAGAATGGCTATCATCAAAAAGAACACAACTAACAAATGTTGGTGAAGATGAGGAAAAAAGGGAGCCCACCTACACTGTTGGTAGGAATGTAAATTGGTGCAGCCACTGTGGAAAACAGTATGGAGGTTTCTCTCACACCGGTCAGAATGGCCATCATCAAAAAATCTAGAAACAATAAATGCTGGAGAGGGTGTGGAGAAAAGGGAACCCCCTTGCACTGTTGGTGGGAATGTAAATTGATACAGCCACTATGGAGAACAGTATGGAGGTTCCTTAAAAAACTAAAAATAGAACTACCATACGACCCAGCAATCCCACTACTGGGCATATACCCTGAGAAAACCATAATTCAAAAAGAGTCATGTACCAAAATGTTCATTGCAGCTCTATTTACAATAGCCAGGACATGGAAGCAACCTAAATGTCCATCATCGGATGAATGGATAAAGAAGATGTGGCACATATATACAATGGAATATTAGCCATAAAAAGAAATGAAATTGAGTTATTTGTAGAGAGGTGAATGGAGTTAGAGTCTGTCATACAGAGCAAAGTAAGTCAGAAAGAGAAAAACAAATACAGTATGCTAACACCTATACATGGAATCTAAGGGAAAAAAGAAGGTCATGAAGAACCTAGTGGTAAGATGGGAATAAAGACACAGACCTACTAGAGAATGGACTTGAGGATATGGGGAGGGGGAAGGGCAAGCTGTGACAAAGTGAGAGAGTGGCATGGACATATATACACTACCAAACGTAAAATAGATAGCTAGTGGGAAGCAGCCGCATAGCACAGGGAGATTAGCTCGGTGCTTTGTGATCACCTAGAGGGGTGGGATAGGGAGAGTGGGAGGGAGGGAGATGCAAGAGGGAAGAGAAATGGGAACATATGTATATGTATAAGTGATTCACTTTGTTATAAAGCAGAAACTAACACACCATTATAAAGCAATTATACTCCAATAAAGATGTTAAAAAAAATTAAATTAAAAATAGAACTACCATATGACCTAGAAATTCCACTCCTGGGTATATATCCAAAAAAACCAAAAACACTAATTCAAAAAGATACATGCACCCCAATATTCACAGCAGCATTATTTACAATTACCAAGATATAGAAGCAACCTAAGTGTCCATCAACAGATGAATAGATAAAGAGGATGTGCTATACATATCCAATGGAACACTACTCAGCCATAAGAAAGAACAGAATTTTGCCATTTGCGGCAACATGGATGGACTTGGAGGGTATTATACTAAGTGAAATAAGTCAGACAGAGAAAGAAAAATACTTTATGATATTGCTTACATGTGGAATCTAAAAATACAACAAACTAGTGAATATAACAAAAAAGAAGCAGACTCACAGATACAGAGCACAAACTAGTGGTTACGAGTTGGGGGGTGGAGAATAGAAGAGCAGGGGAGTGGGAGGTACAAACTATTGGGTGTAAGATAGGCTCAAGAATGTATTGTATAACATGGGGAATATAGTCAATATTTTGTAAAATCTGTAAATGGAAAGTAACCTTTAAAAATTGTATAATACAATAAAAAATTTAAAAATAAAAGAAATGGTAGTTATATTCTACCAATGTCTTCTCAGCATCTATTATTACACTCATATATTTTTTTCTTCTTTGACACATTGATGCCATGAGTTATTCTGATAATCTTCATAATGATGAACCATACTTGCAGTTTCGTTGTTGGTTATTGTGTCTTAGTTTCCTTAACACGCTTCTGGATTTGCTTTGCACTTGTGTTGTAAAGAATATTTGCTCCATCTCTATTAAGGGATTTATATATAATCTATCACACTTTGGTATTAAGGTTATCTAGGAATTCTAACATAAATTAAGGCATTTTCCATACTTTTCTATAACCTGAACTAGTTAAATAATATGCAGAGTATTATTTTTAAAAATTTAAATAGAATTTAGCTTTAAATTCCTGTTTCTCTTTATTTTCTAATCCTCTCCATAGTTATTATTCTCTCACAGTTTTTTTTCCTTTTCTTGCACCAATTTCTGTTTATTTTACCAATAAATATCTGTTTTATTCCAAATGTGCTCCATAGAGTTTCACAAAATAATATCTCATGATTTTTATGATTTTTTTTCTGGCAAATACATACAATCAAATTTTGTTAAATGTTCCAAAACAAAAGCAAATCCAGTTTCTAGAATATAAACATCTATGTACATCTATTAAAACAAAATTATTGATTACATTATTCTTCTAGTTCTTTTATCAACTTGATCTGTCAAATTCTGAAAGAGGCATTATATTAATATCACCCACTATAAATTACATTTTTTATACAGTCTTCCCTGTGTTCTTAGGAGTTTATAGATTTGTCAGTATGTTTGGTGCATAAAGTTGTATAACTATAGATTATTCTCAGCTTGCACCTTTTATCATTATATAATAAAAAGCTTTGTCCTGTTTAATGATGCTGTCCTTGAATGCTGTTCTGTCTTATGTTAGTAGTTTCATATTTTGCTTTTAATTTGTTTACGTTTGCCTGGATATCTTTGCTCTTACTTTTGTATCCAAACTTTTTTCTTTTCCATCAGCTCTATTTCAGTGGAAGTCCACAGTCTAAATGTTATGCCTAATCTTCCCTTTTCAGGTTATTGAGTCCTTTTGGATGAGTCATTATTTTACTTTTCCTGTTCAAATTGATTAAACACTAAAGCAGTAAAACCCCAACAAAATTCAGATGCATATTGATTACAAGAGATAAATTTAAAGAGATAGCATGGAACGACTGTGCTCCTTGGCACCCACACACGGTAGATAGAGTCTCTCAAACTTTGGTGACTCAGTGAGAAAATGGAGGCAGTTGACTTAAAAAAAAACTTACTCCTCAGAGGTGTGAAAATAAAACCTGTCCGCGGACAAAGTTCTCTGGTTATGACACGTTGAAAGAATTATGCAAATTTTTCTAGAGATTCTCTATTGTTATTCTCTCACCTATAAAACCTTAGTCCGGGAGCCATATTCCTTCTTGTTAGGCCTCCCTAGTTCTACTCTCAGATCTAAACTGAGCTTTCTGATCTCAGGAGACGCATCTTTCAGCTTAGTAAAAAAACAGGCCTAAAATTTTCAGAGAAACAGCTTCTCTTGGATATGAGCTGGTCTCAGATTTACCTACGTATTTATTTTTAATTTACTTTCCTTTCTTTGGTCAAAACCTCTTAGTAGATAACTGTTTAACCTGGCAATTAAATCAGTGATGATGTGAAACGAAATTCCTAGGAAACTTCCAAGATTTCCTTTAGCTTGTTATGTTATGTTTTGTTTTGAGGAGTATAACGCACAGAGTAAACTCTCCTTCCCTTTTCCTCTATGTCCTCCTTGTGGAGGGAGTCCCATTATTACCGTAAAATGCCTGGTCAATCTTTACTCCCTCACCTCCCTCCTTCAGGGAAGAAGTAAGGTTGGGGACTCGTCTAGTGCAGTCACTTATGACTCTTGCTCTTAGAAACCAGCAGAAATCAGAGAGCACGCATTCTGCTTTCTTCCTTTGTGTCTCATGTTCTAAATGGTTTGGCCTATCCCTGAAGGAAGCAGGCGGTAAGGGATGTAGAGGTAATTTCATATCAGGAAAACGAAAGGATCTGGCATATTGAATTTAAAACATATTTGCTAAAGAAGTGGAATTTGGGAATCACAATAACACTTAAATTCTAATTGAGGACTTCCCTGGTGGCGCAGGGGTTAAGAATCCTCCTGCCAATTCAGGGGACACGGGTTCAAGCCCTGGTCCGGGAAGATCCCACGTGCCGTGGAGCTCATGCACCACAACTACTGAGCCTGTGTTCTAGAGCCTGAGAGCCACAACTACTGAAGCCTGCGTGCCTAGAGCCCGTGCTCTGCAACAATTTAAAAAAAATTTTTTTTAATTAAAAAAAAAATGCTAATTGAAATTTGGTGGTTTTCACTTTACATTGTTCCATGTGGATGTTTTTTGAAGTTGATTGCTAACTTCAATGTCTTAGATTTTAAGTGATAGGTCACCTATGTTTTCTTTCTTTCTTTCTTTCTTTCTTTCCTTCTTTCTTTCTTTTTTTTTTTTAATTAAAAAACCCTGGCTTGGTCCTGTAGCTATTGTAGTTCAGTAGTAGCTTCTGTGTCCTAGAAATAATCACTTTAAGCCCTAGGTTTTCGTGGATTTTTTCATTGATAAAACTCTAGCTTGTGCTAGTGGCTGATTTAAAGGAGCTAGTTAGCTGTATGCAAGTATGCTGGGTGGGGTTTAGAAAATTCCAAGAGATCTCAAGGATATCAACAAGATAAATTCAGCTATTGAACACCTCACTGGCCTTACAAAGGCAGACCAGCCAGAATCAGCAAAAATTCAAGCTTTAGATGATACAGGCTTTAAATAGGAGGTTCTGTAGCTTTTACTTGACCTGAGTTGACCTAACATTTGCAAAAAGTCATTTCTTATGTAGAACTCTTAGAAATTAGGAGGCAAAACACAAATTTTCTGTTGTTCCGGAGGTTTTAGCCTGATAGAGGCATACCTCACTTTATTGCCTTCCACTTTATTGCAATTCACAGATTTTGTGTTTTTTACAAATTGAAGGTTTGTGGCAACCCTGCATTGAGCAAATCTATCGGTACCATTTTTCTGATAGCATTTGCTCAATTCATGTTTCTGTGTCAGACTTTGGTAATTCTTGCAACATTTCAAACTTTTTCAATATTATTACATTTGTTATGGTGATCAGTTATCTTTGATATTACTATTCTAATCGTTTTGGGGCACCACGAACCGCACCCATATAAGACGGTAACTTAATGAAAAAATATTTTGTGTGTTCTGACTGCTCCACCAGCCAGCCATTCCCCCATCTCTCTCCCTCTCCTCAGGTCTCCCTATTCCCTGAGGCACAACAATATTGAAATTAGGACAATTAATAACCCTACAATGGCCTCAAAGTGTTCATGTGAAAGGAAGGGTCTCCCATTTCTCACTCTAAATCAAAAGCTAGAAATTATTAAGCTTATTGACAAAAGCATGTCAAAAACCAAGACAGGCTGAAAGTTCGCTCTCTTGAACAAAACGGTTAGCCAGGTTATGAATGTGAAGGCAAAGTTCTTGAAAGAAATTGAAAGTGCTACCCCAGTGAACACACAAATGATAAGAAAGCAAAACAGTCTTATTGCTGATATGGAGAAAGTTTTAGTGGTCTGGATAGAAGATCAAACCAGCCACAACATTCCCTGAAGCCAAAGCCTAGTCCAGAGAAAGGCCTTGACTCTCTTCAGTTCTATGAAGGCTGAGAGAGGTGAGGAAGCTGAAGAAGAAAAGTTTAAAGTTAGCAGAGGTTGGTTCATGAGGTTTAAGAAAGAAGCCATCTTCAAAACATAAAAGGGCAAGGTGAAGCAGCAATTGCTTATATAGAAGCTGTGGGAAGTTATCCAGAAGATCTAGCTAAGAAAATTAATGAAGGTGGCTACACTAAACAACAGATTTTCTATGTAGATGAAATAGCCTTCTATTGTAAGAAGGTGCCACCTAGAACATTCATAGCCAGAGAGCAGAAGTCAATGCCTGGCTTCAAATCTTCAAAGGACAGGCTGACTCTCTTGTTAGGGGCTCACACAGCTGGTGACTTGAAGTTGAAGTCAATGCTCATCTACAATTCCCAAAATCCTGGGGTCCTTAAGAATTATGCTAAATCTATTCTGCCTGTGCTCTATAAATGGAACAACAAAGCCTGAATGACAGCACATCTGTTTACAACATAGTTTACAGATTATTTTAAGCCCACTGTTGCAAATTACTGCTAAGAAAAAGAGATTCCTTTCAAAATATTTCTGCTTATTGACATGAACCTGGTCATCCAAGAGCTCTGATGGAGATGTACAATGAGATTAATGTTGTTTTTCATGACTGCTAACACAACATCTGTTCTGTAGCCCAGGAATCAAGGAGTTATTCTGACTTTCAAGTCTTATTAAAGCATATTTTGTAAGGCTATGGTTGTCATAGATAGTAAAAAGATCAGTGGTTGTCAGGGGTTTGGGGGAGGGAGGGATGAATAGGCAGAGCAGAGAGGATTTTTAAGGCAATGAAACTACTCTGTATGATACTATAAATGTGTGGTTACATGTCATAAATTTGTCCAAACCAATAGAATGTAAAACACCAGAGCAAATTCTAAGGTAAACTATGGATTCTAGGTGATAATGATGTGTCAATGCAGCTCCATCAACTATAACAATGTACCTACTCTCGTGAGGGATATTGATCATGTGAGAGGCTATGCATGTGTAAGAGCAGGGAGTATATGGGAAATCTTTATACCTTCTGTTCAATTTTGCTTTGAATGTGAAACCTGTCTAAAAAAATAAAAAGTCTATATATTTTTAAAGGTGATAAAATATTGCTCAGCTTTGTTCTCAGACCAAAGAGATAGAAGGATAAAACTAAATATGGGAAGACAAGAGTATTAAGCTCAAGGTAAGGAGGGAAATTTCCTTAGAAGAAAAATTCACTTACTAGGATAAAAACTTAGATAATATGAAAAGGAAATTTACATCTTAGAGGCCAAGATAGATAAATAGGAAAATATAAAGAATACTCAGTTCTAGCTTCTCTTAAAATAAGATATCGATAAGGGATAGAGGAGTTTATTTGCTATTAAATCAATGAAATTAATAGGAAACCAGAAAAATTCAACACAAGAGAAGCCAAATCCAAAATAATATTTCAGAGTGTGCCAGGATCTAAGAAAATATTCATAGGTAGCCTCAGACACAAAAAGAGAATTTAGAGTCAGAGCAATTGAGGGACTATCTCATATAAGTTTGTCTCTACAAAGTGGTTGAAGAAAACGAAGCAAGATTTTAAAGGGAAAGGGTAGAAAAATCAGTGCAGAAGGAAAAGAAAAACAACAGTATTATTATTATTTGAGTTTCAAAGTAATATAACCATAATAAAGTGAGAGTATCAATATTTATTCTACCTTAAAAGTTTCTGAAATTTAGATCTTAAGGCATGATATAGAAAGAAGAGACATAGGACAAGAGAGCCAGGGAGGACAATAACATTATATCCAATTCCTGGGTTGATTGTTGCTGATGGCAGGATATGTCCTATGTGGAATTATTCAATTCAAAAGGACGGAGCACAAGATTTGATTAAACTATGGATGATTTTATCAGACCCAAAACTTCTTAATACCCCCTTTTTTTACTAAATAAGAGTACAAAACAAAATTTAGAGAACTATATTAGAAAAATCAAACATCTGGGCCATATAGCAAAGAAAAAACAAGGCACCCAGTGCCAGGAAACTGTACTACACCTACATGTAATAGAGGAAAGAGAAAGAAAGAGAGATCAATTTAAGAAGCAGTTTAAGAGATATTAAAAACTACGGAGTCTTCTTGCAAGTCATATAGAAATAGTAGAGTTCAATGGAACAATGTACCCCACCACTTCAGGAAAAAAGTAGAAAGAAATGCTAACCAACACATAGGCTGTTCAAAACCTGTGGAAAGATAATGTCCTGAGGACCAAACACCAGTGGAATGGGTCTTTGCTAGTTTCTAGGAACATCAACTCAGTTGAGGAACCTGAAGAGGGTGATTCTCCAACCGAAACAAATGTAATGATGAGTGAAAATACCTCCCTTAGAGGCAGGTTTTGTATAAGTAGGTCTCAATACTAACAGTACACTGGAGTTACCTGAAGAGCTTTTTAAAGCCAGTACTGTCACAGATATCTGCCCAGAGGTTCTAATTTAATTAATTTGGGGTAAGGCTTAGTCATCAGTGTTTTGTAAAAGCTCTCCAGGTGATTCTAAGGTGCAGCGATAGTTGAGAACTACTGTTTTATAGTCGTAAGCAAGAAATTCTCAACCCCGGAGGTACGTTAGAATCCCATAGAAAGCTTTTAAAACATATCTATGCCTGGATCCAAAGCCAGAGGGTGGAATCTGAACACGAGGAGCTTTGCCCGGCTTCCTCAGTGATTCTAAACCACAGCCAGACTTGAAAAACAAGGGATCAAACAATCCACAAGAGGTGTTGGTGGCAGTCACTGTTCACAGGCTAAAAAAGGAAATGCCTGCTCACAAAACCTTGGGAAGATTTACCCATGCTCAGTTAGCTATGAGATGCCAGAAACACAGTGCTCAAATGTGAATTGGAAAGTCAAAGGTTTTAAATAAGCAAGAAAGACACACGCTTTAGTTAAGACCTAGATGACCGAGGATGCCAAGATTGTAAATTTCTAAACTTTGGAAAAATTCTGCAATATCCCAAATGCCATTCAATAAAAGAGACAGTTTAAAGGAGACTTTCCCCCTGAATATAATAAATCTTTGATGCCTGAGAAACTATTGCAAATGGTATGTTTTTATCTATTTTTTGATTGTTCGTTGCTAATATATAGATATACAATTAATTTTTGTACCATGTCCTTGAATTCAGTGAACATGCTAAATACATCTGTTAATTTTAATTGTTGATTCTATGTTCAAAATCACATTATCTATGAAAAATGACACTTTATTCTTTTTCCATCAATTTGTTTAACTTTAAGATAACTTGCCTTATTATACTGGCTGGGACCTCCAGCAAAAATGTTAATTAGAAGTGGTGATAATGGACATTTTAGTCTAGGTCCTAATTTCAAAGTCAAAACTATTGCTATTTCACCTTTAATTGTGATGTATGCTGTGGGGTTTTTTGTTTACTTACTTGAGGGAAGCACAGTTTATCAGACTAGATGTATTTGTTTTCTATTGATATATAACAAGCTACCATAAATTTAGTGGCTCAAAACACCCCTTATTTATTAGCTCACAGTTCTGTAAGTCAGAAGAAGTCCAGGGGGCTTCAGCTAGGTTTTCTACTTAGGGTCTCACAAGATCAAAATCAAGGTGTTAACCAAGTGGGCTCTTAACTGGAGACTCTGGGAAAGAATCCACTTCTAGGCTCAGTCAGGTTGTTGGCAGAATTCAATTCACTGTGATTGAAAAACCAAGGCCTCTGTTTTTTTGCTCAGTGCCAACCACAGTCCCTAGCGAGGGTGACTTTGATTGTCTCTGACTTCCCTTGCTGCTACCAACTGGAGAAAACTTTGTTTTCAAAGGGCTCCTTGTGATTGGATTAGATTAGTTCCCATCCTTTTGCTATATAATGTAATAGAATCCCTGGACTGACAACTCATCAAATTCACAAATGCCACCCACATTCAAAAGAGAGTGTATTATATAAAAGCCAGTGTCATTGATGGCCATACTTAAAATTCCACCTATGACCCTGTGGAAGTTTCCTTATCTTTCCACTTTGCCTTCATTTTTATCACGGATCCTTTCTATCAAATGCTTTTTCTGAAATTTTGAGATAAGCATAGGCATTTGTTACTTAATCTAGTGAATTGTATTTATTGATTTTCAAATTTTAAACTTGCATTACTGGAATAAACATAATTTGGTCAGATATTATGGATATTTCTTTTTCCTCTTTCAATGCACTAGCTAGGACTTCCAGTACAATCTTGAATAGGAGAGGACAGAGGGGACATCCCTGCCTTCTTCCTAATCTTAGGAGAAAGCATCCAGTTTTTCACCACTAAGTATTAATTTAGCTGTAGTTTTTTGGTAGATTTTTCTATGAATTTGAGGAATTCTTCCCTTTTCCTAGTTTGCTGAGAGGGTTTATCATGAATGGGTGTTTCATTTTTGTCTATTTTTTTCTGCATCAATTGATGATTGTATGATTTTCTTCTTTAGCCTATTGATGTGAGGAATTACATTATTTGATTTTCAAATATTGAACCAGCCTTGCATATCTGGAATAAACCTTACTTGGTTGTGGTATGTAGTTATGTTTATGCATTGTTGAATTCAATTTGCTAATATTGTGTTAAGAATTTTTGTATTTATGCTCATGAGTGACATCAGTCTGTACTTTTCCTTTCTTATAATATCTTTATCTGATGTTTGATTATAGGGTAATGCTAGTCACACTGAATGAGTAAGGAAGTGTTCCCTCTGCTATTTTCTGAAACAGATTGTAGATAATTGTCATTTCATCTCTAAATGTTTGGTGGAATTCACCAGTGAAACCTGGGCCTGACACTTTCTCTTTTGGAAGGTTATTAAATATTCATTCAATTTCTTTGATAGATATAGGCCAATCCAAATTAACTATTTCTTCTTGTGAGAATTTTATAATTTGGGTCTTCAGAGAACTGGCCCATAACATCTAAGTTATCAAATTTGTTAGCGCAGAGTTGTTCAGAGTATGCCTTTATTATCTTTTTAATGTCTATGCTCTTTCATTTCTAATTTTGTCTCCTCTCTCTGTTCCTTGGTTTAAACTTCTTCTTGCCTAGAAGTTTACCAATTTTATCAATCTCTTCAAAGAATCATATTTTGGTTTCGTTGCTTTTCTCTATTGTTTTCCTAATTTTAATTACATTTATTTGTGCTCTGTATTTAAATTATTTATTTTCACCTACTTGCTTTATGTTTAATTTTCTCTCTTCTCTAATTTAATTTCTCTTGAAACTTCTTTGACCAAAGTATTATTTATAAATGTGTTTAATCTCTAAATGTTTGGGGATTTTCTAGCTGTCTTTATGCTATTGATTTCTAATTTAATTCCACTGTGCTCTGAGAGCATACTTGTATGATTTTTGTATTTTCCAACTTATTATAATATTTTTATGGAACAGAATGTCGTCTATTACTTTGAATGTCCCACATGATCTTGAGAAGAACGTGCATTCTTCTTTTGTTGGATGGAATAATCTATAAATGTTAATTAGATCAAGTTGATTGATAGCACTGTTCAGGTAAACTATATCCTTACTGATTTTCTGCCTGCTTGACCCTGCAATTACCGATAGAAGAGTGTTGAAGTCTCTAACTATAATATGGTTTGTCTATTTCTCCTTAAAATTCTATCAGTTTTTGCCTCACATATCTTGTCCCTGTGTTGTTAGGTACATACATGCTAAAGATTTTTATGTCTTCTTGGGGAATTGACTGCTTTGTCATTATATAATGGTCCTCTTTATCCCTGATCTTGTTTGAAGTCTGCTTTGTCTGAAATTAATATAACTACTCCAGGTTTTTTTAAAATTAGTGTTAACATAGTATATATTTTAATTTAACCAATTTTAAAATTTTCAACATAGGTTCTTGTAACCTACTCAAAGTACATGGTTGGGTCTGGTATTTTGTTGTTGTTGTTCTCCACTCTGACAATCTCTTTTAATTGGTGTATTTAGATCATTCGCATATGAAGTGATTATCAATATAGTTGGATTAATATCAACTATGTTTGTAACTGTTGTCTATTTTTTGCTCATAATCTTTTTTTCTCCTTTTCCTGCCTTTAGTTTTAAATAAGCATTTCATATGGTTTGTCTCTTTCTTCTGTTAGCTATTCAAATACACTTAAAAAATGTTTTTGTGTTGTTGCCTTAGAATTTGCAATACACATTTACAAGTAATCTGTACCTACTTTCAAATGGCACTACACCACTTCACGTGTAATGCAGGTATTTCATAACCAAGTGTCATGGGTTGAATTGTGTCCACCCAAAAATATTTGTTGAAGTCCTAACCCCCTTCTCTTTTTTAACAAATTATATCACTTTTCTTTTTGCATTTCACTTTGGGAAGTTCCTATTGATGTCTTCAAGCTCACTGAGTCTTTCCTTGGTGTGCCCAGTACACTGATGAACCCATCACAGACATCCCTCATTTTCCTTATAATTTTTTTTTATTTCTAGCATTTACTGTAATTCTTTCTTAGAGTTTCCATCTCTCTGCTTACATTACCCATCTCTTCTTACATGTTGTCTGCTTTTTCCTTAACATATATTCTAACATATTTATTAAGTTTAATTAATCAACCTTAACACAGGGTCCTTAACATTCAATTATAGTTATTTTAAATTCCTTGTCTGATAATTCCAAAATCTTTGTAATATCTGAGTCTAGTTCTGATGCTTGCTTTGCCTCTTCAGACTGTGCTTTTATCTTATTTTTTAGAATGTTTTATAGCTTCCTGTTAAAATCTGGATATGATATATCAGGTAATAGGAACTCAGATAAAAGTTCTTTAGTGTGAGATTTTATATTAATCAGGCTATGAGTTGGGCTTCTTTAATGTTTGCTCTAACTGTAGGTGCCCAAGGCTTTAAAAATGTCCCAGTGTTTTTGTTTTTCTCTCTCCTTTTGTCTTTGTGTTTTCTTATTCCTCAAATACAGCCTGTACTTTGCAACTCTTTCAGCTACTGAAATGGTGGTAAGGTGTTGGAAGGGAGAAACATTTTCTAATCTTATGATTACATCTCCTCTTTTAGTGTGCCTGTGACCCTGGGTCTTGACAAGTGTTTCTTGGTTCCATTCCACCATTTGCATGATACAAGAAGGCTAGAGAGGGCTAGAACTTAATAAATGTCCTTCCATCTAGGTGAGGTAAGGCCTGGTAAAGTCTTGTCCCCTGATTAGCAGTCCTTTATTATGGAGAGCACTCTGAGTATATTTTAAAATCTTACATTTCCCTGTAGGACCTGTTAGAGCAAGGAGAAGGTTTTTCTTGGCTCTTCACCAGAAGCTCGTGCAGTTCCTGGAGAAAAATTCTATCAGTTTTGCGTCACATATTTTGAAAGTACTGGGTATCCCTACCTCTGAGTTTCCCCTCACCCCCCAGTAGTTTCCCACTCTCATGCTTGTCTACCCTTCAGCTCCAGCAACCAATCAGAATTACCATTTAAGTGTCCCTCTCAGCTTATGGCTCCTGCACATTCTCCTCCAGATCTTACAAAGCAGATCTTGGCTGTGATTTGTTAGATTCTCCTGCCTCTCCAGATTTGGTATGGTGGTTTTCCCTGCAACCTGAGTTCTCTGATGAGTTCAAGAAATTTTTAGTTTGTTTGATTTTAGTTTGTTCAGCTTTTTTTCTTGCTATACGGATAAGAGTGACAACTTCTAAGCTCTTTGCATGTCAGATCTGAAACTTGAAGTCTTTGATTTTACCTTTCAGAGAAAGGATTTATTTCTGCTTCAAAAAACAAGGGCATATCACCAAATCTGATCAGAAATTGATGCATTTAAAGACTAGACATCAATCCTGGTAAAGGATGGTTTATTCCAGTTTGTAGTTATTCCTAGGATGTAACATTCTAAGAGGTCTCAGGCAGAAGTCTGAAATATTTGCAAGGTTCCCTCATCCCTGAAATTGAAATTGTAAGACATTGAACTTCAGTTTTTGTCAGCACATTCCTGTGAGACTGCTAGAAACTCTTTTCAACTTTTCACTCTGTTACCTCAACTTTTACTTTATTGGCAATCTCCTCAACAGAAAAATGGCACTAAATAATAGGCCCACGTCTCTTGGCTTTTGTCCTCCTCTGTATCTTTCTTTCTCAGCACATGCTTATTGCCTAATAACAAAGACCCTCCTTGACCAAATTCTAGACAAGTTCCTCTAATCCCTCTTTTTGAGGAGGCTTTGTTTTCTCTCAGCCTGCCTAAGCTTGACTTAGCAAAGAATCCTTCTAAGTCAATCCCTCACCCTTGATATCTGATCATTTTTGATGTCTGATCAAGTTCCTCATCCCCCATCTTTAATGTATAAGTCCTGCCTTATCAAGAATCTTATTAACTTGCTGTATAAAAAAATAAATAAAAATAAAATAAAATAAAATTCAAATCAGCTATAAATAAAGTAAAATAAAATAAAATAACAACAACAAAAAAAGAATCCTGTTCGACCACTTTAGCAAGAATCCACCAGCCCTTGGGTCTCCCTTAGAAATTTTCCTTTCACTGATTCCCTCAGTCTTATAAATCCCTGCTTGTCTTTGTTGTATTTGGAGTTGAGTGCAATCTCTCTCCCCTACTGCAATGGTCTTAGCCCTTTTGCAATAGTCTTGAACAAACACTCCCTTACCTTTTTTAACAAGTAGCAGAATATTTTTTCTTTAACACTGGTAGCTTTCTAATAACTTCAAACAGATTTTTAAAAATATATTCAGTTCATCTTTTAAAATTTTTGAATGTGGGAGGGTGGGTTAAAAACAACCTAGAGAGTCATTTCTCAAGAACAATAATTTTGAGGGCATAAGCAACTATACTAAGCACTGAACTAGGTTACATAAGTTATCTCCTTATACAACAGCTTTTTTTACAAAGATAAACTGAGGCATACTGAACATTTTTAGAGTTTATTTGAGCAAAAATTTATTCTAATCAGGCAGCATCCAATCTAGCATATAGAAAGAGCTCCAAGGAGTTGTACCAAATGGAAGATTTTATAGGCAGAAGGGAGGAGGAACAAGGAAGTTATCTAGACAAAAAAGCAGGTTGGTTATTGCAAAGTTACTTTCCTTTAAGGGATGGCAGGACTTTATCAGGCAGATTACTTAACTAGTGCTGATCAAGCAACTTCTGATTGACTAGTTCAAGATTCCATTTCTGGGAGAGTTGAAACTATCATTAACTTAAGTCTAGTGTGGTGACATAAAGCTTAATATAAATAACTCCATTTCAGGCCTGATGTCTCATTTGTAACAGCCTTATAAGAATATCATTTCTATTTTACAGATGATGAAGTGGAAGATTAAAACGTATATGTAAATTTCCCACGGTTTCACAAATATTAAAGAATGGAAAGCCAAATTTAATCCCAGATTGGTCTGATTGCAAAGATAATACTTCTCAGTACAACTTTCCACAGTCTACCTAAGCATCTTGACTTTATGAAATTACTGGGATGAGTTAGTACCATATGGCTCAGTTTAGATTTTATGTCTTATCCCACTCTTCCTAGAATGTTTTGGTCTTGGTGGATGTCTGCACATTATTTCTCTGTGGACATTTTTTCTGTAACAAAATTCTATATAGACCTATGTGTCAAGCACAGGTTGAAAAATCTTATAATATTATTTTTCAATCCCCATAACCGTTTGAGGTAGAGCCTATCAATATTTCATTCTACCTATGAGAAAACAGGGGTTAAAAGAGGTAAGTAACATTCCAATGTGGGCACAGAGAGTTGTTGCTCACCACCCGGTTCTGCAAGGGTTAAGTCATAACCCACTGCAGTTGACAACCAACAGTGCACCCTGAAAGGAATTCAGGGTGAAAAATAGGATGAGACACTCTGTGCTTTGGACAAGCAGGCCCCTTAGATAGTTGGAAGTATATCTCAGGAAGAATTTCAATGATCCCAGATTCTTGATCTTCCCATATATAGAAAAGCACTAAAATCATTAACTTGAGATATATGTTCTTTATAATTAGCAGTAGTCTTTTTTTTTTTTTTATGGCTGTGTTTGGTCTTCGTTTCTGTGCGAGGGCTTTCTCCAGTTGTGGCAAGCGGGGGCCACTCTTCATGGCGGTGCGCGGGCCTCTCACTATCGCGGCCTCTCTAGTTGCGGAGCACAGGCTCCAGATGCGCAGGCTCAGTAGTTGTGGCTCACGGGCCTAGTTGCTCCGCGGCACGTGGGATCTTCCCAGACCAGGGCTCGAACCCGTGTCCCCTGCATCGGCAGGCAGACTCTCAACCACTGCGCCACCAGGGAAGCCCTAGCAGTAGTCTTTTACCAAGCTGTATGCTTGACTACACATATTTCCCAGCCAAAAATCATATATAACTTGGCTTCTCCCCCACCTCTTCAGAGCTATTTCCCCAGAGCTAACTGAGTGGCTGTCTCCCAGGCTACAGTCCTCAGCAAGACCCTGAATAAAACTTAAACTCACAGCTCTCATGCTGTGCGCTTTTTTTAAGTGGATACCAAAGATCCGGATCCTGTACAAAGGAGCCAGTATTTGAACCACAGTCATGTTGCCTTGAATTCATACACTTAACCTCAACATTAAGTTATCTTACTTGATAAGTAGTTCTGTTGAAGCTTTATTTTGACAGATTAATGATATGGTAATTTTTTCCCCACTTATAAATTCAACCATTCATTTTAATCTCCTTTTTCAATGACTATTAATATGTAATAAATTCTAAGTTATTATAATCATGGCTAACCTATTTATCCATATAAATAAAAATTATTAAAATTTATTTCACTACATTGTACACTTACTGCTCAAGATCAGCTAAGTTCTATTTCTGTATCCATTGACACTCTCCTCCCACCTTCAGCCTTAATCATCATGTCTTCTGTTCAGAATGACATCACTGATACGTGTTAGTTCCATTTGACAGCTGTCACCATATCCTGGAAAATCCCAACATTTCCTTCAGTTACTACTGAAAATAGGCAGTACTTCACGTTTATATTATATTTATTACAATTCTAACCAAATCTGGGATAGTAGCCTCTTTAGGAAGAGACTGTATATTGTCATAAATAGAAACTTATGTCCATGGGATTAAAAAAAAAAAAAAATCAATCAGGGGCTTCCCTGGTGGCGCAGTGGTTGAGAATCTGCCTGCCAATGCAGGGGACACGGGTTCGAGCCCTGGTCTGGGAAGATCCCACGTGCCGCGGAGCAACTGGGCCCGTGAGCCACAACTACTGAGCCTGCGCGTCTGGAGCCTGTGCTCCGCAACAGGAGAGGCCGCGATAATGAGAGGCCTGCGCACCGCGATGAAGAGTGGCCCCCACTTGCCACAACTAGAGAAAGCCCTCGCACAGAAACGAAGACCCAACACAGCCATAAATAAATAAAATAAATAAATTTTAAAAAAATCATAAAATAGAATGACATTTTTGGAAATTCAAATATGTGTTTGGCAATTAAAATCTATGTTTGTCAATTTTCAGGCACATCTAGAAATATTTTTAACTGTTATTCATATATAGGTATAGCAATTTTCAAATGTGTATTAAAAAGTTTGTATTTACACAATATCAATGTTATGATACAAACTTGTAGTGGGTAGAGATACTGATGGAAGTTAATTATTTGCTTCCTCTTCATTTTTTGACATCTTGTACAAATTTCCAGAATGCTAAGAAGGGTCTAACTGGAAATTTTCAGAGAAGAATTCACTCTTGAAGGACTTTGATAATAACATGAAAATGTTTACTTCTAAATGACCTGAACTCTGCAGAATGTAGATTAACACAGATTGGACATACAGGCATATTATAAAGTCAGACAGTCACTATTAATATTTGAGATCTGCCCACACTGATTACTAAGCCCTGGATACCTCACTAAGGAAAAAAGTGTCATGGTCCCTATTCTGGAAATCTTTCAGTTCTTGAGAAAGTAGACAAATGCACATACATCAAATAATTTCAGGAAGAACTAACAGAGCAACAAATGTATAGAGACACTTGAGCTGCTATTCACCCAATTCTAGTTCCCATATAAACTAAATAAAATTATTTTAAATATATTCTAAAATATCATGATAATTGAAGACATTTATTTTTTAATTAATAAGAAAGGAGGAACCTATTTTTTCAATGTAAATTTATTTCAAATAGAAATATATTCATACATTGAAAAGGGAAAATGGAGTAAAATAAGGTACAATGATACCAACACATTGCAGATCAACCTCAATCACATAAAAACTAATAAAGGAATAAAACATACTTATCACATCTTCAGTATAATGGAGAGATCATATAGGATATGGTAAGGAAGTAAGGAAGGAAATGAACATTTATTGAGATAGGTGCCTATCTCTGAGCTGCACACATTCACATATATAATTGTGTGGTATGCTCACAACATCATGAACTTCTTGAAGGCAAGAACTGTCCTTTTTAAAATTGTATATGCCTAGTTCCCTTAAGCATTATTGCTCAGTCAATGTTGATTAAATCAATTATTACATAAATGAGTGAACTAATGAATAAATGAACATGCTTTGAACAGAAAAAGTCTTTGGAATACGGAAGCCCAAGTCATTCTTTAGAACAGGAAAGCTTTATTTTATTATTCCTAATTCTGTTTTTTTCAAACTACTCTGCTACCATTTTTTTTCCATCTGTACCTCTTGTTTTAAGATTATTGGATCTCATGTATATTCATGTCATCTATAATTTATTTCTCTTTTATATTTTCCACTGCATTCTTGAAGAAACTCCCTATTTCTTCATCTAATTTTAAATGCTGTGTGTTCAGCTCTAACCATTTTTTAAAATTCTGCTTCTCTATTGAGATTTGTTCATTTCCAAAAATCATATTTTGAGAGTTTTGTGGGATATTTTTTTAATATTTAAGAACTATCTCCTTTACAGTTTTACATTTTTAATTGCAGCATCCTTTTTATTAATGCTCAAATCTCATTGGAAATGCTAATGAGAACTTTAAAAATTCTCTTCCGCATGTATTGTGTTTCAATAGGAGCCATTTGCTCCCAATGATTTTCCTCAAAAAGGAAAAGCAAGTTTCTCTTAATTTTTTATGTTAACAAATGTAGATGCATCATGATGTCTCCGTTTATGCTGAGGACCAAAAGACTTCGCCTCCCCTGAGTTCCTTTCCCCTGCTAAAGGCCTGATCCCTCTGCTAGCTCTCTTCACTTCCAAAGCCTCTTAAAATATAAATCCCTTTACTGTTCTGAGAGAGTCAGCTCTGTCTTCATCTTGACCATGATTCTCTCTCAGAAAAAGAAGACCTTGGCAGTTTAGCCAAGCAGCAGCTCTCTGAAGCCTACCGCACCACCCCCCCCAAACCCTCTATCCACCCCATCACACACGGGGGGCTTCTGAGTAAGAACAAAAAGGTTCTGTTGCTAAAGCTAGTTTGACAAACACTCATCTAAGTCTTGAGATCTTTCTACAGAGAATGTCAGGTGGACAGTACTGGGGCTGGGCTAGTGCTGTGCAGAGGCAGGCGTTTTCCCATGGATTCTGGCTCACTTGCACTTGGATCTTGCTGATGCTGCTCTTGATCTGCAGAGATGTGCCTCTTGGTCAGTCAGGAGACCAAGTCCAAAGGCTGCAGAGCACCTGCACCTGCGCCCTTTCCCCAGGAGGCGAAAAGCTAGGGATTTTGCAACATAAATTCAAAACAAACAAACACAACACAACAAATCTCATGGAAATGAAGATGACAACAAATAAAAGAAGACACCGAGGGTGAGCCTTGTGGGACTCTGCATCTCTGAGCTGTCCTGGAATTGGCTTTCTCTCCACATTGCTGTTTCTGCCCCTGATGCTGGGGTAAACAAAGACTCTTCCTTCCATGTTCTTGATACCAACAGAGCTGTCGCTGACTGTGGCCTTACCATGGTCTACCACAGACACCCTCCTCCCCACCCAAAAATCCTACTGGCTATAGCAGAGAATATCTTTAAACCAAGGTTCTCTTTTAATCATGATTTACATTGTTTTCTTCCATGAAGTTCACCTTCATATACCTTCCCTGACCTACAAAATTGTTAACACTGTCTTAAGGTGAAATGGCTGTGAAATCAGTGTTTAATTGATAAATTTCTCTCTGTCCTCTTTCAAAAAAAAAAACCAAACAAAACCTAAAACAGGAATTAAGGACAGTCACATTATAAGGGTTGGTGTGAATTACCCCATTGGGCCAGGTAATACAAGCAGTAGTGATTTCTCATTTCCACTCTATAAAAGAATGGAGATAGTAGTATGAAGAGAGAAAAACTTTATTACTGAAATTGTAATTTATTTACTGAACTGCAGAAGGTTTTTTAACTAAAATAGATCAGAAAAGCTATGGGACATATCCAACATTTCATTCTGGACCATAGGAAGAACAGTCTACTTAAATTGAAATTAAAGGACAATGGAGAAAAAACAAAGCAGTTTACTTCCTGCTGTGTTCAGATCATTAAAAGTTAATATGTAAGTTGATTAATATGAGTAAGTTCTTAAAGAAGTTGTGACTTTTTTGTTGTTGTTCTTTCTTTCCTTTCCCTCCTCTTCTGTTCATTCTCTTCTCTTCTTTCTCCTCTTTTCCTTTCTTTTCCATACTGGATAGCCTTACTTCTTGCTGCTGATACAGATATCTTCAAAAGTGTGCCCTTGATGAAGCCCCCTCCCTTAGCATGCTCTGTGCTCCAAGTCAGAACTAGGAGGTAAAGCATTCAGCCTACTGCACAGTGTGATAGCTTTTTAACATCCCTTAAGACAAATGTTACCTGTTTTTCCCTCTCTCCAAGAGTCCCCCCCAAGATGTTCCAAGATAAAAAAAAAAAAAAAAAGGAAGGCCCTGTCCGAGCAAAAGTTTTATCTTCCAGCCCCCTTCTGTCCTAGCAGAAGTCTAGGGCAGAAACATCCTTCAAGTTACCTTGTCTCTAATACAGTCTTTTCTTTTAAGTCAATGGTTTTGATGTAACCCTGGGGGCATGGCACACAAGGATTTTTTTTTTTTTTTTTTTTTTAAGGATTTTTTGATGTTCTGTGAACTGATCAAAAGGTGCACAAGATCTGGGGGAGAGCAACTTCCACAAAGTTTTAGAGATATTAATTTCTATAACTGACTAAAGATTATTTGCTATAATAATGTATGCATCAACATTAGGCTTCAGTCTCAGTTTTGCCCAAAATCTGCTCTTAAGTTTTGAAATCAGCTTAGGCCTTTTTCCTGCCTGTCATTTTCACTTTTACTTTGTTATCTTATGTTTTGTTCATTATGTTTATTTTAAATTTTTATAGTCCATTGAAAGTTTTCTTCATGTTGGTCATTTCCTATTGATTTTTCAAGCTATTTATTTATTTTCCCATGTTATATGTAGAGTGGTTTCCCCATTCAATTTTTACCTTCTTTTTATTATGGAAAAAAAATAGTTCCTTCACAATATTCATTTTGAAAGAGGACACGTTCTTAATAGCTTCCAATGGTTTTTTCACTTTCTTTTGGGAGTAAAAGTGTGAGAAAATATTTCGAAGTAGTAATATATTTGTTTTATACTTCATCCCACATCCATAATTTACATAATTCTTACAACTGAACCCTCTGAGCCTTTTCATTATCACCACCAGCTGCCCACTAATAAACATCAGATATGCACTGGGGAAATAGAATCGAATTTGGGGACTACTGAGATAAAGAGATCAAGAGGCACACTGAAGAGTGAGTTTCTGCAACAACTAGATAAAGTGCAGACTCAAGAAGAGAAAAAATAGAGTCAATGGAAAATGGTCTGGAGGAAAAGGAGTAGCAACATAGTGGTCTGAAAACTTCTCCAAATTGGTTTTGAGACGAAAGGCCTGGAAACTACAGTGTCACATGAGGAGTGAGGAAAAGCCTGTGACTCCATACCCAGTCCAAGCAGATGTTCAGTAAATCCTTTTCTTGTGAATGAGTAAATGATGTTCAGTCAGAAGAGAAAATGTTGAGGACATTTTCAAAACTTCAAAAATTTAGAAGCTTGTTTTGTGAAAGAAGCAGACTTATTCAAAAGAATTAAAGGGTTACTTTAATTTAAATGAATTAAAGACAAGGAAATTATTAAGATGAGAAACTTTTTGTTTGTTTTCTTTTGGGAGAAGAATAGCTTTCTAAAAACACATTAAAGGATGCTCAACATCACTAATCACTAGAGAAATGCAAATCAAAACTACAATGAGGTATCAACTCACACCAGTCAGAATGGCCATCATCAAAAAATCTACAAACAATAAATGCTGGAGCTGGAGAAGGTGTGCAGGAAAGGGAACCCTCTTGCACTGTTGGTGGGAATGTAAATTGATACAGCCACTATGGAGAACAGTATGGAGGTTCCTTAAAAAACTAAAAATAGAACTACCATACAACCCAGCAATCCCACTCCTCAGCATATACCCTGAGAAAACCATAATTCAAAAAGAGTCATGTACCATAGTGTTCACTGCAGCACTATTTACAATAGCCAGGACATGGAAGCAACCTAAGTGTCCATCGACAGATGAATGGATAAAGAAGATGTGGCACATATATACAATGGAATATTACTCAGCCATAAAAAGAAACGAAATTGAGTTATTTGTAGTGAGGTGGATGGACATAGAGACTGTCATACAGAGTGAACTAAGTCAGAAAGAGAAAAATAAGTACCGTATGCTAACACATATATACGGAATCTAAAAAAAAAAAAAAAAAAAATGGTTCTGAAGAACCTAGTGGCAGGACAGGAATAAAGACGCAGACGTAGAGAATGGACTTGAGGACATGGGGAGGGGTAAGGGTAAACTGGGACGAAGTCAGAGAGTGGCATGGACTTATATATACTACCAGATGTAAAAAGACAACTAGTGGGAAGCAGCCGCATAGCACAGGGAGATCAGCTCGGTGCTTTGTGACCACCTAGAGGGGTGGGATAGGGAGGGTGGGAGGGAGACGCAAGAGGGAGGGGATATGGGGATACACGTATATGTATAGCTGATTCACTTTGTTATAAAGCAGAAACTAACACAGCGTTGTAAAGCAATTATACTCCAATAATGATGTTAAAAAATTAATTAATTAATTAATTAAAATAAGAGAACTCCAGTAACGGAAAACATTCATTCACCAAATATGCCTCTGATAATAAAGCTGATGGTCAAGGTCTGGGTTTTCAATGGCAACCAATATTTATCTTGAATACACGAAGATGGAGAAAGTAGGGAGCAAGGGCAACAGACACTGGACAACTAATTACACTGTAATTGAATTACAATTCAAATAATTGTTATGAAGAAGAACTACATAATTCTACGAAGATTTTAACTGTAGCACCTTACCTTGTTTTGGGAATTAAGGAAAGATTCCCTGGGGAAGTGACATCATGAAAAATTCTAAATAAGGGAAGGGTGGGGAGAGAATGGTAGGTCACCAGGCAGTGGAAAGAGTATATAAAGGCTCCAGACAGCAAGGAGAAGAGTCAGTGATGAGTGTGGCAAGAGAGGGGATTGAGATAGAGTGCATGGTGCCTGACATAGATTAAAGAAAGTATGTTTAGTGGTAGTATCAGGGAGCTGGGTATACCCTGACACAGTGACCTCATACCTGGAAAGCTTTCTTGCTGACTTCCAAAGAAGAATTCTCAGTCCATTAACCTGACTGAATGTGTGAGGTAGAGTGAACTCCTCACATTCCAAGACCCTGTATACCCTGTCACTCACACTACTTAACCCTTTTAGTGTGGACACTATTTAACCCCCAGAATAGTGTGAGACTCGGACCTCTTGAAGGATGATTCTTTTGTAACGGAAAATCATTGCAATTATATAATCTGCATAAAAATGAAGTTTTCCTTCTCTTTTCTTATAATTTATACACTATTTCTTTTTCTTTTCTAATTGCAATGTCTTGTAGTTTTAGTATTTCCTGTATGGTGTTAAATAATTGTGTTGCTATTGGATATTTTATATTTTTCCAGACTTTTAACATATTTAGTGTTTCTTCATTAAATATTATGCTGGCCTTGTCTTAAAACACATTTTTTTCAATTGCATTAACATGCAATTATTGAATTACAGGCCATTAAAAGTTACTGTATTTTAAAACAGAAATTCATGTTTAACTCTTAAAATTTTTTTCCCACTGTGATATATAACTTCTCTGAATTGTGACACACTTTTCTATTTCAAGAATAAAAAACTGTCTGATAGAGTTGAGGATGGTATAAACAATAATGTAGTGTGATGGATGCAGGCAGAGGCTGTGGCACTTTTATATCTGTGCATATCTCTTTTCTAGTGTTATTGCTATTTCATGTTTCATATTTCATGTCTCAAAATACATGCCAGAACTATTCAAACTCTTATAGAAGATATTCTAAATTTGATTCCTTAAGATTCCACATTATGGTAAGAATAGCCTAGAGCACAGATATAGACTTGTGCCTATCAGGCACACTAAAAACCATCCCACAGTTATGTCTAGCCCTACAAGTCATACCTCTTAAAGCTAATAGTTCTTATTTCTTCTCCAGCATTATCTCTGGCTCCCCTACTCCACCAAGATTCAAATTGTCCTAGTGATAATGTGTTTGACCATAAAGAAAGATAACGTTATCCAGTGTGAGTAAGTAGAGGAGAAAATAAGAAACATTCTCCGCTTAGTTTGTTCTGCCTTACTTGCTAGACCCATAGAGTCTCCTGACGTAGGGCATGTAATCAAAACCACAGGCTTGGAGCTCTAGTTGAAAAATCCTGCTATAAGATACATGTTTTTCTTCTCAGAGGAAAGTTAAATCCAGTGCCACTTGTTGTAGTGCCATTGTCTATATCACAGAGATGTGATAAATTGTCTTAGGCAGCCCTTTCTCCCAGTATATAACTCTCTCAGCTGGAAACCCTACCAATGTGGCATAATTTGAAAGAAGAGAGGGAGAGTTATAAATTATACACCATTATAATTAAATGTGAAATTGTCACTCATCAGGTGGCCGTACCATTCATAAAGACCTTCCCAGCTCATTGCACTGGACTTCTTAATCTAGTTCTTGGAGGTAGTTAATTTTCTCTGTAATTGAAAGAATATCCATTGTGAATGATTTCTAGGGGCAAGTGAACATGAAGATGATTTGCTCAACTGGTCAGTGGGTGTTGAACTATTTTCCTTTATTAATTTACAATGATTTCTTCATGTCCTCTGAATTTCTAACTTGATTCCAGAAAAGGTCATGCATTGAAAAAGGGGTGTTGTTGCTGGCTATAATCAGTCATCTTGCTGTCAGTTTTAAGGGAAAAAAAAGGCGGGCAGGTCAGGTGGACAAAGAGAAAAATTAACCTAACATAACCTGAGGTTTATGACACTGAAAAGCTAGTTAAGTAGGCTGTGGACTGTGCATTGTAGTAAAACACCTCTGTGAATTGTAAAGGAAAATAAAAGCTCTCCATGGAAATGCTGCAGCGGTGCCTAAAGCAAGCTATTTTATATTTTCTCCTGTGGGAAAATGACTATGATTAGGTTTCTAAGACACTTAACTCAGCACAAGAAACACTGTTTGATGATGCTTTCCAAGGCTATTGACAACAGTGCTGATTCTCAGTTAGAACTGGACTTCAATCATCTCAAAATTTCAGCAAATACTTCAATCACTCTAAGTTAAAGTTAAGTTTCCCAGTCCTTCAAATAATTAGCTGATTCTTAATATAATGACTCCTTATACTATTTTCTTAAATTTGCATAGCACCTCTCTAAGGAGCACAAAGTGGTTTCCAGACCATATCTCATTAATTTTTTCTAAAAGCACTGCCAGGGGAGAAGGCCAAGAGAAATTAGAAAAGAATTTTTCTATATAAGGGAAAAAAAAATCTTCCATCCATATGTATAGTCTCTGTACATGTGACCATAGCTCCTATTGTTAAGAAACCAGAGATTCCTCCAACGATAATCTTTAAGCTTGCTTTTTATTTGTAACTACAATTTCGAAGAAAAAATTTCCTTCTGATATATTCTTTAAATTGAAAAGAAATTGAAAGAAAGTAGCCTTGCTTATATCAAGTAAATTAAAGAACATGTGACAGAGTCTTGTAGGACTTATTCAAGCTGGTATAGGAGAGAACAAACTTCACAAAAGAAGTTGATCATGTTTATTGTGGGTCTGGGCATGGTGAAGTTCCTGGTGAGTTTTCATTGTTGCAAACACAAGTGAGGTTTCAGTTAGCTTATTAAGGGACATATGGAGCAACAGGACAGTTTCTGAAGTAGTTAGTTTGCAGATGCAGCATGATAGCGTGATGCTATAAAAGGCAATCTTTCCAAACACACTGAAAAGAAATGAGATGCAAGCAGGAGTTTTCAATTTTTTAAATGCCAAGATTTGTTTATGAGGAAGAGATGGAGGCTTGAGGACAAACTCTTGATGGCCTGCCATGCGCTTCTCATCATTTCTGTAAACAATACAATAGAAGGACTTTTGAATCTGTCTTGGAAATAAGTTCCAAGAGCCATCAAAATGCCAGAAATGTTGTGGGATATCTGCTGCTTTCAATACAAGTATAGACCAACACCGAGGCTGAGTCATCCAGCACTTTCTGGGAGGAATAGCCAGTCCTCAGCAGAAGTACTGGGAATAATTCTGGATTCCAGGAATACACTGAGTTTGGAGGATCATGGAGTGGAAAGCAACAGAAAAAGATAAACAAGAACAAGTTCGGGACTTCCCTGGTGGCGCAGTGGTTGAGAATCCCCCTGCCAATGCAGGGGACAGGTGTTTGATCCCTGGTATGGGAGGATCCCACCTGCCGCGGAGCAACTAAGCCCGTGTGCCACAACTACTGAGTCTGCACGCCACAACTACTGAAGCCCGTGTGCTGCAACTACTGAGCCCATGCACTGCAACTACTGAAGCCCGCAAACTCTAGGGCCCGCCTGCTGCAACTACTGAGACCGCGTGCTGCATCTACTGAAGCCCGCGTGCCTAGAGCCTGTGCTGTGCAACAAGAGAAGCCACCGCAATGAGAAGCCTGTGCACCGCGATGAAGAGTAGCCCCCTCACCTCAACTAGAGAAAGCCCGCGCACAGCAACGAAGACCCAACGCAGCCAAAAAAAAAAAAAAAAAAAAAAGAACAAGGTCAATGAGACCCACAGAATGAGAGCCTTTTGAAATTCCTTTGGTTATTGATTAGACAGGACTCAGGCAGTGTTAACAAGCTACTGAAATAAGCAGAAAACAGGCAGGCTGAGGCTGCAGCAGCAAAGTTCTCTTACAGGGAGTCTCCACTGTTCTTCCTCCTGGCAGTACCAGGAAGGCAAGGACTAAGGCTTCAGTCGACCTGGAAGAGCGGAATGGTAGACCTGTCCTCAAGAAGGTGAACCGTTCTTGTCTAGGGTAATCAGTCTAGGAGAACCGCTGGGAGTAGCTGCCACACCTAGAGCCTGGCAGTGACAGCCACCGTGGCACGGAGAGAGGCAGCGGGAAGGGCAGCATCTGGGGCAAGTGGTTTCAACAGGGAGAGCCATTCTTCATTGAAAAGACAGCTGACAAATCCATCCCCAAGAGAAGCACTGGTCTTCCTACCCTGGGACAGATGCCCAGCAGTAGGACTGGCACCCAGCTCAGCAGCTCCACCAAAAGCAGACAGAAACCATGCAGAAAACAAATCTCCTCTGTCCGGATCATGCACGGGCCAGTGCCCTCCAGGAAGCGCAAATTAAAACAATCACTCAAATGTCACAGATCTGGAAAGAGAATAGAACTGAAAATTAGAAGACCTTTCTAAAAAAGCTCCAAGCTTTTCATAGGTATAATTTTCTGTATCTTCAGCATCCTATGAAATGGATCAAAGGAGGTTTTACCACCATTTTAGGTGAAGAGAGCATCCTGGAGAAATGAATCAAACTGTTCAAGTCATTCAATTCCCTTCTAGAAATACAGTCTCTTGGTATTTGAGAAGCAGGGGAATTCATGCTTTCTTTTTTATACAGACCTTCAATCTCACTTATTTAAAAGATCAAATGATACCATGAGTTATAACATTGGCTCCATGCTTACCCATATTTTTTAAGCATCTTAAACATCCCTGTAAACAGGTTAGTAGTTCCTATTCCTACATCACTATAACGTGTAAATTATTATAAAATTTTAAATTCATATATTGAAATGAACATAGAATAAATTATATTCACATTTATTTTAGACTTCTAATTAACATGGCTGTGATTGAATTAATCTTAGCCTTATCCCTTTAACCTCAGATATTCCTTAACTAATCTCCTTGTACCCACTATGGGCTATGCTGTACTCTGGGCTACAAAGATGAATGAGAGCAAGTTGGCCTCTTTAGGAATTTATTATCTAGTGAGGGAGAAAAAGAGATTAAAACAAAGTACTGTAAAGTGCTAAAGGACACCTAGATTCGTGTTGTAGAGACCAATTTCATTCTGAATGTTTATACAAGTTTCAGCACTGGTACATTATAGCCTATAAAGTATTTTTTTAATTATACTTTATACTCACAACAACTGCTAGAGAAATTCCATATGAAAAGTAAAATGAAGCTCAGAGATTTTAAATGAATAACTAATATATATGATGAGTAAGAAGCAGATACAGGGCACAGACCTTAGATTTCTGGCTTCAGAGCCTCTGCCCTTTTCTTTATTATGACATTTGAACCTAATGTTGAAGGAGGGATGCACAGGATTGAAGGGAATGATAGTAGAGAGAATGTGGGATCAAAGCTCTGTAGAATGGAGAAAGAAGAAAAACAATCTTAATTTCCTTCTCTCTGTAAAGGGGACAAGAGATCCTAACAGGAGAGTAGTTATGAAGATGTGGTAATTTTGGGGGGCAGTGCGGAGACCTCATACACGGGGGTGTTAACTGTTGCTAAAGAGTAGGAGATATAAGGCTGGGGGTAGGTCTGGAAAGCTAGATTGTTAAATAATGACTCCCTGATCAGTACTGTGACTTAATCTAACTGAATATCTTTGTTAATTCCCTGTGCCTGAAAAGCCTCTGATTTTCACATAATTCCTCTTTTGAAATCCACGGTACTTTATCTGTACTTCTCTTAGTAAATCAATCATATTCCACCTTTTATTATAGTTAAGTCCAACTTCTCACCTTACTCTAATAGTGAGGTTAACAAGAGCACTTTAATCATCTTTACCAGTCTAAACAACTAATACAATGTTTAAAACTGGAAAATGCTCATTTTCATTTTTTTTGTATTAAGGTTTGTATGAAACATGAAATGTTAAGACTTTCTAGACTCATATTTATAGCCCTAGTGCCAATTTGCAGTACTCAGAATATATATTTGAATGAACGTGCAATACCTATTTGTTGATGGATTAGTGTGTTTGAAGTCCTGAAAGTTAAATTTGACAGGAAATACCTTATTTTGCATCCTGATGTATGATATATATTTGGAGGGTTTGGGCATAATTTACTTCAAAAACAGGTAATTTGTGTAAAGCATATTTCCAATGAATGACCCCGTACAGTTAATGTATGTATAAGCAGTTTTTTTGAGTTGGCTGAACTCATTAGGGTGCAGTCAAGAAATAGCGGAATTTTTTTCTCTCCCTCTTACCAATATCTTCAATATGATTTATTAGATTTTTCCTTGCTTCAGACACAACTTGTTTGATTCCATAGATTTTAGTGCTTCTCACCACTTAGAAGAGTCTTTGAACAGTTTCATTTTCAGGTTGTTCAGAAGTTCAGTCTAATCTAAATAAAAATTTTAATCTCACAACCAAATTAAAAATTTTTCCTGCCCTTCACATCTTAAATGAGTAGTGGTTCAATGGCCAGCATTGTAGAAGGAGGTATTTGGTCTGTATTTCACTCTCCATCTTCACTCCATCTTTCTTCTTAGGGTCAGATAAAGGGGAGGAGAGATTAGAGGTTCAACGTTATGGCCTTGTTTACTAAGCTGGTGAGTATTTCTTGATTATAAAACACTGCCTGTCATGGAAGGTGCTCTAGCAGGTTCTTCACAACCTAGAGGAAGCCTAGAGGATGGGAGCTCCCTGTCGCAGGGGATGCAGTCTTGTTACTTCCCAGGGCTTCCCCATAGCTGCTGACTCTCTGCCCAGTTCCCCCCACCCAGGGGGAGAGCTCTTGTGTGGAGTCTTTCAGGTGACTCACAACTGTTCACCTCTTCAGCCTCTCTCCTCGCTCTCATGCGCCCTGCCCAACCAAATGGTGAAAGCGTACGTAAAAAACTCCTCTCTTCGTTTCCCTCTTTCCTCATGCTTTCCTTACTGACTGCCTCAATCCACCCCTTATCACATGTCAAATTCTTTCAATAACTTTTTTACTTAGATTTCTGTTAACAGCATAGTACAGACCTAAAATTTTCTGCAGGTTAGCAAGCATTAAATCTAGGTATGTGATGCCACTCTTCTCTTTTTGTATGTCTCTCCCCATCCAAGAGATTCTCTTGCCAACCAAATTGTCTTGGTGGAAAACATACTCCGACCAACTCCTGTTAAAGAACGCTTCTCTCCAAAAAGCCCCTTAACATCCTCTTTTATGAGGTAGCAACAGACAGTGCTTACTATACTGCCATGATATGTCTAGAACCCCACTTTAAAATATGCATACATTTATACCCCATTTTCTCAGCTTTGTGGCTTAACTTAGAGACAATGAAGGATGTAATAAATGATGGACCAAGAAGTTAAAGCCATCTGTTATGATAGATTATTGAGGACAAAAAGATTGCTTGTTTACTCTATATCTTATTGTTAGTGAATTCACTTGTACACATGTACAAAGAGAAAGGATTAATAACAGGTGAAAGAGAGATTATAGCCTTCCCTGGAATAGCATGAAATATCATGGATTATGACGTTTTGATTATGAGTATTCCAGTCTTCTCAGGGTTTGGAGCATTGATGACAGTTGACTTGAAACCAGACCATGACCTCAGAGAGGCTGACATGGATATGAATAGACACATTCCCCAGTATCATTAAGAAGTGGAACTCCTCTGTCCCCTTCCCTCTAATATTGTCAAAACACTATATTTGACATAACACTGTTATCTTGATAGAATATATACCGAGGTGGACATTTCATTCCATGTGAAATCACCTTTTTTTTCAATTGGAAAAAGATGGATGGTTAGAAATACTAACTATAAAATGCCAAATTTCAAAATTTACAAAGTAGAAGGCTGTTCAAAATGATACTATATATTTTAACTAAAAAATGTCTTGATTTTTTCCCTATGGATATTCTTAGAAAATAATATCTTTTTAAAGTGTAATTTTAATGACTTTCCTCATTCTATTGTATGAAACTATTACAATTTGTTTAAGAAATCCTAAATTGTTGGACATCTACATTGTCTTTTAATTGTATATTATTATAAAAGCTGCTTTATAAACATCTTCATAAAATTTTCACAAACCATAATTCTTGTCATGAATTTTAGAAATGAAATATAGAATATGTGTACATGCTATAAGGGTTTTGAAACATATCACCCACTTACACTTTAGAAATGAATCAATTTATAACTAATTGTAAGTGTAAGAGAGTAACATTTCCTCATACTTCTTCCATTTAATCTTTTTAAATCTCTAAGACATGAAAAATGGTACTGTATGCGTTTGATTCTTTTATGGTGAAGTATGATTTTCGTATGCTTACCGTTTGTATTTAAAAGTAAGTTTATATACTTTGCCCATCGCAATATTCATGTTTTTCTTTATATTACTATATAAAATGGTATTATTTTATTTCTCATAAACATTGCAGTTTTTGACATCTGATATTTGCTTTTGTTATGCTTTAATATACCAAATTTTATGTAGCAAATTATATTAAGTTTTAACTTCATGATTTCTACCTGTGCTAAATTTCAATAGTTTATGTAAGGGGGAAGTAAATAAGGATATTTTATTACAGTAGATGGAAAAGAAAGAGCAGCATGTTGAATAACATGTAAGTATATAATATTTGAGAACAGAAATTCAAAGGATTAGAATTATCCTCCTCACCCCCTTCAAGCTTTCAATATCTTCTTTATTGAAATCTCATTTAGGAGAAGGCTCAGATGTTACATTTTTTAAAAATTTAAACAATAACCTAACTGTTATGAATGGGGTTATAATTTCTCCTAGGTTAGCTATATTAAATAAATAATTTAATTATGTTCTGTTTTATTTGGAAGTAAAAGAAGAGTTATTCCCTGGATTGTTTATTTTATACTATAAATAGAGATCATTTTCAAGGGATAAGATCATGAGATATTTTATTTTCTTCTTTATAAATTCATGAACGTTTTAATTTTTGTCTTTAAATGAGCATATATGCTCCCCTAATCAGAAAAAATAACATCTATTAATTTTGAATCAAAAAGAAATAGGTTTGTGCTCTTAAAAACTGAGATGTGCCAACAAAATTTCATTACCAAGAAAAAATGACAATGTTGTATAAAATATTTCTTCTCAAATTTAATGTGCACAGGAATCACCCAGGAAATTGCTAAAATACAGACTCTCATGAAATATATTTGAGGTGAGCCCTGAGATTCTGTATTTCTAACAAGTTTCCAAGCGATGCTACAGATCTGAAGACCACAACTTATATAACAAGCATATAGAGATAATTATTAATTTTGGCAGCAGGCAGAGTTAGATCTGTTTCTGTTGAAATTTTATTTTGTGTGAGAATTTTGTTTGGCTTTGTTTATTGTTTTTTTTCTTTTTTTTTTTTTTTTTGCTTTTTAAAACTTCATTTCAACATAACTATACTTACAGAAATATACTCATATTGGTTATTAGAAAGCAATTTAACTTATCCTACACAATTTAGACCAAAAAAATCTGCCAAACTCTATGACAATTAAATGGGATAGTGACTATAAAATCCTTAGCTGAATGCCTGGCAGTGCGAAGAATCAGGTAGCCTGTGATGTTAAAATTAACTTGTACTGTCAAACAACAAGAAAAAGTTTATTCTTCAACTATAATTAGGCAGAAGAGCCAAAGGACTAGTTTAAAGGAGATGATATAATCATTCACTAATTTGCCAAACATGTTTTTGAAAAAAAAAAAGCTAATAAAAACTTCTACAAAATTAAAGGACAAAATTAAGATATTGATATTGATATTTTTAACTTCCCTTTCTTTTAGGATTCCACTGATTTGGTGCTGAGAAGTTTTGAAAGAGTAATGTTCTTTATGTAGTAAAATTCCGTTCTCTTTTGGAAGCCCCAAGAGTAGCAGCAATAGCAAAATATGAAGTAAAAGAAAATTTCAACTACAGTACACAGTTTTGGTGACTTTTTTTCTTGAGATGGAGTGAGGAGAAATGCAAGAACAAGTCAGAGGCCTTATGATGAGCCCCACTGATCTTGAGAGATTGTCAACAGTTTTTGAAACAGAATATATTCCCTTGTACTTGGCAAAACTTCAAATGAGCAGCTAAATGTTGAGATGGATATCTGAACTGAACCTCTGAACTTTTAAAGGTTCACCTGTTATCCCTGAATGTATAATCAGATCATCTCTTTCTCTCTCTGCCTTCCCTCTGGCAAAATTTCCAGGATTAATTCCTGCCATTTTCTCATCTTTCAGCATTTTCCCTACTGTAGGCAAGGCAGCTACAGTCCAATCAAGAGCTCATTTCCACTGAGAGTTCAGGGACACATGACACCCTACCTTATATACTGAAAATCAAAATAGACTACCCATCACCAACCTGCTAGAAATAAAACAATCCTGCTATTCTTGCTGCGAAAATTAACATTTCTAAAGGGTTGAGATTGGCGGGCAAAGCTTCTTGGCCAGCTCTTAACATATTATTATCTTTTCCCTGTAGAGTTGTCAGGTATAGCACAGAACTGACTCAGACTACCTTCTGCTAATGACTCTCTGATTTTCCTTCCCTAATAAATGGGAAATAAGGTTAGGGAAAAAGAGGTTTTCAGGTTTTTGCTATTTGTGTGTGTGTGTGTGTGTGTGTGTGTGTGTGTGTGTGTGTGTATGTTTATCAGAATCTCAAAATATGTATTAATTCAGCAATTCCATCTTTGAATAAACTGCTAAAGTCTTCATAAGCTCAAAGTCTGCTGGCTTCCTCTTAGATATTGGTCTTCATGGATAGTTTCATTGAGAAAGTGCATGCAAGCCTCCTTCCTCCTTCTGGGGACACATTCTTCAGTTTCATGGAGCTGGGTAGCTTGATTTTTATCTGTAGACTTAGAAATCTTGCAACTCCTTTTTTTATTTCCAAACTAGGTGTGCAGTGTGAAAAAGTAGAGGAGAGGCTATGAATTTAATACTAGCCATTAAAATAGTTTTATAATTCAATTACCAAATAACTTTTTCTATAGCCAAAAAGAATTATGCAGCAACTCTCTTTGAATGCATTGTAAAAGGGGGCCCTTGATACAGGGCCTAATATTTGAAAACTTTGCAATGCAGATATTCAGGGGCCATGCTACTTTAACTGTCTTGCAACATGCTTTGCAAACTTTTTACTAGGGCTCCTCAAGGGCAAATCCTTTGCTCACTGTATCCCAGCACTGAGCCTAATATATATGATTCCCGACTCAAAATTCACTTTTTCCATGAAATAATTACATTGGGGAGTTATGAAACCCTGAACAATGAGTATGTGGCAAAGTAGGGAGGAGAGAAACAGCCATAGAAGTTCTTGACTGAGATGATAGCTAAACAAGCGCCATGAAACACCAGCTTCCTCACAGTGGTAGCAGCTTTAGCGGTACTTGCTCTCAAGCTCAAGAGTAGCACGAGAGAGTGCACTGCTCCTCATTTCCTCATCACTTTAGCAAAAGCCTTGTGATTCCAGTGTGATTGGTTCTTAGTAACATGGCTTGAATCACATGTTCATTCCTGCCTGGGGAGAAAGTGATGTCCTGATTCCATCTGGTCTTTGAACACATGCTCTACCTTAGGGATGGTGGGTGGAGCCCTCCCCAAACCACCTGGGTTGAGAATGGAGAAAAACAGTTTCTCTCCCCACAAACTTTGAGTGTTCTTACTGGAAGTGGGATGACTACATACAAAAAGTCTAGACACACACGCATGTATGCACACACACACTCACACACACTCACACACAAATGTCCACTATGATTAGTCACTCCAGTCAGACTGATGTTTAACCTCATGTTCTAGCCACTCCAGTAAGACTGTGTGATGTCTTAAAGAGAAGTTACATTCTGAGAAAGAAAAACCCAGTGCTTACTAGTTTCTGTCTAAATTTAATTGGCTGATCTATAAAATGAGGAGAGTATCTTATCTGTCTAAAAATAGTAAGCTATGTTTGATTTTAAGAAGAATGTCACAGGTCTAAGCTACAAAATTCTATATATCTGAGTGTTTGTATTTAGATTCACTTGCGACAGCATTCTCCCAGTTATATTAAAAATAAATAAATTACTGTTTATTATTCCCAGCACTGTGTCAAGCATTTCAATCTTATTTAATCCTTAGAGAAACCCCATAAGAGGGTATATTTATTTTAGCTGTAATTTATTTCCAAAAAATACTACCTCAACTGGCACAAACAAGAAAGCCATTTATTATCTGAAGGAGTAAAATGGATAAAGGTGGAGTGTTGTCAGGTATGTTATGAACAGGGCTCAAGGGATTTTCTTAATTTGCCTCTGGGTCAGCTTTATCTTCAAGCTTCCTGCCCTCATGGTTGCAAGAAAACTGCCATTGAGACAATATCCATCCATGTTTACTTTCAAAGAGAAAAATCTTCCTCCCTTCCAGAATGGTGAAATAAACCTTTCCTTTTATTTTGAGTCATTTAACTCAGATTCTGTGCTCACAACTGGGTTTAAAGTGTCTCCAGGAGAATGTCATGTGCTGATTAGATTAAAGCATAGCATGAGTCCCTAAATCAATTACTGGGTTAAACCAGTCCTAGAGACGGATGTAGAGTCACCTTTCCCTAAGTCCTTGGGGTTGCCTGGGGACATGGTGAGACCTGAACAAAATCAGTAAGAAGGGCTTAAGAACTGTGGCAACCATGTTATTTGTCATCAGCACTGGGATACTTTTGAGAGTGACAAATGCCAAACTGGACAGAAAGCCATTATAACAGACATAAACTGAATTTATCCCATGCAAAGGAGGATACATGATTCCCCTACTTTTTGTACTGAGTTAACAATAAATATCTTCTATTACAGGGAGTATTATTATCATAGCCATCTTAGTAATCAAGACACACAGTTTAGAATGGTCAAGAACATGCTCGAAATTACTTAGTAAGTGTTGGTCTGGAATTAAAACTATCACAAGTATTTCCTATTCACTTCTAGATGCCTTCGTTGACCACAGAGCAGTTTATTCACCTTCTGTTCTCAGAGCAGTAGATAAGTGGCACTTTTCATGTGGTAAGTTTCTCAAATGGATGTATTTTATTTTCATTTCCTGTCTTCTACGCTAATACTGCAGTGCTAGTAAGTACTGTTACTTCTAATATTCAGTAATTTAATCCACATAGTGATCCTTTCTACTCTAGAGAAGAGTAGTGCACCTACTACACCTTAGGGAGAGATGAACAAAAGCAAACCAAGCAATAGGTTGGTGGCATCATAAGTAGCAGCGCTCTAATACTCTACCAGCCCTCTTCAGCTTTTGGCCATATTGGCACACTGGCCCTCCGTGAGTGGATCAAATATGAACTGACAAGTGTATATGCCCTGAAATGACACACACACCAAGTGCTGATAAAGTGATTACCTTAGAAATCCAATTAGAAGTGAAACCGCACTCCTTCTTTTAATTATTTGCACTGAATGGGTCAGCCAAATCTTTTCTCCTATGGGATATAAGAAATTATTATACGATCCACAGTGTAAATTTCTAGTTTAGTAACATGTACTGCTTCCTTGGTGGATGTTAGCAAACTAGATTTTAGAGTTTACTTTCAAATATATACTCCCAAATTTGTGCCTGTAGAACAGCTATTTCCTACTATATACAAATAGCAAAATTCCTATAGTTAAGAGAGATTCTAAACAGCTCAGGACATTTCCAATTCTACCCTGAGCCAGAAAACTGTTATTTGAAAACACTTTAGAGCGTAACAAGTATTTCTCCAAATATTGTGGATGGGTCTCTTGGGTCAGCTCTTTTTTCCGAGCCATTGAACACACAACAAATGCAGTCGTTCCTTCCCACTGTAGTACATGTGACGGATTATAAGTGATATAGGGCAAAGAAGGCACCACCCACTTGAAATTACAAATATACCCTAAAGCAGTATAAATAGGATGAAATAAATCTCTGATTATTTTCAAACCAATGGTCTGCAATGGCTAGAACTGTTGCCAATCAGTGTTACTTCTCTATCTCTGGGACCTTATCTAGAATGATGTGAGTTTTTGAGGTATTTGTGTACAGCCAGCACGACACAATTTACATACCCATTACAGGAAGGAAGGAAGGAAGAAAGGAAGGAAGGAAAGGAGGGAGGAAGGAAGGAAGGAAAAGAAAAAAGTAAAAAACACACAGAAGAATGTATGTTGACAAGTAGAAGTCCTAGTGCCCACCACACTGTTTGGAGACACCTGGTTTATTCTATCAGCTTCTAACTTTCTCTGGACATCACTCTTGATTCTCTGCTTATCATTCTTTCCATGCTACCACTTCTTTGTAAAGCATAAATTGGATCACGACTCTTTCTTAAATTGCATTGATGCTCTGCTATTACACTTACATCCCAATGTTTAGGTCACATGGCTGACAAAAACCCTAGCCTACTTGTTTTACCTTGTCATCTCCCCCTACTCCTCCTACCTGGGCCATTTCCCCCTCATTTGCCATGCTCCACATATTTTGGTCTTCAATTTCTCCTTCAGTCATTACCACGCTCATGTCCATTACAGGTCTTTTGCATTTGGTGATTGTGTTTGTTCTTTTTTTCCTGTTTCTGTTTCCAATGCTTAATTTATAAATCTTCATGATCTTTATGCCACCCTCCTTCTCATATCCAGGTTTCAACTTAAATATTACCCTTTCAGAGACTCTGCCCTTGACCAATTAACACAAGGCAACCAACATCTTCAAAGTTAGTCTCCAGCATACAACTTTATGTATCTTCTTTGTAGCACTTCTCAGTTCCTGAAATTATATTATTTATGCTAGTATGTTATTATCCCTTACCCATGAAGATGTAATTACTATCATGGTAAGAACCTGCTCACTGTTATACCCCAATTTCAGAATACTACCTGGCACAAAATAAGTTTTATGAAACACTTTTTGATTGACTCTTGATTGACCACCCACTTCTCAGCCCCACTTGGCAGTTAAAGTTAGTATTTCAGACTATACCCTATCAGTTCTTTTTTTAGACATCTGCATGCTTACAGATGGGTTTTGTGACTTTGCATTCAAGAGTATAGTGACTATGTCACTCTATTTAACTGGTACATGATCTGATTATGTTATACATTATTTAACCATTCTCCTGTTAATGAACATTTAGGTAGTTCCCAGTATTTTGATATTATAAAGAATTTATGCTACAAATAATATTGGTCACCTACTTTGTTTTGGTCATTAGTCTAAGTATTGGGGACACACAGTAAAAAGACAAAAACATTTACCTTCATGAAGCCTACATTACCATGAAGAGAAATATATAATAAACATTTTATAGTATGTAAGAAGGTAATAAGTGCTATGAAAACATAAAACAAGTAAAGGGATAATAAGCATTTGATTCTCACAATTAAAAGTTTTGCTTACCCATTTTTAACCTCTGAATTAATGTCTATTTACAGTAAAAATAATAATAAATGGAGGAGGCTTTTGTTTTTAAAAATCTTTTTGGGAGAGACCACTGTAAAGCTTTGAACTGGCTGCTCACAAATCTATTCTTTTTTGTTTTGTTTCATTTTTATTCTGGATGCTTTTAGAATTTTCTTCTTTTCCTTTGAGTTATAACATTTTATAAGGTTACTATAACTCTTGTCTTTTGGTGTTCTTGCTTGGCTTTCAATCTGAAGACTCTTTGTTTTGGTTGTTCTCCTGGCTCAGAGATATTTTTCTATCATTCTTTATTTTATTCCTTCTGTTCTCCATGTTTTGTCTATTAGAGAACTGTTAAAAATCTTAAACAAAATTTGGAATTCTTGGTTGTATTCTCATGTTTTTCATCATTTTGTCCTTTTAGTCCATGTTCAGGAAGATATTCTCAGTTCAACTTTTCAAGTCATTTATTTGACCTTCTGCCATGTATCCTCATCCTATTATTTCACTCATGTGTAGAGGGATTATTCTTCATGCAGTTGCTTCTAACTTTCCAAATGAGATTGCCAAGTCACTTTCTGTGTGGCATTGGGAACAGTTTTTTCATCTATAAAATGGGAGTAAGAGTTATACCTATCTCATATAGCTGTTACATGTTAACACTCAGCACCCAGTAAATGTTAGATTTCTTTTAAAAACATGAAAATAAGGACCCCCTGATAGCTATTAAAAATATTAAATTCCCTCTTGATATTAAACAAATCAGGCTGATTTCAGATTTCCTTAATGTAGCAATGCATACCAGAGAACACATTAGAGCAATGTCTTTAAAATCCTTAAAGAAAATGTGACTCAGTGACTTTATTCCCAGCCAATCAAGCATAAAGACAAGATAAAAAATTTTGAACACATAACAACTCAGTTCCCATGAGTCTTCTTGAAGAAACTATGAAGGAACGAAACTTAGCCAACTAAGAGATTAATGGTAAAAGTAGCAAAAGACTGTAAAGCCCTAGGACTAAAAGAAATGTAAGTAGTATGGGTAATATTATGATTAAAAACACTGACAATGTAACACTCCTGTAACTAACAAAGTTTGAGAATTCAAAAGTGACAAGAATTTTTGCAGTAGTGTAGATATGCCAAATTCCTCTTTTTATAAATACCTCCAAAAGATATTTATTTAAATATAATAAATCAAATAATAAATAATATAATAATTACAAATAAGATATATAAATGATACATGTATAAAGTAAAATACGATGAAAATTAATATAATGTAATAAAATTGAGAAGTGAAGGGAGGGAAAGGAGGGACAAAAATGTAAGAACATACAGAGTCAGAATTTACTCATGGTAGAGAAATAATAAATTCTTTCTCAAGATAGAGAGATTTAAATGTGTTATATCCGCACATACTGCCTCTGCCACAGCAGATGCGCCATAGTTCCTAGGTCAGCTAAAGCCCTGTGTACTCTACTTAATTACAGTGCATTAGTTAAAGCTTGCTGCATAACAAATGTACAGAAATGAATGGTTCTAAAAGGGCATAATCCAGTTTCTGTGGGGTAGGAATTCAAGAGCAGTGCAGTGGGCAGCAGTGCTTTGGGGTTTTTCATGAGGCTGCAGTCAGATGTCACCTGCAGCTGCAGTTGTCTTTAGGGTGACTGAGTCTTGAGGATCTGTTCTCAAGGTAATTCAGCCTTATGGCCGTCAAGCTGCTGCTGGCAAGTTGGTCTCTCTGGATGGTGAAACTCTCCACGAGACTGCTTGAGTGCCCTCATAACAATGGCTGGCTTACCCACTTCAGTACTCCAAAAGTCCAAGGCAGGAGCTAGAACACCCTGGTGACCAGTCTAGGAGGTCAGACACATTCTCTTCCACGGTGCTCTGTTGAATACACAGGCCAGCCCCATTTTTATATGGAAGGGATTACATAAGGGCTTTTAACATATTGTGAGGTGAGGGTCACTGGGACCCTCTTCAGAGACTGAAAAGCCTCTTGAGAGCCGTTCAAAATGGGCACACAATGAATTCTGTTGAATTCAGATAGCCAAACCAGATCATGAGGCCAGCCCAGATTTAAACTGTGGGGGAATAGGCTCCGCATTCTGATGGAAGGACATCCAAAATCACATTGCACGGGATGTGGCTATCAGGAAGGGAAGAGTTACGGCCATTTTTGCCAAAAATTTATCACAATCCAAAAATCTATCACAATTTCCTACATAACCTAAATTTAAATAAATTCACTATAAACACTTATGATAACTAGGATGATAAAGAGTTTATGAGAATTAAGAAAGAAGGGAGATCCAATTGTTAGTTTATACAACTGTGCTTGGTTTCGCCTGTGTGACTTATGTTGTGCTCCTTAATGCATTTTTATTTTTCAGTTCAAAAGTTTTACAGTAAATTGAGGCTTTCATTCTCTTCCTCACAATGCTAAAGTGACTCCCAATTTGCCTCTGTGAAATTTAAGCTTCTGGTCACAGATTTTAAGGTCTTTCACTAATTTGAAAATGGACAGTTCATCACTTCCCAATGGCCACTTAATTGACATATTGTCATTTTACTGCTTTTAAAGTCACAGAAAAATAAAACACATGATTGAAGCATAAATCCAATATGAATGCCAATCTTCCTCCCTGATATATAATAAAACTCAAGCCTTCACTGCTAATACCCTCTTCCAATGAATGTACACACACACACACACACACATACACACACACATCTCTATATGTATCTATATTTTGTTTTCTCTGAGTTTATGAAATCTAGTTACTTATATTTTCATTTTATTTTTTCTCCTATTCGATTTCTGATTATTTGAAAGGTGCGGCTATGTTTTAAACTCCCCAAAATGGATCAAAATTGACTTCATGAATAAAAGTCTCCGAACAAATGCAGACTGATTTAAGATTAGGCTGCATCTCTTGTAATTAAAATGACAAGATTGAAGCATTGGAAAAACAGGACAAATTACGAAAAATATGACTACTACTGAGTTTAGCACTCTGTCTTTATTCAATGGACTATCACTTGAGACAATTCCACTACTTAAATGAACCAAGCTAAGTTTTGTCATTTGGATTCATGGTGAAGAATTTTAGAATAGAAAACAAAATAATTAAAATTTTTTATCATCATCCTTCGTAGGCAGACTAAGATTTTTTTCTATCAGAATCCTCTTGAGTGATAAATATGTATACCTGGAAAAGGCTTATAGGACATCAAGTCCAGCACTGACAAACATTTTCTTAAAGGTGCAGACAGTAAATATATATGCATGCAGGCTATATGGTCTCTGTCACAGCTACTCAAATCTGATGATGCAGTGTAAATGAAGTTGTAGACCATGCATAAATGAATGAGCGTGGATGTGTTTCAATAAAACCTATTTACCAAAACAGGTCCAAGGGCCTCAGTTTGTTAACCTATGACCTAGTCCAATATCTTTCATTTTTCAAATGTGGAAACTGTCATACAATAGTGAAATAAATTGCCCAAGGTCACATAGTACTTATAAAAGAACTAGAAAAATAATACAAGTCTTTTGGACTCCTACCCAGGACAGCTGTCAAAATGAAATGCCAAAATTTATAGGTAAAAAAATGTATGTGGTATATGCAGGTACATGTGCCAGTGAATATGTGTTTGTGCACGCTCAGTGGCAGCAGCAGCAATAGTAGTGGTAGTGGTAGTAGTAGTAGAAGTAGTAATAGTAGGTGACATCTAGCAAAAGCAGACCATAGGAGTATAATATAAAAGTAGTATAATTATGCAGCTGAGAAAACACTGTCCTTGTGTACAGCTCTTTTGGAGAGATACTGTAACTTGTGGCTGGAGATTAATATAGATACTTACTTTTTTTATGTTGGCTTAATTGATATTATTTTGGAAAGTACTAATTTGTTGTGCACACTAGACTGACAGAGTGAATGGCTCCTCCAGGGCTTCCACAGCTGCCAATAGACTAATCGTGGGCAGTTGGAGAAGTGAATTAATATACATTTTTCAGAATAAATGTTCAGATTAAAATCCTTTTAGCTCTAGATACCGTAAAGGAAAAAAAGAGAGAGAGAGAGACAGAGAGAAAATCTGCTTGACATAGTAAGTATATCAGAGTCAAAGATGAAGAGATTTTGGATCAGACCTACTACTGGTAAATCAAAGGGGAAAATGTTAATGATAACAATTTTAAATTGGTAGATAATATATAAGGCAATTGTTCCAGAGTCATATAATTTGATCAAATTTTGATCTGAACAATTTATGTTTCAGTTATTCAGTGAATGTGTTTATGCACAGAAATACTTATTAGTAGCAGTATTTCCCACTTTTCTCCACAATTTGCTAGTGAGAACCATGCCATATAAATGAAACTGATTTCCCATGGAAAAGTTATAACTAAGTTTTGCCTTCCTAACTAATGTCTTGGCAACAAATAAATCATATATATGCCCAGAAAACTAGAGTTATTAGATTTATAAATGCCTTAATATTTTACTGAGTAAAATTATACAACAAATATTGTAAAATGGGCACATGTTCAATGTGCACATGTTGTTCAGTGGTTCTAATTTAAAGTTTGGATAACAGTCCATAAATATACAACTTGGCTACATTGGACAGGTAACCTCAGAATATTATGTTTCTTATAAATAACATTTAGACATTTAATTAACAGTTCTTTTTGTCCTCATATAACTTAAGAAAACTTTGTTGGAAAATTACTTGTTAGAGGTATATCTCTCCAAATAAAATAGATATTTTCTTTATTCTCAATCTATATCTAATTGTTAAAGGAGACATTCACAATATTTTCAACAACTTCAGGACTTCCATCATTGTTCTTGGCAAACATCATATTTCTCCATAAAAATATGTTTTTAAATATAAGTAGTAATCCAATTTATATCCTCTTTATTCTTTCCTACCTCTTCATTTTATGCAAAGCTGCCTAATCTCATTCTAATAGAAGGCTACAGTGAACATTAAGTGCTGCAAAGCCTTAGCTGGTTGAGCTATCAGAAAACTTCATGCAAGCTACAGAAGCAAAGATCAGGTCATCATCAGGGATTTTGAAACCTGAAATAAATCTTAGAGAGTTGCTAGTAGAGGAAGAATGTTAGATTGTCATAGAACTGCAGCCCTGCTTTAAAATTTGGTATTAGAGAAAAAGATAAATGAAAAATTCATATATTTAAGGGATGGATGTTAGGCATTAAGTGTACTTATTGCATAACTATTCAAACCACATCATGAAAAGTAAATCGAATGGGACTTCTGGTCCACGAGAATGTATAGATTTACTTCTCCTAGCTCTTTCCTGCTAAGCAGAGCTATAAATTCTGGAAATAACGTAACTGACAACCAAAGGAGAACTCTGAAAGATGATGAAGAAGCAAACTGGTTTTGGACCCCAGGATTAGAGGAAAAACACAGCAGCAGGGTGTTTTATGTTATGCCCACCCAACAGAAGAAGGACCCCTAGACCCAGCATTTGCCAATCCCAACCTAGCAAAGGAAGGCAGCCCAACTAGGCTCATTTTTCTTCTGAGATCAAACAGGAGTCCCTCTGGGAATATTAGACAAGCTTGACACCACAGAAAGGGGATCAATAAGTAACCCTACTAACCAAAAGCATCCAGGGGAAGCACTATCCTTCTCCACCAGACTAAGACTCTCTTCTTCCTTCAAGAGCACTGCGGACAGTGGGCAGAACCAGCAGGAGGGACTCAGTTATGACAAGTGGCCTGGCTCGGGAAGCATCTTTAATTCTGAGACACTCCTTTTCTGCCCAGCAATACTGGGTGGTCAAGAGAAACCAGCAGAACCAAGAAGAGGGACCAAGCCATAGGAAGGAGTCCTTCCAGAGAGTCTCTTTTACCAGACTACCACTGCCTTTCCCCTCCATGAGAAACAGGGCAGGTGGGCAAGAGGCAGGAAGGACTGCTATGGACTCAGTGTTTGTGTCCCCTCAAAATTCTTTGTTGAATCCCTAGTCCCCAGTATGGTGTTATTTAGAGGTGGAATATTTGGGAGGTAATTAGATTAAATAAGGCCATGAAGGTGGAGCCTCCATGATGGGATTGGCATCCCTATAAGGAGACAAAGATACCAGAGCTCTCTCTCTGCCCTATGGGGAGACAGCAAGAAAACGGCCATCAATTAACCAGGAAGAGGGCCCTCACCAAGAACCCAGCCATGCTGGCACTGACTGTGGGACTTCCAGTCTCCAGAACTGTGAGAAATAAATGTTTGCTGTTTAAGTTGCTAAGATTATGACATTTTGTTATAGCAGCCAGAACTGAATAAGACAAAGGGCCCAACCACAGTAATCAGCTGGACCCAGGAAACCCCTCCCTGTCCTGAGGTATTGGGTCTGGTGGGCAGAATCAGCAAGATGCACCCAGTAACAACAAGTTGCCAGACCTGTGAAGTCTCCTTTACACTGCAGGTCTATAAATCCCTTTTCTTTCCCAGAAAAACTGGGAAGCCAGGAGGCATAGGTAGGGGTATCCCACGCCGTCTTATACTTTGAGGTACCCAAGCAACTGGGATGAGGATCCCATTCTACTCCCTCAGCAGCATCAGCAGAGACAAGTGGGAACTCCAGCAGCACCAAATAAACCAAGCAGACCAAATTACCACTATAAAGGCTCTGAAATTTAAACTGCCATTAGAACTATAGCTCAAAAAAGTAGGCCAAAACTTGAACAGGGTGACTACCTGTTTAAAAATAAAAATAAATAGAACCCAGAGTTTCCTAACATAATAGGCAAATTTTTCAGGATACAATAAAAAATCCTGTGTTGTACAAAGAAACAAGACCATCACAGTTTGCATGAGAAAGACAATCAACTGATGTAAATGTTAAGATGAATAAGATGTTGAAATTATCTGATAAGGATTTTCAGTCAGTCATGGTTAACTATGCTTCAGTACTCGATGACAAATTATCTTGAAACAAATGGCAAGATAAACTATCACAGCAAAAAAGAAAAAAAAAAGGAGAAAAAGAGAACTTCTAAAAAAGAACCAAATGGGAACTATAGAAATAAAAAATATTATAATATTAAAAGAAAACCTTCACTGGATGGGTACAACAGTAAAGTGGAGATAAAGGAGATTAGAAACAGTGAATTGAGGACAGATCATAGAATTCACCCAATCTGAACAACAAAGCAAAAACAGACTGAAAAAGTTGAGCAGAGCTGCAGACACATGTGGGACAATAATTAAAGATCCAATATTCATATCATCAGAGTCCTAGAAGGAGAAGAGAAAGAGAGTGAGTCTAAAAGTATTTGAAAAAGTAATGACTAAAAACTTCCCAAATCTGGCAAAAGATGCAAACCTACAGATCCAAGAAGCTGAGCAAACTACAACAAAACAAATCCAAAGAAATTCATGCCAAGACATACCTTAAACTTTAAAAAATAAAGACAAAAATATTGAAAGCAAAGAGAAAGATATGCAAAATTAACTATACAGGAATACCAATTCAGATGATAGTAAATTTCTTATCTGAAATTTTAGAGGCCAAAAGGAAGTGGTACAATAATTTTAAGTACTGAAAGAAAAAAGCTGTCAACTACAAATTCTATATATGGCAAAATTATCCTGCAGGAATGATAAAGAAATAAAGACATTCTCACACAAAAGAATACTAAAGAATTTATCACTAGCAAACCTCCCTTAAAGTTTGGCCAAAAGAATTTCTTCAAGGATAAACAAAACGAAAAAATAAAGAATTTTGGAGTATCAAGAAGGAAGAAAGATCAATACAAAGAGAAGAAAGATACATACAATAGACAATCCTTTCCTCATGAGTTTTATAAATTATATTTGATAATTTCAAAAAATTATAGGGACTTCCCTCGTGGTCCTGTGGTAAAGAATCCGCCTTACAAGGCAGGGGATGTGGGTTCAATCCCTAGTCGGGGAAGTAAGATCCCACATGCTGTGGGGCAACTAAGGCCACATGCCACAACTACTGTGCTAATGCACCTCAACTAGAGCCCGGGTGCCACAACCTACAGAGCCCACGCACTCTGGAAACCATGCACCACAACTACAGAGCCTATGCGCCCTGGAGCCTGTGTGCCACAACTAGAGAAGAGAAAATAAGCACGCCACAACTAGAGAGAAGCCCACACGCCACAATGAAGAGTTCACATGCTGCAAAGAAAGATCCTGCATGCCTCAAGGAAGATGCAACACAGCCAAAAATAAATACAATAAATAAATAATAAATAAATCTTTTTAAAAATTATAATATCATCTGGTACTCAAGACACTGTTATTTAAAACTGGGAAAATAAAGACACTTATTTGGAAAAAAGACTTCCACCCTTCATTAAAAGTGGTTAAAAGTTTATACCGGTAGATTATGATAAGTCATGTGTGTTTGTGTGTGTGTGTGTGTGTGTGTGTGTGTGTGTAGCGATGCTCAAGGCAACTCCAATAAAAACTTTACAAAGAGATACACTTAAAAACGCTACAGATAAATCAAGATTGAATCTTTAAAAATGTTCAAGTAACCAATGGGAAGGCAAGAAAGAGAAATAAAGGAAAATGAATGAGAACCAAAGGGAATAAATAGGAAACAAATATTAAAATAACAGCCCTAAGTTTCAACATAGCAATAATTATTTTACAAGTAGATAGATTAAGACACCAATCTAAACACAGATATAGGCAGAGTGGATAAATAAACACAATTCAATCTTATGCTGCTTATAAGAACTCTTCAAATTTAACATAGGTAAGTAGAAAGTAAAAAGATGGAAAAAGCTATATGGGTAAACATTAATCAACAAAAGGCAGTAGTGGCTATATTAATATCTGATAAAGTAGACTTAAGAGCAAGGAGAATTACTGCAGACAAATATGGACTAATATATACAGAAATATATAATAATAATAATATAATGAAAAATATCAATCTGCTGGAATGCATCAAACAAGAGTCTTAAAATACAGGAAGCAAAAACTGATAGAGTTGAAAGGAGAAACTAATCCACAATTATAGTTAGGGACTTCCACACCTCTTTCTCAGGAATAGATAAAATTACCAGACAGAAGATCAGTAGGGAAAAAGAAGATCCAAATGACATAACCAATCAACAGGAGCTAATTCACATATTTAGAACGATCCATTTAATAATAGCACAATACACTTTTTTCACGCACCCATGAAACACCAAGACAGACCATATCCTGAGCCATAAAACAAACCTCAGCAAGTTTAAAAGAATTGCAAGCACACAGAATATGACCATAACAGAATAAAATTAGAAATCAATAACAGAAAGAAAACAGACATCTGGAAATTAAACAATGGAATCACTTCTAAATAATATATGCATCAAAGAGGAAGTCTCAAAGGAAATTAAAAATATATATAATAAAATAACAAAAATACAACTTATTAAATTATATTAGATATGGCTAAAGCAGTACTGAAAGGGAAATTTATAGCACAACCTACTTACATGAGAAATTTTAAAAGATCCTAAATCAACAACCTGTTTCTGCCTTAGGAAACTAGAAAAAGAAAGAGCAAAGGAAACCCAAAGCAAGTAGAAAGAAGGAAACAAACAAAAAAAGACAAGAGCAGAAATCAGTGAAAATGAAAATAAAAATACAGTAGAAAAAGTTATTGGGGGAGAAAAAGCTTTTTTTTTCCTTTGCAAATCAATGAAATTGAAAGAAACCCTAATGACACAGACAAAAATAAAAGGAGAGGAGACACAAATCACCAAAATCAGGAATGAAGTAGTATATCACTGCACATCAGTATATCACTGCACATCCTGTAGCCATTAAAGTGATAATAAGGTAATACTATGAATGATTTTCTCTCATAATTTTGACAGCCTTGAAGAAGTGAACCCAATATTGTTATTGTTACTACAGATACCATCCAAACTTTTCATGAAATTTTGATCAGTAAACTTTGTAGTCATCTGACAAGTTCATTTCCTTCTCCCCATCCGTTCTGCCATCACTTTGGTCTAATGTCCATGCCTTTCTACCTGTATTACTACATAATCTTCTACATTGTTCTCTTGCCTTTAGTCTTGACCCCCTTCCCTTGGTTCCCCCGGTCCCCAAATTACATTTCTTAAACAAGTAGTAATCATTCCTTACCTTACTTGATATCCTTCAGTAGCTTCCTTTCTCCCATAGAATAAAATAAACATTATTCAAAATTCTATAAAAAGCTACTCATGATCTTGCCTTTATTTACTTTTCTAGCTTCATTTCTTGCTACCTTTGAAAGTCTATTCTGCTTTCTTATCCAAAATAAAAATAACTTATTTCAGTTTCTTGAACACATAATACTCACTCTTCATTAGAGATTCTTCTGTGTGGAATAATTCTCCTTTCACATTTTTCTTGGTTAGCTCCGACTCAATACTTAGGTCTGTGTTTAAACATCATTTCTTCAATACCAACTATGGGCTCCCATAGCAACATGTACTCCTCCCGTTAGGACACTTATCATACGACAAGGCAATTGCCTGTTTGCAGGTTTATCATTACCACTAAACTGGAAATTCTATGAAGGCAGTGCTCCTATTTATCTTACACATTTTTTTGATCCCAGCTCCTATTGCAATAACTGGTACCTAGGGTGTGTTCAGTGTGAAATGACCGATTGAATGAATCCTTACACACTAAGGAAAGAAACTCACCTAAAGCTGCAATGAATCTCAAACATAACAAATAAAAAGAAGCATTAACTTAGTCATGGGAAGTATGCTTATGTAATTTACCCTTCTAGGTAAGAAGTGGCTCAGGCTGAAAAATAAATTAAAGAAAGGAAAAGAAATGGATAAATTAAGTTCTTAGAAAATTGTAACAATTTATTGAAGGAAAAATATAATTTGAGGGGCATATTAGGATTTTCCAGAGAAACAGAACCAACAGGATATATATAGCTATATATATATAAGAGGAGATTTATAAGAAGTCCCACGAGCTGCCATCTCCTGGTTAGCTGGAGAACCAGGAAAGCTGGTTGTACAAATTCAGTCCAAGTACAAAGGCCTGAGAACCAGGGGAGCTGATGGTGTATGTCCCCGTCTGAGTCCAAAGGCCTGAAAACCAGAAGTGCGGCTGTCCAAGGGCAATAGGAGATGGATGTCCCAGCTCAAGCAAAGAGAGCAAATTCACCACTCTCTGCCTTTTTATTCTATTCAGGCCCTCAATAGATCGGATAATGCCCACCTACACTGGTGAGGGGAGACGTTCCTTACTCAGTCTACTGATTCAAATACTAATCTCTATTGGGAACACCTTAACAGACACACCCAGAAATATAATATTTTAATATCTATCTGGGCATCCTTTAGCTTGTCAAGTTGACACATAAAATTAACAATAACAAGAGTAAATGATTATAATAGTTTTCATTTTATAAATGCCTATTTGTTCTAGGGCTTGTGTTTAACATTATGTATATTTTTTCCTCACAACTACCCAGTAATACTGACACTCTTATCACACCCCTTTCAGAGACAAGAAGCCTAAAGAACAAGGTTGAGTAGTCGGACTTGGACACAAACCCAGCTCTGGTCAGTTGCAATTTCTACAGTCTTAACCCCATGCTATAACGCACACCAGTGTCCGATACATTCCTCACAAAAGCAGCTGAGTACAGCTAGCAAAACTTCTGAAGCCAATTAGGTTGGAAAACTGATGATACTCCCTGTTCAACACATTGACATCCCCCAATTCTAATTCTATTCTATGCAAAATGAGTGCAAAACAGTCAGAAAGGACGGGATGGCAAGAAACTCTACTCTAGTTGTCACTTAATTCTTAACCATAATAAAAAAGGCTAATTTCTTCATAAAGGTAGACATGAAAATTTTGCCACATTTCAGCAAAAAATACAATTCTATCTGTTCCAAAAATTGTTTACCTACTTAAGAGCTTGGCAATCACTCCATAAAGTTTTTAGCCCTACCATCAAAATTTACAATCAGGTATTATATAAATGTATATGTATCCAAAACATGAAAAAAATCTATTGCATAATGCAGTTGCATTTAACTTTTCTGGTGACTGCTTTATGACAGTGACCTACATGGTCTGAAAATATAATGTGACAAAGAATATATCTGCTTTCCATCCCAAGGACATTCTTGAAAATGAGCTGTAATATTTCAAGAGTTTTATCCTTGTGAGTAAAATGTTAATAAATAGATAAATCTTTAACACTTCCCAAGCCATGAGCTTGTATTCAGTATAGCTAAAAGCAGAGCATGTCTTAGGGGGCACGACTAGAATATAAAATTTTTTAATATTGTCACCACTATAGACTTTTCCCCAATCTGGGAAGTTATTCTTCATCAAGTGTTGAAGGACATCACAATTCGAATAATTTATTGGTATGGATCTATTTAGAAAAAGTCAGACCAAGTAAACCACTCATACCAATGATGCAATGTGAAATTCACATTAGAATTCTCTCTAGAATGACCTGGAGGAGTAAGGTGACTGGCTATGAACCATCTTTCCGCTCACATACTTCCTTACACCACAGGGCAGAGAATATCAACTAGGCTAAAAAGAATATCTCACAAAAGAAAGAAATGCTCTTCCATAGGTTTACTGATGAATTATTTGAGACAGATTATTCAATAAATATTATATAGTTGGTTTTGAAAATATTGTCTAAAAAATTGTATTAGTACTTATATTCGTTTTCACATGTGATTTTAAAATGTTTTTGTAGTATTCAAATTGTAATTACTCACTGATAATAATAATAATGATAAAATAATATTTACTTAGCTCTTGCTATGTAAGTAATTTTCCTACATATAATCCTCTCAACAATTTTTGAAGCAGGTGCTATCATCATAACTATAATAAGATCTTTACCTCCATGAAATCCCCATAATAATCCCATGACACAATCTTATTTTCACAGCCAGTGTTTTAAAGATAATGAAACTAGGTTAAGAATGAATAAGTAACTTGCAGTAAGACTCACAGTAAGTAGTGAGGCAAGACTCCAATCCAGGATCTCCTGAGCTCAGAACTCCTGCTCTTAACCATGCTGCTTTCCATCTCTTTATCCCATATATTGTTTAAATAGTGGCATTTTCTAGGAAAATATCAATCATAAGAAAAGCTAAGGGGCTGTGTTATAGACATAGTTTTATTCAGGCAGACAAATGAGTGCTTAAGTATTTCTCCTGTATGGTTTATAGGAACTCACCGTTCACCATACACACACACACACACACACCCCACATACACACAGGCACATTCCACGTACTCTCTCAGAGGAACCACCAACATATTATTTAATTATTTCTAGGACAATAGTCAGTCATTCAGTCATAAATCAAGTCTCCTCAAGTTAAATCCTTATTTCCCATAGTCACCATATTATATATATAAAAGTTGCAATACTGGAAACCCATTTTGAACCATAAAACATATTTAAATTGTCTCTCCAAAATAAATGAGAGTAAAATAACACACAAATATCTCTTTTTAAAAACATTTTAGAGCAAATACTTCATATAATTGCTATAGCAAAATATTTCTGCCTATGCTGTACTGGTTCAGATTTCTTAAAATAGTAGTCCATTGACGTTTGTTCTGATGATACAATCATTTCTGATAAATTATACAGCAATTTTAAACCTCTCTTGTTTTAAAAACCAACAAATCTTGTTTAAAATCAGCATCATCAGCTTCAAGTTTCTTTTATTTCTGATTCAGTGAATGTCAATGTATTTCTCTGAGAGTCTTTGAATGGTGTTAGGGTAGAAGTTATTTCAGTGAAGACACATTGAATGATATCCTCAGTGAAAGTTAGCTGATACCCACTGATTTACACCAGCTTCTCCTTGTTACCAGATTCTTAGTTCACTTCACTATCCAATTACTTATTTTACAAATACTTATTGAGCATCTACTGGATGCCAAGCACTATTCTTATGCTGGGAATACAGGAAATACAAGGTCCATGTTTCTTCTTATAAATGTTGTTCATGGTCAGAGATTTGTAAATATGAGTTATGATATTTGTTATGAGGTGTTTTTAAGAGTCATCATTTCATGACTGTTTTCCCAATGCTAAGTTACACTCACTCATTTATAAGCACATTTCTTAACAACTCCCCTATTTAAGGCAGCCAGACGCTTTGCACAGAAGTATAAGCAATACAAAGAAACAAATCTGAGGGGGGAAACGGGGCACCCTTAATTTTTGAAAAAAATCATTATATTATTTTCCTTTTCACAGTTCCAATGGTTTAATGAGAATCTATGAGGTCAGAGACATATTTACCATATCAAATTATTTAACTCTGTTTCAGACAATCTGTATTTTAGTAATCACATATATCATCTTCATGTCATTGCAAAAGGTAAGGGGGGAAACATGTATATTCATCAGCAATAATTATTAGAGCAAAGATTAATTGCTACCAATAATAATTAGTCAAATTGATAATTAATGACCATGGTATACCTACCACCGCATTAAAAGAGCAATTATGTTACTCATTGCTACATCTCATCTGTATCATCTAGCATATTACAATTGTAAATGATAATACATATTGAGGATTTTATTGCTGCATAATTATTTCTAGAAGTGTTCTTAGGCCATGATTCACCCACTAATTGTATGCAAAGGATATAATGTAAATAAACAATATAATGTAAACTTACTGCAGTAAATTTACTCTAAGAAAATTGAACAATCCTATCTAATTGTAGGAAATTTATATAAATGTACTTTATAAAATAAATAATTGTATCTCTTATTCCATCTGTAATTCATAATCACAAAGATAAGCAAGGGTATAATTACATGGAATTCAATTCCTTTTTGTAAAGCTAAATATAGAAGCAAGCAGCATTTGAAAGGTAAGAACATTGAGAAAAGCTATATTAATTAAATACAAAAATAATACAACTTAAATAATTAATAAAATCTTACAAAATATGTAAAAGTCAAGCATAAAAATCATAAAATATGTAATGATACTTACCTCTTACCCCATTAAAAATACCTATTTTACCAGGAAGAGGGAGGAACGAGTCCTAATAGACTTCAAAATGGAAATCACATGATAAATATAAATTTTATTTGAAAATGCAGATATCAAGAAAATAAGTAATGAACAAATGGAAGAGAAGCTAATAGAAATGAGAAAGTAAGCAAGATCACAGTGTACCTTTTTTCCTAAAAATATGTAATGCAAAAAGACTTTGGGAATGATGGAATGAGGACCTCCATGAACTCACTCTCTCACTGAAACTATGAAAATACAGGCAAAAATACAGTACATCCCCTATATATGAACCTTCAAGCTGAGAACTTTCAAAGATGCGAAAGTGCATCTGGTTCCAGCAAGGAACCAGAACCTGTGCCATCAACCTCAGGAGTGAGTGAAATGACAGCTTGCCCTCCATCTCCTATTGCTGATGATCCTTCAGCTCTACCATCTCCCACCTCCTCTCCCTCCTCCAGTCAGTAACTCTTCTTGCCTGTTCACTTGATGCCAGACCCTGTATGCCCAGTTGTTGTACTACTGTACTTTTCAAGGTACTGTACTGTAAGATTAAAAATGTTTTCTTTATTTTTTGTTTGTTTTTTACGTATTATTTGTGTGAAAAGTATTACAAACCATTATAGTACAGTAATGGCAATGCCTACAGTATAGGCAATTGTGTTAGTTAGGTACCTAGGCTAACTTTGCTGGACTTACGAACAAATTGGACTTACAAATGCGCTCTTGGAACTGAACTTGTTCGTATGTAGGGGACTTCCTGTAACTAAAATCAACCATTTCAGGAGTCTGGAAATTAACTAAGGCTGCAGAACAAACTAAGTATAAACTCTCCAAGAGAAGCTACTAAAACTTTATACTGCCACATAGTATGTGACATTTTTAACTTGGCGCTAATCCCATTCCCCTTCTTTCCCCAAAACAGTGTTGTGGTAGTCAAAAGCCACCAGCTTTTGCGAACAAGGGAGAAGTCTGACCTCTTTTGGAGCTCCGTTAAAAGCACCACCCCAAAAGCACAGTCAATATTTTGTCTGAAGTTACATCTATGTGGAAAATTTCTATGCCCAGGACGTTGTGACCATTTGATTTGATTCAGAGCTCAGCTCACTGGGTAAAGGGGGAGCCCCAGGGTTTTATCAAAGCAATAGCAATGTACTGGCAGCATCACGACTGCCTAAGACTGAGGTTCAGCTGGAGCCAACAGGAGTCCTGAAGAGGGAAAATTTTTCAAAGAAATCCTGAAGAACCAGATTACCACAGGGAACTTTGAAATGTTCCAACATATTCATGGGGATCTCAAAGGCTGTACCTAAGCCCAAGAAAAACATGGGAAAGGAGAATGAATATATATATATATATATATATATATATATATTTGTTGCTAGACAACCTACTCTACTAAAAAAAAAAGAAAAAGAAACTAAAGAGAATTATTCAGGCTGAAATGAAAGGATACTAAATAGTAACTCAAATCCACATGATTTAATAAAGACACTGGTAAAGGGCACTAAATAGGTAAATATAAAGCACAGTATAAACATATATTTATTCATAACTCTTTTCTTCTCTTTTTTAAAGAAGACAACTACATAAGGCAATAATTATAAAATTCTGTTGTTAAAATTGTAATGTATAAATGTATAATTTGTATGACAATAACAGTACAAAGAAAGGGGGGAAAGAAAATTATATTGTAGCAAAGATTTGTGTATTATTAAAATTAAGTTAGTGTTAATCCAAACTAGATTGTTTTAAATTAAGATGCAAACTGTAATCCCTTTCAGGAAAGCACTAAGAAAATAACTAAAAAATATATATATAGCAAAATAAACAACAAGGAAATGAAAATGGTTTACTAGGAAATAGCTTCTTAACATAAAGAAGACACTAATTGACCAATGGAAGGACAAAAAAGAAGACATAAGACATATAGAATACAAATAGCAAAAATCCTGCTTTATCAATAATTACATTAAATATAAATTGATTAAATACTTTACTCTAAAGGCAGAGATTGGCAAAATGGACAGAAAAATACATGATCCAAATAAAGCATTCTATAAGAAACATTCTTTAGATTCAAAGACACAAATAGAGGGAAACTAAAGGGCTAACAAGATATACCATGCATAGAGTAAAAAAACTGGACTAAATGTCCAGTTTCAGTCTAAAACTGGACTAAATGTCTTATTATATGAGATATAAACAGGCTTTAAGAAAAATTGCTATTAGAGATAAAGAATAGCATGTATAATGATAAGAATATCAACCCACCAGGAAGATGTAACAGTTATAAATATATATACGCCTAACAACAAGAGTTTTGGGACAAGAGTCCCCAAAACAAAGCAAAAACTGTTTGAATTGAAGGGGAAAATGAACAATTAAACAAATAATAATTGGAGATTTCAATAACCCACTTTCAATCATGGATAGAACAATAAGGCAGAAGATAAACAAGGAAATATGACTTGAACAACACTAGATACTACCCAAACATAAAAGATATCTATAGATCACTTCATCCAACAATTGTATAATACACATTCTTCTCAAACACATATGAAACATTCTCCAGAATAAATTACATGCTAGGTCATAAAATAAGTTCAATAAATTTAAAAGACTAAAATTATACTAACTACGTTCTCCAATCAAAATGGAATAAAATTAGAAATCAAAATAGAAGTAAATTAGGAAAATTCATCAATGTGTAAAAATTTAAACAATGCAGTTCTTATAAAAAGACAGTGAGTCAAAGAAAAAAATCACAGGAGAAATTAGAAAATACTTTGAGATGAATATAAACAAAAATAAAACATACTAAAATGTACGTTTAAAGGGAAATTTATAGCTGTAAATGCCTATAAGTATAAAAGAAAGAAAAAAGATCTTCAATTATTATCCTAAACTTCTTCTTCAAGAAAACAGAAAATAAGAGTAAACTAAACCAAAAGCAATCATAGAGGATGAAATAATAAAGATTAGGGAAAAAATGAATGAAATAAAAAACTGAAAATCAATAAAGAAAATCAATGAAACTAAAAGTTAGTTCTTTGAAAATATCAACAAAATCGACGATCCTTTAGCTATACAGAAAAAGAATAAAAGAAGAGTGAAATTACCATAATCAGAAATGAAAAGGGGTCATTATTACCAGCCTTATAGAAATAAAAATAATTATAAGGAATTGCTAAGAATAGTTATATGCCAAAAATTAGATAACTTAGAAGAAATGGACAAATTCCCAGGAAGTATTGTAACTTACTCAAGAAATATAAAATCTGAACAGACATATAAAAAATAGAGATTGGATTATTAATTATTTAAATCCACAGAGAAATGCTCTGGCCCAGAAGACTTCCTTGATGAATTCCACCAAACATTTAACGATATAATACAAATCCTTTATAAACTCTTCCAAGAAATAGAATAGGGAACACTTCTCAATGCATTCTATGAGGTCAGTATTACCCTGATACAAAACATTGGCAAAGACATAACAAGAAAAGAAAACTACAGACCAATACAGTAAGTCCCCTACATACAAACTTTCAAGTTGAGAACTTTCAAAGATGCAAACGTGAATTCACATGTCCAATCACGTAAGTTAGTTCACGTGTCTGGCATTATCTGTAAAACTTAGGCTAACTTTGTTAGACTTACTAACAAATTGGACTTACGAACACACTCTTGGAACAGAACTCATTGGTATGTAGGGGACTTACTGTATCTCATTTAAATATACATGCAAAATACTCAACAAAATACCAGCAAACAAAACCAACAACATATAAAAAGAATTAAACACTAGGATCAAGTGTGATTTATCCCATCATTGCAAATAGGATTAACATCTGAAAATCAGTCAATATACAACACCATATTTATAGAATAAATCAGTCAATATACAACACCATATTTATAGAATAAAAGACAAAAAAATGTTCATCTCAACAGATGTGGTTAAAATTTTTGATAAAATCCAACACCCTTTCATAATAAAACCATTCAGCAAACTGAGAATACACGAGAACTTCCTCAACTTGATAAAGAGAATGCATGAAATTCTACATGTACTATCACTCTTAATGAAGAAGCTGAATGCTTTCTTCCTAATATCAGAAACAAGACAAGGATGTCCACTCTTGCCACTTCTATTTGACTTTGTACAGAAGTGTCTAACCATTGCCATTAGGAAAGAAAAAAAAAAATTAAAGTATAAGGTTGAAATAAAGAAGAAAAGCTATATTTACAAATATCATGATCTTGTATATAGAAAATCCTAAGGAATCCACTAAAAAAATATAAAACAAATAAATGAGTGCAGCAATATGGCAGGATATGAGATTAATACGTAAAAGTCAATTGTATTTCTATGCAGTAGCAATAAACAACACAAATTGAAATTAAGACAACAATTCCATTCATAAGGTATCAAAATAATAAACTTAAGCTTACAAATTTAATAAAAGAAGTGCAAGTATGTACACTGACAGCTACAAAATATTTTTAAAAATGAATGATCTAAATGGAAAGACATCTCATGTTCATGTGTCAGAAGACTTAATATAGTTTACATGGCAATACTCTCCAAAGTGATTTACAGATCCAAAGCAATTCATATAAAACTTCCGAATGCTATTTTTTTTTTTCCAGAAGTGACAGATTGTCCTAAAATCCATATGGCAATGTAAGGATCCCAAAATAGCCAAAACAATATTTTAAAAGAATAGAGTTGGAGAAATGTCTGTTTAGGTCTTCTAAATGTACATTTCTCCAAAGAAGACATACAAATGGCCAAAAGACACATGAAAAGATGCTCAACATCGCTATTAGAGAAATGCAAGTCAAAACTACAATAAGGTATCACCCTACACCAGTTAGAATGGCCATCATTAAAAAGTCTGCAAATAATAAATGCTGGAGAGGATATGGAGAAAAAGGAACACTTCTACATTGTTGGTGGGAATATAAATTGATGCAGCCACTATGGAGAACAGTATGGAGATTCCTTAAAAAGCTAAAAATAACGGTACCATATAATCCTGCAATCCCACTCCTGGGCATATATCCATAGAAAACTCTAATTCAAAAAGATACATGCACCCCAATATTCATAGCAGCACTATTTACAATAGCTAAGACATGGAAGCAACCTAAGTATCCATCAACAGATGAATGATAAAGAAGATGTGGTATATATACAAATGTAATATTATTCAGCCATAAAAAAGAATAAAATAATGCCATTTGCAGCAACATAGATGGACCTAGAGATTATCATATTAAGTGAAGTAAGTCAGAGAAAGACAAATATCATATGATATCACTTATATGTGGAATCAAAAAATGATATAAATGAACTTATTTACAAAACAGAAATAGACTCACATAGAAAACAGATTTATGGCTACCAATGGGGATAGTGGCAGGGGGTGGTGGGTGTGTGTGGCAGAGATAAATTAGGAGTTTGGGATTACCATATGCACACTACTATATATAAAGTAGATAAACAACAAGGACCTACTGTATAGCACAGGGAACTATATTCAATATCTTGTAATAACCTATAATGGAAAAGAGTATGAAAAAGAATATATATATCAATGTATATCAATCAATTGACCAAAAATGTAAGAGTTCATTTCTGGACTCTCAGTTCTATTCCATTTATCTGTATGCCTGTTTTCATGCCAATACCACACTCTCTTAATTTTGTAGAATTGTAGTAAGTTTAAAAATTGGGAAATATAAACCAACTCTAAAATATATATATTATGATATATATAAAATATATATATAAAACAGAATCACTTTGCTGTATACCTGAAACTAACACAACATTGCAAATTAACTATACTTCAATTAAAAAAATAGTTTAAAAAGAAAATGTATATAAACATACAATGGAATATTATTTAACCTTAAAAAAAGAAGGTAATTCTGTCATTTACAACAACATGGATGAACCTGGAAGGTATTATGCTAAGTGAAATAAACCAGACACTGAAAGGAAAAAAAGAATAGAGTTGGACGGTTTATACTTCCCAATTTTTAAACTTCCTACAAAGCTACAAAATCAAGACAGTGTGGTATTGGTGTGAAGATAGGCATATAGATAAACGGAATAGAATTGAGAGTCCAGCAATGAACTCTTACATTTTCAGTCAATTGATAGTTGACAAGATTGCCAAGACAATTCAGTTGGCAAAGAATATTTTTTTTGACAAATAATTCTGGGACAACTGGATATCCATATGGCAAAATAATGAATTTGGCTCCTACCTCACACCACACAAAAAAAATAAGTCAAACTCATCATAGATCTAAACGTAAGAACTAAAATTATAGAATTCTTAGAAAAAAATAAGGATAAATCTTCATGATTTTAGGTTAGGTAAAGCATCTTATATATGACAACAAAAGCATAAGTGACAAGAGAAAAAGAAACAAATTGATGCTTCAAAGGCCACCATCAAGAGTGAGAAAACTCACAGAGTGGAAGAAAATATTTGTAAATCATATATCTGACAAGGGACTTGTATCAAGAGTATATAAAGAACTCTTACAACTTAATAATAAAAGACAACCCAATTGAAAAATGAGAAACATATCTGGACAAACATTTCTCCAAAAAAGATGAAAAAGTGGTCAAAAAGCACATGAAAACATCCCTAACATCATTAGTTATAGATTCAAATTAAACCCACAATAATATATTATTTCATACCCACTAGAATGGTCATAATCACAGAGGCAGGAAATAAGTATTGGTAAGAATTTGGAGAAATGGAACCCTCCTACACTACTGATGGGCATGTAAAACGGCCCAAATGCTTTGGAAAACAGTCTGGCAGTTCCTCAAAAAGTTAACCAAGGAGTTACAATGGGACCTCGCAATTCTACTCGCTCTAGACATATACCCAAGAGAACTAAAATCATATATTTACATAAACACTAGTACATAAATGTTCCTAGCTGCATAATTTGTAATAGTCAAAATGGAAACAACTTAAATATCAATTGGGAATGGATAAATATAACATGGTATATCCTCACAATGGAATACTATTCAGCAATAAAAAGGAATGGATTGCCAATGCATGCTATACATGGATGAGCCTTGAAAATACTATCCTATTTGAAAGAATCTAGCCACAAAGATCACATATTTATATGATTACATTTATATGAAATGTCCAAAATTGGCAAATCTATAGCTAGAGAGTAAATTAGTTGCTGTCTACAACTGGGGGTTGGAAGAGAAGACGAGAATGGGAGTGACACTAACAAGTGGGGGATTTCTTTTTGGCATGAAGTAAACGTCCTAAAATTAAATTGCACTGATGGTTGCACAACTCTGTGCATACACTGAAAAGCAGTGAACTACATGCTCTAACTTGGTTAATTTTATAGTATATGAATTATATCTTAATAATGCTATTTAAAAAAACAACCTTTTCCAAACAATAAGAAATTGTTATGTAAAAACTCAGAGGAATAATTTTAAAATACTGAATGTGTTTTTTAAAATAGACTAAATGAGTAATGAATAGAGTGTCATAAATCCTTTGTCAGCCTGAAACCTCACGGTCGTCCACTAGTATAATTCAGCAAATTTTGTCCCTTAAATTATTTACAAGGAGAACATTTAGAAATTCAGAAAGTATGCAACTAGACAGAAAATGAGAGCAGCAATTTGACTTAAGAAGAAAGTCCATTTGTTGTTTGGTGTTTGGATCTTTAGAGAAGAATATCATGCAAGAAAACTGATTGCTTTTGTGCGTTGCATGTTGCTAAAGGGCTGAGTGGTGAGGTTTTCATACCCACGGCTCTTTCTTTTCAGAAATAAATAGACCCAAATTCCCATTTCCATCATCCTTGTGATGGGAGGTAGCCTTCTGACAATTTGATTGAGTTCAGGACCGTAAAGGACAAAGGGAAGAAAATCTGAAAAATGAAAGCCTTTTTAGCTCCTGAGAATTATTTTCTGTCTGCGTTCAGTATTGGGTGTCTAAGAGATAGTGATAAGCCACCAGTGATCCACTTAGAATGGGCAGGCACTGGCCTTAGTATGCATAGATGATTTCCAGTTCAATTTAGTTTCCAGGCTACATTAGAATACTGCATATCTAGGCTTATGATAAATCCCTTCAGCCTTTGTAGTGTTTCCAGAAGAGTTCTCAAAGAACAAAGAACATCAAGGTCAAGTTGATAGTAGCCTCACAATGAGAAATATAAGCGGGACAAACAAGAGGGCATGTAGATATAATCTGAATTTGAAATCAGCTGATTTGTATCCCCTGTTTGTGTCATTTACTCTCTCTCTTCACTCTCATATGAACTTTGGAACTAGGTTCTGTAAGTTCTTCCTCATACAAAAGATTACAATAATAAATTCATTCAATTTCCATTATGCTCAATGACCCTAAACCCTTTCTGCAACCTCTTACTGCCAATATACACCTGGGATTCATTCATCGTGTTACTTAATACATTATGAAAATAACTGGGTTACAGACTTTGTATAGAAATCAATTCTATATGCAGATCATTTCTGTGGTGGTAACAGAGCAAGATAAGACATGCTTCTAATCCACAGTGCAACAATACACAGAGAAAACTGTTATTGGTCATCAAAAGTGTCCCCACCTATAAATGATGATGAAAATGATAATTTACTGTCTGTCATGCCTTATCATAAGCTCTTTATAAGCATGAGTTAATCCTACAATAAACTTAGAAACTAGGATGATACATAAATCAGGAACTGAGACATACAGAGTTTCAGGAAATTGTTCAGGTTACTGAGTATGGCACAAAGCAAGAATTCCAGCTGGAGCAGTTGGGCTTGAGAGCCTGAGACCTTAACCACGATATCTAGTCCTGTGTAATAAGAACAGATGGTGTCAATTTTGAAAGAATAATGTTAATCTATTTTTTTAAATATATCAGTTGCAAATAGCTAAAGGTCATTCTATGCTATTGCATTTTCATGGAGTAGTTACAGAGTGATTTATATGACATATATTTAAATTTATACATAGTTTAAAACAAATTAGATTAGGGTAACTTAGTTGTATAGTAGAAACAAATGAATAAATAATTTCTAGTTTTTAAAGCATTTAATGGAGAGAAAAGAAATTTAACTTTTATTATGCCTCTCTAGACTGAAGTTTCCTCATCTACAAATGAGAGAGCTGGAAGATCTGACTATATATTAGCTATAAAATTGTTTTTATGATTTACCTCAAGATCCTACATTCATATCCTCTCCTATTTTTCTAAGAGGCTGTTTATTTCTTTTTCTTACACATTTATAATAGCACTTAATATATTAAAAAGTAGAATTAGTTTTTAATAGTATGTATTAAATATATCTATTTCTCATTTATTATTTTTCTTATGATTTATTCTGTGCACTTTTTCCATTTAAAAATTTAAATAATTCTATATAGTCATATATATCATTTATTTTCTTTGATTCTTCTGGTTTTCCTGTGTTATATTTTGTCAGATGTTTCAAACATAAAATACAAAATAAGTTACCCAGTCTTTTACTTTATGAGTTGAATTTTAAGAACATTTTGATCTTTTATTCATTCAGAATTTTTGATACAAAATGAAAATTAATTACAGATCAACCTCTCCTTCAAGTAGCCAGACAGTTATCCCAATATCATTTATTAAAGTTTCTACCTCTTTTCCAACTGATTACCTATTAAGGAAATCCAAACTTGATCGTAAATTACATTCCCAAATGAGTTTAGGTCACTTTATAAAGTCTTTATTCTGTCTCATGGAGCTGCCCACCTATCCCTGCACCAGTAATATACTGAACAATAAATAAATGGAAAGATTCTGACCTTCACTTATGGCAAAAGGGAAATAAATTAAGGTAACAACGAGCTTTTTCATATCTTTCAGATAGACAAAGATTTGTACTTTTAATAATACAAATATTGGTCAGAATGTCAAATCCAGTCACACCAAAAATTTTGGTGGAATTGAAAATTGTTCAACCAGGCAGCATCTGTAAATATTTTAAATGTGCGCTCTCTTTAACTTCACACAGTGATTCTCAATGTGTGGTTTGAGGTTCCCTAAGGGTCCTCAAGATATTTTCAGGGGATCTGTGAGGCCAAATGTTTTCATCACAATACTAAGACATCACTTGCCCTTTTTCACTGTGTAAACATTTGCATTGACAGTTTAAAAGCAATGATTGGTAAAACTGCTGTCACTTTAGCCAGAATAAAGGCAGTGGCAACAAATGTTGCAAATAGTCATATTTTTCTCCATCATGCACACAAAGTTACACATCCACACACACACACACACAGTTTCACTCGTAATATCCTGATGAAGCACTAAAAATTATTCATTTTATTAAAAATCTACTAATAGTATGTTTGTTAAAATATTTTATATGATGAAAAATTAGGTACACATTAAGCACGTCTGTTGCCTACTGAAGTATGATGGTTGAATTAAGGGAAAAGCTCTTATATTCGTTGAACCAGCTCCTTATCTCATGCAACATCATTTTTACTAGAAAGAATAACTGACAGACAAACTATGGTTATTCAGACTTGAATACTGGGGAGATATTTTTTTCTAAAATGAACAAAGGGAGTCTGTCACTTCAAGAAAAACAACTGACGCTATTTGTTGCCAATAATAGAATCCGAGCTTTCAAGCAAAAATTAGAATTTTGAAAAATTATATCCATCACCAAAAACTTGACAGCTTCCCCATACTTAAAGACTTTTGTATGGTGATATTAACAAATGTGATGTTTTTTCATATTCTATAACAAAATGTCAACATTTGTGAAAACAATAACTCAGGGAACCAATATTTTCAAAATGATCCATGCATGAGTAAAAGGGTCATTCAAAATGTAAAACACAAATTTTAATGTTACAGTACGAATAATTAATTTGGTTTCAGATTCCACATTGCAACTAATCTTTAAGAAACTTCCACTTGTTGGGACTTCCCTGGAGGTCCAGAGGTTGGGACTTTGCCTTCCAATGCAGGGGGTGCGGGTTCGATCCCTAGTCTGGGAGCTGAGATCCCACATGCCTTGAGGCCAAAAAACCAAAACATAAAACAGAAGCAGTGTTGTAACAAATTCAATAAAGACTTTTAAAAAAATGGTCCACATCAAAAAAAAAAAAATCTTTTTAAAAAGAAAAGAAACTTCCACTTGTCAAGTTTTGGTGTAGCATCAAAAAGGAACATCTACAATTTTCTGTAAAAGTTACTAAAATCTTCCCCTTTTCCAAATTTCTATATGGGTGAAGCCAAATTTTCATCCACTTCACCAACATTACAGTACATTGAATGCTGAAGCAGATGTCAGAATTCAGCTGTCTTATATTGTCAGACATTAAAAAGACTCACAATATTTAAATGATGTCACTAATTTTTTGTTTTGGAAAATATAGTTATTTTTCATAAAAATATGTTGACATCAGGTTTGTTATTATTTTAAATCAACAAATCACTAAGTATTTTGAAAATCTGTCAGTTTTCATTTCTAAAGCAGCAAATATTGATAGACATATCCTACATTTTAGAAAGCTCTTTGCTCTCCTCAGTATAATAATTGAGAACCACTGACTCTGAAAATCTACTAATAGAAAATCACCTTGAATAAGTGCATAAAATTACTAATGAACTAGTAATTGCCAGATAGTTCACATGCTTTCCTTTTCTCAATGGAAGTTTTTATTGAGGTTATCCTGATCCTACTCCACAGTTCTATATTGGTGCTGGGAGAAGATGTTTTGTCTTTTGGTCCATGGTTAACTATATTCAGAAGATAACTTAGAATGTGAGGTCAGTGCATTCCACATGCAGGTACACTTTTTTTTTTTTGGAATGGACACATCTATTTGACTTTATTTATGATGCAAGTTGCCAATCCATACCTGGTTAGTTAGAGGTAGAAACACATTCATTTTGATTGTCTTCAGGAATACAAACAGTTTCTTTGTGTTCGCTCAATACTTTGCAGTCTGTACCAATGAAATCAAATTATCCTTCTCTATTCACCACTGCAAACTAGTTAACTGTTCATTCCAGCTATACATTCATTATATGACTGCTTCGTGATGGTTATTTCATTTCATATCTTCTGTAAAATAAAAGATGACTATAGCTTCTGTTTAAAAAAAATAAATCATAAGAATGTACCTTTTGACCAGTAAAATTTCACTAAACAATCTCATCATATCTCAGTAGAATTTGTCTTCTAATTTCATAGTCTTTTAATCTGAATGAAAACAATAACTTATGGATTAAAAAGTTTTCTGTTTAACTGACAGGAAAAATATCATAAACATAATTTCTGAATAGAGAAAATGAGATGCAAGTAGCAGTGCTTTCTTCACTGCTATAATACTTCATTTTTAAAAGTAAACACAGTACTAATCATTTTGATTCCAGTGAATAAAAACTTAAAACTGAATTTATTAATCAATTTGGAAGTCTGAAGCCAAAAGGATCCTTTAACTGTATTGCCTAATAGACAAGTCAATCTTAAAAAGGTAATCACAATGCAAAATTTTGGCCTAATTAAACTGGCTCTCTTTGATACTCTGTTTTTTTTGTTTGGTTTCAATCTGCCATAACAACCAAGGTTAGAATTACATGTAAACTGAAGTATACAAGGCTTGGTGAAATTGAATACAGAGGATTAAGCATTTTAAAAGTCTGGGTTATAATTCTTATTGCTACACAAGTTCTACTGCATAATTAATTTTCAGCGGCCTAAAACTTTTCAGCAACAAAATTATATTAGAAAAAATACCATTATCCTTATATGTTGCATTAATTGTAATGTAACATATCACAACAACTTAAGCCTTGCATTAACTTAGAAAAGAATAACTTGTCCCTGAAAAGCTCTAAAGAGTGATCATATTTCAATCAAAGCTGTCCTGAACTAACTCATAATCAGCAGTGACTACATTTTGTCACTTCTTTGCTCTAACAGGAGTAAAAGTGATGACAATGATTTTTGGAAAAGAAACTAGAGAACCTGCATCCAATTAGTCATGAAATGGACTTTTAAACAACCACTGGATTTTTAGAATGTTTTTAGTTGTCAAACATCCCTATAGGTGAAACAGCTGAGGAACAAACTGCCTAACTTGCCCAAACTACTTTTGTTCCATAGAATTTGATCCCTTCTAAATCAACAACAGCATACAAACTTAGCTAGGAAGAATTCAGTCCTTATAAATGAAAACAAACATAATAAACCTACAGGAGGTTTAAAAGTAACTTCATTTAAATATTCAAGTGTAATGCTTCTGTAAAAGATTAAAACATACATTTCAACTTTAACAGATATGTCAATTTCCATTTGTTCCTAACCTGCCACTAATACATAGGTTCACTGGGCTGCCAAAGAACCCAGCTGATCATGGAGAGAGATGAAGGTATCAGTGGAAAAAGAGCATGGATACTACAGCATTTATCCAAACAGTATGACCTGTCTTTGCATCCCTGAAGTAAGAATAGCCAGTTTCTCCAATTAATTTGCTCTATACTAAATAAAGCAGCATTGTCTGTGAAGAGTTACTCCATACCCATAACATTTCACTAGTATAGTTACCAATTCAGAGGTTAAAAAAAATAAAATACAGACCAAATCCATGTACCCATGATCCTTTGTATCCTAAAATGTAGAAATATTCTTAGTTTTAACCAAGAATTATATTGGAATGAAGTAAAATATCTTTTAGAGTAATTTTGAGTATACTCTTATTTGTTACTACATTTCTACATAAATTATTTAAGATTGCTTGTGGACATAATTTAATCTATAATATATCATAATGTCAACCATTACCGTGATCCAGAATGAGATTCTGGCTATAGAGCGAGCTTAATTATTAAGCAACACTTTCCTAAAAAGCTTCTGTATTTCTATTGGTAAGAAAAACAAACACCAAAAAGAGCATCTCTCATTGAAACAGCACTGACGTTCAAGCTCAGGCCCCCTTCTTTATGTTCAACATAATTAACTCTCTAGGAAAAAATAATGAAACATTAACAAGTTACAGTCATCTTCAAGGAAACTCGATGGGCAATTCTGGTGTTACAGTTGTATATCTTGGATCCAACCTAGTGATGAAGTCCTGAAAGTGTTTAGATGCACCAGTACCAAAAACATCAAGAACTTTTTGGTTCATGACAGCAAATCTGCCCTTGGTGAGCCTTAAAAGGAACTTCCAGTAAGATGGTCTCAAGGTCTGAACTTCCATGACAGCTGCCTGGAAGCAAATTTCTGTAGAGATGGAATAGATGATAGTGTCTGCATGGGGAAAATAGGGAACCTTTCCTGCTTCAATGCCTTTGAAATACATTGTCTCTACCAATCTGGAAGCTAAATACATGGAAATTGTGCTTTTATAAAACATCATTGATATTCCCACCAAAAACCCAGCTATAATGGCATGCAGTTCATCATCCAGATTTCTGACCCAGCGCAGGAAGCAACTAGTACCCTTGTATATACTAACAAAAGAGCCCAAAAAAGCTCTGAGCTGGAAGTTTTCTTTATTGTAGAAGAGAGAAAGTAGCCGGAATGGCTGTGTAAACAGATGCCTAAATGCAGAGGGAATCCAGAGGCAGCACTGGATCAAGTATCCCATGCTAAACATTCTGATGAAAACTTTAATGCAATAAGAGATGCAATTATCCTCATAGTGTTTGCAACATCAATGCCTTGGTCCATGCTTACATACTGAATCCACAAGCTTCCTGACTAGAGCAATTATATTCGTTCCTCTTGGTTTTTCCTCATGTTTCTCAGTCTTTTGTTCCACTTTTGCATATGCCGCCTCTGGTGAATAAGAATGTGTGGGAATTTCTTCCTTCCCAACAATGAACCTAAGTGCAGAGAATGTAAATCCTTTCAAACCATCTTTGCACCCATGCAGAAACGTTTTGCTAAAGGGTAGACTAGTGGTAGAGGCTACCAGTAGTCCCCCAATATCTGTTCTCACTTTCTTCTCGTAATAGACCCTATGAACTTAAGCTGGGCAAATGGGTTGCCAAAACTATAATATTTTCTAGCTTTTTTTGCAGTTAGGTGTGACCAGTGAAATGTAAGGAAAATGGTAACAAAACTTCTGTGAAGACTGGAATGTGGATGCAATATCTAGAACTGGAACAGATATCTTGCACAGCAAGGTAGAAGCCACATGTTAAAGATGGTAGAGCACAGAAGGAGCTTGGGTCCCTAAGGAGACCAGAGTCACCATATTCATCATAGTCTGCCAATATTTTTGTGAGAGTGAAACAAATTTCTATCTACAAATTTCTATCTTGAGTAAGCAGCTATAATTTGAGATTTCCTGTTACTCATAATTGAACCTAATTTTAACTGAGAATGACTCAGCAGTACTGTTAGAGGAATAGGACTCTATTTTATCTGTTTATTTGTTCTCTTTTCCTAGTGTAAGTGATTTTCCATTAGCATTGCCAATGGAGTTTTTCAAGATAGTAGATTACTACTGAAGGCGAGGGTGGCAACTCAAATTTTCTTGGAATATTTGGTAATCCTATTTCTAGAGCACATGTCCATACAAAGCAACTGATATTATTTAACTGGTGGGAATATTTCAGAACTAATTCACACTCTTATTTGCATACACATACACAATACCTTATTTTGCTTGATTCAATGAAGCAAAATACTTTTTAAATTATAAGTTAATAATTACTCCAGCAGTAAATAAACTAAGATTACTAGCACAGGAAGTTAACTAGGTATCATGTCTCCACCATAGAACTGTAAAATGTTTGAATTAGAAGATATCTTAGTAAACATCTACTTCAACTCATTCTTCTTTTCAGATGAAGATGTTCAGAGCCACGAGGTAAAAATTACAAGATCACAAGATTATTTATAAAGCAGTGGTACAGAAAAGAACCAATTATTATTCTCTAGCACATTTATTGTAACCAGTAAGAACCACTTTATCAGCTTGGAATACTAAATGAATGACATTTCCTTTCTTTCTTTCTTTTTTTTTTTTTTTTTAATTACTGAAGATCCTACTGCCTTTGTTAGTAGGAAGGCCATCAGCCTTCTTTTCAATTGCTATAGAACTTCATGATCATACTCAGCTCTCAGATTTTACTTAGATCTCACTACTGGAAGAAGATTAGAGAACCTGATCAACTCACCCACCAGTTTCACATTTTCACATTTTCTCTCTGACACATGGGTTCTTGATTTTACATATAGCTTTTATATTGTCATAAGGATTTCAGTGATACTTAGTTTATCTAAAAACACTGTAAAATTAGTGACAAATCACATTTGCAAAATTCATATTTTACTTACTAAGGTGTAAGAAAGAATTCCATTTGCATTTATTTAATGCAAGCATAGTTCTTGGACTCCCCCTTAAAAGTAAGATACAAAATAATTTAGATACTGTTTTAAGGCTGACTTTAGGAATCTTTGGAACCTTCTGGGATCTATCTTTTCTAACTTCCCTAAAGGATATCTTTCTAAGAGATTGCTTTACAAAAAAATCTACTTATGCACACAATCCTTTAAGTAGATGGCAGTCATACTTTAATTTAATTCATTATACCACTGCCCACTGCATTGATCTTTTGTCCGTTTCTGTGCAAGTTAACTTATTTTGATATTTTATGTCATGAATCACTATAGGAATTTAATTAAATTGATATATTAACTGTGCTATAATTGCCACTAAAGTATTGTAAATGTCAGGCTACTCTGCTCTCATCTCAGATCATGACTAAATAAGATGCTGCAATTCAGATTCTGTTCTTTATCAAGAGAGGTGTACGAAAAGAAATAATCTATTTTGACCCAAAATCTGGAATTTGAATTTTACCTTTCACATAGAAATGATAAATACTTCCACAGAATATTTGATAAATTACCTATAATTATTTTTTTCAATTTTTTCTAATGTTCCAATGTTTAATGCTCTTCTGTGTTCATGATCTGATCACTGATAAATTGCCTGTCTGTAGTCGTGCTACTCACTTTTTTAGACTCTAATTTATTCAGCACTTTTTTGAACATAAGTTAGTTTCATTTCCATTTTCACTGAGAGTATTTTCAAAATCTGATAATTTAGTTTTAAAAGTTTCATACTACATATTATCAATATAAAATTCCTATGAAAATGAAATATCCCATTTAGCAAATTCATCATCTGAACACACAGGAGCTGTGATTGTACACCTTGAGGTATTTATCAATGTGGCAGCATAGATACTATATGATGGAATTAACTGGCCAGAGTATTTAAGATAAATAAACTTGCATTTAATAATGGAAAGCACTTCACACACTATTGATACATAGACTGAAAAGTAACATGTTACTTTGTATAATAAATATGTTTAAATATTTTGAATGTTTAATATTTTTGTTTATTTAAAGTCATATTAGTTTAAATCAACCACCTATACCAAAGGTCATATTTACTTACCATTATATGCAAAATTAACTTATATTCCTTCCAAAAATAGACGGACTATAAGCAAGCAAGTTGGGCATTAGTAAGTGTTAATTTATTGACATATAAAGCTTTAATTAACACTTTAATATAAAAAACTATTTAATATCCTAAAATTCTATTTAGCAGGTATTTTCTTCCTCACCCTTTAAACAGGCCTTATGAACGTGATGATGTTTCCTCTACCTTAACACCCAAAAGAGTGTAATATACAACATCATAAATAAATATTTGGGAGCAAACTAATTCAATACTAGATTAATGAATAAACACTTAAATAAAATTTTGGATTTAAAGGTCTATAAAATAGTTGATTTCTTAAATGTAGAAATCTATTTTATTAATTATTCTGAAATATTTTGGTTATATTTATATACTTCATAGTTTAGAATAGTGATTTATAGAAAAATCTGAAGATAGTATAGAGAGTTCCTACATAACTCACACCCAATTTCCCCCATTCTAACATCTTCCATTAATATGGTACACAATTAATGAATCAATACTGATCTATTAGTATGTATCTTGGTATCTTACACTAGTATGGTCACAATTAGTGAATCGGTATTGAAACATTATTATTAATTCATGTTCATACTTTATTACTATTCCCTTATTTTTTATCTAATGTCATTTTTCTGTTCCAGGATCCCATCCAGGATACTATGTTACTAGTCATCCTGTCTCTGTATTCACCTCTTGGCTGTTCTCAAACATTCCTTGTTTTGGAGGACCTTGATAGGTTTGAGTAGTACTAACCAGGCATTTTGCATAATGTTCCTCAACAGGAACTTAATGTTTTCCTCATGATCAGACTAGTGTTACAAGTTTTGGGAAGAAGACCACAGAGTTAAAGTGGCATTTCCATCACATTTTATGAAGGGTAAATACTATCCACATGATCAATCATTGTTAATGTTGACCTTAATCACCTGACTTAGGTAGTATTTGTCAGGTTTCTCCACTGTAAAGTTACTATGCTTCCCTATTTTAATTCTGTACTCTTTGAGAGGAAGTCACTATGCATAGCCTACATTTAAGGAATTGGGAGTTATGCTCCACCTACTTGAGGGTAGAGTATCTATAGAAATTATTCAGAATTTTTCTGCATTGAGAATTTGTCTATTCTTGTTTGCATGTTTGTTCAATCATTTATTCAAATCAGAATGGAAGAAAGCTTAATTTAAATTGATAACATCTAGTACCAATGATAACTATTGAAACGGAGGGAATATTCAAAAATCTTTGTCTTAAAAGAGAATATGACTTTCCATATATGATTTTCTAGCATATGGCCTGCCAAGGTGACTCTGGTACTATTACATACTAATGATGGTTAAAATAAAATAGTCTTAGGCACTTCTTTGATTCTCTCTTTGATCTTTGAAAAATGCATCTTTACCAGTAAAGGAAGAAAAAAAAAATCTATTCTCAGTTCCTCTTCAGAACTCTTTGGGAAAAGCCAGATGGAGAAAGGCAGTTTCACTTGAGTCATTTTTCATTTTCTCATTTTCTAACCACATATTCAGTTTTCCTCCCTTTTTTAGTAAAACTATATGTCTTCTTTATTTACTCTTTATTTATGGAGCATGTACCATGTGTTCTGTGCTGAGGATAATGAGCAAGTTTGCTATATTTAGTTCCCACATAACATTGATTACAATTAACTTTGGTTCATTTGTAGTTAAATTAAGGAAAGCAATGATTAGATATAGTCATGACCACTGCACTTTTTTAAACCATGTGGCCATTAGGAAACACTTCACGTTCCTCATTTCTTTATACAATTAAGTGAGGTACCCTGGTTCAAATACTACGCATCTTCCAAGACACCTTAGAAATATTAGTTCAAGACCCTAGAAGGCCATGGAAATCATAACTGGCCAATCACAGGATGAAAATCAAGAGAATTTTCTTGATATAAAAACAAACACCCTAAAATTAAGAAAATGGTAATAGGAACATACATATCAATAATTACCTTAAATGTAAATGGATTAAATGCTCCCACCAAAAGACACAGACTAGATGAATGGATAAAAAAGCAAGCCCCTTATATATGTTGTCTACAAGAGACCCACTTCAGACCCATGGACACATACAGACTGAAAGTGAGGGGATGGAAAAATATATTCCATGTAAATGGAAATCAAAAGAAAGCTGGAGTAGCAATACTCATATCAGAAAAAATAGACTTTAAAATAAAGACTGTCACAAGAGATAAGGAAGGACACTATGTAATGATCAAGGGATCATTCCAAGAAGATATAACAGTTTTAAATATTTATGCACCCAAAATAGGAGCACCTCAATACATAAGGCAAATGTTAACAGCCATAAAAGGGGAAATCTATAGTAACACAATAATAGTGGGGGACTTTAACACTCCACTTACACCAATGGATAGGTCATCCAGACAGAAAATTAATAAGGAAACACTAGCCTTAAATGATACATTAGACCAGATAGACTTAATTGATATTTATAGGACATTCCATCCATAAGTAGCAGAGTACACATTCTTCTCAAGTGCACACGTAACATTCTCCAGGATAGATCACATCTTGGGTCACAAATCAAGCCTCAATACATTTAAGAAAATTTAAATCATATCAAACATCCTTTCTGACCACAATGCTATGAGGTTAGACATGAATTACAGGGGACATCCCTGGAAGGTCAGTGGTTAAGAGTTCACCTTCCAATGCAGGGGGTGTAGGTTTGATCCCTGGTCAGGGAGATAAGATGCCTGCCACGGAGTGAAAAAAAAAAAAAAAAAACATAAAACAGAAGCAGTATTGTAACAAATTCGATAAAGACTTTAAAAATTGTCCACATTTTAAAAAAATCTTAAAAATATGTATATCACTCATCCTTTAAAAGTAAATAAAAAAGAAATCAATTACAGGAAAACAACTGTAAAAAATACAAACACATGGAGGCCAAATGATATGCTACTAAATAACCAAGGGATCACTGAAGAAATCAAAGAGGAAATTAAAAAATACCTAGAAACAACTGACAATGAAAACACAACAAGCCAAAACCTATGGGATGCAGCAAAAGCAGTTCTAAGAGGGAAGTTTATAGCAATAAAATCCTAACTCAAGAAACAAGAAAAATCTCAAATAAACAACCTAACCTTACACCTAAAGCAACTAGAGAAAGAACAAACAAAACCCAAAGGTAGTAGAATGAAAGAAATCATAAAGATCAAAGCAGAAATAAATGAAATAGAAATGAAAAAAACAATAGCACAGATCAATAAAACTAAAAGCTTGCTCTTTGAGAAGATAAACAAAATTGATAAAACTTTAGACAGACTCATCAAGAAAAAAAGGGAGAGGACTCAAATCAATAGAATTAGAAATGAAAAAGGAGAAGTAACAACTGACACTGCAGAGATACAAAGGATCATGAGAGATTACTACAAGCAACTATATGCCAATAAAATGGACAACCTGGAACACATGGACAAATTTGTAGAAAAGTACAACCTTCCAAGACTGAACCAGGAGAAATAGAAAAAATGAACAGATCAATCACAAGAAATGAAATTGAGACTGTGATTAAAAATCTTCCAACAAACAAAAGCCCAGGACCAGATGGCTTCACAAGCGAATTCTATCAAACATTTAGAGAAGAGCTAACACCTATCCTTCTCAAACTCTTCCAAAAAATTACAAAGGGAGGAACACTCCCAAACTCATTCTACATGGCCACCATCAAACTGATGCCCAAACCTGACAAAGATATCACAAAAAAGTAAATTATAGGCCAATATCACTGATGAAGATAGACACAAAAATCCTCAACAAAACACTAGCAAACTGAATCCAACAACACATTAAAAAGATCATACGCCATGATCAGTTGGGATTTATCCCAGGGATGCAAGGATTCTTCAATATATGCAAATTAACCAATGTGATACGACATATTAACAAACTGAAGGAGAAAAACCATATGATCATCTCAATAGATGTAGAAAAAGGTTTCGACAAAATTCAACACCAACGGAGAGACCTTCAAGATGGCGGAGGATTAAGATGTGGTGACCACCTTCCTCCCCACAAATACATCAGAAATACATCTACATGTGGAACAACTCCTACAGAACACCTACTGAACGCTGGCAGAAGACCTCAGACTTCCCAAAAGGCAAGAAACTCCCCACGTACCTGGGTAGGGCAAAAGAAAAAAGAAAAAACAGAGACCAAAGAATAGGGACAGGGCCTACACCTCTGGGAGGGAGCTGTGAAGGAGGAAAGGTTTCCACACACTAGGAAGCCCCTTCACTGGCAGAGACGGGGGGTGGCGAGGGGGAAGCTGTGGAGCCATGGAGGAGAGCACAGCAACAGGGGTGCAGAACGCAAAGTGGAGAAATTCCTGCAGAGAGGATCACTGCCGACCAGCACTCCCCAACCTGAGAGGCTTGTCTGCTAACCCGCCTGAATGGGTGGGGGCTGGGAGCTGATGCTCAGGCTTCAGAGGTCAGATCCCAGGGAGAGGACTGGGGTTGGCTGTGTGAACACAGCCTGAAGGGGGCTAGTGCACCACAGCTAGCCAGGAGGGAGTCCTGGAAAATGTCTGGAACTGCCTAAGAGGCAAGAGACCATTGTTTCCAGGTGCGCGAGGAGAGGGGATTCAGAGAACCACCTAAACGAGCTTCAGAGATGGACGCGAGCCACGGCTATCAGGGTGGATGCCAGAAACGGGTACGAAATGCTCAGGCTGCTGTTGCACCCACCAAGAAGCCTGTGTGCAAGCACAGGTCACTATCCACACCTCCCTTCCCAGGAGCCTGTACAGCCCACCACTGCCAGGGTTCCATGATCCAGGGACAACTTCCCTGGGAGAACATATGGCGTACCTCAGGCTGTTGCAACATCACACCAGCCTCTGCCGCCGCAGGCTCGCCCCGCATTCCATAACCCTCCCTCCCTCAGGCCTGAGTGAGTCAGAGCTCCCTAATCAGCTGCTCCTTCAACCCCGTCCTGTCTGAGCGAGGAACAGATGCCCTCAGGTGACCTACATGCAGAGGCGGGGCCAAATCCAAAGCTGAACCCCAGGAGCTGTGCAAACAAAGAAGAGAAAGGGAAATCTCTCCAAGCAGCCTCAGGAGTAGTGGATTAAATTTCCACAATCAACTGAATGTACCCTGCATCTGTGGAATACCTGAATAGACAACGAACCATCCCAAAACTGAGGCAGTGGATTTTGGGAGCAACTGTAGACTTGGGGTTTGTTTTCTGCATCTAATTTGTTTCTGGTTTTATGTTTATCTTAGTTTAGTATTTAGAGTTTATTATCATTGGTAGATTTGTTTACTGATGTGGTTGCGCTCTTCTTCTTTTTTTTATATACAGATATATATATATTATTCCTTTTTCTCTTTTTGTGAGTGTGTATGTGTATGCATCTTTGTGTGATTTTGTCTGTACAGCTTTGCTTTTCCAATTTGTCCTAGGGTTCTGTCTGTCCATTTGTTTTTTGTTTGTTTGTTTAGTGTAGTTTTAGCACTTGTTATCATTGGTGAATTTGTTTTTTGGTTTGCTTGTTCTCTTCTTTCTTTCCTTTTTTTAAATTACTTTTTAATTTTTTTATTTTTAATAACTTTTAAAAATTTTTAGTAGCTTTCTTTTCCTTTCTTTCTTTCCTTTCTTTCTTTCATTTTTCTTTCTTTCTTTCTTTCTTTCCTCTTTCCTCCCTCCCTCCCTTGCTCCTTCCTTTCTTCCTTCCTTCCTCCCTCCCTCCCTCCCTCCCTCCCTCCCTCCCTCCCTCCCTCTCTCTCTCTCTCTCTTTCTCTCTTTCTCTCTTTCTCTCTTTCTCTCTTTCTCTCTTTCTCTCTTTCTCTCTTTCTTTCTTTCTCCCTTTTCTTCTGAGCCGTGTGGTTGACAGGATCTTGGTGCTCCGGCCGGGTGTCACACCTGGGCTTCTGAGGCAGCAGAGCCGAGTTCAGGACACTGGTCCACCAGAGACCTCCCGGCTCCACATAATATAAAACAGGAAAAGATCTCCCAGAGATCTGCATCTCAACTCTAAGACCCAGCTCCACGCAATGACCAGCAAGCTCCAGTGCTGGACACCCTATGCCAAACAACTAGCAAGATAGGAACACAACCCCACCCACTAGCAGAGAGCCTGCCTAAAATCAAAACAAGGTCACAGACACCCCAAACCCCACCATCGGACACAGTCCTGCCCACCAGAAAGACAAGAGCCAACCTAAACACCAGAACACAGGCACCAGTCTCCTCCACCAGGAAACCTACACAACACACTGAACCACCTTCAGCCACTGGGGGCAGACACCAAAAACAATGGGAACTAAGAACCTGTAACCTGCGAAAAGGAGACCCCAAAAACAGTAAGTTAACCAAAATGAGAAGACAGAGAAACACACAGCAGATTAAGGAGCAAGGTAAAACCCCACCAGACCAAACAAATGAAGAGGAAATAGGCAGCCTACCTGAGAAAGAACTCAGAGTAATGATAGTAAGGATGATCCAAAATCTAGGAAATAGAATGGAGAAAATACAAGAAACGTTTAACAAGGACCTAGAAGGACTAAAGAGCAAACAAACTATGATGAACAACACAATAAATGAAATTAAAAATTCTCCGGAAGGAATCAATAGCAGAACAACTGAGGCAGAACAGAAAAGTGACCTGGAAGATAAAATTGTGGGAATAACTACTGCAGAGAGGAATAAAGAAAAAAGAATGAAAATAATTGAAGACAGTCTAAGAGACCTCTGAGACAACATTAAACCCACCAACATTCGAATTACAGGGATCCCAGAAGAAGAAGAAAAAAAGAAAGGGACTGAGAAAATATTTGAAGACATTATAGTTCAAAACTTCCCTAATAGGGGAAAGGAAATAGTCAATCAAGTCCATGAAGGGCAGAGAGTCCCATACAGGATAAATCCAAGTAGAAAAAGGCTAAGACACATTAATCAAACTATCAAAAATGAAATACAAATAAAAAATATTAAACGCAGCAAGCGAAAAACAACAAATAATATACAAGGGTATCCCCATAAGGTTAACAGCTGATCTTTCAGCAGAAACTCTGCAAACCAAAAGGGAGTGGCAGGACATATTTAAAGTGATGAAAGGGAAAAACCTACAATGAATATTACTCTACCCAGCAAGGATTTCATTCAGATTGGACAGAGAAATTAAAACCTTTTCAGACAAGCAAAAGCTAAGAGAATTCAGCACCACCAAATCAGCTTTACAACAAATGCTAGGCAGGAAACACAAGAGAAGGAAAAGACCTACAATAACAAACCCAAAACAATTAAGAAAATGGTAATAGGAACATACATATCGATAATTACCTTAAATGTAAATGGATTACATGCTCCAACCAAAAGACATAGACTGGCTGAATGGACACAAAAACAAGACCCATATATATGCTGTCTACAAGAGACCCACTTCAGACCTAGGGACACATACAGACTGAAAGTGAGGGGATGGAAAAAGATATTCCATGCAAATGGAAATCAAAAGAAAACTGGAGTAGCAATTCTCATATCAGACAAAATAGACTTTAAAATAAATACGATTACAAGAGATAAAGAAGGACACTACATAATGATCAAGAGATCAATCCAAGAAAAATATATAAAAATGCTAAATATTTATGTACCCAACATAGGAGCACCACAATACATAAGGCAAATGTTAACAACCATAAAAGGGGAAATCAACAGTAACACAATAATAGTAGGGCAGTTTAACATGCCAATTTCACCAATGGACAGATCAACCAAAATGAAAATAAATAAGGAAACACAAGCTTTAAATGATACATTACACAAGATGGACTTAAAATTGATATTTATAGGACATTCCATCCAAAAACAACAGAATATACTTTCTTCTCAAGTGCTCACGGAATATTCTCCAGGATAGATCATATCTTGGGTCACAAATCAAGCCTTGGTAAAATTAAGAAAGTTGGAATCATATCAAATATCTTTTCTGACCACGCTATGAGACTAGATATCAATTACAGGAAGAAATCTGTAAAAAATACAAACACATGGAGGCTAAACAATACACTACCAAATAACCCAGAGATCACTGAAGAAATCAACAGGAAATCAAAAAATAACTAGAAACAAATGACAACGAAAACACGACGACCCAAAACCTATGGGATGCAGCAGAAGCAGTTCTAAGAGGGAATATTAGAGCAATACAATCCTACCTCAAGAAACAAGAAAAATCTCAAATAAACAACCTAACCTTACACCTAAAGCAACTAGAGAAAGAGGGACAAACAAAACCCTAAGTTAGAAGAATGAAAGAAATCCTAAAGATCAGAGCAGAAATAAATGAAATAGAAATGAAGAAAACAATAGCAAAGATCAATAAAACTAAAAACTGGTTCTCTGAGAAGATAAACAAAATTGATAAACCATTAGCCAGACTCATCACCAAAAGAAGGGAGAAGACTCAATTCAATAGAATTAGAAATGAAAAAGAAGTAACAACTGACACTGTAGAAATACAAAGGATCCTGAGAGATTACTACAAGCAACTATATGCCAATATAATGGACAACCTGGAAGAAATGGACAAATTCTTAGAGAAGAACAACCTTCTGAGACTGAACCAGGAAGAAATAGAAAATATAAGCAGACCAATCACAAAAAAATGAAATTGAGACTGTGATTAAAAATATTCCAACAAACAAGAGCCCAGGACCAGATAGCTTCACAGGTGACTTCTATCAAACACTTAGAGAAGAGCTAACACATATCCTACTCAAACTCTTCCACAATATAGCTGAGGGAGGACCACTCCCAAACTCATTCTATGAGGCCACCATCACCCTGATACCAAAACCAGACGAAGATGTCACAAAGAAAGAAAAACTATAGGCCAATATCACTGATGAACACAGATGCAAAAATCCTCCAAAAAATACTAGCAAACAGAATCCAACAGCACATGAAAAGGATCATACACCATCATCAAGTGGGGTTTATCCCAGGAACGCAAGGATTCTTCAATATATGCAAATCAGTCAATGTGATAAACCATATTAACAAACTGAAGGAGAAAAACCATATGATCATCTCAATAAATGCAGAGAAAGCTTTCAACGAAATTCAACACCCATTTATGATAAAAACCCTCCAAAAAGTAAGCAAAGAGGGAACTTATCTCAACATAATAAAGGTCATATATGACAAACCCACAGCCAACATCGTTCTCAATGGTGAAAAACTGAAACCATTTCCACTAAGATCAGGAACAAGACACGGTTGTCCACTCTCACCACTATTATTCAACATAGTTTTGGAAGTTTTAGCCACAGCAGTCGAGAAGAAAAAGCAATAAAAGGAATCCAAATAGGAAAAGAAGAAGTAAAGCTGTCACTCTTTGCAGATGACATGATACTATACATAGAGAATCCTAAAGATATTACCAGAAAACTACTAGAGCTAATCAATGAATCTGGTAAAGTAGCAAGATACAAAATTAATGCACAGAAATCGCTTGCATTCCTATACACTAATGATGACAAATCTGAAAGAGAAATTAAGGAAACCCTCCCATTTACCATTGCAACAAAAAGAATAAAATATCTAGGAATAAACCTACCTAAGGAGACAAAAGACCTGTATGCAGAAAACTATAAGACACTGATGAAAGTTGACTTTCTATCTACAATCGACAGATTCAGTGCAATCCCTATCAAACTACCAATGGCATTTTCACAGAACTACAACAAAAAATTTCACCATTTGTATGGAAACACAAAAGACCCTGAATAGCCAAAGCAATCTTGAGAAAGAAAAACGGAGCTGGAGGAATCAGGCTCCCTGACTTCAGCCTATACTACAAAGGTACAGTCATCAAGACAGTATGGTACTGGCACAAAAACAGAAATATAGATCAATGGAACAGGATAGAAAGCCCACAGATAAACCCACACACATATGGTCACCTTATCTTTGATAAAGGAGGCAAGAATATACAGTGGAGAAAAGACAGCCTCTTCAATAAGTGGTGCTGGGGAAACTGGACAGCTACATGTAAAAGAATGAAATTAGAACACTCCCTAACACCATACACAAAAATAAACTCAAAATGGATTAAAGACCTAAATGTAAGGCCAGACACTATAAAACTCTGAGAGGAAAACATAGGAAGAACACTCTTTGACAAAAATTGCAGCAAGATCTTTTTTGACCCACCTCCTAGAGTAATGAGAATAAAAACAAAAATAAACGAATGGGACCAAATGAAACTTAAAAGCTTTTGCATATCAAAGGAAACCATAAACAAGATGAAAAGACAACCCTCAGAATGGGAGAAAATATTTGCAAACGAAGCAACTGACAAAGGATTAATCTCCAAAATATACAAACAGCTCATGTAGCTCAATATCAAAAAAACAAACAACCCCATCCAAAAATGGGCAGACGACCTAAATAGACATTTCTCCAAAGAAGACATACAGATGGCCAACAAACACATGAAAAGATGCTCAACATCGCTAATTATTAGACAAATGCAAGTCAAAACCACAATGCGGTATCACCACACACTGGTCAGAATGGCCATCATCAAAAAATCTACAAATAATAAATGCTGGCGAGGGTGTGGAGAAAATGGAACCCTCATGCATTTTTGGTGGGAATATAAATTGATACAGCCACTGTGTAGAACAGTATGGAGATTCCTTTAAAAACTAAAATAGAACTACTATATGACACAGCAATCCCACTACTGGGTATATACCCAGAGAACACCATAATTCAAAAAGCCACATGCACCCCAATGTTCACTGTAGCACTATTTACAATAGACAGGACACGGAAGCAAACCAAATGTCCATCAACAGAGGAATGGATAAAGATGTGGTACATATATACAGTGGAATATTAGCCATCAAAAGGAATGAAATGGGTAATTTTTAGAGACATGGGTGGACCTAGAGACCATCATACAGAGTGAAATAAGTCAGAAAGAGAAAAACGAATATCATATATTAACACACATATGTGGAATCTGAAAAAAATTTGTATAGACGATCTTATTTACAAGGCAGAAATAGAGACACAGACGTAGATAACAAACGTATGGATACCAAGGGGGAAAGGCAGGTGGGATGAATTGGGAGATGTGGATTCACATATATCCACTGTTGATACTATGTATAAAATAGATAACTAATGAGAACTTACTGTATAGTACAGGGAACTCTACTCAATGCTCTGTGGTGACCTAAATGAGAAGGAAATCCAAAAAAGAGGGTATATATGTGTACACATAGCCAATTCACTCTGCTGTACAGTATAAACTAATACAATATTGTAAAGCAACTATACTCGAATTTTAAAAAAAAGTGAATTTTCTTGGTGAGGCACAGATATTCCAATACTGTGCAAGTGTAAGAGAGTGGTATTGACCCCAACTTCTGTATTATTTGCACATATAAAAGATTAACATATATATATATAATGGAAAGATAATGCAACATTCTGATTAGCTTGTACCATGTATATATTTGCCACCCTCAAGAAAAATGGAAACCATAACTGTGATTGCACATGTTTACTATCAGAGACCTCATTTTTTTATATAGCAATTCAATTAAAATTTTCTATACATTAAAAAACAACTTCTTTTAAAAAATGAATTAAGAGGCTGCTGAATCCTGGCCAAAAAACTGCTTTTACATTAAGAATTAATGTTCACTACTATTTAACTGTGTTTACAAAACCATGCTGTGACATACGGTCATTAATGTCAACTTACACTTCCAAGAATCCTCATCCAAAGTGGTTATTAAAATGAAAAAATGCAGTGAATTTTGCCTACCCTTTGAAAGCAGCCCTTTTGCCCCTTTCCGGTTTGCCCATTTCTGTCCCCCTCTGACCTTGAAAGAACCCAATTACAGAAATGAGATCACTAGGCAGTTTAAATAATAACTCTTTGACTTATAGTCTCCTGCATGCACACCATGCCTTGCTTAACCTGGTGATTCTTTTCCTAGATAAAATAAATAAGAGTGATAATTAAGTAGTTAAAGAATGGCTAAGCTCTCTACCTGCCACAGCCCCCTTAGTAATCCTGCAGGCAGATCATGCAGGCAAGATAACCTCTGAAGACGGAGCCAGCCAGCCCGCACGCAATGGAGAATGATGCAGACCCCAACCTCCTACCTCAGTGGTTCACTGATCTTCTCCCCCTCCCCCATTTTTCCCTTTAAAAACTGTCATGGCTGAGTAGAATCTTTGGAGTTGGTCTTGGGACATGATTCTACCTTCTCCCCCAGATGGCTGGCTTTTCTGATTAAAGCATCTTTCCTTTCTATCGACACTTCCCTCTTGAATTAGTGGCTTTTGATCAGTGAGCAGCCAAACCCGAGTTCAGTAACAACTTCAGTGCAGTGAACTTTGCCTACACTTCAGTGTTCAAAAACTAGTCATCAACCATTGGGTGGACCAATCTACAGCAAATTGAAAGAACAGAGAAAACTTTAAATGTAATAAAACTCCAGAAATATACCACTTGAGCAAAATATTTGTGAATCAAAATTTTCTTCACTGTATGTGTTGAAGCCCAAATTATTGCTTCCTAAAATACTACTGTAGATGAATATACTGTTCAGAACTGTTTTCTCCCAGGGTCATATGGTAGCTCTATTTGTAGTTTTTTAAGGAACATCCATATTGTTCTCCATAGTGGCTGCACCAATTTACATTCCCACCTACAGTGTAGGAGGGTTCCCTTCTCTCCACACCCTCTCCAGCACTTATTGTTTGTGGATTTTTTGATGATAGCCATTTTGACTAGTGTGAGGTGATATCTCATTGTGGTTTTGATTTGCATTTCTCTAGTCATTAGCAAAGTTGAACATCTTTTTGTGTGCCTCTTGGCCATCTGTATGTCTTCCTTGGAAAAATGTCTATTTAGGTCTTCTGCCCATTTTTGGATTGGGTTGTTTGTTTTGATGATATTAAGCCACATGAGCTGTTTGTAGATTTTGGAGACTAATCCCTTGTTGGTCACATCATTTGCAAATATTTTCTCCCATTCTATGGTTTGTCTTTTTGTTTTATGGTTTTCTTTGCTGTGCAAAAGCTTTTGAGTTTAATTAGGCCCCATTTGTTTATTTTTGTTTTTATTTCCATTACTCTGGGATACAGATCAGAAAAGATATTGCTGCGATTTATGTCAAAGAGTGTTCTGCTTATGTATTCCTCTAGGAGTTTTATAGTGTCTGGTCTCACATTTAGGTCTTTAATCCATTTTCATCTTATTTTTGTGTATGGTGTTAAAGAATGATCTAATTTCATTTTTTTTTACATGTAACTGTCCACTTTTCCCAGCACCATTTGTTGAAGAGATTGGCTTTCCACCATTGTATAGTCTTGCTTCCTTTGTCATAGATTAATTGACCATAGGTGCATGGGTTTATTTCTGGGGTTTCTATCCTGTTCCATTGATCTATAGTTCTATTTTTGTGCCAATACCACACTGTTTTGATGACTACAGCTTTGTAGTATAGTCTGAAGTCAGGGAGCCCAATTCTTCCAGCTCCATTTTTCTTTCTCAAGATTGCTTTGGCTATTCGGGGTCTTTTGTGTTTCCATACAACCATATGACCCTGCAATCCCACTCCTGGCATATATCCAGAGAAAAACATGGTTCGAAAGGATACATGCACCCCAATGTTCATTGCAGCACTGTTTACAATAGCCAAAACATGGAAGCAACCTAAATGTCCATTGACAGAGGAATGGATAAAGAAGATGTACATGTATACAATGGAATATTACTCAGCCATAAAAAAATAATGAAATAATGCCATCTGCAGCAACATGGGTGGACTTAGAGATTGTCATACTGAGTGAAGTAAGTCAGACAGAGAAAGAGAAATATCGTATGATATCACTTTTGTGTGGAATCTAAAAAGAAATCATACAAATGAATGTATTTACAAAACAGAAATGGACTCAGACTTAGAGAATGAACTTATAGTTACTGGGGGGGAAGGGTGGAGAGAAGGGATGGTTAGGGAGTTTGGGATTGACATGTACACACTGCCGTATTTAAAAAGGATAACCAACAAGGACCTACTGTATAGCACAGGGAACTCTGCTCAATGTTATGTGGCAGCCTGGGTGAGAGGGGAGTCTGGGGGAGAAAGGATACATGTATATGTATGGCTGAGTCACTTTGCTGTGCACCTGAAACTATCACAACATTGTTAATCGGCTATACTCCAATCTAAAATAAAAAGTTAAAAAAAAAAGAACCATTTTCTCCCAATTTTACTATATTTGATCATCTTTGAAACCCTGTGTGATTCAAACATGTGTCTCTTTTAATTGTAGTACCAAGGTCTCTGTGTATCACTTTCTTCTGAAAAATACTTTGTTAGGAACTTAGGTAAATAAAATACAAAAACATTACTAAAAACATTTGATATTTGAAGAATTAGGCTGAATTGCATAGAATATAAAATGGGGAAGGAAAAACTGTACCTAATATCCATGTAATCATTGAGAAACAACTGTGGGTGGATACAAAAATCATAGTTTCTTGTTTCTACTACCAAGCTCTGTAACTAAATAATGATATATTTCCTTTTACAGTAGTGTGTTTTTAAAGATGAATGAGGTGACAATAACAAATATTTACGTAGCCTCAAGCTATCTATGTTTAAATAAAGCTTTCCTAAATACACATACTTATGTTTTGCAAGCATGCACATAGGTTAATTTAGAAAAGAAAAAGCAGACTTGAATCAAAATATGATTAACTAAAAATGTAATATCTGTCTATCTATCTACCTAAATGCTGATAGTCATTTCATCTTACAGCTTCTATATAGTGTTTCCCTAATTATAGCTGCAAAGAGATAATTTACTCAGCAAACAAAGACTATATAATTCTCTGGGACAGAATAGAGTCAGCAGGTTGACGTCTGTGAATTATGCAAATAAAGGACTAGAAAACAACCAGGTCCTAATAGGCAACTCCTATTCAGATGGAAAAGGGGAGTGGGGGAAAGACTCTTCTCAGATAATTATTAAAGTTGGGAGGGCACTTATTCCCAGGGTGCATCTCAGGGAGGACTAGTTTGTTTTGGCTTGCCTCCTCAAGTGGAAATTTAAGTGTGAATTAAAAACTGCCATGCTGAGTTTGAGAAGCAGCTCTTTCTCTTTGCCAAAGAACAACATTGGATAGAGGGCAACATGTCATTGATTTTGAAGCTCCAATGCATGTTTTATACCCTTATGGTGAATAGTAAGTAGTTTAAAGCTGTTGTTTAGGATAGAAACTGTGAATAATGTTAATAAATAGAGTGTTTGCACTGCTGCTCCTTTAACTTGACAGAATGTTGCCACCTGCTCCTTAATGTTTTCGATGAACATGAAAATAAAGTCCTTATTAAGGAATAAAAAGAGCAAATTTATCCTCTAAGGAAACATTGACACATATGTAAAGCTTATTGTGCATATGACGAATTTCTTTCTAAATTAGCTAATATATGTAAGGTTCATAGAATTTTAGAGATTTGAAAGGTTTCATGCTAATAAAATCGTTATGGCAAGTGCTATGTTTCATACTAAAATTTGACAAAATAAAATGCAATAGGGTTATTAGAAAACAGGGTAGTTCAAAGTGAATAAGTAGTCTGGATAATAAGGAGAGGTAAGCCACACTCTTAGCAGCACATGCCTACACAAAATATGCAGTAAACTCAATTTACAGACCAGGTGACATTTAAATTTTCCACTGATGACCTGTATAATGCAATAAGAGCAATGCTTAGTGAGTTCCTGGAATCACTGAATAAAAATCATGACTAAACTTTTGGAATGACAGATTCAAAATCTAAATGACATGTGTGAAAGGTAAGAAATAAACAATGTGGTTTTTTTTGGTAAAGGTTTGTGAGAAAAATCAAGCTTTCAACATAGGACAGGAGGGAAAGAGAAGAAGCAGAAGAGAAGGGAAAATATAAGTACCATTTGGAGCACTTAATAGGTGTCAAGCAATAAACATTTTATGATGTTATTTCCAATCCTCACAACAGCACTACAAAGCAAGTGTGTGATACTCCCCTTTTCTACAGAGTAGTAAAGAACGACTGAGAAAGGAACATAACTCACCCAAGACGACACAGCCAGAAATGACAAGAGTCAACCTCAGTTGGGTCTGACCTCAGGTATATTTGAGAGTTTAGTTAACTCTGCTAAGAATTCAGTTCTTTTTCCTCAGTTAGCCTAATTCACTGAATAAATAATCATTCAGTGTCAAAATAGTGAAACTGTGTTTCTACTCTCTTTAGATCTGTCAGAATTTGTTTTTTGATTTTTTTTTTTTGTAGAGCCCTTGGTTCAAATCTCAACAATTCAGAAAGATATAGCAAAATACATAAAGGATCAAGAAGAATATCAAAAGATAATGTGAAGACTGGCAAAGGATTTTTGAAGATAAATTTAAATCACCAAAAAATGTCACTTCCACAAGAACTCGCTGAGTTCATAACGTATTGATACTTTCATAGTGGTAGTAAACTCTGATGATTTGGTTCCAAATTTTGTGATATTCCACATGATTTCTACAGCCTTACGTGTAAAGGAAGCTGTAGGATTTTACACGGTATCAGTGAAAGAAAAAGCTCTCCAGTTCCTGGAACCCAGATCGCCTCAAGGAAGTAATGAGCTGCGCACTCGGCAGCACTGCAGCCCACATGGATGGTGATGGAAAAATTCTCTGGGTACTACTGGAAAGGTACTCTAAGTCTCTAATGGAAGCAAATTATATATTTTCTAAAGTGACAGTATCGCTCTAGCAATTTGCAAATAAAGTGTTCCGGTGAAATCTAATAGCTCAAACTCACTAGAACCATTATTAAAATAATTGCTTCCTCCTACTTTTTTCTTCTTTTTTTTCTTTTGTCAAAGTCCTACTTTGTGTGGCAGTCGGCTTTTAAAAAGAAGGTAACTTAAACTATAGCAGGACACAGAAACTACATAGGCAATATTCTCCCTCTTTCGTAATTCTAATATATGACTGCTGAAATAGCACTGCAGCTTGGAAAGCTGCCTTCTAATAGAACATTTGTGGATAATTGAACTCTTGCTCATTGTTCAAAAGGTCATGAGGTTTGAGTGGGCTCTTTTTCTTTTGGTAAATTATTCAGTTTGAGTATTTATTGGCCTGTCAAAAGGAAAGTATTGCATGAACTCTTTGTTGCTCTTCACCATTTTCTAATTTGATTGTGTTCCATTCTGTGCATAAAAGTCGGTGGAAAATTTCCATCTCTCTTTCTCAAATTCCAGTACAGAGACCTCTCATCTTTGCTCTTTGCTATATACATCAGCCTCATGGATCAAACAGACACAAATTAAGTCAATGAGAAAGAATTATAATACTGATTGAATGGAGAGTTTTGGTTGATCAGATCATTGTTTTTATTAATATTTGGGAGCATTCCCTAAAAGGGATCTACAATAGGAAGAGTGCGGCTGAGTTTTAAGGAATCGCTAGTATTAGATTATCTGTAGTCATTTATAATAGAATGGCAAAATCTGTATTTCCCACCCGTGATTCTACCAAAATAGTGTCTGCATGATATCAACATGTTTTACTATAGTTAATAGAGCAACAGACCCCAATTCTGAAGAAAGTTTGGGTGCAAACTGGGCAGTTCCATTACTCCTACATGGTCTTACTGTCCAAACCTGCTGGCCCTTCATTACTATCTTCTATATCTAATGCTGGCTGAAGGAGAATGACTTGTCAAAAGTGAGAGGATCATGAGAAAACAGAGGGTGGCTGAAATTGCAAAAATATATTCCACATAAAGGTCTTTCTTCTGACAACTGCAATCCTTACACTTAGCTATCTAAGAAGATTTTAAAAATTCCTTTCAGATGAGGTAGACTCTTCAACTTTTTGTCTTTTTTCTCAGTGAACAGTTCTCTCTTCCTATGGACCAGAAATTTCCATTTATTGATCACCTTGGGTACACCTGGAACTCAGTTAGATGTTATTTTACTTCTTTGTTTAACTTTTACAACAGTCGTTTGGTTCAGCCTTATTACAGATGAAGAAGTGGACACACAGAGAGTTAAGTCACTTTCTCAAGGTACCATTTTTCAAAGGCGACAGTGCCATGATTTGAACCCAGATGTAAATGCCATTGAAGTCCAGACTTTATTTCCATGTCACATAAAGGCAGGGCTGCCTTCAGACCAAGTGATGCTGATCAGAAAGCATTAGGTTCCAAAGGGCCTGTCATTACATGAGGTGCTGCTGACTCAATTCATCCAATAGATATTGACTTTGTGATAACACAAAGGTCACCAATATGCAAACCTATTTGTTACATATTTCCACCTCATTTTCCTTGCCTCTGGTTTAGTCCTAATGTCTCTCTCCTTGTCTATACCTACCAGTTTGATTCAGTTCCTGACTTCCTTCCAGCTTTGCCTCTCAGGTTCTGTTGGTCTTGAGCCCTTAGCTTCCTGGATTCCTCTTCATTAACTGGGTAGACTAGTCACGAATAGCTGTGAACTCGTAACGACTTGCTCCCACATTGCGTTGGCATTTTAAGTGCTGGCTTTGACTCATCAAGGCCTAAAACTTACCAATCAACAGAAAACTTCCTTCTGGACTCTAGACAAGCCTCAGTCGGTGAAATTGCAGTTCACAGCAGTGTGTTTCTTGACCAATGGTTGACAGTATTTTACTATAAAATCCTCAAGACACAATATTATGCTTTAGTTCATCTGAAAACCAACCTTGATGGTGGAAAAATATGTTTTGAACAGTTGTAATTTTGTTCCTAGATTTTATTTCTATTGAGGACTTGTATATTTCCCTTGCTACTTCTAAATTTTGAAACTCCGCACTGATACGTCCTATGGGCTTTCTGGTTCTGACTTGGTTTACTAATCCTCACCTGTTCTCCTGACACACCTGGCTTGGACTAAGCAATATAATTTTCATTTCTGCTGAGTCTATTGCTGTGTAACAAAGTACCTCAACAGTTAGACTCTTAAAAGCAACCATGTTGTTTTTCTTGTGCTTTTGTACATTAAGAATCTGGGCAGATTTTGGCTAGTGATCCCACCGATCCTCAAGACATTGTTGTCGTTTTCAGCTGGCAAATGGGCTATCTGGAGGGTCCAAGATGGCCTTCACTCACACACCTGTCGTCTTTGCAGGTCTGGCTGAAGGTTGAGCCAGCTGGGACTGGTAACCAGAGTGCCTGCCCGTACAGTCTCTAGCAGGGGATTCTCAGTGTATTTGAACTTCTTAACTGGAGAATCACAACTCCCAGAGAGAAGGTTCCAAGAGACATGAAGCAAAACCTGACTGTTTCTTACGTCTTGGGCCCTGACACTCTACAGCATCATTTCTGTTGCTCTCTATTGGTCAGAGCGGTCATAAGCCCACCAGATTCAAGGGGAAGGAACACAGATCCTACTTCTAATTTTTTTTTTAATTAATTAATTAATTTATTTATGGCTGTGTTGGGTCTTCGTTTCTGTGCGAGGGCTTTCTCTAGTTGTGGCAAGTGGGGGCCACTCTTCATCGCGGTGCGCGGGCCTCTCACTATCGCGGCCTCTCTTGTTGCAGAGCACAGGCTCCAGACGCGCAGGCTCAGTAATCGTGGCTCACGGGCCCAGTTGCTCCGCGGCATGTGGGATCTTCCCAGACCAGGGCTCGAACCCATGCCCCTGCATTGGCAGGCAGACTCTCAACCACTGCGCCACCAGGGAAGCCCCAGATCCTACTTCTCAATGGTAGGAATATAATACTGATGTATGCTACAGCAAAATGAAAACATTATGCTAAGTGAAAGAAGACAGACACAATAGAGCACATATTGTATGACTGATATGAAATGTCCAGAATAGGCAAATCCAGAGACAGAAAGCAGATTTGTACTTTCCAGAGGATGAAGAGAAATCAGGAGTGACTGATGGGTGTGGGTTATCTCTTTGGGCTGATGAAGATATTTTGGAATTCGATAGTGGTAATGGCTGCACAAGTCTGTGAACATACTAAAAACCACTGAATTGTACACTTTTAAAAGGATGAATTTTATGGTATATGACTTGTATTTCAATTTGTTTAAACTAGCACTTTCTCACAAATTATCAGATTAAATTTCACTAATATCTGCTCTGTTTTTTGTATGTTAGATTGGCAGACATGTCAATTTTTTAAAATAAATGTAATTCTAAGGTTCTAAGTATTTTCTTTATATACTTAACCTCCTTCCTTTCTTATCTCATTCCACAGATATGCACACTATCCTTTACCTTTATAGAGTATCATAAAGATTAAGATATTAGGAACTCTTCCTTCTCTCAGATATTCCAGCATTGTTGCAACTATTTATTTCTTATGACCATCATGGTTTTTTATGTCTTCTAATATGTGGATAAAATAGACTAAGTGGCATAGTACTTTAGACAGGAAATAGAATCCCACTGCTGGATTTCTACATTTGATTTACATCTTGGTAAATAAATTGCTATTATTAATTTATTCCTTGACCTAAATGAAAACAACAGAGATTTTTGTTTCTTTTCTTTTTTTTTTTTTTTGTGTCCTTACAGAATTGTGTGCAACCAGTGATATGATTAAATTACAATCATGAATATACACATAAATGTCTGTACATTTTTTTAATATAGAAAATATTCAAAACTCTGTGCTTTAATGAAATTTGAAACTTGTATTGTGATAAATGTATGTTTTTCTTCTGCTATAGTAAGATTGGACTTTTTTCCTGAAATTAAGTGTCTGTGTTTCTTGGTTTATGATGGTTTCATATCTAATCAGTTATGTGTATGTTAATTTTTACTGGCATTAAAAGAATCCATAATATAAACAAAAATTTAAAATGATTTCTGTATATTGTCTACAGAAAATAGCTTTAATTGAGCAGCTTATCTTCCACTTGCAAGTTATGGAAATATAAGTATGTCAAAATAAATAAAAAGTAGAATTCTTTGTCATTCAAAGAATGTGATTATTTTGACCATCTTATGAATTACTTTGTTTTTGATGAAAGGGATTCAATCAAGTCACCTCTGAACTGAAGCTGCATAACCAAAACACATTAACTAGTAATATCACCGATTTATAAACAAATCGATGTTTATCTCTGCTTTCTGAATTTAGAATGTTGAGGTTATCTTACTTGTTTAAACCTATTTGGGGAAAGGTATGGAGATAAGCGTCCACATATGTGTTCATATGTTTATGGACTCACAGGCCTCTAAGATTTTGGTTTTCTGTTAGAGTTCTTAGAAAGTATCTAAGCTTTTATTTGTAGAAGCAGATGCTGTAAAGAAAAGGTTTTAACCTTTTTTAAAAAATTGAGATATAATTGACATATAACATGATATTAGTTTCAGGTGTACAACATAATGATTCAATATGTGTATGTATTATGAAATGATAACCACAATAAATCTAGTAAACATCCATCACCACACAGAGTCACAATTTTTTTTTCTTGTGATGGGTTTTAACCTTTAACAACTTTTGGTGTTATCTGCAAACTACTTCTTAAATCACAGGCAAATTCTGATTTCTGATTTCAGTGAGTCTATCTCAGAGGAGTGAGGTATGCCAAACATCATGCTCAATAGGACTTTAGGTCATTTGGTAAATATAACCAAGTAAAGATGTTTTCACTGTCATGACTTGTTAACTGACATGGTATTGGACTATAGAGAAAACAAAACCTGTATGATCCAAGTTAGATTTTCTCATGAAAAAAGTTATCTGTGAATGCTCAGTTCTGGCCAAGGCAGATTTTACTTTCAATTTTTTATTAATATCACCTCCTCTGCTTAACTCCTTTGGTGTCATCATATCTGTTCATTTATTTTTCAGTCTGAAATTTACTAAGAGTTCTTTAAAGTATGGAATAGTGGTACAAATGGATTGTAAAATAAGAGTAGCTTTCACTGGAAGATTAAAGCAAAATGCAGTTTTCCTCTAGATTTTAACTTTGCTTATATTTTTTCCTTTAAATTGATACACTAAAAATATTGCAATTAAGTACAACATGAAAAAATGTCCCTGTCCTATCTCCCCCTGCTCTGTTATATATCATGTTTTATTGGAAAAATGGTCAACGTTAAGTCGCTTCAGCATCAATACTGAATATTCACGCATGTGTGTGTGCACATGCACACTATTTAGTAGGCTGTGTTCAATTGGTTAATTTAAGCAAACTATTTTAAGTGACACAGCAGTAGGGGTCCTGATACTTTGGTACTGCTTGAAATTACTTCTTAACTTCAGAATAGTGACTTTACACCTCAACCTCTAGCAGGGTTGAGCAGGAATCAAAGAACTATTTTTCCTTTAAATAAGAGTATTTACTAAAATAATATAAAGCTAAATCAAACAGAACTATTACAGAAGATAATTTGGGAAGTTAAATAATATTTTCTCTGTTTTTCTTATTTTATTGTTTTTAAAGTTTTTTTGATGTTGACCATTTTTCTTTTAAGTCTTTATTGAATTTGTTACAATATTGCTTCTGTTTTATGTTTTGGTTTTTTGGCCGTGAAGCATGTGGGATCTTAGCTTCCCAACCAGGGATCAAAACCACACCCCCTGCATTGGAAGGCGAAGTCTTAACCACTGGACCACCAGGGAAGTCCCTGTTTTTCCTATTCTAGACTTGTATAAATTTAAAATAATCTTTAAGATATTCACATTGTTTAAGTAGTTAAACAAGGAGGTCATCAGACTGAGGTGGCTCTAATGTCTTGGGAGCCTACGTAAGCAAACCAAAACTAAGCCAGGATCAATGCACTCAGATCCAAGCAAATGAAACTTAAGAACAACCAATCACAAACAGCCAACTAGGCTTTCCCAAATAAGGTAACTCCTTAAGCTATCACCTATCAAATCATTTCCTTGCTCTGCTTCTCTCTAAAAACCTCTCCCCCAGCTCCTGTTGGTAGAATACTCTACCTTTGGTTTGGACTGCCTGATTCTAACTGATGTATGCTCAAAATAAACTCTTGAAAATTTTAATGTGCCTCAGTTTATCTTTTAACAATACTAAATGATTAACTGTATAGTATCTTTTAATGCAATAATGTACAATTGAATGTAATATCTCAACTGAATGTATATCTTTCTGTGATCTCATTTATGTCTTTCCATTATCTCTTAATTACCTCAATTCCTCTTAATAAAAGTTTAAAAGACTTGTTTTACGGGTTTTATTCCTCCTTAACAGAATTGGGTACACAGTTTCTTAAAGTTGACCATGAATATATTCTCCTTTTAACTGACTGACTAAAACCTGATCCACTGATTTGCACCACGAATTTCAAAAGGTGGATTAGTGCTGTGGATGTGATGGCTTAATTCTTCCAAAGGTGGTTCAGGATCGGTTATAGCACACTGAGCAGCAGCATCAATTTCTTTCCTCACTTCAACATCGATTTCCTTCAGTTCTTCAATACTGGCAAGTTTGTTGTTTAGCATTTTACCTTTGAGAGGCATGATAGGATGGCTCTTACTTCTTAAATTCTGAACTTCTTCTCGTGTACGATAACTGATTCCAGAGTCACTCATACTGTGTCCATGATAACGGTATGCCAGCAGCTCCATCAGTATGGGCCCCTTTCCAGATCTACAATAGTCAGCTGCAACCTTAGTTGCCTCCCAAACACATAGAACCTCCATTCCATCTACCCTTAGACCAGGGATGAAATTGCCTCTCTTGTAGTAATCAGTGTTGGCTGCTGCTCTCTCAACAGATATTCCCATTCCATAGTGGTTATTCTCGCAGATGAAAATACAAGGTAAATTCCACACAGCTGCCCTATTATAAGCTTCAGATATCTGACCCTGATTAGCGGCACCATTCCCATGTAGAGTCTAACACACCTCGTTGTTTCCCTTATATTTACAGGCCAGAGCAACACCAGCTCCCAGCGGTCCCTGAGAACCGACAATGCCATTGCCTCCACAGAAGTTCTTGGCATACATACGCATTGACCCTCCTTCTCCTTCAGCACAGCCACCTCTTCGACCTGTCAGCTCTGCAAGAATTGATGGGACAGAAAGTCCACGAGTACAGCATGAGCCATGAGCCCGACAGGATGCAATGACATGATCCATGGGGTTTAGCCCAGCCTCAAGACCCACACAGCAAGCTTCCTGACCATCACACAAGTGACAGAAACCACGAATAAATTTCTGTTTTAACAACTGATCCGCCTTCAATTCCATTCGACGAACGGTCTGCATCATCCTGTAGTATTTGAGTCCATCCTCCCGGCTGAGCACTGCGGTGACATGGGGACCCTCTTCCAACCGACAAAGATCACATTTCTTAATCTCAAATGTAGCATCATTTGAATAGTTACAGGATGCCACAAGCACCCTGTTAGCGGGCTTCTGGGTGACAACAGACAGCACGCTAGAGACAGCAGCAGCCAGCATCGTCCTCATGGAGCGCAGCCAGGGAGGCCGTGAGTCTCCATCTGCCAAGGTTGCCTGAGTCCCAGTCTCCAGCAGACCCTCCACGCCCCGAACGCACGCTGCGCCACAATGACCGCGCGCTGGTGGCAGAGGCCACGTCATGCCGCGCTGGGCCGCGGGCCGCAGCCTGGATCAGTTGACGTTTACAGTGCCTTCCAACAGTAAAATTAAGAGTAAAGGTTGTTTCTTGCCCTGGAAGACTTGGCTGAACTACACCCTGTTCCTAACTAACGCCATCATCATTGCTAAAACATCATAATCTGGGTCCCTTTTCCCTGCTAAACGCTAAAGTAATGCTTCCTGAACGTTGTATTAAATGGAAAAGAGGAGAAAACACAATCCTTAAGGCACACAAGAGCTCTGACAGGTTAAGCCAAAGATATTCTTACCAATATTTCCTTAAAGTCTTTTTAAAAATCATTAAAATATGTATGAATATTTTATCCTACTCCACAATACACCATATTTGTTTTAAAGTAAAAATAAAGATGCAAATTATTTGTAGTTTACATAAGTTAAAAAACACACACACACACTTCTTTAAAAAAGTTGGTGCACCGGAAGAATATGCACATTTACGCTATGGATTCTAGCGCCTGTGTCTCCTGATTGGTGGTGAGGGAGGGCGCGTGACGGTACACAAATCCCTACCTGAGATTGAAAGTCTAAACCCAATAACAAGCTTTGCCTGGTACGCGAAAATTGAAATCAGGGTTGAAATGATCTCAGGGCAGATGGAACGGATGTTCCATGTGTTCAGGAAGCAGTCAGGGTTAAAGTAGCTGCTAACAAGTTTTTACGTGGCACTTCTCCTTGCCCTTTACTGTAATCCTGAATCCTGTTCAGTTTTATCCCTATTTTCTGACTAATTTTTTTGCAGGGGTGTTGGTCTGTTCCTATAACGTCTTCAACAGGTTTCCTTAGAAAATATCAAGATTCATATGGCTTTGTTTCTTGTTTTTATATCAATCTAAACTGAACCAGTCTTAGCCTGGGAAATCAAGAAGCATGTTCTTATAATATTTCCTTATATAGTAAACATTAGAAAGCATAACTTCTTATAAAGTGACCCAGTAAACAATATGCAGTTTGGACTGAAGGAGAGCAATGGAGTTTGCTTAAGCAGTCGTCTTACGCCTAGTGTTACAAAGATCACATACCATTTTCCTCTTTTGTGCTTTTGTGATTTTGTACCCCGATAAGCCAACCACAAACAGGGATTCTGTTCTATTTAGACTATTAAGCAATTCACCTTAATACATGCTTTGTTTCATATCCTCCACCTGTTTGTAAATAAACAAACAAAACACAAAAATCCCTGTTTATAAATAAATTCTCACTCAAATCCCTATGACATGTTCAAAGCAGCTGCCTTCTCTAACCTAGTTACAAGTATTATCATGGATACCACTTATAGTATTCAGGCAGGAAGAAGAAAATAGCTTGTTAAAAAGTTATTATATCTATTAAAACTCAATCCTCCTCCCACCTTCCCAACCCAGCCGTCATAAATGGGCTTCATCTTTTCACTCAATTTAAAATTCTGCTTTTGGAATTCATGGTCTTGCTGTGTTGTTTGCTCCTTCTTTGATAGTTAGCCTGTCTCTGCTGTTCTCTTTCATTCCTGCAGGTACTGGAGACCTCCAGGGAGCATTATCTCCATGAGAATGAGAAAAATGACACTGCATGATGGAACAGTAGTGTTAATGGGTCACTGAGTGACAGCTGAGCCTTCTCTCAGAGGTATCAGCCAGGCTAGCACTGCCAGGAACACAAGAGCTGTACAGTAAAGTGTGCCAATTTAATCTTGTCACATGTAGCCTGGGCTGCAAAGATAGAGCTCCCCTTAAAAGCCCAGTGTGACAAGGCTAAACCTGACTCATGCCAGAGGAGAACATGCAAAGATGCTTATTGCAAAATACCTGTGCTACAGGTCACCACAGAAGATGGCCCTTTTATTGCAACAGGCTCTGTTTAAGATAATATATAATAAAATGGGAAACTTGTAGGGACCTTTTGGACATCAGTTACACTACACAACCTAAATTCAACTTAAAGATAGACAGATGAAATCATATTTGCAGACTGATGTCAGAGTATTTCCATTAAACTCATTAAACCTGATGATGATTTTTCTTTAAGTTTAAACCCATCCACATTTTCAAAGTAAAAGTAAAATTTCCAGACGTCAGGTAAAAGTTTAAAACCCCCAAGGAAATCCTGAGCGGTTGAGCCTCTCTTATCTGCCCCTGGCTAGACAGGATTCAATACACATGGACAATACAGCCAATGACAGTGTACTTTTCTGCAAATGATTTATTCTTTTGCCTTGTCATTGTTCAATACCATGTTTATTAGCAAACCGAACTAAGAGTCATCTACATGTTCACCACTGAAATGTTTGCAATTAAAATCCTCATAAATTCTAAGTTTTTAATTAATACCAAATCTTACTTTTAATCTATTTGAAATTAAAGGGAAACAGATGAGCACTTTTATAAGGCCAATAGTAGACTTTGCATTAATTAATAAAAATCCTAATAAAAGAGGAGCCAGTGATTATAGTAGCCATCATTAATGTCAGTGTGACAGAATTTCGCTTTCCATGTGTAATGGTTGATCCTCTACGGGCATTTATGAATTCATCTTAAAAGTGTCACCCCCATTGAATCAATAGCATATAAAATATTTTTTAATAAGCGACAAGGAAATACTTAAAAAAGAACAGCATGTTTGAAGAATATTAAATTCCTCCAGTAATAATTATGTACTTTCACCAAATGTTAAATAAAGAAAGCTGTTAAAGGGTGAATATGTTCTACATAAATAATATCAGATCTCAGTATAAGATTATTGGTAATGTATTTTTTTCATAGCGCTAAGATTTGGCAATTAAAAGCGATGAGTAAGGGAACTTGGTGAAAAAAATTAAGACATACATAACTCACAGAAGAATTTTTCCCATTTGGTCTAATTATCTCCCTTGGAGAAAGGGAAAATGTCAGTACCATATATTCTGCAAAATAATGACAATCAAGCAAAGTCCTCCTCCAATGTTGTAATAAATGAGCTTAGTTCAGAAGAATTCAGAGCCCTGGGCAAACAATATTTTTTTCTTCTCCTCACCCTCATGCTAATTGTGAAGTGTCATTAAATAAGAATTCAGGACAAATTACGAGGAAGAGAAGACTTACTTGAAAACAAGAGGTAAGGTGAGGGTGCTCCTCATTCCGCCCAAATAACGACGGAAGAAAGAAAGGAAAGACATTATGGGTTAACTGTTAGTAGCGACTGATCGGAGCCACCATCTTTCTCCGGCTGGATGAGCAGAGTCACCCGAGTCATCATGCCCACAGTATCCAACCCTTATCCCTAGAGTTTGGGACCAAGGTCTAGCAGATCATGATAAAAGAGGTCATTATACAAAACTGTAAAAGAAGAGTTTCCAAACATTTTAATAAGCCCCCTATAATTAGAACTGAAATTGACTATGGCCAAGTGAGATAAGAAAAGCAATTCATGTATAATTTGGTGTCAAGATTTACTATGGCCTACTGTCTCAACTAGTAGAGGACTAGTGCAGGTGTCAAAAGCTGTGAAGTGATTTCTGCTCAGTACTTTGAGTTGTTTTGTAAAATAAAAATCATCAATTCAATATATGTTTCTAACAAATCAAGGAAAATTCAAGAAGCCCAAGTCAGGTCTCTTTGCATTTCCTCCAAAAATTATTATTTACATTTCTTGGGAAAATTTTTTTGTTCACAAGATCTTAATTCTCACATACTTAAAAACCCATATCTCAAATTTTCATTCTCTAAATAAATATACATTTATCTTTAGTAGCTTTAATTTTAATAGCAATAAAGTATACATTAAATGTGATAGTAAAAATAAACTATATATTCAATAGTGAAATGATGGCTTCTCTCCTTTGAACAAAGTCTTTTGTAATATGTGTCTCTTAACTGTACATTTTATGATGTTTTCTGTATTAATGCCCTCCAACAACACTTCCTTCTAACACCTTTGGGTAGATTATTACCTTTTCCTAATATCAGTATGTGATAACATAATTAGCACATTTATTTCCTTTGACTTTGCTTCTTTGAAGACCTGAGTCACTGAACTAAGATTTAAAGAGACAAAGGATATTGGCAAAATTCCAGGGCACTGCTGCCCCCTAGAAGGAAGTTTGTGCAGCACATCTGACCATTACAGACAAATCTTGGGAAAAAGAGAGTCTGAGATCTGGCACCCCACTTTTAACAACCTACTGTTGGCTGCATCATTGGTTTTCTGTGCCCTCTTCTTATCTAAGCTTGGGCACAGGGTTGCCTATCACATCCTAAACTAAGATCCTAATACACTCCATGGCTCTCTCCAGAGATCCCTGTGGATATGTAGAGTCACACAAACAAAATTTTCTCAGCAAAATAATATTTTTTTAAATAATGAAGATGCAATTTGAAGCTATCATATGCATTAATCTGAGATTTAAGGAACTACTGTAAATATTGCCCAGGTTTATAAAAACCTTTCATCTCTTTGTTGGAGATACAAAGTTTGCTCATTTGATTTTTACAGAGACAGGTAAGGCAGTTTCTATCATTCTCAATTTCTATATGAGGAAACTGAGACCTAAAGAGTTTAGATGAAAGGCAAAAATTACAAAGTTAGTAAAAAGTATAATATTCATCCCTTACCTATTCAGCACATATAATGAAGTGCCTTCTTTTCTGTACTAAGTAATAGAAATAAAATGATGATATACAATAAGATTTTCCTCTACTTAATCCAGTTCATGTGGAGGTGTTGTGCTGTGAGCTCTCCCAGATTTTCTGGCATTGCATGTAGAAAAGGACACATCATCATTGAATGACAGAGAAAGAGACACATGAACAGCTGTTATAGAGGCAGTAAGACTAATGTATTGCATTCTGGGCAATGGTTACAATGACAGTTTGTCTTTATTGGGATCAATGATGAACAAATTAAAATAGAGTAATGTCAAACAGTGACACAAAAAACAGAACACTCTAACTTTGTAAAGTTGTGTTGTCTCCTTTAACTTGGTAATACAGCAGAGCTGAAAAGGCACACTGGGAAATATGAAAATCAGGATCTCATAATTATACAATACATTATGAATATGAATGCAGTTTCTCCAAGCAACCTGAGACAATGCTGTAGATGTTTTATGGAGATTTTTGGGCGTGAGAATCTCTCTGTTCCCACGGACCCACTGTTCATCTGGATTCTAAGACATTTCCATAGTGCCCAGCACTGTAAGTCTAAAAGGCCACCATGGGAGAAGCCTCAGAGAGGTTTTTAAATGTGAAGTCTAATAAACATCATCCACATTGCTAAATGAAGATAGTGTGTAAGAAGAGTTTTTAAGCTCAGACATGTTAGGCACTCAACAAAAGCATCATATTCAGAAAGCAAGATTGTTGGAGGATTGTCAGAGGAAGTTAACAAGCTTCTGTCAGGGCTACCAGCTCCTAGGCCATGAGCACTGCATTAAAATTTACAACAAATTTCTTCAAAAATTCTTAATCTTTATCTGCCTTCACCTAGCCCTCATCCACCTCATTTCATGATAAAATTACTCTAATTACTGTAAGGATGAATTACAACTTTCTAAGGGATTTCTCATATTTTACAGAATGTTTCCAAATCATATGGAAAATTATATGGAATGCGTAATATCCCCATTGATCTGAGGAGAAACAGACCCAACAAGTTCGATAAGTCCAGCAAACATTAGGCACGTCTTCAAGTCATACATCTAATTCATGGAGAGCCAGCCTCAGTTGATCAAGTGCTCCTTGCCTTCACATACTACACTGCTCCCCTCACCCTAGCTGCCTGTCTTCTGATGAATTTTTACATCTATTAGAGCGTCGTTCCCACTAATCTTAGCGGAAGAGGAGTGTTCTTCTTATCTAGAAATCTAAACCCTCTGCCCCTGCTACAGAACCTGCTACTGGCTCATAACGAGACACTGCTCTTACTCATATACTCCCCACCCCGACCAGGGAATCATCAATTTTGTCTTCTCCTTTGGTTTTCTTTCATGCTCATATTTCCTCTGCTCTGAAAGAAGATACCCAAGGCTTCATTGCCTCTTTTAGATCTCATCCCATATTATTCCTTTTATCTAGTCAAGCTCCACAAACATGCAGCCTGTACCCACAGTCTCCATTTACTTTCCTCTAATTGCTTCCATATGCTTCTGCAATCTGTGTCATCAACAATGAATTGAAATTTCTCACATCAAGGACTTGGCTAAATTTAATGACAACTTCAGTATCATCATTCTCTGGAACTCTCCACCGCATTACATGTGTTTCTCCATGGATATTCCCTTACCCTAACTTCAAAAAAAAATGTTCTTATGCTGCTTATACCCTACACTTCATTTCCTGATATCTCAACCTTGACCCAAAAAGTAAAAGTAGGTCTAAAGTTTAATACAATACTATATGCTCTATTGTTGCCAGTTATATGATTACCCACAGAGTCTCACATGATTTATTGGTTTAATTCTCACCAGCAGGGTACTGCCAAAAATATTTTCAACATTAACTTTCCTTCATTCTCTCTAATCTACCAGGGGAAAAGTGTATTTGAAAGTCCTGTAGTTATTTAAACTAAAAAAATTCTAAAATGAAAGAGTTCTTACCTTTTACCCATTTGAATAAAAATAACGTCCCTCCCAATTTTCTTGTCTTCTTTAGAGTCCTGTTGCTGGTTTATAAACTCAGCATATACTTTGACTATTCTGTCTTTTTAAAAATTCTATCCTGTAAATGTAGAAAAGCACAAAGATAAAATATTTAAATCATCTCAATTGCTGTCAAATTTTGATTTATTCCTTTTTATTATTTTTTATTTCTGATATAATCAGGATCATATTGTGTATTTTATATCTCTTAAGATTTCTTAGAATTATAATTATTTTCAAAATAATCAAAAGCTATTTAAAAGATCATTTCAGTGGCTGCTAAAATAATCTCCATTGTATGGATGTGCCATAGCTAATAAAATGTTCCCCTAAGACTGAACACTTGTGTTATTACTGAGCTCATACTATGTTCCTGGCAGTATGCATTAGGGAAAAGACTGCTTTTTGTCCTTTTTTTTTTTTTTTTTACACACACTGTATTTTATTTTTACAAGAGATAAATAGACTGACACCAAGCATTGTACATGGATGACCACAACAAAAGCAACAATGATTGCCATTACCAAACATGAAACACACTCATACTATGGAAAAGACTGCTTTTTAAAATTTAGTTTATAATGTTTTTAACACAAAAATGTAGGGTGTTCAATGTGTTGATCTCTTTTGTTATAGTTCCACTCTTTGTACACAATTATGAGTTTATATACTATAAATAACTACTTACTTTATTATTTAGTCTTTGAGACATCTGGAAGTTACCGGATAATGCAGAGAAGTAATATTACAATTTTATTTTGTCCACTTCATTCTTCCACAGTTGTAGATTGAGTAGTCTATATTTTTATTATTTTGGGATGCTAGCTTCATATCTATCTATATATCTATATATCTATATATATATATCTACATCTCCATAAGCTAAAAATTTTGTTTCTAAGCTCTTCAGTTTTATTATCTCTCAGTTGATTCTTATGTGAACACTTCCCAGTTTTAATTATTAGAGCATAATATAATTGTGTATTTGATAGACCAAGCCCTTAATCGTTACATTTCTTTTTCAAAATCCATTAAGATTTTATAGCCTATATACTATTTCATATGAAGATCAGGGTAATTATACTAAAAGAATTTGGTATTTAAATAGAATTCCATAAACATATAAAATGAATAGGAGAGAGGTCTATCTTTACAATATTTAGTTTTCCCATTCAAGTCTATTCATCTCTCAGCTTACTCAGAATTTGACACACTGACATCATGTGGTTTTCCTTATGAATTGTTTCCTTATCCATTTTTTGTAAAGTTGTTTCTCAGCTTGGGTGATGGTGTTTTTTTGTTTTGTTTTTATTGGAGTATAATTGCTTTACAATGTTGTGTTAGTTTCTGCTGTACAGTGAGGGGAATCAGCTATATGTGTGTATATATATATATATCCCCTCCCTCTTGGACTACCCCACCATCCCACCTTCTTGCTATGTTCCAGGCATTTTGCTAAGTATATTGCAAGCAATATTTTACTTAACTGTCACAACAATCCTATGACATAGACAAGATTGCCCTACTTAACTTTACTGATAAAAATACTTAGACTTTAATAGTAAGTATTTCCAGGAACCAAAACCCAGTAAGTGATAGAAACTGGACTCAAATCCAGATTGTCTAACCCCAAAGTTTCTGTTTTTGTCAATAATTATGGTGATAGCTCTGAGATGGAAACATGTTTCCTTAACATGTTTTGTTAGGAAATAATCTAAATTTAATCTTTACTATGTTTTTAACAAATATGTTAAGTTTTTAAAAATATCTTTTCATAATATTTGAAATAGTTATATCACATCTTTTTACTTGACTTCCTGGTATATTGTCATTCAAGTCCACTCCTATGGTGTGTGGAACCCCAAGCAAATATACTTTTGCAGAACTCCAAAGTGCGTTACAAAATTCATGGATCCATGCAGGGCATTTGTCAATGATGATTTAGAATAATAGGTAGAGAAGAGGAAATTACACATTTATTGTCCAATCGGAGCTTGTGAAGATTCTTGATACAGTTAAAAAAGCACAGTCTATTCTTGTTCATGTCCAAGAATCATCACTTCCTGTTCTTAATTGCCAAGTGCATAATTTTTAACTAATTTCTCATATGCTTTTCCAAGAAAGAGGTAGTACCTGTTGTTAATCACAAAGCAGTGGTTCTCCAGAATCTGTTTGTACTCAAATAATATAGATCTTCTTGGCTCTATAGTTCCCTAATACCATTTAATTAATTCTGGTTACATCATTACTTATGATGCTGCAGCATATATCCTGCCAACCATAAACACTAGATTCTCAAAAGTTGTTACTGTGCTTTACTGATGATGACCACAAATGTTAAGTCTTACCCAAAGTATGCAGGTAAAAGTAAATGATAATTATATTTCTGGTCATGCTCAATTTACCTTTAGGATATTTATGGCATAAATATAGAACAACACATCTTCCAAACATGTCCTCTCTTGAGCAGTTTAGAATGTTATCACTGAATTTCTAGAATGTGATTTCTTTCCATGTGGATTTCATTCCTGTCATCTACTCATTGACACCAGTAAGAGGGGCCATGGAAGGAGTGGGATGAGCCATGATATTCATGCAAGGAATGACTGCCCTGCCTTGGCACAGCTTAAGACCAACCAAGGAGAGCACAACATTACATCAATTAGAGGCAAAAGAGGAAATATGTAAGAAGGACCTGATGACACTGTAGAGTAATTGTCTCAAAGTCCCGGGAAGAGACAGGAGCAGCCACCTGAGAAGGGCTGACAGACAGGTGGAGTGGAGTTTTCAGAATGGGTGAGTGACCACCCTAGATACAAGTGATGACTGGTTCACAGGGCAAAGAATGCCTGCTGCCATCCTTACCACTCTTGGGTGCTGTAGACTGGAGACAGCACCATGCTCATAACGCAGATGTACAAGAGCCAACGCCTGCTCAATGCTTAAACCCAAGGACTGGTGCTGAACTATGGGTAGCCAAAAGCTTTGAATTTGTCCTGTATCCCATGCGAGTGAGAGTCACACAAAATCAATGTGTCTGTACAGTTCTGACAGTCCAGTCTTGCTTGGTTCACATCATGCCAGTCAGCAGGAGTGGTATACTTGCCAGTCCACTCACATGGATCTGATGCCCAGGCATGGGGCCCTGGGATAACCCCATAGGCAGACGTTCTGGAGCTCCTCTGGGAATCTGGTCAACCTCATAGATGGGTCAGAGGGCACCCAAGAGAAGATATGGATGGATAGATAGCATATATATATGCTAGATAGATAGATAGCATATATATATATGTACATATATATACATATATACACATATATAAAATATCTTGTTCAATTTATATAATCTAGTTAAAACATATTCTTAAGTACCTTATATTTATAGATTTCCTAATAATCAACTCTCCTAGAATTTCTAGGATAAATTCAGATTGTTTGTTAGTGTATTTATGTAATTCATGAACAAATTGTGTGGTCTGATTTTCACAAAAGTCTTCTCTTTTCTGACTGTTAGAGAAATTTCTTTTTTGGAAGATTATGTTTGTACTTGCACAAATCTGGATTCCAGTGTTCAAATTTCCTAACAACTAGTCCATTTTTGTTTTTGATAGATTACATTCATTTAAGGTCATATTTATTTTTTACCACCTATGTGTCATAATAACAATAGCCAACTTTTATTGAGTGCTTAGCATGTAATGCTCATTGTATAAACTTTATCATAGGTTATCCAGGTTAATTCTTGCAGGCACACTTTTAAGTAGGTACCATTATTATGCACACTTTCTCACAGTGAAAATGAGGTTTATTGAAGATGTTTATCGCACATAATAGAGCTTGTAAATAGTGTAGCCAGACTGTGAAACCAATTTAGTCTGAGTCCAGAATTCTCTTAACCACTGTACACTAGAGAGAGAATACTAAAAAAGATAGGAACTCTGCCCTCAGGGACCTTAAGTTCTTGTGCAGGTCTCTGAGAGGCCCAATCAAATTATACTTCTTTCCTGCCTGGATTCTAAATAAATTGGTATATAAGACAAAGGATTCAAAAATGGATGCCAAAATGTCATCAGTAGTTTTGTAAAGTTTCCATTGGAAGATATCTTAGTTTGAGAGCAAATTTGGTCTCCCAACCCAGGAATAAGGAAACTCACCTCCTCAGAAACAGGCAATGCGAGACCCAGAGGTTGAGGTCATGGAATAGGAAGAACAGAGAGGAAGTTCTGCTGCCTGTCGTATGTTCATTCCCAAGAAGTGAGAAGAGCTGAGCCTAGTCTGTCCAATTTATAGTTCCCAATTTTGCCATCTAGATAACACACTTCACCTCTTCTAGGTGAGGAGACTGAAAAGATGGGAAAAACCCAAAAGTGTTCCATCCAATTCCAAGTACTGATGCGTGTCCTCTCCTTTCTCTCTCATCCTAACTGCTCCTTCTTGGCCAGCCTCCTGTTGATTTATTTTCTGCAACTGGGAAATCGTGCATCCTGCTCATTTTATTTCCTTGTTTCTATCTTTTCTTTTGTTTCCTCAATGGATGACTCAGTTCTTTCAGTGTGGACAGGTCATGCTGGTGGTGAATTCTGTGAATTGTGGATGTGGGAGTAGAAGAAATACACTTATACTTGGAAATATTATTCTTCTAAAATATTATACCTGGAAAAACACAGAAGAATGAATCAAACAATTTTTGAAAAAATAATAAAATAAATTCAAATGTTTGTCATGAAATGAGCATATAGAACATAATAGCTTTTATACTGTTTTTTATTTAAAAATATAAAGGAAGAAAGGATACCTTTTACAATATTAACAAAATAAATAAAATAGCTGGGAAATATTTTAGTGAGAAACGTTCTTATATGAAGAATTCCAACAGAAGAACATAAAAAATTATGAAAAATGGAAATGTACATCTGGTTTGTGGGTAACAAGACATTATTTTGGCTATGTTGGTTCTTCTAAATTTAATAAATGTTATCTAAAACAAAATAACATGACTTTCTTGAGGGGCTAAGAAGGGAGATAAGGAAATAGGAGTAAAGTTTAAAAATTAAACTAAAAAATTAAACAAGGGAAAATTTCCAGGGATGTCCCAAAAGAGATTATTAATGAGGGATTGTCTCTGATCTGTATTTAAAATATTAAAAAATGACAATTAACTAAAGCATTTGGTCTTTATAGAGTGAAAGACCAATTATTCAAGCTAGAGTAAAAAAATAGATGAAAAATATAAAATACTATTTTGAAAATGAAAATATAAAATACTATTTTATATGAAAAATATGAAAATGAAAAATATAAAATACTATTCATAAATACATGAAAAATATAAAATACTATGCATAAAGAAATAAGGATGCTGGAACATGGTCTTGGGCAAATGACTATACACCTAGGCAAATGACTATATACCTAGGCAAAAAAAATTAAATTAAAAAATGAAGTTGGCAACTAAACATGCTATTGTACAAAAACCAGCTTCAGAGTGATCCAAATATTAATTACAAAAAAGAATAACAATAATAAATTCTAGAAGAAATTGTGATAAGTGGGGAAAGAAGGTTGACATAAAACCTAAAAACAACAAAGGAGGGGGGAAAAACTAATAAATTTGACCAAATAATTATTTTAATTGCAGGAAAAATATGGTGAAGTAAAAAATTGCAAAGTAAGAAAAGTATGCGTAATACATGAGATTTAAGGAGCTCATTTCCTTAGTATACAAAGAACAAGTTATAAAAAGAAAAATAATGAAAGTGAACATAGCAAAGGATTCATAATTAGCAATACATATAAAAAGAAAGTGCCAAGAAACATTTTTTTAAAACCATTGGCTTTCCTGGTTGTCCAGCTGACAGACGGCAGATAGTGGGACTTCTCAGCTTAAATAAACTTGTGGACCAACTCCTATAATAAATCTCATTGTATTGATATCTATCTATATCTATATCTATATCTATGTCTATCCTATTGGTTCTATTTCTCTGGAGAACCCTAATACCACTGTATATAAAAACTTTCATTCTCTCAAGTAGAAGACTCATCAGGAACTCAGGTTCCTTTTAGGTCTCTGCTTCCCCATCTCTAGCATGTGGTCCTTGTTTTTATACTTCAAGGTGGCTGCTAGATCTCCAACCATCACATCTACTTTTCAAGAAGCAGTATGGAGGGAAAACAATAAAGAACAAAAAATAGGTGAAGGGCATATGCCAGATATCATCTAAGGAATTTTCCTTGAAATTACACACTTTTCTGTTTACATTCATTGGTCCTTAAGTAGTGACAAGGCCATGTTTAATGAATAGTAGGGAAGGTGGAAAATAGTCTTTCCATTGGGCACATAAATAAAATACAGGATGCAATTACTAAAGAAGAAGAATGGATTTTGGTATACATAACTATTAGTTCGTCACCAAATAAATTAAATTAATACTAAAGGCTACTCTGTTACCCGGGCTAAAAATTCCTCATCCCAAATTATGTCCAGTCACCTTTCTAATATACCATACTAGAGATTTTGCAAGAGAATGAAAGAAGACAATAAGACACTGATAACAAAAGCTCAAACAAATATGAGGACAAAGTAAAAAATCTTTCCCTCAATTTTGGCCAAAGAATGCAGAAGCATTTCAAGAGAGTTTAAGAAGTGGAGTAAGTAAAGTATTTCAGTTTAGCCTCAACAGAATGCTAGTAAATTTTACAGAATTAAGAACTGTTAACCTGAACTAATAGGAGAAACCTCTAGCAAGGTTGAATTGATGAATTTTGGTACTGCACATTTAACACACCAGGGGAGGTGGATGGTGGAAGGCTCCTATGTCTACCATATCCTCTCTCAGAAAGTGGCTCTTGAGAGTTTCATGGCAGTGATAGACACAGTCACCCAATCTTACTTTTTTCTCTTCTTTCTAAGTTGATGCATTCCAAAATCTTTTAATGTCCATTTTCTCTCAGCTTTGAGTCCCTAGCACTTGGTGCAGCATTCCGGGTGAGGTTTGTCTGGTAACACAGCTGTCACCATTTCCTGTGAATCGACAATTTAGTCCTGTGCCCAGTTGCTGCTGCCACTGACTCCCTTTCTGAACTGAAGCTGCTGTTGAAGCTTTTGAAGTCTGGGTCTCCGGCGTTGGGAAGGAACAATTCCACAGTCTTGTGCTTCTGCTGACTTTGCCATTTCTCCATTTTGATGTCCATGAAGTTTTGGGGAATACTCTATTAGAGCACGGGGAAAACCTGCAGGCCCAGTTATAATGACCAAATCACTTTGAACCACACCCAGTAGTGATCTGAGTAGTTTCCACCTGTTCCTCCAGATTTTCTCTCTTGGTCCTGAATTCAGAATGGAATTTTGGGCAGCTGACCTAATGCTATTTACCTAGACCTCTGTCTAATAACTTAAACCTAGAGACTCCCTAGGGCTCTCCAGCACATAAAGAGCTTACCCACCTTTGAGATTTAAGAAAGCGTAGTTCCTTCCTCTGTTGTTTAAGAGACCCATAACTGGACAGACTCTCTTTCCCACAGAGGTAGCTTTGCCTCACCAGTGCCTGCTCAGGAAAAGCTCTGCTTCTTAACATCTTGAAGCCTGAAGCCATCTATATCATGAAGACACAGCAGTTTTGCTGAGGCTTATGCTCTGTCTGATTCTCTCATCTTTCTCAGGCCTGTGCCTTCACTAAGGTCTCTGTGGCCTCAGTTCTACTTGCCAGGCTACCCGTACCTGCCCACTAGCTAACACCTAAGCATCCCTTTGCAAGATCCTGTGTCTGGCTTGAAAGCATTTTGTCCAAGCAGCAGAAATTGAAATCTAACTGCACAAATGAAAAACCCAAATCAAAATACTTGTCCATAACCAAAGGCATGGCCACACCAGAAGCCTTGTTACTTTGTTTATATTTGCTTTTATTTTGCTCTCTAAAATTTTGCTTACTGTGAGTTGTTTCTTAAAGGCGGTCTGGCCTAAGAAGGAAATGATGGGTTTTGTAAGGGGGGCTAACAAGTTAAAAGTTTGAAAGAGTATCAGATGGAAGCTAAATATCATTTTTATTATTGGCAGAAGATGCAGTTTCGTGAGCAAAGTTAATGGGTTTGTGGACTGTAATCCGCGATTAGGCAGACTCACCCACCAACACCTAGCAACACTGTGAGGTTTCCCCAAGGAGGAGCAGCACTGTAGGCAGCCCATTCCCAAGGGAGGAAGTCTGAACAGGATCCTTGGGTTATATTTTCCACATTTACAAATCAAAGGAGCCTTTTGTCTTCCATAAGGGAGAATGAGTAAAGGAACGTTCTGAATGCTGAATCAGAGGTCAAGAATGCCACACTTCTTTAATTCCCTTTACTTAGAAGAACACATCAGATGTAAAGATCCCTGCCCCTCGCCCAATAATTTTATTTGGCCTAATATTAAATAACCAATAAAATTATTTACTTAAAATTACAGAGAGCTAATATAAATTTTAATAAAGGACTTGATCTATTCTCTCAACCAGTATTTCTCAATGGGGACACTATTTGCATTTTGAGAGGGACAGTATTTCAATGTGCAAAACTGACCTCACATTGTGGATCGTTGAGCATCCTGGTCCTTGAGCACTAAAAGGCAGCAACACTCAGTCCAGCAGACACTAGTACAATAAAAATTGCTTCCATATGCTCTTAGATATTTTCTAAGTGGTGACATCTCCCCCGTCTGCACCTCCACCTGCTGCAGGTGATCCAGAAGAATTCTCAGAGAACACTCCCCTCTGAATTCTGAAATATGAGTAAAAATTGGATTAGTGGAGAAAAGTAGTTGTTTTCCAAGCAGAAGAAACAACATGTTGGCTGTCCCTGAGGCCCAGAGGAGCATGGCATATCAAAGAACTCAAGGAACAGCTCTGAGCTTGGAGCTGAGACAGTGGGGAAGTGCCGGCAGAGGAGGCTGGTGATGCATGCAGGGACCCACGTCTCTATTAGGTCTTTATTAGTGTCAACCACTTGCAGTGGTTTAATAAGGGGATGGCATGATGAGATTTTTGTTTTAAAGTCAATCATTTTATTGCATGATTCTCATTCGCAGTAAATTCATTCTCAGTTAATACTCACTCTTTGCACTAACTTGAACACCTTTCTAATTCACATGACTTTTGTCTTTTGTGTATATGTATGGCTTTTTGCTTATTTGTGTGTTTTAAGGGATTTTTTTTTGCAAACAGATTAAAGGCATTTTATATAAAATGAAAACAAAGCATCTTTTAATTACCCACACCTTCACTCCTCATTGATTTTCACACCATGTTATTGCACATGAGATGAAAATGAATCCAATTGTTCCATACCACACATACTGCACAAGAGCCTCATTCTCACATTACTTAGTCTTTAAAACTTTAGGAAAGAAAGCTTGATAGATCTGCTGATGAAGCTGTTCAGTTAATTAACAAACAGTAAAGTAATAAAGACATGTTTTAATTGTGCATTTCTACACTCCCACTCTGCGGACAGGTCCTTTTTATAAAAGATCTTAAGTGCTGACAAAAAGAGAAAAAAGAAATCATGAGAGACATTATTACTCCAAAAAAGTATGAAGAAATAGACTGGTCATTTCACATTCCTTCATTTAAACATTTAATGATGGAAAATCCATTTTATTTTTAAGACAAGAGATGGTGATTAACCAAGTAACAATATACACCTTTATACAATATGTATGGAAAAGTACTACTTAATGCTGCTTGTAGAACGAAGTCATTATGTTCAATGGAGGGACTACAATTTCAGTATATCTGGTATACCATAGCAAGTTCAAGGTTAATTTTTTCCCTCCATTTAACTAAAGTCATTCTAATCATCTGTAATACTCCTCTTGTAGTTTCAGATTCATCCTTTTACTCTTAAGTGATTAGATAGAATAAAGAATTTCCCAAAGGCTACAAAGCTGTTTTCAAATAAATACCTGACACAGCCTTCAGTATTCATTATATCAGTTTTTAGGAAACGAAACACATAATTTTGCAGTAAATTTAGGGTCTAAACTTAACTTAAAGTATTTTAATTCTCAACATATGCTTTCTCCACAGTAATTATACAGCACGTAGAAACTTTGCAAAACATACATTTTGGAATACTCATTTTGAGATGGTTTTATAGTATAAAGGAAATATCTAAAACTGCATCACGTTAAATAGGTGTCTGAAACCAGCAGCAAATGAGCTCCATGGAGAATATAAACAATTATCGTTTTATCTGAGGAATGTTTCAATGCAATTCCATATATTGCCTTCCTGAGAATGCTGAAAATATAACATATTCAACAGTTAACTCACTCAATAATATTTATTGAGAGGATGTTATATGGAAGGAGGTGTAATCAGAGAGGGATTGTAGACTGTAAAGACTTTGGATCTTCTTTTTAATAAGCTGGGGTCACTAGAAAGTTTGAGGAGAACAGTGACGAATTAAAAGTTCATTTTAAGAAGTATATTTAAAGTATTGCTTATAGTGAACCTTAAATTTAAAAGGTAAATTAATAACAATTGGAAAAGAATTAATTATAGTACTTACAGCTTTGAGCTGAAAAATATGCTGAGAGCTATACTTTGTTACTATTTAACAAAGAGGAACTTAGAGGAAAGTAAAGTGATTTTTTAAATCTTTTTTTTTCAATAACAGTAACAAACGCCATAGCCTTGACTTCTGAAAACTACATTTTAAATGGGATGGATTTTTTAAAAATAAGTTCTCCCCACATTACTTATTAACTAGAACTACCAATTTGAACATTCCTATGTGCCAAGAATTATTCTAAGAAGAAGGACTTTTCAGTTTAGAGGGAGAATTTAAAAAAAAAAACAGGTTATTCAGATGTAATGTAAAATGGCTTTAAAAGAGGTATTCATCAGAACATGTGGGAGCTTAATAGTTTGAGTGGTTTTGTCATGGGAGAATCTTCTCCAAGAGTCAGGCTGATTTTGAAGAAACAACTGTATTGATCCAAATGAAGTGTGTGTGTGTGTGTGTGTGTGTGTGTGTGTGTGTGTGTGTGTGTGATCCAGAAGGGTAGGAATGGGCAGGAGAGAGAAAGTTAATGGAGGTGAGAAAGGAAAAGTGTCTTAGAGTGAGCAATATACACAAGACATGGAGGACAGTGTATATAGAATGCAACATTTTACTTATGGCAGTAGAGTTTCAGGAACTGAGTGGCAGGAAAATGAGCAAGAGTTGCAAATTGTATATGAGGAGACTTCTATTATACACCAGGGAATTCAGAATCTTCTAACCTTAAAAGATTTGATGAGCCATATAGTATTAAAAACAAAATGACACGATAATATTTGCATTTTAGGGAGATCATTCTGTCTTTATTCTGTCTTTGATAGGACAGCCAAGAAGGTGAAAATCAGTTAGGAGGATACTCAATCAGCCACATAAGAAACGGTATAGACTTTAATTAAGACTGCCTGGTAAAAAGGGATGGAAAATGATGGAAATGATGGAAAATGAGAACTGTCAAAGAGGCAAAACTGACAAGACAATGTGCCAAAATGGATGTAGGTGATGAGGGCAGGTGATGTCAAACTGGACATCTAGATTTCCAGCTCATTCAAATAGGTGTGTGGTGGTGTCGTTAATTGAGATAGGAAATAAGAAGGGAAGAAAAAGTTTTAAACTATAAGGTCAGCAAAATTAAGGATTTGATTTTACACAAGCTAAGTTTGACGTGCTGTGAAGCAGTTAGATTACCTAGTAGGCATCATGTCTCAGGAGAAAGATCTGAGCTGGAAATACAGATTTGGCTTTTAACAGTATGGTCATGTCAATGAGTTGAACTGGAGACATAAACAAGGGCTAACAGCACGGACACTGACACTAGAGGAAAGATGAGATCACTTACTGAAAGTGTGTTCCATAAGCAAGAGAAGAAAATTTAGGCTAGAAACCTGAAATAATGGGATAGGCAATATTAAAAACGCAGGAAAGGGAAGAGGAATCCTGAAGAGAAGACAAAAAAAAAAAAAAAAAAAAGCCATGAGGGAGGAAAAAGGCAGAAGAATATGGAATATGTTGCTCTACAAACTGAAGAAGACAATGTAAATAAGGAGGAAAAGTATGAACACAGTCACATGCTATAGGGAGGGCAGGCAGGACAGGGTCAGTTTTTCTTAAGGGAGAGTCTTGTATTTACAACTCCATCTTCTCATACAGTTTTGTTCTATCCTATAGAATGCCTAGTACATTATGTATGTATCTAAGTGCTTAGAATGACGATAAGTGTAATATAGCCTGCATCTTTTTAAGGCAAATATTTTTGAACACTTTAATTAATGATATATATTTTGTATATGTGGCATAAATACAGTAACATATTTTCTGACCTTTAAACCTGCATATATATATTTTATATAATATTATATAAAACATATGTAGGTGTATATATATATATATTCTGACCCTTGAACCTGGAAAAAATATCTATAGTATATCCATGACGGGCTAGGTTAGTTACATTTATCTCGATAATAGTAATAATAAGCTTTCTTATTAGACATGATTCTCTTCATTGATATACTGACTATGATTTTTCATATTTATTTCTTATATTCATATATACATGTATTCCTTATTTCATGGTACACATACAGTAATTCTGGAAACTGAATATTCTCTGCTTACTTATTAAATAAACATTAACTACAAATTGCCAATAGTTTGGTCAGACTTCCCTGCAGATAATCAGGAAGTTATGACTCATCAAACTCACTTATAATAATAACTTAATAATATCAAATAGAATGCCAGCTAGTACATTCAGTGAAAACTTCATTAACATTTTTAAACTAAGTACTTGCATTATTGCTTTTTTTTAATATTTAAACTTGCAGGACTTATTCCTGTAAGTAAGTATTGTTAATAGGATTGCAAGCAACTGTTCCCCTTTTAGTCTTATTTGGTTCTCAGTATTCTTACTCTTGATTTGGGTGAAGGAGCTACAAAAGACATTTTAAGATGGGGTTGCAATAAAGGTTTGTAATTTCCGATGGTCAAAGGGACTGGTTATAAGAGCAAAACAGGCTGGGTGTAATGAAACAGGCTCTGGATCAGACCAGTGTACCAGGAACTTGTGTCTAGCTGAAGAAGGAGCAGGCAACATTTGTTTTCCCCATGCTATGTTTTAAAAATAATGTACATGAAATACATTCACTAATGGTTACCACCAAGAATAGGAATATTTCTTTGGGGTATAATTCAAATTTATACATAATGTCAAGTATTAGACATGAGGTTTTGTCTTTAATATCACCTTCCATCTTCTGTACTTAGGTTATGCTTGGTTTTCCTCATGGATTGTGGCATTTGGTATTTTAATTAAATAATGCCCTTCTTCATTCTGTTCTAACATGAGAAAAGTTTGACTATATAATTGCAGGTTTCCATTCTATTTTCATTGTTTAGATTAACACTTTATTCTAATTGGGTATCTTGCAGAAAGAATTATAGGAATAAGTTTGAAATGGTTATAATTATAGTGGCATTTAGGTTAAATAGTGGGGAACACATTTTCCAAGTTTAAAAGCACATTCAATTCTTCAAGGGTTGGAGATTCAGAGTATTGGACTGAAATGGGTGTTGTGCTCTTTGGTTTGCTGTTGTTGCTATACTTTTGTTCAAAAATTTTAAAAGGACTAAATTAGTTGTATTCCAGAAAGAAAAAATTTTAAACATAAATTTAACATATTTTAAATATGCAAAGCCAATATTTGGAGTATAGGTAGCCTCTAAGACACTCATGTATGATTTCAAAATGCCTGGTACTTATTGTGAGCTCATTCCTATAAAGGGTCCCTTGGCTACTTGGTGAAGGTTAAAGGAGAAAGTGTTTGTCTACTTTAGAAGGTCTGCTGCTGAGTCTAATTGTGAAGTAATGGGGAAAGGTCTCCTTTTTAGTTCCCAGGATGAGGTGTGGAATTGTCTACTGGGGATGTTTAAGTAATGCTAGGAGACTTGCTGTCCCATTATGCCCCTTTCCTAGAATGGAGTTAAGAATGAGAAGCTGTGTTTCATTAGAAAAGGATGAATTTAGGGATTTCTTCCCCGGAGCATTTCAAAGTTCAATGTTTAAGATTTTGCCTTGGGATTTGGCAAAGAACTGGGGTCCTTTTTCATGCCTTCCATTATAAAGTACAGGAAATAAGTCCTTGGATATTTCCCACTTTCTTTTTCATTCCACCCTTGTATGCCCTATATCTTCCTGCTTTTCCTAGACCTGCTCAACTCTAGGTATTGAAAAATTTCACTCACTCATACTTTTCAGACTTCAGCCCCTGTCCTTCTCAATTTTCAGAGGCAATCATACTCACGCTTAGGACATTAGAGAGTGGATAGAATTAACAATTAATCTCAGAAGCCCAGGCTACTCCAAACCCAGCAAGCTGCAGAGCTTTACTACCCATCCTCCTTTCTCCCATCCTCCCAGTCATGAGGACTTGGCCAGAGGAGTGGGTTTCTTCCCATTCACTGATTTATATTTCAGTTCTTCTGCTGGGACACGAAGCTTTCTATGAAGCTTAGGCTTTTTGGCTACAGTTTTCACAACCTAACTCTTGTCCCAGTTTTTCTATAGGGATTATTTCCTATACCTATAGCCAATGCCTGTGGGTCTGCTCTGAACAAGAGTAGAGTTCCTGGAGTAAAAAATGTGCTGGCTGCCTGATTCTTCAGTAAGACGTACTGTTGTTAGGAGATTCCTGTCACAAAGTCCTATATCCCAACTGCACAGGTTGGATGCCAGGGTTAGGAACATAAGCCTGGATGACCCCTAATCCACTCTGCCTTATCACCATTATTTGAATTGGTAGCACCCTCACGCCTATGCCAGTACTATAGGTGAGGTGGCCCTCTACCACTCACCCTGTGCATTCCTAGACAGTTGCCTACATGTATACCAGACTATTGGCTAAGGTTTCACTGGCTATGCCCTTGTCGCCACCCGAGGTTTTAATAAGAGGTTAGGAACTAGCTAAGAGAGCAAACTAACAGAACACGTGAATGTGGTTACTCCATCAATAGGCAGAAGTCGTACCTACTAAAAATACACATAATTTAAGATTTTGAGCTCTTAAAATAACAGTAAAATAATGCCCTCCTTCCAAATTTGTCTCCATCTTCCCTCCTTTCAGCTCGTAGAGAAGGCCTCACAATCTCCTTCCATCACAAATATGAAGACTTTTCATTTCTTCACACTTCTACACATATTCTCACTGTTTTTCTCCTATTACTGGGTTCTACTCCATAAACATTGGACATGATAAAGTCTAGAAACTTCTCCAGAGGGTTTACCTTTTAAAAATGGGTATAGGTCCAGCTAAGTCAACTTAGCTGATTACAACCCAAGCTACTACGTAAATTCTATTTTCATGTATGCTCACTTCTCATACGGCAGCACGTTTACAAACTCACTGGTGAACAGAACTGAAGAGAACACTGCTTTATATAGTAGAGAAAATATAAATAAAACAAATGTTAATAAGTTCCTTAGAAATATCTATGTGTATATCCCTATCTAAATTTATATATCACTCCATATCTATTTATATCTATCTATCTATTTATCCATCCAGCTATCTATACACCCATACAGATAAAGATATACTTCAAAAAATTGTAGAAGCATATGTAGTTACTGCCTATTAGCAGAAATAACAGTCTTATCAGTCAGATGATCACAGCCAAACTCAGAATCCAGAGGATGGTGCAAAGTAATAAGTTACTGATTCCAGATTAGAATCCAAGTTGAATGGGTGCCTACAAGCAATTTCTCCCTTGGTCTCCATTCTACTTTCTTTGGCAACTCCTCTGCTCTGGCCTCTGTCATAATTCCATCTTGCTGCAATCCCTTGAAATCTAAGCTAGAGTGATAAATTTATGGTTCCAAACTGATATAACATAGTGGATTCCTACATTCTTCAAATTGGAGCAAACACAAGAAAACTAATATACTGAAAACAAAACATCCCAACACAGCAAAAGAAAGTACCACCCAAAACAACAACAACAAAGCTTCTGCTCTGTTCATATTGGTCACCTGCCTCCATAAACATCACATTGACTTGAAACTTATTGTTCTAAAAGGCCTCCTTAGTGGATGGAGGGGAGAGGATGTGGAAAAAGGGTAAATGAGACAGTAGGGCAGAGGATTCTCTTATTTAATTATGCTTCTCTCTCTCATCACTCTATCTCTTTCTTTCTCTATGTGTTTACATGTAAACAATACATTGGGCAAGCATGAAATACAGATTATAATAAAGTTGCATTTTATTTTTGTCTTTCACTGTCCTTTTATTTTCAGTGGTGGTAATCTTGCCCTTCCTTCTGATGACAATTTCTGTGTGTCACAGTACCTTTTTGCCCACTTACAGACCATACTATAGTCATGGTTAGTCAAGAACAGAGTATTAATTTGGAAATTATAATGTCCATTTCATGATATGAATAAAAAATTTGACCTTAGTTTACCATTCATTTTCTTCTCTCCAGGCTCTCTGTTAGCCAATATGGTGTCTCTGTGGAAATCAGGAAAAAGTACCCCTTTCTCTTAGCACACCAGAGTCCCCCGCCAGGACTTGGCCAATGGAACACCGGCTGAATTTCAGTTCCACCTCACCTACTCAGTGGATTTAGAGTACACTATGGTCAATGTTGAGGGTAAGCTCTGCATAGTCATATAATCACATAGCTCAGCCCTGCTTCCTTCCCACAGTGGGCAGGTAGAGGCACAGTGTTTTTGCTATACACTCTCTTCCCAGTCACCTCTCCCCTCAACAAACTAGCAGCTGTTTCACTTAAGGTCAAAAAAATGTGGAGGAAGGACAAGAGTAAAGGGTAAAACAGTACTTACTTAGCTATGCACCTCTGCACTCTGACCACACCAATGGTTAAAAGCTGGCTCTTCTTGTGAGGGGCTTTCCAAGGGCCTGAATAGGTTTCATGCTGAGCCCCTCTCTCCTGAAGTTCCTTTAATCTTGGCAGATGTTCTGTATTCTGTGTGGTCATTTGAATGCCAGGGCATCTTAGGCCTACACTCTTTTTCTGCTGAGGTCTTCTTGCAGAAAAAGCCCTGAGAGGCAGGACACACAATGTCCTCTCAGTGTTTCTTTCTTCCTGGTGGCTCACTCCTGGGCACAGAAATATAAATGCATCTTTTGCCCAGAGAAACTGTAGGACTTCAGACCACCAGATCCCAATGAAGCAGCACCCTCCTCACTTAGCCACCAAGCACTTATTTTTCTTGCCCTCTAAATTTCCCAGGCAAAAGTCAGATCCCAATCCACAGTCCACTCCAACTTTCAGAGTCAGGATTCAGGCTCCAAACCTCTGTGTCTGCCAACTTCAAGGAATACATTTCAAAGTTCTCTAAGTGTCCCTTCCTGAATTCTTCTAGCTAGACTTAGTACTAGAAGGTAGCTAAACCTCCACCCCTTACCCCCAAATGTGCAAGATATATTGGGAAATCACAGAAATGCAATCACTGTCTCGAAATAAATCTCTTTATTGATCACTTCACAAAATCATTCTTATATGATAATGATCTTTTAGATTTTCCAGGTGGATATGGGATTCAAAAGCATGAAAAACTGGCTCTGGCTAATAATGCCTTTGAAATTCTGTACAGGTTGCTTTGTCTCTTTCGTTTGGTCTCTCAAATTGGTACTGCTGTCAAAAATGAGGCAGAAAATGTCCCTTTCTTACATACTTGTTAAACACACTTGGCATGTGTGTCAGTCAAGAAAGATAAAAAAAATAACTCCCAAAGCTCAGTGGCTTAAAGAAACAAAGGTTTTTATACCTTGCTCTTGTTTCGTGATCTTTGGCTGGGGCTCCACTCTGCGCTGTCGTCATCTTCACTCTGTGGGCTGACAGTTCAGCCACGACCTAGAGCTTTGAGAGCTTCAGTGGCAGAGGGAACAAGGAACACGGTACTGCACACACTAGTCTTATTATCCTGAAAAAAGAAAGTGACGTGAACGCACTTGAATTGAACAGGCAGAGAAGCATAATTCTCCTACAGACAGGACACAGGTAAGTAGTTAGTTTTATACACTATCACAGCACTTTAGCCACTCTAGTCTTGGAGGGAAACTAAAGAGGAGTTCAGTGGTCTAGTCACTGGTTATATGACAGAATGGCAAATGGTCACATATGAAACAGGAAAGAAAACTTTACTCATCGATACGGACTAGGGGCTTATATATCTAATGGAGCAGATATTTTAAGTTCCTTTTGCAAAATTTTCCTTGCTTTTATATATTATAAATATACTTGTTTCAGTGGTTATGTTGCCTGAGTACTCAATGAGGTTAGGGAAAAACATATAGGCCAGAGGAAAAAAATAACAATTATTGCACACCTACTATGAGAAAGACATGGTCATAGTCACTTCACATACTTAATATAGTTAATTCTTCCCAAAAAATCTTGTGAAGTAGTAATTGTCATCCCTGTTTACGTATGAAGAAATTGATAGAGATTAGGTGATTGCTGAAGATTGTTAAGACAGAGCCAGAATTCAAACCCAGTTCTTAATCCAAAGCCTTTGGTCCTCCCACTAGACCACCAATGGTTATTTTGCTGGGACATACTCTCTTTTTTGGTATTCTAATTGTTCCTAGAGGATTCCTTAGATTGCTCTTCCTAATCAGGTTTCAGTAAATCAACTTAAATATAGCAGGGGGATTTTTGTTTTGGTGGGAGTGGTTGTTTTGTTTTTAAACATGGCCCAGTCTACTTTATTAACCAGCTAATGAGCATTTTATAATACTATTCAAAATGCTACTTATTTCCATTTGGAATATGCAGAGCCATCATATATCCTATTTTCTAAGAAAAAAATTATTGAACAGAATAGAAATTAGTAGGAAGCTGGGAAACAGAAGATTCCAGCTGACTCTACCCTCTCTCCTTCATATGCTCTCTTTGAGAGTCATATGCCTAAGTGAAGAATAAAATCATGAAATTTTAGAGTCAGAAGGGACCTTGAGCTCATATGGTAAAATCCCCATGTTTGACAGGTGATATAATGAAAGGTTAAAAGTTCAAAGACCATTAGTGGTTAGCGTAGTCATCCTACAATATGGCCATGAATGATCCTCATCTCCTGGTATTTATGCCCTTGTTTAATCCCCTCTCACACTGAATCAAGGCTGAGCTGTATAGCCAGCATTAAATGGTAGATGTTACAGTGTATAATATTCAAATCTGGATCATAAAGGCATTGAAGATTTTGGCTTGATCTCTTAGATCACTTGCTCCAGGTGAATCCAAACACCATGTTGTGAGGACACTCAAGAAGCCCCACAGAAAGGATCCACTTTGTCAGCACCAATTCGCCAGCCATGTGCATGAACCCCTTTAGTAATGAATCCTCCAGTCCCAGTCAAGCCTTCAGATGAATGCCAGCCCAAATGACATCTGACCGTACTTCATAAAAGACCTTGAGCCAGAGGTGCCCAAATCAACTACTTGCAAATTCCTAGCCTATATATCCCAACCTTATGAGATAGTAAATGACTGCTGTTGTTTTAAGTCATAAATTTTAGGATGATTTGTTATGCAGCAATAGATAGTTGATATAGAGACGTACTCTAGGACAGGCAGGTCTTTGGAGGGAGATATACAAGTAGATTTCTGGTCATCTCCTCAATTCCACCATGCTGGGATTTGATGTTAGACTATTGTGGGTTTTTGCATGACCAATAGCACCATCTTCACGTACTTATATCTGCTCTGTTTCATCCTCTCTCGAGAATATTTCTCATAGCATAAAATGATCCTATCACTTTTCCTACTAAAAAAAAATAACTATTTTTCCTTTTACCCAACATTCTTCTCCTGCTATCAACCCATTTCTAAGATCTGCTTTATAGGAAAACTCTTCAATAGAATTATCTATATTCACTGTATCTGTTTCCTCAGTTCCAGTTCGCTCTTAAACCCACTCCACTCATTCTATTATCCATTCTCCTCTGAAAACATTTATAGATTACCAGTGACGTCCATGTTGTTAAACCTAATGGACAATTCTCAAGACATAATTTACTCAGCTTTTCTATAGCATTAGAAAGAGTAGATGATTGACTTCCTCTTGACATGCTTTCTGAACTAGGGTCCCCAGACATCACACATTCTTGACTTTCTTCCCACTTTATTATCTCATTTTAATTTCCTTACCCTTCCTCCTACTTCTGACTTCTAAATGTCAGAGTGCCCAGAACTCAACATTCACTCCCTTGGTGCTCTCAGACAGGCCCATGACTGCCCACTCTCAAATACAGATTTCTTATGCTCAACTTCCCCATAAGCTCCAGATCAATATACCCACTTGATAGCTGCACACAGATATCTAGTAAACCTAGCACATTTAATAGGAACTAACCCAAACTCTTGATTTCTTACCCTAAGCCTGCTTGTTCTCAGCCTTTTTACTTCAGCAAATAAAGTAAATCAGGTCCTCCTCAGTCTTCCTCACTCACTTGGGTGAACATTCTTGGAGTCATAGTTTTGTTTTATTGTTCTTATATAACACCACCCCAAACCACCAGCCATTTACACTATATCTACCTATTAAATATACCATGAATAAAACCTCTTACGACTGCTATTGCCACTGCCCTAGCTAAGCCACCTTCATGTCTTCCTTGGATTACTTAATGTATTGGTTCCAACTGGTCCCTTTGCATCCTTCCTCATTCCTCTACAGTCCATATTCTGCAGAGCAGTTAAAGGGATACATAACTCTCCAATGGCTTCCCACTATAATTAAAATAAAATCCCTATCGTGATCTACAAGGCTCCAGGATTTGCCTGGTTCTAACTCTAATCTCATTTCTTCCCTCACTCCTCACTCTGGTTCCGTGGCTTTCCTGTATGTGAAACACACAAAACAAAATCCCAACTCTAGACTTCACACTTCATGTTCCTTCTGCTGGAAATGGTCTTCCCCATATACTCCCATGCTTTACTCCCCCATTTCCATCTAATTCATCTCAAAAACATCTCTTTTTAAACAGGCCTTTCCTAAATACCCTACCTAAAAATCCACGTCTCTCATCCTCTAAACTTTATCCTGATTTGACAGTCTTCGTAGCATGCATAACCTTTATATTATATTGCCCGTTTATTTTATTCTCTGTTTTCCTTAGCAGAATATAAACTCCACGAGGGCAGGGACTTTTTTTCTTCACCATGATGTAACCAGTGCCTGAACTAGCTCCTGACACATACTATATACTCTATAGATTATATTTTTGAATGAATGAGTGAATTAATGCTTACATGAGTCCTCAAGAGTTCACTGCAGCAAGTAGATTTTGAATGTTCATCACTGTATCTCTAGCATGGAGGCCTTTGGCACATAATGGGTGCTCCATAAATATTTACCTAATAAGTCAATGGAAATGTGATTATCCTAGAAACAGGCATAAATCCAGAGTAAGTGGGAAGTCAATGCCTTGCCTAATGCAATGCAATTGTTCCCTCTGAACGTCGTGCCGAACTCATTAAACCCCAAAGAGTACATTTTGAGGAAGTGAATAAATGTCCTAACAAACAAATGAACGGACAGTTCATCCTAGAAAATATTTTGACAAGAAAGAAGAGATAGTTACCAATTCCACATATAGCAGAATAGTCTAGAGGATAAGAAGTGAGAAAGATTTTATTTGGTTACTAGGAAATGATGAATATTTTCCAAAAGAATAAATTTAATAAAATGATTGGGGCAGAAGCCAGCTCATATAAGATTAAATGAGTTAAAACACAGTGGTATTAAAATCAGACAAAATTTAGAGGAGGTTGTCAGAAAAGGAAGAATAAAAGGAGAATAGGTTAACGGAACAGAAGAGTCATTTAACATTCTTTTACAGTCAGGATTGATGACTCCTAAGCATATTTCCATGCAGAGATTGCAGAAAGTGACAGTGCCTGTAATTTGAAATGAATATATCTTTTCCTAACTGTTGTCATGATCCTAGGTAACAGACTGGGAATATCTAACTAAAGCAAAATCCCTTTCTAGGGAAGGTGTGATCTAAACTCATCAGAGATGTATGCCCTCTCTAACTTGTCTCTGCCTTTTGTTATGTTTATACCACAAACTAATAGGGATAATTAAGGATTACTAGTTAAAGAAGGATTTCTCAGTCTTCTTAGAATCTATAGATACTAAGCAATGTAAATTTAATATATGAGAAACAATAGTTTGTGGTATGTAGTTTATGTATCTTTTATTTTATGATCTACAGTAGTTTAGAAACATTAACTTGCTATTTCTTCTAATACCTCCTCAATATTAATCATATCTCCCATGAGATAATTTACTTCAAGATAATTTAGTTCAAGATATTTTTCTTATGTTATTCCTTGAATTTTTGAAACTCAAGGTGACACAGAAAAGTTGTCAGAAATCAAGTTGCATATTATGCCCAAAGCATAATATTTGCCATGTGGTTAAAAGTGATTTTTTATGATTATTTTTAATATTGGGGGGCAATGTACTTTTGAAGTCTCTAGTTCTAATGTTTTCTTAGAAATAAACGGCCAATTTAGTAAACAATAAAAACATAAGCTCTTTGTTCTCAAAGATTTATTAAACGTATAAACTTAAGTGAAATTGTATTTGAAACAATATGTGATACATATACATTATAAAATAATAGTAATAACTTGTTATAAAGTAATAGTAATAACAGCATCTAGGTCTAGAGGCTAAGCATCGAGGGAAAGTCAATATGGCCATTAGCATCTTAGTTTGTGTGTAACCCATAATTTGTATGTTTTATATTTTGATATTATGGAACTTTATTTTTGTTTAGATATTTTAAGGCAATTTAATATTTTCTGGGCATTATAAGGTAGATATACACTCTACTTATATACAGTTATTGAATAAATACTCTAAAGCTTCTATCAAATGTGGCTTCAGATTTGTCATTAATTTTCTATTACATATAATGAAATCACTGCCCTTGTAGTAATTTTCCCAGTGAGATATAGAGACAAACAAACTTTTCACCTTTATTCCATTGGAATCTTAAATAAATCTATAAATTTTTGTTAGCGGGCTTCCCTGGTGGCGCAGTGGATGAGAATCTGCCTGCCAATGCAGGGCACACGGGTTCGAGCCCTGGTCTGGGAAGATCCCACATGCCGCGGAGCAACTAGGCCCGTGTGCCACAACTACTGAGCCTGCGCGTCTGGAGCTTGTGCTCTGCAACAAGAGAGGCCGCGATAGTGAGAGGCCCGCGCACCGCGATGAAGAGTGAGAGGTCCACGCACCACGATGAAGAGTGGCTCCCACTCGCTGCAACTAGAGAAAGCCCTCGCACAGAAACGAAGACCCAACACAACCAAAAATAAATAAATAAATATATTAAAAAAAAAAAAAATTTTGTTAGCAAATAGCAATTAAGTCAGAGTGGTGGTCAGCTAAGTGCAAGGTAAAGTTAAATGATCAAAAAGCTCATATTAATACTGAGGTTCTAAGAGGCTGGGATTCTACCTAAAGCAAAATTTTAATAAAGTAGAAGATATATTAATTTTATTTTATAAAAAAGACTCAAATCTACTTACCTAAAATGTGCAGATAAAATTTTTTGTGTTTTTTTTCTTATTAAATGTATAGGTAGATGTCTCCGATGTTCATTTGCATGCTAGCTGATATTTGATCATTTTGTGGGGATGGAATTGCTTATCCCAAACATTTCACCATTTCATGTATTCCTTAGTCAGTCAGGTAGGAACTACCACCTCATTTTACAAATGGAGCAACTGAGATGAAGTGAGTTGCCCAAAGACATATACTTGGCACGAGGCAGAGGCAAGAATCAGACCTGAACTTCTGACTATGGATCCAAAGTACTTTACTCTACCCAGCCTCCTAATTGTTTCATGATGATCCCACCACTCTAACAGTGAGATTCTGCCCAGCTGAGAGTAACAGAAAAATGCAAAATGGTAATGGCTTAAGACAGAAGAAAAGTCTTGCTCTCAAGAGCCCTTGGCTGGAAGGGCCACTGGTTTCAGTTTCAGAAGCAGCAGCAAAATTTCCTTAATCGTTCTGCCTGTGCATGGAGACAAGTCATCTTTATTTTGCATGACTATGTGCCAGGCTAAAAATATCTAAAGAAAGGGCACTAGGGAAGGAAATCTGCAGTCTCTGACACAAAGAAATGTGGAGATTAGATAGATAGATAGATATAGAGATACACAGTTTTTTCTTCTGTGTCAGAGACTGTGTCATATATTTTATATATTATATATTATAGGTATAGTGTTATATGTATGTATGCGTGTGTGTGTGTATATAGCTATATGGATAACTTGGAAGCTATCTACTTTCAGGATTTAAAATTGGACATCATTTCTTAATTTGGGTTGTAATAAAATAAGCTCTTGCATTATCCTTGACCAAGATTCAAACTATTTTTTCTTTGAAACAAATGAAAGTACCCGATTTGTTTGATAATATTTTATACAGCTTTCATTTATTTGCCTGTCTTGGAAGAATAAAGGAACAGTAATGCTACCACCTATGGTATACAGATAAGCAGCCTGCAGTGAGAAGGTTCAAAAGGACTGCCCCTCCTCTTCCTGCCCTTGCCTCCTTTGAGCTGTCGGGAGAGTCAGGCAGAACACCTGAAGCAGCTAGTTGCTCCCTAGTGGCTAAAAGAACGTGAGCCGCTGCTCTGCTTGCCCAGTGGTTCAAGATGGCCCCAAATCCTTTTAAATGCTCTCTCTCTTTTGGAGATGTTTATTGCAATTTGTTCCTTAGTCTTAAGAAAGCAAAAAGTTAATTCCAGATAGCAAGGTCCATTTTTTTAGAGCCCCACAGGAACACGTAAGGATGAGAGATTAGCAATCGTCATACTTAAAAGACAATATGGTTTTCCAACTCCACAAAACGTTTTTCCTTCCCAGCACCAGCTACTTTTTCTTCATTTATGTTGTGGAACTTGCATGCCATTCCTGGTACAGTTTGAGCAACTTCTATGAGACAGCGATTGTACTGACTTTTTGCAACAAAAATTTTTATATTAAAAACTAGCCCTTAAAATATTACTGACTGGCAATGGGAAATGGATTAAAACAACCCAGAAGAAAATAAGTAGCAATAATATAGATATTTTATACTAAATCACAGCCTTTGCTAGACATTTTAATATAGGATTCATTCTATGCAGTCAGAAAATAATATGGTCAAGCAAATTTTGTACTAACTTCCATGTGCCACATGGAGGCTTTAATTAACCTGTCTTGTGAGTCACTGAGCCTTTATGAATTCCAATTATATTGCATTGTGGGAATATGACATTTACTTCTTCACACCATTTTGACTTTTTTCAATTATTACCATGAAAAAATTTATTGAGCAAATGTCACTGCAAAAGAAGCCATGGCCCAATAGTGGCCATTCCTCCAGGTGGCTGGTACTGACTGCTAAAAAATAGCAATATAAAGAAAAGGCCAGGAATTTCCTAATGTGACCTTTAACACCCCGAAATGGTATCCTGATCTTGCTAATTAAGTAACTTGAAAACACACACAGGGAACCCAAAGGAAAAAGCCAGCTTGGTCATTTGTGAAACTCCGAGAATTAATTTTTGCCTTTGAATTCTCTTAGGCAACACAGAGATATTTTCATGCATTAAAGACCAAATCTATGCTTTCTTTATTTTGATATTCATAGCACAAAAGATGTCAAGCTTATGCTTGATCTCTCCTAGATACAATAATATATGTCACTGACCAGTAAAGTTACTGAGTCAAAGCCATCTGCACAGTTGCAGTTCCCTCAGCATCTGATAAGAGAAGGTTATTCTTTGTATGTACAGAGCCTGACAATCTTTCAGTAATAGGGCAACTTTTCACCACTTTGCGGATGCTGAGTAAAGAAAAATATTACGAGTTTTTAATGAAATGTACCATGACCTTGCACTAAGATAATCTTATTTTCTTATAAGATAAAAAAGAAAAGGCAAATAGATTTTAAAGAGGTGAAATAAGGGCATGTTTTAAAGCAAAGTGCAAAGTAAACATCAGGTAAAATACAAAGGCTGGAAGAATTGATTATGCCACTTGTTTGCTCTCCTGTGGAATATAAAAGAAGCAGGGGCATGCTCTACCACTCCTTGCATGTAGAAATCAAGCTTGGAAACAATATACTGACATCTCTGCCATGCAGATAATTCCAACAAGCTAATGTGCTGAAACAACTATCGTCATTTAGAAACTTTCTGGGTCTACTGATTGACAGCTATAGAGTGTATCTTCATGGTCTTCTCTTTGCAAGCCAATTTTAATAAAAGGAAATATAATTACATGGAAGACAATGAGGATCAAAGGCTAAAAAGAATATGGGGGGCTTCCCTGGTGGCGCAGTGGTTGAGAATCTGCCTGCCAATGCAGGGGACACGGGTTCGAGCCCTGGTCTGGGAAGATCCCACATGCCGCGGAGCAACTGGGCCCGTGAGCCACAACTACTGAGCCTGCGCGTCTGGAGCCTGTGCTCCGCAACGAGAGAGGCCGCGATAGTGAGAGGCCCGCGCACCACGATGAAGAGTGGCCCAGGCTCGCTGCAACTAGAGAAAGCACTCGCACAGAAACGAAGACCCAACACAGCCAAAACAAATAAATAAATAAATAACCAAATTTAACAATAAACAAAATGGGGCAAAAACAAGAAGATAAAACATCAAAAATGCTTCATCAAACATGAAAAACAGCCAGAGGATTACTCTATTACTCATTACATGATGAAAGAAACCTATGACCACCATCATGTGGTTAGACACCTCATCAGAAATACCGACACATTGCATGCAATACTAGATGTTTAGCACATTGTTTTTGACAGTTTCCATTAATGTATTCTTATCATTACTCTGTCTTAATTATCACAACCATTTTTATCGGCCCTGATCTGAACACCATAGACTAGAAAAGCACAAGCGCACTGATACCTGACTGAATGATTAGTAATTCTCAGCACGAATATCGAAAGGGGAGTGGTCAGCAATTGCATTTTTACTGTATATGCATTATTGCTACAATTCCAAGCTCATAAGCTCTTCAGCTCCAAAAGAAAAAAATACCCCTTCAAGCATATTCTGCTTTAGACTTCAAGGAAGTTTCTTGCCTCAGCCCAGAAAAAGCACCATATCTATAAAAACTGTGTTAAAAGTTATAAATATTTACGTATTTTAAGGAAAGATCCAGGAGCATCAGAAAAGGTAAGACAGTAATAAAATTTTCTGTAAGTGTTTTATTTATTAATACATCTCTTTAAATAACTTCAAATATTACTTTTTTTTTTAAGAATCTGTAAAAGAATTTTTCCTTTTTTTTTAAACATCTTTATTGGAGTATAATTGCTTTACAATGGTGTATTAGTCTCTGCTTCACAACAAAGTGAATCAGTTATACATATACATACATCCCCATATCTCTTCCCTCTTGCATCTCCCTCCCTCCCACCCTCCCCATCCCACCCCCTTAGGTGGTCACAAAGCACCGAGCTGATCTCCCTGTGCTATGCAGCTGCTTCCCACTAGCTATTTTACATTTGGTAGTGTATATATGTCCATGCCACTCTCTCACTTTGTGCCAGCTGACCCTTCCCCCTCCCCGTATCGTCAAGTCCATTCTCTAGTAGGTCTGGGTCTATATTCCCGTCTTGCCCCTAAGTTCTTCATGACCATTTTTTTGGTTTGTTTTTTAGATTCCATATACATGTGTTAGCATACGGTATTTCTTTTCTCTTTCTGACTTACTTCACTCTGTATGACAGACTCTAGGTCCATCCACCTCACTACAAATAACTCAATTTCGTTTCTTTTTATGGCTGAGTAATATTCCATTGTATATATGTGCCATATCTTCTTTATCCATTCATCTGTTGATGGACACTTAGGTTGCTTCCATTACCTGGCTATTGTAAATAAAGCTGCAATGAATATTTTGTTACATGACTCTTTTGGAATTATAGTTTTCTCAGGATATATGCTATGCCCAGTAGTGGGATTGCTGGGTCATATTGTAGTTCAATTTTTAGTTTTTTAAGGAACCTCCATACTGTTCTCCATAGTGGCTGTATCAATTTACATTCCCACCAACAGTGCAAGAGGGTTCCCTTTTCTCCACACCCTCTCTAGCATTTACAGTTTGTAGATTTTTTGATGATGACCATTCTGACTGGTGTGAGATGACATCTCATTGTAGTTTTGATTTGCATTTCTCTAATGAATAATGATGTTGAGCATTCTTTCATGTGTTTTTTGGTAATCTGTATATCATCTTTGGAGAAATGTCTATTTAGGTCTTCTGCCCATTTTGGGATTGGTTTGTTTGTTTTTTTGATATTGAGCTTCATGAGCTGCTTGTAAATTTTGGAGAATAATCCTTTGTCAGTTGCTTCATTTGCAAATATTTTCTCCCATTCTGAGTGTTGTCTTTTTGCCTTGTTTATGGTTTCCTTTGCTGTGCAAAAGCTTTTAAGTTTCAGTAGGTCCCGTTTATTTTTGTTTTTATTTCCATTTCTCTAGGAGGTGGGTCAAAAAGGATCTTGCTGTGATTTATGTCATAGAGTATTCTGCCTATGTTTTCCTCTAAGAGTTTGATAGTGTCTGGCCTTACATTTAGGTCTTTAATCCATTTTGAGTTTATTTTTGTGTATGGTGTTAGGGAGTGTTCTAATTTCATTCTTTTACATGTAGCTGTCCAGTTTTCCCAGCACCACTTATGGAAGAGGCTGTCTTTTCTCCACTGTATATTTTTGCCTCCTTTATCAAAGATAAGGTGACCATATGTGCGTGAGTTTATCTCTGGGCTTTCTATCCTGTTCCATTGATCTATATTTCTGTCTTTGTGCCAGTACCACACTGTCTTGATTATTGTACTTTTGTAGTATAGGTTGATGTCAGGGAGCCTGATTCCTCCAGTTCCATTTTTCTTTCTCAATATTGCTTTGGCTATTGGGGGTCTTTTGTGTTTCAATACAAATTGTGAAACTTTTTGTTCTAGTTCTGTGAAAAATGTCAGTGTTAGTTTGATAGGGATTGCATTGAATCTGTAGATTGCTTTGGGTAGTAGAGTCATTTTCACAATGTGGATTCTTCCAATCCAAGAACATGGTATATCAATCCATCTATTTGTATCATCTTTAATTTCTTTCATCAGTGTCTTATCATTTTCTGCATACAGGTCTTTTGTCTCCTTAGGTAGGTTTATTCCTAGATATTTTATTCTTTTTGTTGCAATGGTAAACGGGAGTGTTTTCTTAATTTCACTTTCAGATTTTTCATCATTAGTGTATAGGAATGCAAGAGATTTCTGTGCATTAATTTTGTATCCTGCTAGTTTATCAAATTCATTGATTAGCTCTAGTAGTTTTCTGGTAGCATCTTTAGGATTCTCTATGTATAGTATCATGTCATCTGCAAACAGTGACAGCTTTACTTCTTCTTTTCCTATTTGGATTCCTTTTATTTCTTTTTCTTCTCTGATTGCTGTGGCTAAAACTTCCAAAACTATGTTGAATAATAGTGGTGAGAGTGGGCAACCTTGTCTTCTTCCTGATCTTAGTGGAAATGGTTTCAGTTTTTCACCATTGAAGATGATGTTGGCTGTGGGTTTGTCATATGTGGCCTTTATTATGTTGAGGTAAGTTCCCTCTATGCCTACTTTCTGGGGGGTTTTTATAATAAATGGGTGCTGAATTTTGTCAGAAGCTTTCTCTGCATCTATTGAGATGATCATATGGTTTTTCTCCTTCAATTTGTTAATATGGTTTATCACATTGATTGATTTGCATATATTGAAGAATCCTAGCATTCTTGGGATAAACCCCACTTGATCATGGTGTATGATCCTTTTAATGTGCTGCTGGATTCTGTTTGCTAGTATTTTGTTGAGGATTTTTGCATCTACGTTCATCAGTGATATTGGCCTATAGTTTTTCTTTCTTTGTGACATCTTCGTCTGGTTTTGGTATCAGGGTGATGGTGGCCTCGTAGAATGAGTTTGAGAGTGTTCCTCTCTCTGCTATATTTTGGAAGAGTTTGAAAAGAATAGGTGTTAGCTCTTCTCTAAATGTTTGAGAGAATTGGCCTGTGAAGCCATCTGGTCCTGGGCTTTTGTTTGTTGGAATATTTTTAATCACAGTTTCAATTTCAGTGCTTGTGATTGGTCTGTTCATATTTCCTATTTCTTCCTGGTTCAGTCTCAGAAGGTTGTGCATTTCTAAGAATTTGTCCATTTTTCCAGGTTGTCCATTTTATTGGCATATAGTTGCTTGTCGTAATCTCTCATGATCCTATGTATTTCTGCAGTATCAGTTGTTACTTCTCCTTTTTCATTTCTAATTCTATTGATTTGAGTCTTCTCCCTTCTTTTCTTGATCAGTCAGGCTAATGGTTTATCAATTTTGTTTATCTTCTCAAAGAACAAGCTTTTAGTTTTATTGATCTTTGTTATCGTTTCCTTCATTTCTTTTTCATTTATTTCTGATATGATCTTTATGATTTCTTTCCTTCTGCTAATTTTGGGGTTTTTTTGTTCTTCTTTCTCTAATTGCTTTAGGTGTAAGGTTAGGTTGTTTATTTGAGATGTTTCTTGTTTCTTAAGGTAGGATTGTATTGCTATAAACTTTCCTCTTAGGACAGCTGTTGCTGCATCCCATAGATTTTGGGTCGTCGTGTTTTCATTGTCATTTGTTTCTAGGTATTTTTTGATTTCCTCTTTGATTTCTTCAGTGATCTCTTGGTTATTAAGTAGTGTATTGTTCAGCCTCCATGTGTTTGTATTTTTTACAGATTTTTTTCCTGTAATTGATATCTAGTCTCATAGCATTGTGGTCGGAAAAGATACTTGATACGATTTCAATTTTCTCAAATTTACCAAGGCTTGATATGTGACCCAAGATATGATCTATGCTGGAGAATGTTTCATGAGCACTTGAGAAGAATGTGTATTCTGTTGTTTTTGGATGGAATGTCCTATAAATATAAATTAAGTCCATGTTGTTTAATGTATCATTTAAAGCTGTGTTTCCTTATTTATTTTCATTTTGGATAATCTCTCCATTGGTGAAAGTGAGGTATTAAAGTCCCCTACTCTGATTGTGTTACTGTCGATTTCCCCTATTATGGCTGTTAGTATTTGCCTTATGTATTGAGGTGCTCCTATGTTGGGTGCATAAATATTTACCATTGTTATATCTTCTTCTTGGATTGATCCCTTGATCATTATGTAATGCCCTTCTTTGTCTCTTGTAATAATCTTTGTTTTAAAGTTTAGTTTGTCAGATATGAGAATTGCTACTCCAGCTTTCTTTTGATTTCCATTTGCATGGAATATCTTTTTCCATCCCCTCACTTTCAGTGTGTATGTGTCCCTAGGTCTGAAGTGGGTCCCGTGTGCACAGCATATATACAGGTCTTGTTTTTGTATCCATTCAGCCAGTCTATGCCTTTTGGTTGGAGCATTTAATCCAGTTACATTTAAGGTAATTATCGATATGCATGTTCCTATTACCATTTTCTTAATTGTTTGGGTTTGTTATTGTAGGTCTTTTCCTTCTCTTGTGTTTCCTGCCTAGAGAAGTTCCTTTAGCATTTTTTGTAAAGCTGGTTTGGTGGTGCTGAATTCTCTTAGCTTTTGATTTTCTGTAAAGGTTTTAATTTCTCTGTCAAATCTGAATGAGATCCTTGCTGGGTAGAGTAATCTTGGTTGTAGGTTTTTCTCCTTCATCACTTTAAATATGTCCTGCCACTCCCTTCTGGCTTGCAGAGTTTCTGCTGGAAGATCAGCTGTTAACCTTTTGGGGATTTCCCTGTGTGTTATTTGTTGTTTTTCCCTTGCTGCTTTTAATATTTTTTCTTTGTATTTAATTTTTGATAGTTTGATTAATGTGTGTCTTGGTGTGTTTCTCCTTGGATTTACCCTGTGTGGGAGTCTCTGTGCTTCCTGGACTTGATTAACTATTTCCTTTCCCATATTAGGGAAGTTTTCAACTATAATCTCTTCAAATATTTTCTCAGTCCCTTTCTTTTTCTCTTCTTCTTCTGGGACCCCTATAATTCGAATGTTGGTGCATTTAATGTTGTCCCAGAGGTGTATGCAACTGTCATCAATTATTTTCATTCTTTTTTCTTTACTCTGCTTTGCAGTGTTTATTTCCATCATTTTTTCTTTCAGGTCACTTAACCATTCTTCTGCTTCAGTTATTCTGCTAATGATCCCTTCTAGAGAATTTTTAATTTCATTTACTGTGTGGTTCATCACTGTTTTTTTGCTCTTTAGTTCTTCTAGGTCCTCGTTAAACGTTTCTTGTATTTTCTCCATTCTACTTCCAAGATTTTGGATCATCTTTACTATCATTATTCTGAATTATTTTTCATGTAGACTGTCTATTTCCTCTTCATTTGTTAAGTCTGGTGGGGTTTTTCCTTGCTCCATCATCTGCTGTGTTTCTCTGTCTTCTCATTTTGCTTAACTTACTGTGTTTGGGGTCTCCTTTTTGCAGGCTGCAGATTCATAGTTCCTGTTGCTTTTGGTGTCTGCCCCCAGTGGCTCAGGTTGGTTCATTGGGTTGTTTAGGCTTCCTGGGGAAGGGGACTAGGGCCTGTGTTCTGGTGGATGAGGCTGGATCTTGTCTTTTTGGTGGGCAGGTTCACATCTGCTGGTGTGTTTTGGTGTGTCTGTGGCCTTATTATGATTTTGGGCAGCCTCTCTGTTAATGGGTGGGGTTGTGTTCCTGTCTTGCTAGTTGTTTGGCATAGGGTGTCCAGTATTGTAGCTTGCTGGTCGTTGAGCGGAGCTGGGTCTTGGCGTTGAGACGGAGATCTCTGGGAGATTTTCGCCATCTGATATTACGTGCACCTGGGAGCTCTCTTGTGGACCAGTGTCCTGAACTTGGCTCTCGCACCTCCGAGGCACAGCCCTGACGCCTGGCTGGAGTACCAAGAGCCTGTCATCCACATGGCTCAGAATAAAAGGGAGAAAAAGAAAGAAAGAATGAAAGAAGAAGAAAAAATAAAATAAAATAAAAATTATTAAAATTAAAAATAATTACTAAAAAAAAAATTTTAAAGTAATAAAAAAAAAGAAAGAAGGAAAGAAAGACGAGAGGAACCAAACCAAAAAACAAATCCACCAATGATAACAAGTGCTAAAAACTATACCTGAAAAAAAAACCAAAACAAAATGGACGGACAGAACCCTAGCACAAATGGTGAAAGCAAAGCTATACAGACAAAATCTCACACAGAAGCATACACATACACACTCACCAAAGGAGAAAAAGGGAAAGATATATATCGTTGCTCCAAAAGTCCACCTCCTCAATTTGGGATGATTCGTTATCTATTCAGGGATTCCACAGATGCAGGTACATCAAGTTGATTGTTGAGTTTTAATCCGCTGCTCCTGAGGCTGCTGGGAAAGATTTCCCTTTCTCTTCTTTGTTCACACAGCTCCCGGGGTTCAGCTTTGGATTTGGACCCGCCTGTGTGTGTAGGTCGCCTGAGGGCGTCTGTTCTTCGCTCAGACAGAACGGGGTTAAAGGAGCAGGTGCTTCGGGGGCTATGGCTCACTCAGGCCGGGGGAGGGAGGGGTACAGAGTGCGGGGCGAGCCTGCGGTGGCAGAGGCCGGCGTGACGTTGCAGCAGCTTGAGGTGCGCCATGCGTTCTCCCGGGGAAGTTGTCCCTGGATCACGGGACCCTGGCAGTGGCGGGCTGCACAGGCTCCCGGGAGGGGCGGTGTGGAGAGTGACCTGTGCTCGCACACAGGCTTCTTGGTGGTGGCCGCAGCATCCTTAGCGTTTCATGCCTGTCTCTGGGGTCTGCGCTGATGGTCGCGGCTTGCGCCTGTCTCTGGAGCTCCTTTAAGCGGCGCTCTGAATCCCCTCTCCTCACGCACCAGGAAACAAAGAGGCAAGAAAAAGTCTCTTGTCTCTTCAGCAGCTGCAGACTTTTTCCCAGACTCCCTCCCAGCTAGCTGTGGTGCACTAGCCCCCTTCAGGCTGTGTTCACGCCACCAACCCCAGTCCTCTCCCTGCGATCCGACCTCCGAAGACCGAGCCTCAGCTCCCAGCCCCCGCCCGCCCCGGCGGGTGAGCAGACAAGCCTCTCGGGCTGGTGAGTGCTGGTCAGCACCGATACTCTGTGCGGCAATCTCACCGCTTTTCCCTCCGCACCCCTGTTGATGCGTTCTCCTCCGTGGCTCCAAAGCTTTCCCCCTCTGCCACCCGCAGTCTCCGCCCACGAAGCGGCTTCCTCATGTGTGGAAACCTTTCCTCCTTCACAGCTCCCTTCCACTGGTGCAGGTCCTGTCCCTATTCTTTTGTCTCTGCCTTTTCTTTTTTTTTTATTTTGCCCTACCCAGGTACGTGGGGAGTTTCCTGCCTTTTGGGAGGTCTGAGGTCTTCTGCCAGCGTTCAGTAGGTGTTCTGTAGGAGTTGTTCCACATGTAGATGTATTTCTGATGTATTTGTGGGGAGGTAGGTGATCTCCACGTCTTAATTCTCCACCATTTGAAGCTTCTCTGGTACAAGGTGGCCATCCCGGTTTCACATCAACATGATCTCAGGCACAAACCTCCTTGTTTTTCCATTTTGTCTTTAAGTTACTTGTTGAAACAACTGGCCCGCAGTCCCCAGGACTGTTGTGGCTTCGGCTGCTGGGGCCCCTCCAGAGCCACCAGCCTCAATGAGGCTGCCCTCCCCTCGGGTTCCGGGGCTGTTCAGTGACGGAGGAGGGAAGAGACCCAGAGCCAGGAGTTCCAGCTCTGCCTCAAATATTACTTTTAATCACAGCATGGAGAGTTTGCAGGGATCTTTAATGAAATAGGAGTTGATGCATTTACTTTAAAGCTATACTACTTTCTGTAAAGAAAACAAATATAAGTAACATTGATAAAATCATCAATTTATAATTTATGTCTTACTCCCTTCTATTAATAATTTAAGGTGACCTCAAGAGATAGAGTCAGTGGTGGTATACACAATAACAAAATATATGTCAGAAGACCACAGACCCAGACTGAGAGATGGATACTTGGGAAAGGCTAATAATTTGACATGCGTTGAAAATGGTTTTCTTTAAATATTTATTAAATGTTTATTAAAAAGAAAGCCTGGGTACTTTGTGAGAAAAAGTATTAATTGCAGTGCTTACCACTCTACTGTTGTCCTTAAAAATTTGATTCAGGGGCTTCCCTGGTGGCGCAGTGGTTGAGAGTCCGCCTGCCGGTGCGGGGGACGCGGGTTCGAGCCCTGGTCTGGGAGGATCCCACATGCCGCGGAGCAGCTGGGCCCGTGGGCCACAATTACTGAGCCTGCGCGTCTGGAGACTGTGCTCCGCAACGAGAGAGGCCGCGATAGTGAGAGGCCCGCGCACCGCGATGAAGAGTGGCCCCCGCTTGCCACAACTAGAGAAAGCCCTCGCACAGAAACGAAGACCCAACACAGCCAAAAATAAATAAATAAATTTATAAAAAAAAAAAAAAAAAAAAAAAAAATTTGATTCAGGCCCAAATTCACATGCTTTCTGCAAGCAAAGCCAAAAACCAGCAGTGAATTGGACATATGCACTTTATTTTTTACTTATTTTAAAATACTATCTCATTTTAATTTATTTTTTTGGCCACAAGGCTTGTGGGATCTTAGTTCCCTACCAGGGATCGAACCTGTGCCCCCTGCATTGGAAGCACAGAGTCTTAATCATTGGGCCACCAGGGTATTCCTAGGATATATGCACTTTAGAAGGCAGTTCATCATCTGTGAGATAATAGAAACATATATATGTGTGTGTGTGTGTGTGTATATATATATATATATTTATACACATAATATGTGGGAGATATATATATATATATCCCAAGTTCCTGACCCAGGGCTCCTAAAACCCTTGTAAATTCCTAATTGGTAAGAGCACTAGGAGCATCTTTTGCTTGAATGAGATGACTCTGGGTGGGCTCTTGGATGGAGGCTGGTCACCAGAAAGGCCAAGCCATGATTAGAGGTTGGGATTTGCAGCCCTATTCCCCAAGCTTCAACTTTTCCATAGTGGGGAGAGAGGCTGGAAATGAGTTAATAATTGATCATGCTTATGTGAAGAAGCCTTCATAAAATCCCAACAGTGTGGGGTTCAAAGCATTTCCAGGTTGGTGAACACATCCACACCAGGAGGATGATGCACCCCAAGGCTACAAGAACAGAAGCTCCTGCATTTGGGCTCTCCCAGACCTCACCCTATGTATCTTTTCACCTGGCTGTTCAACTGTATCCTTTAATAAACTGGTAAACACCTTATTTCTTACAAACATATTCCACTCAACTGGCTCACCATAAGTTGAATTATTGCTACCTCATTTTTCCACCCAAGTGATGTTTTGGCACCACTGAGATTGTTCCTCTGGGAAACTGGCCTTTATTGACTTCTTCAATATGAGTCTGAGTTCCAAAATACAGGATGGCCATCCATAAAGAGAGAGCTGGTCCTCAAAAAGAATGTAGAACAAAATCTTTACTTGCGACTTTACTCTTTAGTGAATTCTTCACCCAGGTTCCATAACACTTGCATTTATTTTATAGGTAAACTTTCTTGTCCTGCCTACTATTCCCATACTTTATTTTTTACTTTGAACAACCATTAACCAGCTGCTAATATTATAGTTCCTATGGGTCTCATCCAGAAAAGCCTTCAAGAAGGCACAGGTTCTGAGGTGAGAAGAGATGACACAGAGCTGAATTTATTTGAAGAGACCACCATGCCCCTCAAGACAAACACACAGTAGCAGCATGGGCCTACTGAGGCCTACTGTGGGGAAAGGAAAAGATAGAAGCATTTATTTCCCACAGAGCATCAGGTTGGATAGCAGGGAAGGTGGTGGACCTGGAAAAATATTCAATTATCAACTTGATCTTTCATATCACCTTTAGATTGGGTGCGTTTTTCAGGGCTGCTTTAGCCTGAATGAAAAAATAAAAATAGACTTTCACTGAGACATTCTAACAAAGCAAAATACACTCAAAGAAGAAAACTTATCAAAAAAGAGATTACGAATGATAATGGGTAAGAAGATATAGCCCAAGGAGAAACCAAAAAAAAAGAAAGAAAGAAAAAGCCAATCCATAAAGGGAGGAATATTAAGGAAACATACATTTTAATGGAAAATAATTGATATCATGTTTAAAGTTAAAGGAGGACAGAATAAATGTTACTGGGCTTTTTGACCAGCAAAATGAAAAAGTTATTAAAGCAATACCTATTTTTAAAAAATCACCTACAGAAATTAAACAAAGACATTGAAATTAACCAAGTAATAGTAGAATGACTGACGTCTTACTTTGCTTTCTCCAAAAAGCAGACCCTGAGACAAGGATTCAGAACGAGTGGGTTCATTGGAAGGCTGAAGGGAACACCCACAGGAGAATATGGATGTGAAATAAGGAAGGGAAAATGCCAATGAGAGACTGCATTATCCAGCCAGCCATCGCTGTGGATAACTGAAGCTTAATCCTCATAATGACATTTGGGAGCCAGTGTAGAACACATAACCTCAGACTTAATCTCTCCAAGGAGCAAGGAACGAGGGATAATTGTATATCAATTCTTGTCAGTCATTGGTTGAGGCCTGGCCCCAGTACCATTCATTACTCTGCACTTTCAGCAAGCCAACCAAGAGACAATGTTATGTAGTTGCAAGAGAAACCTCACAGCAAAGCAACGTTGCCTGACCAAGTGGCAAGGGCACGGAATATTGGTGGGCCACTAAAGGCATCTGCCACAGAGGCCTTACAGGGCTTAACCAATGCAACAGAGTCTATTAAATGCTGGAATTGTATTAAATGCTGGAACTTGAATCTATAAAAAGAAAAGTTTAATTAGCTACACCCCCACCAGGGATATGTTACTACTCTAAGCCACCGAAAACATGTTATTTATTTTTTAAATAACTTTAATATTTAATGAAATAAAAATATGTGGTTCATCAGAAAACATATAACACACGTTTCATGCCCTACAGTAAAGGAAAGGAGGTCTTCAATAGATCAAGGAGACAAGAGACTCCTCAACTTAAATTCCCCCATCACAATTGGGTAAAGAAAATGAATGTAGGGTAATTAGACACTTCCTCCTCAGCCCTTGAGCATATAAATGTATGCAAAAATGAACTGGGGGCCTAACTTCAATTGCTGGGGGATCAGAAGCCCTTAAATGCTAAAATGAATGCCTATTCCTGGAAGCCTCAATAGAAAGCCAACAGTGGGGGAATCCTCCAGAGCAGAACAGTTGCACAGGCTGTTCAGAAACAGGACGGTGTGGAGGAGAGTGATTCACACCTTCAGTGCTGCATCCGCTCTCAGCCTAAAAACAGAACTGCACCTACCACTTCTGTCCATCTGGTACCCGAAACAGGATTTAACTCATTTCAAAATGAGATGTACATACTTACATTATGAAGCAATTAGGAAAATAATCACAGAAAAACAAATTTTTTCAATATGATTACATATTTCTGAAACAGACTTTTGGAGGCTAATATATAAATATATCAAACTAAAAGATCAGACGATGTGTTCAGTGAAATTATTTAAAGGAAAATCTTGTGTTGAAAATATGATGATATCTAACATTTTGCCAAAAATATTCACTGTACTTCTTAATAATCATAACCACAAAACATGTATTCCAAGCAATCTAATGATTAGTTTATTTGGCTTTTTTGTTTGTTTATTCAAGAAGCTAAAACTTTTTTTTAAAAATCCATTGTTTGGGCACTATCAGAACAGAGTTATTATCAGTGTTACTCTAAAGGCAGGAGATAAACCGAAGGGTGTTCAAAATCTACTGGTAGCCAAGGTTAGTAGCCAGTTACCACGTATATTAGGTAGCTATTACTATCTATCAAATTACCAAACAATTTAGATTACTTACAATAATAGTAATCAGTTATTATCTCTCATAATTTCTTTTGGTCAGATGGGAAGTTGGGAAAGCATGATGTCTAGGGCTTTAGCTGAAAGACTCAAAGTCCAGGGACTGGAATCATCTAAAGTTTTTTATTCACTCACAAGTCTGATAGTTGATGTTGGCTCTCAGCTGAAGACCTAGCTGGTGCTGTTAGCCAGAACACCCACATGTAGCCTCTCCATATGGTCTGGGCCTCTTCACAACATGGTAGGAAGTGTTCCAATAAAAAGAGCAAGCCAGGTGGGAGCTATGCTGCCCTTAAGATCTAGCTTTGGAAGTCATGCAGCATCATTTCTGCTGTATTCTACTGGTTGAAGAAGTTACTAAGGCCTGCCTAGGTTCAAGGGGAGGAAACGTAGACTCTGCCTCAAAGTAGAGGAGCATCCAAGCCATATTGAAAGAAGATGCGGGATGGGCTGTATATTGATGCAGCCACTTGTGGGGAAGTGCAATTTGCAATATGGTCCATCGATCTTATACCAGAATGATCTTTTCCCCCATAGCCAAACTGAACCTAGCATCTATCTTTTATAATGACTGGTTATTAAATTGAATGAGTTGGGAAGCCTTTGAAGGATTTTCATTGCAGTGGATCTCTTCCAAACATTCGAGGGCAAAAGAAAGCAGAGAAATAAAACAAGTGGCAAAAGTAATTTTAATCACGCATTCTACCATATTTACCTCTTCAGATTATTATAGCATTTCCAATAACATTTCATCTCTTTAAAATTATTGTAGAGCTCAAATAATTGAGTTGCTATGTTTCATATATGTTTTATTTAAACTGTAAAGGAAACAGCATAGCAAACAGTAGCACCAATCTTTGAGAAACAAACTTATGTTCTCTGAATTTCCAGTAATGAGTAAATTCCTTCTCCTGAGGGAATGTCCAATCACCATACCCTTTCAGCATGATCTAAGGTCCATTATGACAAGTTGATCTTTTTTTTTTTTCTTTGAATGACTCCCCTTCCTCCTAAAACAAGTTTTAAGGAATTTTATGGCTTAGATTCCAAACATGTTTTTGACTCTTGAGTGAGTTTAATGGCACTGGATCATATCTGATACAGGCCTAGAAAACTAATAAATTAATTCAGTTTATGATTCTTATCAGTTGTAAATGATGCTAAATATGATTGTTTTATTTTTAACATTTTCATATTTAGTATTTCAAAATGATAATAAATCTCCCCAAAATATAATCAATTTAAATGAAAAATAGCTGCATACTAAAGACAATGAAATATTGAGTACTGAAAAGTGAGTTTCGGGGGAGCTTCAAGATGGTGGAAGAGTAAGACGTGGAGATCACCTTCCTCCCCACAGATACATCAGAAATACATCTACATGTGGAACAACTCCTACAAAACACCTACTGAACGCTGGCAGAAGACCTCAGACCTCCCAAAAGGCAAGAAACTCCCCACGTACCTGGGTAGGGCAAAAGAAAAAAGAAAAAACAGAGACAAAAGAATAGGGATGGGACCTGCACCAGTGGAAGGGAGCTGTGAAGGAGGAAAGGTTTCCACACACTAGGAAGCCCCTTCGCGGGCAGAGACTGCGGGTGGCAGAGGGGGGAAGCTTTGGAGCCACAGAGGAGAGCGCGTCAACAGGGGTGCGGAGGGAAAAGTGGAGAGATTCCCGCACAGAGGATCCGTGCCGACCAGCACTCACCAGCCCGAGAGGCTTGTCTGCTCTCCCGCTGGGGTGGGCGGGGGCTGGGAGCTGAGGCTCGGGATCCGGAGGTCAGATCCCAGGGAGAGGACTGGGGTTGGCTGCCTGAACACAGCCTGAAGGGGGCTAGTGTGCCACAGCTAGCAGGGAGGGAGTCCGGGAAAAAGTCTGCACCTGCCAAAGAGGTAAGAGACTTTTTCTTTCCTCTTTGCTTCCTAGTGTGCAAGGGGAGGGGATTAAGAGCACAGCTTAAAGGAGCTCCAGAGACGGGCACGAGCTGCGGCTATCAGCGCGGACACCAGAGACAGGCATGAGACGCTAAGGCTGCTGCTGCAGCCACCAGGAAGCCTGTGTGCGAGCACAGGTCACTCTCCACACTGCCCCTCCCAGGAGCCTGTGCAGCCCACCACTGCCAGGGTCCCGCGATCCAGGGACAGCTTTCCCGGGAGAACACACGGTGCGCCTCAGGGTGGTGCAACATCACGCTGGCTTCTGCCACCGCAGGCTCGCCCCACACTCCGTACCCCTCCCTCCCCCTGGCCTCAGTGAGCCAGAGCCCCCGAATCAGATGCTGCTTTAACCCCATCCTATCTGAAGGAAGAACACACGCCCTCAGGCGACCTATAGGCAGAGGCAGGTCTAAATCCAAAGCTGAACCTCAGGAGCTGTGCGAACAAAGAAGAGAAAGGGAAATCTCCCCCAACAGCCTCAGGAGCAGCGGATTAAATCTCCACAGTCAACCTAATGTACCCTGCATCTGTGGAATACCTGAATAGACAATGAATCATCACAAATTGAGGAGGCGGACTTTGGGAGCAATGATACATATATTTTTTTCCCACTTTCTCTTTTTGTGAGTGTGTATGTGTACAATTCTGTGTGTGATTTTGTCTGTATAGCATTGCTATTATCATTTCTCCTAGGGTTCTGTCTGTCCGTTTTCTTTGTTTTATTTTTTTGTTTGTTTTTAGTATAGTTTTTAGCACTTGTTATCGTTGGTGGATTTGTTTTTTGGTTTGGTTGCTCTCTTCTTTCTTTCTTTTTTTTTTTTAACATTAAAAAATTTTTTTAATAATTATTTTTAATTTTTCTTTTAATAACTTTATTTTATTTTATTTTCTTCTTTCTTTTTTTTCTACCTTTTATTCTGAGCCATGTGGATGACAGGGTCTTGGTGCTTCAGCCAGACATCAGGGCTGTGCCACTGAAGTGGGAGAGCCAAATTCAGGACACTTGTCCACAAGAGACCTCCCAGCTCCATGTAATATCAAATGGCAAAAATCTCCCAGAGATCTCCATCTCAACTCTAAGACCCAGCTCCAATCAATGACCAGCAAGTTAGACTGCTGGACAGCCTAGGCCAAACAACTAGCAAGACAGGAATACAACCCCACCCATTAGCAGAGAGGCTGCCTAAAATCATAATAAGGCCACAGACATCCCAAAATAAACCACCAGACGTTGACCTGCCCACCAGAAAGACAAGATCCAGCCTCATCCACCAGAACACAGGCACTAGTCCCCTCCACCAGGAAACCTACACAACCCACTCAACCAACCTTAGCCACTGGGGACAGACACCAAAAACAACAGGAACTACGAACTTGAAGCCTGCGAAAAGGTGACCCAAAATACAGTTAGTTAAGCAAAATGAGAAGACAGAGAAACACATAGCAGATGAAGGAGCAAGGCAAAAACCCACCAGACCTAACAAATGAAGAGGAAATAGGCAGTCTACCTGAAAAAGAATTCAGAATAATGATAGTAAAGATGCTCCAAATTCTAGGAAATATAATAGCGAAAATACAAGAAACATTTAACAAGGACCTAGAAGAAATAAAGAGCAAACAAAGAGTGATGAACAACACAATAAATGAAATTAAACATCCTCTAGAGGGCTTCCCTGGTGGTGCACTGGTTGAGAATCTGCCTGCCAATGCAGGGGACACGGGTTCGAGCCCTGGTCTGGGAAGATCCCACATGCCGCGGAGCAACTAGGCCCGTGAGCCACAATTACTGAGCCTGCGCATCTGAAGCCTGTGCTCCACAACGAGAGGCCGCGACAGTGAGAGGCCCGCGCACCGCAATGAAGAGTGGCCCCCACTTGCCGCAACTAGAGAAAGCCCTCGCACAGAAACGAAGACCCAACACAGCCATAATTAAATAAATAAATTTTTAAAAAATCCTCTAGAGGGGATCATTAGCAGAATAACTGAGGCAGAAGAACGGATAAGTGACCTGGAAGATAAAGTAGTGGAAATAACTACTGCAGAGTAGAACAAAGAAAAAAGAATGAGAAGCATTGAGGACAGTCTCAGTGACATCTGGGACAACATTACATGCACCAACATTCAAATTTTGGGGTCCCAGAAAAAAGAAGAGAAAAAGAAAGGGACTGAGAAAATATTTGAAGAGATTATAGTTGAAAACTCCCCTAATATGGGAAAGGAAATAGTTAATCAAGTCCAGGAAGCACAGAGAGTCCCATACAGGATAAATCCAAGGAGAAATACACCAAGACAAATATTAATCAAACTATCAAAAATTAAATACAAAGAAAAAATATTAAAAGCAGCATGGGAAAAACAACAAACAACACACAAGGGAATCCCCATAAGGTTAACAGCTGATCTTCCAGCAGAAACTCTGCAAGCCAGAAGGGAGTGGCAGGACATATTTAAAGTGATGAAGGAGAAAAACCTACAACCAAGATTACTCTACCCAGCAAGGATCTCATTCAGATTTGACAGAGAAATTAAAACCTTTACAGAAAATCAAAAGCTAAGAGAATTCAGCACCACCAAACCAGCTTTACAAAAAATGCTAAAGGAACTTCTCTAGGCAGGAAACACAAGAGAAGGAAAAGACCTACAATAACAAACCCAAACAATTAAGAAAATGGTAATAGGAACATACATATCGATAATTACCTTAAATGTAACTGGATTAAATGCTCCAACCAAAAGGCATAGACTGGCTGAATGGATACAAAAACAAGACCTGTATATATGCTGTGCACACGGGACCCACTTCAGACCTAGGGACACATACACACTGAAAGTGAGGGGATGGAAAAAGATATTCCATGCAAATGGAAATCAAAAGAAAGCTGGAGTAGCAATTCTCATATCTGACAAACTAAACTTTAAAACAAAGATTATTACAAGAGACAAAGAAGGGCATTACATAATGATCAAGGGATCAATCCAAGAAGAAGATATAACAATGGTAAATATTTATGCACCCAACATAGGAGCACCTCAATACATAAGGCAAATACTAACAGCCATAATAGGGGAAATCGACAGTAACACAATCAGAGTAGGGGACTTTAACACCCCACTTTCACCAATGGAGAGATCATCCAAAATGAAAATAAATAAGGAAACACAAGCAGTAAATGATACATTAAACAACATGGACTTAATTTATATTTATAGGACGTTCCATCCAAAAAAAACAGAATACACATTCTTCTCAAGTGCTCATGGAACATTCTCCAGGATAGATCATATCTTGGGTCACATATTAAGCCTTGGTAAATTTAAGAAAATTGAAATAGTATCAAGTATCTTTTCCGACCACAACGCTATGAGATTAGATATCAATTACAGGAAAAAAATCTGTAAAAAATACAAACACATGGAGGCTAAACAATACAATACTTTATAACCAAGAGATCACTGAAGAAATCAAAGAGGAAATCAAAAAATACCTAGAAACAAATGACAATGAAAACACGACGACCCAAAATCTATGGGATGCAGCAACAGCTGTCCAAAGAGGGAAGTTTATAGCAATACAATCCTACCTTAAGAAACAAGAAACATCTCAAATAAACAACCTAACCTTACACCTAAAGCAATTAGAGAAAGAAGAACAAAAAAACCCCAATATTAGCAGAAGGAAAGAAATCATAAAGATCATATCAGAAATAAATGAAAAAGAAATGAAGGAAATGATAACAAAGATCAATAAAACTAAAAGCTTGTTCTTTGAGAAGATAAACAAAATTGATAAACCATTTGCCAGACTCATCAAGAAAAAAAGGGAGAAGACTCAAATCAATAGAAATAGAAATGAAAAAAGGAGAAGTAACAACTGATACTGCAGAAATATAAAGGATCATGAGAGATTATGACAAGCAACTATATGCCAATAAAATGGACTACCTGGACGAAATGGACAAATTCTTAGAAATGCACAACCTTCCGAGACTGAACCAGGAAGAAATAGGAAATATGAACAGACCAATCACAAGCACTGAAATTAAAACTGTGATTAAAAATCTTCCAACAAACAAATGCCCAGGACCAGATGGCTTCACAGGCGAAATATCTCAAACATTTAGAGAAGAGCTAACATCTATCCTTCTCAAAATCTTCCAAGGTATACCAGAGGGAGGAACACTCCGAAACTCATTCTACGAGGCCACCATCACCCTGATACCAAAACCAGACAAAGATGTCACAAAGAAAGAAAACTATAGGCCAATATCACTGATGAACATAGATGCAAAAATCCTCAAGAAAATAATAGCAAACAGAATCCAGCAGCACATTAAAAGGATCATACATCATGATCAAGTGGGGTTTATCCCAAGAATGCAAGGATTCTTCAATATACGCAAATGAATCAATGCGATACACCACATTAACAAATTGAAGGAGAAAAACGATATGATCATCTCAATAGATGCAGAGAAAGCTTTTGACAAAATTCAACACTGATTTAAGATAAAAACCCCCCAGAAAGTAGGCATAGAGGGAACTTTGCTCAACATAATAAAGGCCATATATGACAAACCCACAGCCATCATCGTCATCAATGGTGAAAAACTGAAACCATTTCCACTAAGATCAGGAACAAGACAAGGTTGCCCACTCTCACCACTATTATTCAACATAGTTTTGGAAGTTTTAGCCACAGCAATCAGAGAAGAAAAAGAAATAAAAGGAATCCAAATCAGAAAAGAAGAAGTAAAGCTGTCACTGTTTGCAGATGACATGATACTATACATAGAGAATCCTAAAGATGCCACCAGAAAACTACTAGAGCTAATCAATGAATCTGGTAAAGTAGCAGGATACAAAATTAACGCACAGAAATTTCTTGCATTCCTATACACTAATGATGAAAAACCTGAAAGAGAATTTAAGGAAACACTCACATTTACCACTGCAACAAAAAGAATAAAATATCTAGGAATAAACCTACCTAAGGAGACAAAAGACCTGTATGCAGAAAATGATAAGACACTGATGAAAGAAATTAAAGATGATACAAACAGATGGAGAGATATACCATGTTCTTGGATTGGAAGAATCAACATTGTGAAAATGACTATACTACCCAAAGCAATCTACAGATTCAATGCAATCCCTTTCAAGCTATCAGTGGCATTTTTTACAGAACTAGAACAAAAAATTTCACAATTTGTATTGAAACACAAAAGACCATGAATAGCCAAAGCAATCTTGAGAAAGAAAAATGGAGCTGGAGGAATCAGGGTCCCTGACTTTAGCCTATACTACAAAGGTACAGTCATCAAGACAGTATGGTACTGGCACAAAAACAGAAATATAGATCAATGGAACAGGATAGAAAGCCCACAGATAAACCCACTCACATATGGTCACCTTATCTTTGATAAAGGAGGCAAGAATATACAGTGGAGAAAAGACAGCCTCTTCAATAAGTGGTGCTGGGAAAAGTGGATAGCTACATGTAAAAGAATGAAATTAGAAAACTCCCTAACACCATACACAAAAATAAACTCAAAATGGATTAAAGACCTAAATGTAAGGCCAGACACTATCAAACTCTTAGAGGAAAACATAGGCAGAACACTCTATGACATAAATCACAGCAAGATCCTTTTTGACCCACCTCCTAGAGAAATGGAAATAAAAACAAAAATAAACAAATGGGACCTAATGAAACTTAAAAAGCTTTTGCACAGCAAAGGAAACCATAAACAAGATGAAAAGACAACCCTCAGAATGGGAGAAAATATTTGCAAATGAAGCAACTGACAAAGGATTAATCTCCAAAAATATACAAGCAGCTCATGAAGCTCAATATCAAAAAAACAAACAACCCAGTCCCAAAATGGGCAGAAGACCTAAATAGACATTTCTCCAAAGAAGATATACAAACACATGAAAGAATGCTCAACATCATTAATCATTAGAGAAATGGAAATCAAAAGTACAATGAGATATCATCTCACTCCAGTCAGAAGGGCGATCATCAAAAAATCTACAAACAATAAATGCCAGAGAGGGTGTGGAGAAAAGGGAACCCTCTTGCACTGTTGGTGGGAATGTAAATTGATACAGCCACTATGGAGAACAGTATGGAGGTTCCTTAAAAAACTAACAATAGGACTAACATACAACCCAGCAATCCCACTACTGGGCATACACCCTGAGAGAACCATAATTCAAAATGAGTCATGTACCAAAATTTTCATTGCAGCTCTAATTACAATAGCCAGGACATGGAATCAACCTAAGTGTCCATCAACAGATGAATGGATAAAGAAGATATGGCACATATATACAATGGAATATTACTCAGCCATAAAAAGAAATGAAATTGAGTTATTTGTAGTGAGGTGGATGGATCTAGAGTCTGTCATACAGAGTGAAGTAAGTCAGAAAGAGAAGAACAAATACCGTATGCTAACACACACATATGCAAAAAAAAAAAAAATAGTCCTGAAGAACCTAGGGGCAAGATGGGAATAAAGACAGAGACCTAGTAGAGAATGGACTTGAGGATACGGGGAGGGGGAAGGGTAAGCTGGGACAAAGTGAGAGAGTGGCATGGACATATATACACTACCAAATGTAAAATAGATAGGTAGTGGGAAGCAGCTGCATAGCACAGGGAGATCAGCTCGGTGCTTTGTGACAACCTAGAGGGGTGGGGTAGGGAGAGTGGGAGGGAGGGAGACGCAAGAGGGAAGAGATATGGGGACATATGTATATGTATAACTGATTCACTTTGTTATAAAGCAGAAACTAACACACCATCATAAAGCAATTATACTCCAGTAAAGATGTTTAAGAAAAAGTGAGTTTCTTTGAAAATATAATAGTTTTAAGCTATTGGAAACAAGGCAGTTGTTAATATTCATGTAAAAAGAAAATAGTTAACAGAACTATTAATAGGTATGAAAATGAAGAACAAGTAGTCAGCACATTCATTAAAATTACTATATCTTAATGGAATAAAAATAAACTATTTTTGTGACAGACTCAGAAACAATGTAACACAGTCAGAGGAAAATGGGCTATGTAGAAAATTTTGATTCTTCTCACACCTAATCTCATTTCTGAAACTACATTCTCACTATTCCCAATTGCTTATAATTTTCCCAGGCAGATTGTCCCCAGCATCTTCATATTCTATACTTCACCCTCATTCCTTGAATCAAAATTGTTTTGGACGATTCAAATTGCTTCTTGAACCCTCATTCACCCATCCAAAGTAAAACCACCAATTATTCTTGTTAACCATGAATGTCCCAAAACCTGGATTCCTTTTCTCCTTGCATAAAATTACCAAAACTTGCTCAAACCATTTCTGTGACCCCCCCCAAAGGAGATTATTGAATGCTTTCTGTTTAATACTGATTTTTCTTACTTTCAGAATGAGTCTTAAAGCATGGGCCTCTGTGTTAGTCTTGATGGATGTTAGACTGATATAAGAGGCAAAAAAATACAGTGTTCACAAGTCTGGGTGGCTTACCTGGCAACTTGATGGTGATGAAGGCCTACTTATCTTCTGACTTATTGCTCTGCATCCTAAAGATGCAGCTTTGATCCTGAGGTTCAAGCAAGCTGTGATAGCTTTGGCTCCCTCCTTCATAAAGGTATTCTGGCCAGTGGCAAAAGAGAAAAAATAGAGGAGAGCACATTCTCTTTATGATCATAACTCAGAAGTTGTGCTACCATGGCCCGTAAATGGAACCCAGTCACATGACCTCTCCTTGCAGCAAAGAAAGCTGTTACGTAGTTACTCGTGTGAAACTTCCATTAACATAGAGAAGGGGAGGTCTGATAAAGGGGAGCAATCAGCAGTCTCTGCCAAAACTTTAGAACCAGATGGATTTGCACTTTAATCCCAGCTCTGTAATTTATTGGCTATTAGGGCTCATGAAAGTCTAAAAGCTTCAGTGTCCTTATCTGATTTATTTCAAAGAGGTATTAAGCAGATTTCATCCAAAATGAATATAAAGCATTTAGCCCTGTGTTTAGAATACAGTATGTGCTCAATAAATGAGAGCTAGTATACACAGAAAAAGCATACTAACAAAGAGATATAAGGTTGAAGACTCTGCAGACAGGAACTATGTTTAAGAGGCTAGGTTGGAGAGATAAAGGCAGGAAAGAAGGATCTTTATTTAAGGTATAGGCAAATATGCCTAGAACATCAAGACTGAAAGTAAATCAGATGAGTGAAATATTGGGACCTAATTCAGGATTGAAATATATCGTTAATTTTTTCATTGATTTTTATTTTCTTCTAGTTGTTTGTAACCAGTCGCCAGAGGTCAACATTTTTTTTCCTCTTATACATATTGAATACAACACTCTGCATTAATCATGATTTTCTTATACTGATTGAATGCGGCAATTGCCAGCCACATTCAGCAAGTTCAGAGGAGAGACAAAACTCAGGCCATTCTCCCCCTCCCATAGCTACTAATTTCTGTTGAAAACTGACTGATCTGAGCTCTCAAAGCATGGTATAGAAACACATCATACATCCAGAGTTGGTGGCAATTAGATGTTTTCCATAGAGTTCTTAGCAGTTGGCCCCAGGGAAAATTATAGGTAAAAGGGGAAGACCAAGTAATCAAGTCAACCCTTTCAAGCAGAGCAAATCTGCTTTAACATATTGGGGTCCTCCTTTATTTTTTTTTGAGTTAAAGTCTTTATTCTCCTTTTAGAAAATAATATGAAACATTTTCTGTCACAAAATTCGGGTTCTAAGTGTTACATGGATTCTATGAATAATTTCTTAGGTCTTTACTTATAAACTATTCATGCATTAGCTACAAAGGGTAGTTTCCTCTACAGAAACTTTTTCATCTCCCACTAATTCACTCATTTCTCCCTAAATTGCGCACTTCCTCCTTTGTTACACCTACTCTTCTCAACACAATACCTGGTATATGAAAATCTCACTACATTTTGCTGAACAATTAAATCCAAAAACGAATTAATATTAAATTTCACTGACTGAACAAAACACTATCAGAGGAATCTCATTAAAGATCATGGCCTAACTAAAATGATTTAGCATTATAGAGTAGGAAGAACTCTGGGCTTGAGGTTAAAAAAATAATCTTCGTTAAATTTCTTACTTCTAAAACTCATATGAGTTCTGCCATTGCAGACAAAACCCTGTCAAACCTTTAAGTAACACTAAGCTTCACTGTCTTTTTCCGTAAAATGGAAATTCAACTAAGACAATGTATATAAGAACACTTTGTAAGTTGTAAATCACAAACCAAAATTAAGACATTGTTTATTACATCCAAACTGGAATCAATTTGTCCTGTGGCTGCGCAGATCTTATGCTGATGTAATGCAGTAAAGTAAGTTTTCCATTATAAAAAGCCCATGTGTATGCTTGGTGCTAGGAGAAGCATGTGATAATATTTCCACTCTAGATACAATTTTTTTAAGGTCCACACAGATTCTTATTTGTGAGAAATTGGTGCTCATACAACTAGACACATGAGTATTGAGCCAATAAAACCAACTGAAGAATGGGAGGAATTATCTTACACTTGAAGTCATTGTTTCACATTTCTGAAGCTCCCAGTGGGTTCTAAACATGAGATGTTTGTTCCTCTCTGCCTTCCCATTATTCTTTCCCATAAGGCAATCCTTTTGGTATCAGCATGGAGTATATAAAATGCTTTGGGGATAAAAGTTGGTCTCTCTTTATAGTAAATTTTTATTTATCCAATTCAGTTCTAAGCAAAAACAATAAAATCAATAGGGGCATAAAAAAGAAAAAAATTCCACTGTTAAGATCTCAATTATGTTTTGTTTAAAGAGAAACACTTTCTTTCCCAACACATTCTTGCTGTAGCCTGTTTCTCTTCATACATGTAATGCGAATCCCTGTGGCTCTGGGGTCAAACAGACATCTTGACTCTATCACATACTATTTTTGTGATCTTGAGTATGTTGGCTAAATTTCAGAACTTAAGTTTTCTCATTTGTAAAATGATGGTAATCATCCCTATGCCCTGATATCTTAGCCCCAAGATTAAACAAAACTTTTAGCACATAAAAAACTAATCAACATAAAGTAACACTTAGAATTATGCTCTGTAATAGCTGGAACAAGAGCCAAAGTAAAAGTTACATGGCAACAAAACTGCGGCATTATGGTAAAAATCAGTAAGTCCCCCAAACATGGTTTAATTTGAACAACTTTATCAGGATGATTATACCACTGGTTAAGAATTCCCAGCCCAGAAGGCAATCGGATTGGATATTTGTGGTTCTAATATAAATGCTATTGTTCAAGATATAGCATTACTTTATACCCAGAGAAACCTTCACACAATGGGTATCAAATATCATTATTCCATTTAGTCATGCCTTAGTCTAGTTTAATTTGGGCAGAACCCTTATATTGACTCCCTCATTAAATTTCTCTTCTTTAATCCAGAGATAATATTTACCCATTCATAAATCATTTTATGACTCTTGAAAATCATGAACCATGAACATAACTATAAATATTTTTAAGCACAAATACAAAGGGATAAATATAACTGAAGTGTCTTAGATTAGCTTTCACTTTTGTAAACTCAGAAGAACTGCACAGCCCTCATACATCTCATGTTCTCTATCAACAGATAACTTGATATTTGTTATAGGCTATTATTTATTAGACCCTATAATGATTCCTAACCTTTCTCAAACTTGAGTAGCTTATTGCTGTTACTTTAATTTCTACCTCTTGGTTTGTTTACTATTAATTAAGATTAAAGTTATTTTTAAAATCACTCGATCACTTCTAAGAATGTCATGTCCGGAACGCTGGAAGAAGTCATTCTGGTTTTGCATGTAATTGTACTTCAAAACAGCACTATATTCTTCTCCCAAGATTCAGAACAACTTTTTAACAACAAACTTCACCCTTTTATACCGGCACAGGACAAAATTCCTTTATAGCGTGGAAATATATGTTACCTTTGAAGTTAGGATATTCTGTGCTGATGAGGATTTTACTCCTGATTATTAATCTCAAGTTTGAACCACACACATTTCTCTACATGTTTTAGATAATAGCAGTGTCGGCCCCAATCTCAGAATTTAGCTGACATACACAATGCGTGCCCTATTCCAAACACACGAGTGAATTTGGATGGACGAATCAATAACTTTGTATGTAAAATACAAAATGAAGCTCCACATATTTCCAATAAATATACACACCAAATGGTTTTTCTTGGTATCATGTTCCCTCTATTGTGGAGTGAGTGGGGTGAAATAAAATGGAGGCATAAAATGCATAAAATAAGATTTCTTTTCCGACCTAGAGGAAAACAGACTCCCTTTGAAGAATTTACTATCATCAGCAAATTTGGTAGCAAATCCTCAAATATTTAATATTAAATCACTGTTCAAAGATAGTATAAGCAGAAGATATCCTGCTTTTAAAGGCAAAACTAAATGACAATCTCTACAATGGGAAACAAATGATAGCGTTTGACTATTTTATTTATTAAAGAGTAGGAAATTTAGTTTGTTGGTGGAGGAATTCTCTTTGCCTACAATGACTATTAAAACCTCTTTTTGTTTATGCCATGTTAAATTTACTTCTTGAACGTAGGCCAAACAAATGTCAGGTCTTCATAAAACACATTAGTTGAAAGATCACTTGCAGGAGTAGGAAAGTAGAGATTTTCAAGCAAGAATGGACCATGGAGCATGTTGAAAACTGCTGAAGTCGTCTTCACTCAGCTGAGTCACTGATAGCTGTCGTTAACTACCATGTGTTCATTGATTTTTCAGCCATAAGAAGAGAACAGCCATATAACCATTAAGATCAGTTGCAAACAGCTAACTCTCTTATTTTTATCAATTTTATGACTGATCAGTTCTCAAAGAAACATTACCAAAGCTTTGTTTTTTTCATATAATAACTACGCTAACAACAATAACAGCAACAAAAATTAACATTGTCTAAGTAAGTCCTTTTGATTTAAAATATGGTTCTTGAGGAATTAGGTAATCCACCCACCTCTCCTCTCTACTGGGTGGTTTTGAGTACAGAGAAAGAAATGTTTGTAGATTGTTCTGAACTTTGTTTCCAGCACAATGGAACAGCTTATTACTATGTTTTCCACAAAGAGTGCTTTGTGGCCTTAAAACACAATAGACACTATATTTTTGTTAGCTGAGTAGAGATCTAAAGCCAAATTGCACACAGCCACACTCAGTGAGAAGAGTAAAGCCAACGAACTTTACTTTCCTCCTTCCTCTGTGATCACAAAGCAATAGGCCGATTTAACCTGATTCTCCTGATCTTCCTCTTCCACCTTCTTCTCTAGAGTTGCTTTTCCTAGTCCAGGTTACTGCCCAGACTAACATCTGGGCCAATTGTATTAGAAATTCAACAACAGAAATCCTGTTTGCAAGTCACTGGAAATGTCCTGTTTTTCTTGAGATCACTGGAGATCCTGGAGTCTTGGCACAGAGGAGTGAGAGGAAAGATAGAAATGTGTGAAATCCTTTCTGGGCTTCATGGCTGCTGTTTTGCCTAAACCAAAGTTCTCTTCAGATGTTTAATACCTATTTATCCATTTAACAGCTAGATATGGCCTTCAAGTCTTCACAGAACACGAAACATACATGTTATAGTCACAAGACTATAAAAGTAGCATGTAAATTCTGTTTTCCTTAATATTAGTAAGCTTACATGGAGAACACACACAAATATATGAAATCCTATGTCAAAAATTAAGTTGAAGTGTTGATTTCACTTCATTAATAAAATAAGCTCTCACCATAAACCTGATAATTAATCATATACTTAAACGTGTGACAAAAATTATTTCATATTTTTATTATTTTTAAAGGTTATACTCCATTTATAGTTATTACAAACTAACTATAAATGGCTATATTCTCCGTGTTGTACAATATATCCTCATAGCTTGTTTTATAACTAATAGTTTGTACCTCTCACTCCCCTACTCTTATATTGCCCCTCCCCCCTTTTCCTCTCCGTGTTGGTAACCAGTAGTTTTTAACCACATATTTTTTAAAAGAGAATAAAATATATCGCGAGTTTTCTTCTTGTTTTAGATGCTAAATTAAGAGTGAACTATCCTGAAGAGTTCTTTTAAGAATATTGATAACATAAAACAAACAGACAAATCGATAGTGAGATAACATACAGGCATAATATTGATTAGAACTAAGAAATCTAATAATGGAAAATTATCAGTCTTTGCAGGTGGCCTCTAGTCTCATTTTTCAACCTGTGGATTAATATATAAATATTAAAAGTCATAAGTATTTTATCATGGCTTTTAAGGAGAAACAAACAACATGCTACAGTAAAACGCATATGTAAGATCATTATGCTCGCAGTTTAGGGTCATTTAGAAAGTTCTAAATAGAACTAAGACTCCTCTGGTTCTCAACAAATGCTTCTAAATTCTTGTCTTCCTAGCAAGATTAAATGCCTTTAGTATGAGAGATTGAGTCCTGTGCTAATTCTAAGCTCCCACATTGCCTTGCACTGTGCTAAACCGAAGAAATGAAATCAACAGATATTTGTTAAGCACCTATTACTGCTTTTGTTAGGTCATGTGAGGAATAGAATAAAACAGTATTTTGTCTGCTAAAAATTTACAATATCTCAGGGACGTTATTGATTCTTTACTTTTTTCTAAGCTGATCAGTTTACAGAAAGCCAGGGACTGACCTGTCTAAAAAGAGATAAATTGAAGCAAGCTCAAGTTTTATGTTGCCATTATCTAGCCTGGCTTAGGACATCCAAGCTGTACTTCCTGTAATTCATCAATCAGAGAATACTCTTTTGTTTCACCAAATTGCAAAATATATAACATACATTACATTATAAATATGACGGTTCTCATTCCCTAGGCCTTTAAGTGTAGAACTGTGTGTTCCTGATTTCTAAACCTTCATTATTTTTTTGATGTCACTCAAATACAGCAGTGTTGTCCTTTAACAGTAATGAAAATTATTCCTCCTGATTTGTGAAATACTGCATAATTTACATTTCTGTTCCTCCCCCTACTTCCTAAGATTCTAGACATACAGAAGAGCTATAGTATCTTAACCTGGAATCTTTCCCTCTTTAAATTTTGACAAAAATTGTTTCAATAACTTCTGAGAATTAATCTTTCCTGTGACTCTATCTAGGACGCTAGGTACCAGAGATGCAGAGTCAAATAAAATAGTATTTCTACCCTGATTTAGGATAGGCATGGCTGGAGAACAAGTTACAAGAGATTAAAGGATAAGAAATGAATCACAGAATCTAGGTCACATAACGAAAAAAAAAAAATAGTAAATGTAGAAGTAAGCCAATTTGGGGTCAGGAAGTCTGCTATAGAGCCTGTACTCATGGGAACACTGGGAACATCAAAATAAAAAAGGTAGAAGAGAAAAGTTTGCTATCATAGTAAAATCTTGGCATTTTTAAAATTTCAAAGGTGAAAGAATTTCAAAATATGACAACACATTAATCATGAAGATTAATATGGTACAAAGAAGAGTAAATTACTTGGAACATACAATTGACGCATAAACTTCACTGTCCAAATTCATCCAATTTCCATATACCCAGAATGCAGACAGGATATGGCTCTGCTCCAGATGTCTCTCTGTTGAGATGCTCTATAGTCCTTTAAGCCAGATTTGCTGACTTGTGAATAGTCCTTTGTATTTTCTCTTCTATTTCTTCCAATCACCTCTCCCAAGCCCTCATTAAGTTATGTGATCTCAATATTCTTGGAATCACTCCTGTTATCCTCTGAAGCTTACTATCTATTTTCTCAGGCTGACTGGCTCCTTCTAGGTGACTCCCACACATATATATATTAACTTGTCTTCCTACCTATAATCTTCTGCTTTGGGCTTTGATCTTTACCATATTGTTCACAATTCGTAAAAGTAATTTCCCTTTATTTTCAAATCACATGTAGGTATCCTCACAGTCCATAATTGTTGAGAAGGAAAAAGAATTGATAGAAATCATTTCCTTAAACATGGTCACGGATTGGAATATGGAGAATGATATCTCATCAACCTCTACCCTGGCATATGGTGATATACAATTGAGTCAGTGCTAGAATGTTGAGATGATCACAAGGATACTCTCTTTTTTTCAGACATTCATGTACTTTGAAGAAATAAATAGCAAATAAAAGTGGATTCTGGGAAATTATCTTGGGAAGGAAGGATAAATGAATAATTTTCATAGTAAAGATTTGGATAACAGATATCCTGTAGAATAGCAAATGTAACATATTAGGGCAAGCTAGACTAACCTATGGTAACTATGATCTCTGAATATCAAAGACCTAACATTACAAAAATTAATTTCTTACTTAATGTGTACACCTTGATACAGGTTGAGCACTCTCAGATTTGTGACTCTCGCCATTACGTGTCTCTACCACCTCAAAGTCATTTGCTTTCAGTCACAATGATGAAGCCGAAAGAAGATAGTGCAGAAAAGTTCATTGCCAAGCCAGGAAATGGTATATATAACATCTATCTACATTCCATTGGCCAGAACTGGTCACACAAGAACTGGGAAACAGAAATACATCGGGTTTTTTTTTTCCTTCTGTGTTTTCAGGAAGAGAACATTTAAATTTATAAAAAATTACACTTTTGTATTTAAAATTATCAAAATTACTTTAAATGGCAAATGACAAACTTGAGAAAACATCTGCAACAATTTTGAGTGATAAAAATGAACGCCTTTAATATATGAAGAGAACTCAGAGATTCATAAAAACAAATGCTAATTCTCAAATTGAAAAATGGGTATTGCTCATAAATAAACAATCCACAGAACTGACATCACAAATAACATATGAGATTTTATTAGCAATCTAACAAAAATAGGAAAAAAAGAAGAGGCAATTTTTATTCATCTAATTTGCAATAACTTTTAAATGGTAATGCTAAATACTAATGATTATATAGTCAGATAGGCATTCTCAGACATTGTTGGTAAGAACTTTATAAACATTTTTCTATGCAACATGTGTTTATATGTTTTCATAGTGACATCCAGCAACAGCTTTATATTTTTCTCTAATGCAATAAATCTAGTTCTGAAAATCTAAGGAAATAATAATTGGAAAAAAGTTCATGTACAAACATGTAATAAAAACAAAATGAAAAAACTGGAAAATAAACAAAATCTTCTAATCCAAATCTTCAAGCTAGTACCTTTTCATGGAGTTTTTCCAGAATATTTTTTTTTCTTCTCAGAGTCCCATAGGTTCAGTTCCTTCTTCTATTCTAACTTTATCTAACATTATGGGCCCATATTTCAATGTGGGTTAACAAGATTTCCTTCACTGAAAATAACTTACATTCTAATTTATATTTTTACTAATTATCAAATTGAAGGCCTTCTTTCTATTTTGATACATTAAACCTTTTTTCAAACACTGCACACTTTTTCTGAGTGGGTTTTCTAGTCTCCTGCAGCCTCTTGAACCTGAGTTAAACGGTGGGGGGCATACAGATTTTTCAAAAAATACTGTAAAAACTTCACCAGTTCAATATCATGAAAATATTACCTTTAACTCATCTTATTTTGTAAAAACTAAAGTCACCAAACCAATTATATTAACATATTTCATTAGGTAACTGTTATCACTGCGTAATCAGGAGACAGTTAAAAGACCCTTTCCTTTAAAATGGTTATTTTTTGAGAAGGCAGAGTAATGATTTTAATAGCTATAAATATTTTTAAGGCTTAAAAACCCTTAATTCTTCCTCTTCTTCATGGAAAATGGCATTTGTTCTCTTTTTGTGAAGATAAAAATGTTAATAAGAAATGATAATGTGCACAATAATATAAAATGTAGAGACAATTTTTATTCATTATGTATAAAGGGGGAGACAGGAAATGTGAAGTCAAAGAATAAAAAGTAGCACAGGAAATGTAAGGTCAGCTGCATCAAGAGATATTTCTCACAGTACACTGCCTTTATTAAGAATTCTAGATTCATGCAACCATGGTACAATGGAAATGTTTCTTGAAGTAAATAACATTCTTACTCACTTTACAATTCAAAAATCACAAAATGACTATGAGTTCTAGCTGTGCCACAAAATGAGACTTTTATTCTTTTCTTCTTCTCTTTTATAATAGTTCTGGTACTCACGAAGAGTCTGGATGTCCAGTTCTCAAAATGAAGAGTTCTGCATTATGTCTATAAAGCCAAGCCCCAGAAGATGCAGCCTCCTCCCATCTGTGTTCTACTATTTCCAGGGCTTCTTTCTTTTAGCTACTATTCTCTGTTTAGCTGGTATATGATGGGCACTTACAAATATTACCTTACTGTTCAATCCATTTTATAGGTATGTAATCAGAGGCTCAGAAAGCCCATAGAATGTATTCAAAGTCATACAGGTGATACATAGGTTTCTGTGACTCAAAGTTCTATTCCTTCAGTGTGACCACAGGGAAATCATTTGCAGGATTGTTTCCACTGGCTTATTGTTGCAATGGGTTCCACTGGATTGGTGTTAGGATGAACATTTAACTGCAAATAAACCAGTCTGGTGTATTTTCCCTGGGATATGTTTTGTAAATTTTGGAAACACAAACATGTATCAGGCATCATAGAAATATCACCAGGACCGCAAATATTGGACACTGAACAAAGCAAATCTGGGAAAATTAATCCAATCCAAAGAGCTATCAGTGAGGTGAAGCTGATAGAGCTTGATCCTGATATGTGTCCCATAAAATGTTTATTGAAAGAAAAACCACCTCATATATAGAAGGATTCTGACAAATGAAAACACAAAACAAAAAAATTAGGCTTAGCAGAATTGCTGTGCATCTAGAGACCCCTTTATATGCAAGTAGACTAAACTTTCTGAACTAAAGTCTTTTGTAATTAAAATACCTGTTATTTAAAAATGCAGAGTACAATTTTTAGTTTACAAAACATATCCTAAAAATATGTTACTGTAAATGTTGATTAGCAAGGCACAATACTTGATATTGTCCCTCTTTTTGCCTACTAAGATTTAAACTTAAGACCCTGGAAAGGCATGAACACCGAGAATAAAATCTGTCAGCACATTGATTAGGAAATGCTCTCTCTTAATTTATAAAGCAAAACCAGGTCCTCAGATTGTAGGGTGTATAAGAATTACCTGTGAATCTTGCAAAAGCTGCAAAGATTCTTAGGGAGATTCTGGTCCAATAGAATGTCTTTGAGGCCAAGGGACCTGCAATTTAACAAATGCCCCAGGTGATTCTGATGAAAGTGGTCCTGGAACATATCTTCTAGAACTCTGCCTTATAAAACACTGACTGCTTCATGAAATATTAACTTAAGTGGATCTTTCTTCCACATTCTTGGCACCCTTGGCAGTCCTTCGATGTCATACTAATCTTTGCAGTGAAAGTTTCATGTAGTGACCAAATTTTCAATTAAACACAATTTTACTCAAATTTAAATCACATACGCCAGTTATCACAGCTGCTCAATCGGCTGGCTGAATAGTTTTTACGTTCCACTCCAGAGGTGCCTCATTTCAGTGATAAATTAAGAGATCCCTATAAAGTAGCCTACCTACCATTACTAGCTGTTGTGAGATACGAATATAATCCTCGGGTGCTGGTGTTGAAAGTGAGAGTAGAAACAGGATCATGAGGGGAAACCAATCCACTGCTTAGGCAGGCCAGCAAGAGAGTTAAGTGTTCCATTATCTAATTCTCAGATTTTCAGGTTAAAGAATTCAATTTTGTCAGAATGGCTCAAATTCAGGATGGAGATGGAAAAGGATTCAATAACAACAAAACAATGATAATATCAACAATATGACTCAAAAATTAATGGTTGCTTATAGAAGGCATTTTACTAAGCACAAGATATGCATTTTGTCACTTATTTTAATTTCAAGACTAGTATATAAGGTGGGTAATAACATTACACATATTTGGCGAAAAAAGAAAACTAGGTTAACCAAATGCCTAAGACACTAGTGAGTAAGCCAGAATGCAAATCTATGAATTTACCATGAGAGCTATAACTAGCAAAGTGACCCTAGAATATTCTCTTTCTACTGAAAAATCTACAAGGGAAATAAAATTAATCAGAGCAAGGAGAGTTAGCTGAATGAACCTGATAGTTAATGACATCAAGCTATGATAGCCTGAGGCATCTGTGGAGAGTGCTGGGGAAATGCTGACAAATTATCCTTCTCAGAGTCTGTTTTCTTCACACTTTGGCTAACTATGCTGTCTTCAGGAATGTTAATGTCATTGATCCACCTATTTTTCTTTCATAACAATTCTATTCCCGTTATGCACTCCTGAGCCTACTTCCCAGTCACCTTGATTACGTAGACCTTTCTCAAATCTCCTCCAGGATAAACTGAGACCATTTCACCAGATGAATTACTTCACCGGATGACTAACCTACTATATTATTTATTGATTCTTATTAGCATGGTTTTTAGGGATTAATACTTCCATATTTTTAAAAGCCTCTCACTTATACCCATCTACTTATTACATAAGAAACCAGAACAAAGTAATAAGTACCTTAAGCCAAGGTGAAAAATAATTTGCAATCTTATTCAATCAATTGATAAACATTTATTGAGGGTTTACTTTATACAAGGCAATGTGCTGAGTGCTGTTTCACTTACTTCATGCTATAAACATTCTTTTCTAATACTAGAATGTGCTGAGCAATGGAAATTGGGAGCTTGTAAAGAGTTTACTCAGTAATACATTTTTTTAAAAAACCTATCTTTATAATAAAAATTTGGTTAGGACAGTAAAGACCTCTAGTAATCTCTCTGATGGTTTTTTTTCTGATTTTTTAAGATAAACTTTTAGTCTTAGATTTGTTTCATCTTTACAGAAAAGTTTCAAAGATAGTACAGAGAGATCCTATATGCCCCTCGTTCAGATACCCCTATTTTAATATCTTATACTACTACAAAACATTTGTCTTAACTAAGGAGCCAATACTGGTATATAATTATCACCTAAACTCCACACTTTATTTGGAATTCACCAGTTTTTTCCTCATGTCCTTTTCTATTCCAGAACCCCATTCAGGATAGCACATGGCATTTAGTCATCATGTGTCTTCTGGTGTGTGACAGTTTGTCATATTTTCCTTGATTTTGATGACCTTGACAGTTTTGAGTCGTACCGGTCAGATATTTTGAAGAATGTTCAAACTGGGTCTGTCTGATGGTTTTCTCATTTTTAGACTAGGGTTATAGATTTTTTAGAGGAAGACCACAGAAGTGAAGTGTCATTCTTATCACATCATATCAAGGATACATTACTTATCACTCATGACCTTTATCCGGATCACCTGGTCAAGGTAGTATTTGCCAGCTTACTCCACTGTAAAGTCATTCTTTGTTTCTCAGCTATTTTCATACTGTCCTTTTTGGTAGCAAGTCACTAAGCACAGTCCACACTGCATCAGGAAGGGGAGGTTGGGGGTGTCAATTTACATCTCCTGGAGACTGTGGGTAATAAATGTACATAAATTATTTGGAATTCTTCTGTATAGGAAATTTGTATCTTCTTCCTCATTTGGTTATTTGTTTAATCATTTGTTATATTAGTATTTAGATTTGTTTTATGGATATTCATTTTCTATTGTGGAGTATAATATAATAGCATGTTTTTTATCTTGTCTCTTGAATTATTCCTGCCTCAGCCATTCGGAGTACTTTCACATTATCTCCCACATCCTTTTAACATGCTACCAGCCTTTTGTTTTGAGTATTTCCTTACTTTCTGTAATTCCTTGATTTTGTTTCTGAGTTGCTCCCTAACCTGGAACAAGTCACTTTACCCCTTCATGCTTTGTCATAAATCTGTAAATTCTTGTTTGTTATATTAATGGAAATCGCAACGTAGTAAATCTTGAGAAAAAAAAGCTGAATTCATTTCAAACTTTTGCTCAAAGAAGAAACTGCACCTGGAAATGCAACTTCTTTCTTAAAAATCAAGTGCCAAGATTATATAAAATGGAAGAAGAGAAGGGTAGAACTTAGATTAAATTTAAATGAGGTAAAACATAGTTAATCACTTATTGTGTGGGTCCTCTGATCAAAGAGGCTTGCTGATTGTGGGGTACTCAACTCAAAATTGACTTTTCTGTGGCTTCTTACGTAGATGTCATTCATATCCTTCAGGACATAATTTAATCTACCACCCTGGTGGAAACATGGATCCAGGTCTTCCGGAAAAAATGAACGCTTTATTGTCAGTTCCCCATTTGAACTTCTGCTCAGGTCTGAGAAGCTAAAGACATGGTCCTGATCTCTCCACAGTCATGTTACTTCTCAGGAAATGAGACAGTGGTTTGGTGATTTTATTCCGTTTCTACTCTGACCATCTATTGTATCACGTGATGAGACAGCAGCTATGGGATAGCTTTTAAGACTCTGTATACCTAACAATTATTACTGTATTACAAATAAACATAATAGTCCATAGGAAGGGCCTGGAAATATTTTGGAATCATGACACTAGATTTCCCACATTAAACCAGAAAAATAGGTCTTATTCTTCCTCAGAATTTGTAGAGCCAGATGGTGGGATTCCAATAATATCCCCATGTCTTAAAAATCATATTGGCTAAAAAAAAAAAAAAAAAAAAAAAAAATCATATTGGCTCTGTCTCTATTCTTAGTGGTGGTATTAAAAAATTCTAAGAGAGCTCTCAAGAAGTAGGTATAGTACATTTCTTCCAGTATAGGACAAATTCCATTTGTGAAGCAAATATACTAATGAAGTGGCTCTAAATGCTACCTGTTCAACCTCAGTGAATTAGTGGTGATAATTTGGGGACAAGTACATCACCTACATTGTGTGGCAAGTTGAGGGCAAAAGGACTGAGTGTTCAAGAAATAATGGAACTACATTGTAAAGCAACTATACTCCAATAAAAATTAATTTTAAAAAACTGCAACTGGAAAAAATAAAAAGAAATAATGGAATTAGACTTTCTTGCATACTTGTTGAGTATATCATGTGGAAAAGAATGGAATGTTTTGTGTATTTACAATACCTACCTCAAAATTAATAGCAAGAAAATAAATGGATTTTTATTATGCATGGTAAAATATTATTACAAACAGATCTAGGTTGAATTCCTATGCCACTACTTACTAGTTGTTTGACCTTACCCGAGTAACCTTCTTGAGTTTTTCTTTTCTTGTCTGTAAAACCCTTTTAGGGTTAATATGAGGACTAAAGTGAAATAAATGTGAAATGCCTAGCCTAGTTTCTGCTGGATAGTTCAAGCTCAATAAATGGTGGTTGTTATGACAATTATCAGTCAACAAATATTCACTGACTGCCTTACTAATACTCATCTCAATATTAGGCCTAGATGAGATAAAGACAGATAGACACAAAGACATACTCTCTGGATCTGAGTCTTGTAGGAAACAGATTTCTACTCAGATGATTTAACCGTAAAGCCTCCATTGAAACAATATTTAAAGGGAGAGATTTAACGGAATCAATAAAAAGTGAGCAGGCATCCAGGTGAGCCAATTCTTTGAAATAAATCTCTCTCTTCTGGATATGTGTCCTATTGGCTCTGTTGCTCTGGAGACTCCTGACTAATAGCACCTGAATTTTCTTGGAGTTCATTTCTTAACCCCTGGAAAGCATGTGTCTTTCTAAGTAGTATCTAGGATACGTACTAGTTTCTGATGCCCAGGTCTCATTAGCATAATTCCATTAACATAGGGACTAGTATAATGTTCTTTGGATTATCAAGATCATCAAGATTCCTGCAGACTCTATTATGACAGATTTCAGGATATTGTTGCCACTGCTGGGTAAGGGCAAATGACTGTCTATTGTCTTTTTAAAATAGAATTGAGTATCTGCTAAGTCAACGTTACATACCAGGTGTAAGGAACTGAGTTGATTTTCTCCAAAAAATAATACCTTATAGTCGAGATTGTTATCACCATCTGATTAAGTTTGTGATTATCCACAGTCTTTCTCAAAATCTCATTTAGCTTCTTCATAGATCAATCATATACATTAGGAGGTGATATAATAGGAATCGCCACCTGTGTGTCTTCAAAGATTTTTTTTACGGTGAAACTAATCTCTAAAATCCCTCCCTGGAAACAAGATTAGTTAGTATTGGTTCACTACATTGATAAGTTTGTGAGAGGAGGCAACTCCAGGTACTTATACTTGGCTCTTCCTTCCATTATAATCATTACTTCATAGGTCAGGGAACCAGTGTGGAGATCCTGTTGCTAAATATGCATAAGGAACTAGAAAAACAATGACAGGGTATCTGTGGGTCTGCTAGACCTATTTTACAATAACCCTGAGTCAAGACTCCATTTATCTCCATACTACCACGGACTGTGGTAGAGTTTTGCATGAGCATCTCCTCAGAACCATGTTTCTACCAATTCCTGGAAGATCTGGGTATTTTCTCAAATAAGCTGTCATCTTAATAAATGACCTTTCTGGTGAAGTACTGGAGGAAGAGTTACAACATACACTTGGCCAAGTTGCAAGATCCTTCTGCAAAGGAATTCAACCCTCCTCAACTGAGGGCCTCTGAGTGTATAAATAACCTTAGTTCTGGAAACAAGAGGAACTACCTTGAATTTCCACACTAGTGACTCTCATCAGGATGCTATCCACCATATCCCAGACCTAGATTATTTTTCCCCTTCTTGAAATATCAAGCAATACTGTGATGGTCAGTTTTATGAGTTAACCTGTCTAGGCTATAATACTCAGTTTTTCAATCAAATATTAATTTAGGTGTTGCTGTGAAGGTTATTTTGTAGATATGGATAATATCTGCAATGTAGCTAATGATGTACAATCCTTTAAGCGAAGGAGATTACCTTTGATAATGTGAGTGTGCCTCACCTGATTAGCTGAGGTCCTTAAGAGCAAAAACAGGTTTCCCTGAGAAGAAAACCTGCCTCAAGACGGCAGCATCATCTCCTGCCTGAGGGTCCAGCCTGCTAACCTGCCCTACAAATTTCAAATTTGCCATCCTGCAATTATGTGAGACAATTCCCCGAAACCTCTCTCCCTCTCTCTCTCTCTGCTTCTCTCTCTGTCTCTCTGTATATATCTCTCATTGACCAAATTCCCAACCCTAGGCTAGGTATGGGGCCCATCATCCCTAAGATCTCTGCTAGATACCTGAAAAAAAAAAATGGAATAAGATCTGCTAGAAAAGGTGAAGGTGAGAATGGCCTTTACAAGTAGCCCATGTAAAGAAACTATTAATAAACATATTATAAAATATATTCATTGTTAAAAACTGCTAGTCTCTCTAGTCCTATGAGAAACTAGTTTTTTTAATTAAGAAAATTTTTAAGTGTAAGGAACTTTGAAAATATCCAGTGGGAAAAATTTTTTTTGATGTTGGTGCTTTACTTTAAAAATAAATAAAGGCTGGTAAATAATACCCAAGAGACCTTCCTTCCTCAACCTTTATTTAATTTCAAAGGTTTTATATACATATTATCTCAGATCAAAATTTGACCATTTCATAATAGTTACTAAATATGATATACTATTTATTTTTATAAAAGCAATGTTTTTTTTCTTGTCTGTTAAAGGAACAAATTAAAGTTTTAGGAATAAAAGTAAAAAGGCAAGTTTTTAAGGGATATATTCGTTAGGATTTTAGACTATTTTAAGAATACTGTAAGTTTCCTGGGAAAAAAATTTCTCTGAAATCAGCACTTTCATCAAATATGTTTGGGAAAAAAAGTTTCAGGAAAGTATTATTCTTATATAAACACAAATTCACATTATTTGTTCCTGGAATAAATTTAAAATCCCTTCATACATTGCTGCATCTCAAGTCAGTTATGCAGATGGACTTACATTCTCACATGACTAAGAACTCAAGTCATCCTTTCTCTGTTGTGTAATAGGCAGCCTTCTTGGACATCTGATGATACTTGGCAGACACTCACCATCAGCCCTATCAACATCATTATCATCTATGTCTTTCAAGTTAATTTTTTATCTCCTATATTCAATGCTTGGCTCAGTGAAGGTACTAAATAAATATTTAGGGATAGAGAGGAAAAGGAAGGGAAGAAGAAAAGATGGAATATTTAGCAACACTTCCAGGAATGCTAACCAGCCCACATACTTGATAGGACTAAGCTGGTGTGATCTTTCTCTTCATTATTCCTCCTTCACAGGGGTCTGGTTTGGGGAAGACATATTTACAAACACCTACATATACTTAAGTGCATATTTCTTTCCCTCGTGATTTACAGTCAGTGGTTGGAACGTTTGGGTCCATGACTACAGGAAACATTCATTAATTCATCACTGATAGTTTTCACAGAGGAATGATGACATCTTTAAAAGGCAGAATTGAGCAATACTTTAAGGAGATGCTCATGTAAGATGTTTTTGTTCAAAGACATGAAAATGTGGCAGCTATTACTGAGCAACTTGGTGAAGCAGGGAGGCATTGCTTAAATGTACCCATCAGTTCTTACAGGCCTTCTTGACCTTGTCTAATAGTTCCCTAATGAGACTACTGATAAAACTGTAGTCTGGTCTTTCGAGTGTGCCAAAGTTCCTAATAGCCTTCTCAACTCCAAAATGTGTGATTCTCTAGTTTGTCTTCTTGATTTCCTTCACTCTGGCTTCTGTCCCCTGAAATAACCCTGCCTAACTAACCGTGAGAAAAGTAATTATGCCCTCACTATTGATTAGGAAGAATCCATATTTAATTATGTGTAACATGTTCCATTATCAAACTTTCAGCTTGGTTCACCAATGCCTAGCGAGTCCCATTGCCATGTGCTATATCACCCATTTGGTTAATGAGCTTCCTTACAAGATGTTGAATTTTCCCCAGTCCCTGTATTTTATGAAAAATCTCATATCTTAAGGTCATGGTTGGATCCTTTCATGAAGCTTTCCTCGAAAAATGTTTCTTTAATGCAAACAGAATCATGATTGAGCACATTGGGCATGTTTTTGCCTCAGCCCTGAGTCATTCACATGTGCCATTAGGTAAAATCCTGAGATCACAGTGCTTAAAGTTCAAATATTAACTGTAGTCAGAATCAGTTGCAAAGTAACTGATTCTGCTAAACCATGAATACAGTCTATTTAGAAGACAACTGCTTCTTGCACAATACCTTTTTGTATGAAAATAATAAGATGCCAAAGCGTCTAACAACTGAATCGAAATTTCAGTTTTCTTTACCTCTAGAACTTATGTCTAAATGTTGTTAGTCTCTTTTGATGAAAGCTTGCAATGAACTATCCAAAGTAGTTTAGCTATAATTAATACATTAAAAATGTTCAAATAATATAAAATGTCATGCTTTTACAGATTTTGTATGATATTAATAGTATTATATAACTCTATTCTTGCCAGATAATAATTTTCCACTGATGCTCATTAAATTGCTTTCAATGCAGTAGACATTTAAGATGTCCAAAATATTCGATGGGTGGGGTAATATACAGTAGATCATAATGTTTGTAAGCAAATGAGCTCATTTATGATATTTTAAATTCTGAGCATAAATTTTAAGTAAATTCAGGCTATTTAGATCAGCTGTTATTTACGGCTAACATAAACACAGAAAAGGAATCGTTAAATTAATAGACAAACCTTTGATAAAAGATCTATGTTCTAGCAGTGTAATCATTAAAAATATCACATTATTACACAAAAAAGCTGAATATTAAATTATTCAATTCTATCTTTGTATTAATTGAAGTTAATTGTATGATGAGATCCCTTAAAGACTACTTTATACTTACATTATTGTTACTGGATCCAGTCCTACAATGGATTGTAGTCAAGTTCATTTAAATTTTTCTAAGAATTCTTTATGAACCATTTGACTACAGGTTAACTGGAAAAGTTCATTCACCCTGAAGAGATGAGCCCTTCACTTAAGCTTCATTTCTATATAACATGAAGTATAAATATGACAATATTCCAAATACTCTGATCAACTTGGACAATCAAAATTTTATGTTAGAACCCATCATATGGAACTGCCTACACTAATCTAATCTGACATGCACTTACCAAATATGGGTCGACCACCATGAATATAACGAAACTTGGTGCTCAAATTTAGGAAGTTCAGTTGTTGAAACCACTAGGATACCATTTAATATTGTCTTTCCCTATCAGCAAGTTTCACAAAACTTTAAAACTTCATAAAAATTATCTTTGGATCTTCAGACATCATGTATTTCCTTCCCTAATTCTCCCCCATGTGTATCTACCTGTGATTTTGCCGGCTTCTGAGACTTGTAACATTCACCTTCTTATCAAAAAAATACAGAAAGCTGAAAAGGCCTTTTAAAGCTCCAAGGACTAAGAATGCTGTGCTCAGTACTTCATAGTGTTGCTGCAATTCACACTCATGGGCCACCACAGTCCTGAATTCTTGATTCTTCCACTACCATTGTGAATATTGTTTGTTCCTCAGGAATCAAAATCCCCAGTCAAAGCATCCAACTGGCTAAGCCATATGTCCTTGCCTTGGCTGCCAAGGAGCAATGAGAGGTACAGTCTGTCCCATTTCAGCCACTGTGGTAGGAGTTAAAATCCTGCCATGCTATTTGGGACTCCCCAAAATTTTTTGGTTCTGTAGTGACAAAAAACAACAAACATCCACTATCTCCTCTCTGCTTAAAGCTCTTTTAATATCACCCATCTCTTACTTAGATTAATCCCCAATAATTTAAGTATGGCCTTCAAAGCTACAAATTCCTGGGATGTGATCGTTTTCCACCCTTATTTCTTACCTTCCAGTTTTCCCTAATCTCCAATCCCGTGGTTTAGTATGATTAATTATTTGTAGTTTTCCCAAATAGTCATGATTTTTAATGTCAATCTCTATGCCTAGAGTGTCTGTTCAACTCACCTCTGCCCATTTTCTTCTTTTACCTCCTGTTCTGTCACAGCAACTCCACTTTCAAGAACACTTCAAACCCAGATTTGTTGATGACATCTCATTCTTTTGAATAGATTAACCATTTTACCCTTCTTATTGTCTTTTTGATAATAGAAATATTGACATTTTTCATGTTTTCTAGTTCTTCATCTTACCATATTATAGTACAATATAACATAATGTCAGTACAATGACAATTTCACAAAGCAGAATCATCCTTTTTTCTTTTCTCACCACCCTTATTCATAATGCCATTGTTAAGCCTTCAACATTTTACGTATAAAAGATTCACTCATTTAACAAATATTCTTTGTCTGCCTTCTATCTACTACTACTATGCTTTTTTTGAGCCCAGTGCTTAAGAAAAAGTAAACAAGATAAAGTACTTATTTCTAAGGAGTTTATATTCCCATGTGGAAGAGAGACAATATATAAGCTAGTTAATGCCTATATGATACAATTTAAATGTGATAATGCTGTGAATAAAATAAAGCATGGTAGGGGAGTATAGGGTAACATAGAGGAGAGAGAACTGTTTAAGTAAGGTGCTCATAAAAAGGACATTCAAAGGAACTTATATATGAACAGAGACCAGAATAAAATGAAGAAGAATGACATGCTGATATCTGGGAGAAGAGCATACCAACTAGAGGAAACCATAATTCCAATCTCTGAAGAAAAACAAGCTTGATGTTAAACAGCAAGAAGTCCACTGCAGCTGAAGCAGTGGAAATAAAGTATCAATATAATTATAGAATATATTGGCAGAAGAGATAGAAGACCCTGTGAGCTGTGGTAAGGTCTTTAAATTTTATTTTGAGTAAGATAGCCATTGGAGGATTTTGAGCAGGATAGTGGCATTTTTATGTTCTTAAAGGTCACTCAGGATCACTATGAAAAATTTACTATATGAGGCAAGAATAGAGACAGGCAGATCAGGTAGGAGTCTATTGCTATTGTCTAGGCAATAGGTGATGCTGGCGGCTTGAACTAGAATGGTAGCCATGGAGTTGGTGAGAAGATGTAAGATTCAGGATATAGTTTAAGGAAAGTTCCAGTGGAGTTGCTGATGGATCAACCATGAAATATTAAAAAAATTAAATTAAATTAAAAGAGAGAGAGAGAGAGAGAGCGATGAAGGGACGGAGGGAGGAAGGAAGGAAGGAAGGAAGGGAGGAGATAGGATTACTAGGTATTTGGCCCGATGGAGTAGGGGTGCCATTACCCAAGATGAGTAATACTAGAGAAGGAGCAAGTTTGGATCTAGAGTGATCTCCCTTAAAGCATAAACATTTGAAACTCCATCTAAACATCAAAGCAGAGATTTTGAGTAGATAGTTGAACATATAAGTATAAAGTAAAAGGAAAAGAAAGGGTCTGGAGATAGATATCTGAGGTCTAATTATATGAATAATTTAAAGCTACTATTTCAAAGAGTAAATATTGAAAGACAAAAACAAGAGGTCAAGGTTCTGGAGGACCCAATAAAGCAGAAGGAGAAAGAGAGGGCTATGAAGCAAATGAAAATGAATACCAGGTAGCTTCTTAGGGACCAAAAACATTCGATGTTTTAGAGTGGGTATTCAATTTTTTCAAATGTTGCTGAGATGTAGGTTGAAAATTAGCAATTTGGAAAGCTAAAGTTTCTTGGTAACTTTGACAAGTGTTTAAGAACTAAAGTCTGATTAAAGCAGACTGTAAAGGGAAAGGAAGGTAAGGATTACTGTATCAGAATTTTAACAGGTTACTTTCCTTCATTTTCAAACCTCTCTCATTATTCATAGGCCATCAGCATATTCTTTATAAGTGTAAAACAGATTGTGAAATTCTGTTGTTTGAGTCCAAATACTTCTACCATCTATTCCAACAATTCTCAAATCTTAATGCTTATAAAAACAACCTAGGCGTGCCTTTTAAAACAGCCTGTGTGTGCCTAGTAAAATGTAAATTCTTGCCTTCTGCTGTCACTGAGTATGACTCACTTGGCATGGAACAAGACACTGTAACCTCATTTTTAACAAATACTCCAAGTGATTATACTGTAGCTGATTAAAGACCCTCATGTAATGATTGGACCCTTCATTATTTCTCTGCCCTTTTTCCCTGTTCTTTCCTCTGCCTAGAATTCTGATTCACCTTCATATTTCTGGAAAACTCCTATTGATTCTTCAAAACTTTGGGGTTACTCCCTCTTTTAAGCCACCCTCATATTGTCAATCATAGAGCTCAGTAAATATTTGATAAATAAATGGAATATCTACAACTAACTTTCCTTTGCTCTTTTGTTAAAGCTTCATTGGTTTATAAATTTTTGCCTGTCTCAAGGGTTCATATAATTCAGTAAACTGAATTCCATTTATATGCATCATGTCAGTAAATTTCCTCAAATGAGTGCGATTAACATTCTTCACAGAGCCGAGACAGACCCACCGTCTTTAAAGAGGCTGTTTCTAAATAATTCCAAACATCTCTCTGTATATCTGAAGGAAATGTCAAATGCGTTTGCTCTGGAGTGCATTAATAATCACAGTATCTGATCAGACTTGTGTCATGAGTGAATCTAGGGACACTTCTTTGATACTGACCTATTTTAAAAATGGTTTCCCTCTAGTCTCATTGAAGAACCTAAAAGAAGTCCTCCAGCCAGAAGGTGGCTTCCTTGGGGGTTTTAAAAAGGAGGAAATTACATGACTTATATTTAGTTTTACTCTTTTGGAAGCAAGTTTTTTCCTTCCTCAGTCTCTTTTTGTTGTTATTCTTTCAGGTCAAAACTTCAAAGAAGAGGAGTGATAGATCAGCCATTCATTTACTGGAGCTGAATTTTTGCTTTCCACTAGCTTTTCTACTCTGATGCTCCTTTGATTTCTATTCTGTCTGCATCTTTTATGCCTTTAGTTCATGCATGTGAAGAAAATTATAGTGCAGTCTTTGCTCAAAAAATTATATTCCATCATATCCCAAAATCTTAGAAAATTTAAAACACTTTTCCAAGTCTGAAAACACCTTTAGAAGCCTCCAGCACAGAACTTAATAAATATGTCGTTATTGTATTCTAAATAATTGAAATTTCAGAAGCTAGGCTTCAGAACAGACAAGAATCAATTTCACCAGGGGTATCTCAGACTGAACATCAAGGTAATGCACAGTTCCATGTATCTATCGCCTGACTTAGACAATACTCATTAAAAAAATAACATAGTAAAGACAGGTTGGGCAGGAGGCAGTACAGTAGTGACCAAGATCTTGGGATTTGGTAGTAGATAGACCTGATCCTGTTTCTGCCACTTCTAGCTATAGACCTTTTGTTAGGTTAATAATAGTATCCTTTTTTCTTCTGTAAAATGGGAATATAATAATACGACCTATTTTGTATGTTTACATTGAGGTTATATAAGATCATTTGTATAGTTTAGCACAGTCCTTAACTCATAATAATTAACAAACATTAAATATTATTGTTATTATTATTAGAAGGTGTTTGCTGAAATTGTGTGTGACCTTGTTTGTCCCCCATCAGGACCACTGTAAAGCCAGTAGCTGCTGCCCTAGCCCTCAAGAATGTCCGCCGGGTAGCCACTAGACCCCAACATATGAGTTAAAAAGGACTGAATAAAAAAGATATTAACTTTATCATATCTTCACAGAGGCAGTAGATCACAAATTATCCAGCACTATTTTTCTCCCAATTATGATTCAAAGGGCAATGTTATATGTTATGTATGTTATGTACGTCTATGGTATATATGATATACATTATTGAATTCTTGAGCTACTGTTGTGAATTCTACTTGACAATCTCTGATTAGGTCTCTCTGAGCTGGAAACAAGCCCACCAAGGAAGTTGTCAGGGTGTAATTATCCTCATATTTCCCTTAAGGCATCTTCATCCTAAGATATACCTGAGGATATACCTTATCCTCAGAACTAATAAAATCAAATTTATGCAGAACTCCAGGACATGAGTTAGCTCTCAAGTTTATATGTCCATGACCAACAGTTTTTTACTATTATTAAGAATAATACATAATAGTAATCATTTTTAAAACCAAAAGTTTTGGTCTCATTGTCGAGTATGGTTTTAATGATCATAAATTAGATATGGGTTTTAACAGCTATTAATAAATAATTTTTAGTCCAGAATACATATAGTTCTATGGCATGCATACACTCTGCATATTTTATCAATAATGACAAAGTAAAGACACAGTGAGGGGTCACCAAATTTGTAAAGGACTAGAAGTGTAAATATCAACATGACCTCTGAGGTACATGTAAAAGATGAAGTTAATACATCACGCAATTAGCAAAATAATTCAGGAAATGTAGGGAAATATAAAATAAACCAAGTAACTACTACATCTTATGATCTTCTTATATTTACTTCAAATGGTAGATTTTCCCAGGTGACCAATTACTGAGCCACAACTGTGAACCAGGCACTGCTGGCACTTCACTTTACAATCTCTAATTCTTAAATATCTAGTGATCCTCATTTTAGATAAATTATATATTTAGTACATGAATTCTCAGGAATGTAAGGCTCTTGATCAAAATCTAATACCTTAATGGGCAGAGCCTGAATGTGAACCCATCTCTACCTAGATCTAAAAATCCATGTTAGAAGCTTCGATAGTTTACATGTAATTGTAAGAATTAATTTACTTATGATAGGTGATTTACATTGCTGAGTTGGCCTATATTCAGTTCATAAAAAGCAGACTTTTGATCTGTATATCAAATGTTTTACGGAAAGCTATTCGGTCCCTCTTGACTTCAGGTTTTTTCCCCACTTGTCCAATAAAGAGGTTAGACTACATTGTTTGTGGGAATGTAAATTGATACAGCCACTATGGAGAACAGTATGGAGGTTCCTTAAAAAACTAAACATAGAACTACCATATGACCCAGCAATCTCACTCCTGGGCATATACCCAGAGAAAACCATAATTCAAAAAGACACATGCCCCACAATGTTCGTTGCAGCACTATTTACAATAGCCAGGATATGGAAGCAACCTAAATGTCCATCAACAGAGGAATGGATAAAGAAGATGTGGCACATATATACAATGGAATATTACTCAGCCATAAAAAGGAATGAAATTGGGTCATTTGTAGAGACGTGGATGGACCTAGAGATGGTCATACAGAGTGAAGTAAGTCAGAAAGAGAAAAACAAATATCGTATATTAACTCATATATGTCGAATCTGAAAAAATTGGTATAGACGATCTTATTTACAAAGCAGAAATAGAGACACAGACATAGAGAACAAATGTATGGATACCAAGGGGGAAGGGGGGGTGGGATGAATTGGGAGACTGGGGCTGACATATATACACTATTGATACTATGTATAAAATAGATAACTAATGAGAACCTACTATAGAGCACAGGGAGCTCTACCCAATGCTCGGTGGTGACCCAAATGGGAAGGAAATCCAAAAAAGAGGGGATATACGTATATGGATACATATAGCTGCTTCACTTTGCTGTACAGTAGAAACTAACACAATATTGTACAGCAACTGTATTCCAATAAAAATTTTTTTTAAAAAAGAGGTTAAACTTAACTGAAGGTTTTTTTTTGTTGTTTGAAATTGATGTCCTCATTGATGGGTGAGCTCTTCAAATGGAAGGATTGGCATAAGAAGAGCAGTAAGGGAATATCTGTTGTTTTATCTCACATAAGGTATTTAGGTTTGTCATCATGTCACACTCATTTCAGTTAATCTGCCATTAATTATGTTAACCCACATACATGATGAATAAAAATATTTGCACAAAAGATTTATGTTTTATTTTGAATTATTGAAGAGTAGTTCCTTCCTTTCTAAATTTAAAATTTTGAATAAAATTATATTCTTTAAAACGTTTCCTTCAACCCTCCCTGTGCTCATAAATTTCATCCTTAGAAATACTGAGTGTAAACTTAGCCTACATCTTTCTACTCCAATATAAATCATGTTTGCTTACACATTTAGTTTAAAAGCCTGGAATATGTGAAGGCAAGATGTGCATTATATTTCCTTTCAAAGACACTGACTTAAAAACTTAAGTTTAATTCAAAATTGATAGTGAATTTGGATATCCCTTTGGCTATTTGTATCAAAAAGACTAGATAGTATACATTTTTATAACAGATTATCACTAATAAAGAAACTTCATGGATTAAAATGATATCAGTAAACAGCTCTATCACAACTTCAAAGACAAAAGCATGTATAAAGGACAATAATTCTGGTCTAGGGCTTCCCTGGTGGCGCAGTGGTTGAGAATCTGCCTGCCAATGCAGGGGACACGGGTTCGAGCCCTGGTCTGGGAAGATCCCACATGCCGCGGAGCAACTGGGCCCGTGGCCACAATTGCTGAGCCTGCGCCGTCTGGGAGCCTGTGCTCCGCAACAAGAGAGGCCGCGATAGTGAGAGGCCCGCGCACCGCGATGAAGAGTGGCCCCCACTTGCCACAACTAGAGAAAACCCTCACACAGAAACGAAGACCCAACACAGCCATAAATAAATAAATAAATAAAATTTAAAAAAAAAATAATTCTGGTCTAGGTGTTTTTACTGTAATTTTAAGTCAACTGAAAAGGTAACAGAAGAAAAATACTATATTCATCCATTTATATGTCAAGATTCAGCTAAGAAAATAAAGTATTATAATGCAAAAAAGCCATACATATACCCACAAGTTTAAAATTAATATCCAATGGTAATATGGTACCCCAGTATGAAATTAATTTCAAAATCTCCTAAATATTTATTCAATTGTCAAAATAACCAAGATTGCCATAGGTTAGCTTTTATAGTCATATTAAAGGTATAGTTATAGAATAGAAAAAAATTGGGAGAAATTTCAATAGAAAGCAATAAGGATTTACTGATGATAAAAACATATAATGAGTATTAAAGTAAATAACAAAAACTAAAATATTTGGTACAATTATCTGTCCAGCTACTCAGATTAATTATTTTACCCCCACTGAATTTTGTATTGTTTAGAGACACAGTCATGCCTCAAAAATATTATAAAATACACAATTGTGACAGTAATTAGTAGAAAATCCTTGTTTACAATATTTGCATTTGCTTGTTTTTTTCTTCACATGACTGCAAATAAATAGCATAATTTAACTCATTCATATAATTTTTATACTGTTGAGAATGTTACCAAGTGTAAATGCTGAGTATAAAAAATATTACAAAAAATATGTGCTAACAATATTATATATAAAATATTAATATTTGCCCATGTCCATGATAGTTTCTGGCCACAGTGTTTTTTGTACAGGTATTTCAATGGTGAAAACATTGTTTCTATCAGCTGGATGATGGTTACAAATGGTAGCATTTTCCATTTAAATATACTCTGAACTGCCAATTTTCAAATTATAAAAAGAATCTCAAGTGTCAGGCTCAATGCACTGAAGAATCGTTTTTTCCTATAAAACAGTTTAATGGCACAGAGCTAGCATGAGTCATACATATCCAGACCTTGAACTCACTGGTGCATTCAGACGCCAGAGATCAATGATTAATAAAGAGAGGGTCAGCTCTGGCCATTTTAATTGCAGGACGATGGTTTGCGATCATTTGGTGCCTTAGGCCACTGTGAAATTCTTGCTTATGCCACAAAAGAAATCAATCTTGCTTTTCTAAACTGTTCTGATAATCAGTAGTAGAGGACTAGATTTTTAACCAAATTAGAAATTATTGTTCAGTATGATGTCATGTCATACATTTGTAAATGTTTCTTTTCAAATGAATTCTTTTCAAAACTTGCACATTGGTTCATAATAAGCCACAGGAGCAATCACTGTAACTTGTTTTGTGTTTTCAAAGTAATTAAAACAATACAGAAACCATGTGGCTAATAATAATAGCTGGTTTTTATTGAGCATGTACTATGTGCCAGCACTGTTGTAGCAACTGTAACTTGTATTACTTCAGTTAATCTGCAGAATACTTTTTGAGGTAGATATGACAGATGCTCCTATCCTATAGATGAGACAGTCGAGCACAGGCTGGTTAAGTAATTTGCCTGGCTAAGAAGAGGTGGAGTCAGGATTTAAATCCAGGTCTTCCGACTTTAGAGTCACATTCCTCCACATTCCTCATGTTAGCTATGCATTAGATATGTGATCATAAGCAAATTACTTATCCTTGCTGATCCTGCCTTTCTTTTCTGTAAAAATCTGGATAATAACATCACATTAGGTTATTTTGAGGACTAATTTTTTTTTTAATGGTATTAAGGACATTTGTCAAATTTGTGAATTCTTGTTATAATGAACAAGAGTATACTTCAGGTAGTTGTGGCCATTCAAATACAACCATAAACCATTCTATGCATTCAAATTAGATGGAAATGAAGTAGAGCCTTTACTGCCCAGGTAATAAAAAAGAGGTGAAAAGCCAAAAGGGATGGTGGACAAACAACAGAAGAGAGCAGCCTCCACTGCTAGGCTGGCAGGACTTAGGAGGCTGGCTGTGCTACCTGAGCTCAGGCTGCAGGAAAGGCAGAGAGGAGCCGGAGCCACCAAGGAGAAGCAGCTGCTGCTGAAGACACCTCCCAACACAGAGAGAGAAGGAAAGAGGCACCCTTTCCCCCAGCGTCTCAGCCTCCTCCAGTCTCTCTCTGCAAGTCAGCTGACACAGGAGACTGGAAAATGAGAACTTCAGAGGTCAGCTCTCCTCCATCGAGCTCAGAGCAAAGCAGCTAGAGTGAAGAAGGGGTCAGAGTGCAAAATGTCCAGGATAAAAATCACAGGAAAACTGTAAACCCTAACAGTTCTCATGTTTCAAGTCTAATTCTTCTGTATTTTATTTCAATTTTGCCTGAGGACACTTTCTAGACTCTCTTCCATCTCTCATCGTCTTAATTGCCACATTGCACTGTAAAGATTTGTATGGATTCCATCTTTAAAAAGTAGGAAAGTTAAGGGACTTCCCTCATGGTCCAGTGGCTAAGACTCCGTGCTCCCAATGCAGGGGGCCGCGGTTTGATCCCTGGTGAGGGAACTAGATCTCACATTCCACAACTAAGAGTCCATATGCTGCAACTAAAGATCCTGCAAGCCACAGCGAAGATCCCACATGTCGTAAATAAGACCCGGCACAGCCAAATAAATAAATAAATAAATATTTTTTAAAATCTTTTTTAAAAAAAGTAGGAAAGTTATAATATATAGTAATCATATTTTAAGGATTGTTGTGATTGATATATAATGTAATAATCTTTACTTGCAAACAATCTCCATATTTAGTACTAAGGGTTTTGATGTTTTGTGTATTCTTCTTGTTTGTCCCAGTGATTTCCCACAGAAAAGTAAAAATTTGCCCCATGGTCTAAGTTAGAAATATGAAGCAAATCAGTACATAAGAGGAAATAAACTTATTCACCTCTAATCCTGGGTGAAGGTTTTGCAACCAAAGTTTCATTGATAAGGGACAGAAAGAATATAATGAACTAGATTTAAAACAGCTTTTATAGTAAATAAAAATGATTATGTCTTATACAATCATTAGTGAACATCAAGGGCATGTTCTTGAACTCTGCTTAAATTATGCAGTAGGCCACAGTGCACATTTCTGACATCTTGGCTTGAGATTCTTATAGAATCTCAAACATCCCTTTTAAGAGGTTTATAAGTAAATAAAATCTCTACAGTCTCTATGTTAATATTCAGTATTTATATGTTAGCTATTTTCCCCTTACATAGAAAAAGTTAAAGTATAGCTGTTACAGGTTGGGTTTCCTAGGAATTAGACTGTAGGTTAACAGATTTGAATCCAGAAAGTTTATTGAGGAGTGCTCGAGGGATAACCATTTATAAAGCACTGAAATAAGCCAGGTTGAGTGGAGAGAGGAGTTGGACAGCTATTAGGTTACAGGAAAGATTTTAGCTGAATCTAAAAGCAGTCTTGCAGGTAAGATGGGGCTTCAGAGCTGTCCAACACTGAGGCAAGGGAGCTGGGCCTTTAAAACTCAGCATTGATTAGTCATTAGATGTAGGTTATCCCCAGGAAGGGGAGTGACCTTTGGCAATACAGTTGTAGTCAACTGAGGCCAATTTCCAAAAAAGACACAGTAGAGAGGTGTCATCCACCAACACTCACAGCAGCTGGAGGAATGAGAACTTTAGTCTTCAATACGGCAAGAGGGTGGTGATTTGGGCATCCACTGCAATAGCAATGCTCAATATTCAGCAGGTACTTCATACCAATGGAAAGATGAGGAACGAAGTTCATTAACTGTTATAAAGAGTGATTTATATTTTATATTAGATTTTTGGTTACCTAGCATTTTCTTAATCCTGGGTACAATTAAATGTGGTAGACAGCCTTCTAAGATGGTAGTCAATAACCCCTGCCTCCTGGTATTTATGCGCTCTTGTGTAACACCCTCCTTTTAAGTGTGGGTTGGACCTAGGGACTTGCTTCTAACAAACGAAATATGGCAAAAAGGATTATGTTATAAAGGCTGTGACTTCCTAATGGCCCTCTATGTCTTTGTCTTGCTCACTTTGATGAAGCCAGCTGCCCTACTCCATGGAGAAGCTCACTTAGTGATGAACTGAGAGGGTGACCTCTCAGTAGGGAAACTAAGGCCTTCAGTACAATAGCCCACAAGAAGCTAAATCCCACCAAGGAGCACTAGTGAACTTGGAAGCTCATGCTACACTACTTAAAACTTGAGATATCTGTGAACTTGGCCAACACCTGATCGTAGCCTTGTGAGAGACCCTGAGTAGGAGGACCCAGCTACACCATGTCTGGATTCCTGAAATAGGAACTGAGAGATAATAAAAATCATTTTAAGCCAGTGACTTTTGGGTTAATTTTTCATGCAGCAACAGAAACTAGGCAGAAATCGCTCTCCTTTAACTTTATTATACATTTATTTTTGGCCGTGCCACACATCTTGTGAGATCTTAGTTCCCCAAAAGGGGATCGAACCCATGTCCCCTGCAGTGGAAGTGTACAGTCCTAACCACTGGACTGCCAGGGAAGTTCCTTAACCTTATTTTCTTTCAGTGCCTGGCATGGTATCATATCAAAGGCTTGTAAACTGAATTTCACTCTTATCTTAGATTTTATTTATTTTATGTGTAGTTATATTGAGAAGATAGAATTTATGGAATTCCTTTTTGGGAATAATTTTTCTGGGAAAAAACACCAAATTACATACTTATGGTAGATGGATATCATCCCAAGGTCTCACTGTAACTGTAAAAGATTGTTAAAACATTGCCCTGCATGATAGAGAAAAAGAGGAATTTGAAATTTTGGAGAAACCCTGTAAGAAAAATAGTTGAAACTTAAAGACTTTGTGCTGTTTGGGGAAGAGAAATCCCTTGGGCATTGCCAAGAACAAACAATATTAAGCAGAAATCTTTTAGTGGAGTTCCATGTACTGCCTTACGTTGTCCCTCTAGCAATCTCACACATTTTTTTGTTAAGACTACAGAAATAATGAAATACTTGGTGAAACAATACATTTTGAAAGATGCTGAAAGAGCACAGTCCTGTGTCAGAATTGTGGAGAATCTAAAGTTCTCATCCAAAGTGAATGATTGGGGTTAAGAGTTCCATGTATATTTATTATTTAGTGCCACATGGTCCCTGGTAATATAGTGTCATATCAGTGACCACAAAGACCTTGTGAAAGATATTGTCTAAGATGTTCTACGTTTTGTGGGTCCAAAAGCTGGAGATTCACCCAACGAGATAATAAAGTTGTAACAGAAATTATTATTAAGTACTATCATGACCATAGTGGTAATACAGTGCCTGCATCAATATTCACAAAGAATTTGTAGCTATGTCCACACAGATGCCACAAGTTCTGAATACACAGAAACTGAAAAGATCCTCCAGAATGGGCAAGAAATTTATAATACAAAAAATCTGTAACACCTTGAGCTAATTCAGCATGGTAATACCTTCAGTTGTAAACAGAGATATTTTCTGAAAATTATATAGCCTCATTCCATCTTATATGGAACTTAAGTACAATATTTAGTAACTAAATATCTAATCGCAACATAATTCATCACTTAAATACTGAGAAAGAAAAAAAATCTAGAAAGATAAGCTATATGACTACTGGTTCAGCTTATTTCTGTTTCCCAAGAGGGTCTTTAAATTTTGGAATGACCCACAATTTTATCCTTGGTTCCCCTTTTTAATTGCACTGCTCAAGACTATCTCAAAATCTTCCAATGAGCAGTGATGTAGGAAAAAAGAATGCTGAAACAGTGAACATAAACAAAAATTATGGAGCTAAATAAACTCCAATACAAGAAGCAATGAAATAATACCTGAAATGGGAGACAATCTAAATGGAATTTAATGGAGGAGCCAGTTTTTCAAGAAAGAACAGGTTTGATCTTTAAAATTCTAATAACAAACGCTGTATTTTTAATAGATCCTCACCCTGAGAGGACAAGGTTTTGATTTCATTCAGTAACAGTCTCACTAAGTACCTCGTTTCCACACTTGCTAAAGTAAGGGATACAGATCTGAGTAAGACTGAGATCCCACCTCCTAAGCCACAACCACTGAGCCATATAGGGATTTCTGAATGCCAAGAACTGAAAGATTTCCAAAATAAGGCTCACTTTTAAAGTACAACAAGAACAAATTATTTGACTAATACTTGTCAGCAGTATTGAGAACCATTTACCCAAACCACAAAGCGTGACTAAGGGGCAAGAGGGTGTTTTAAAATGAAATAATGCAAACAACTTCATAGGTATAGCAAGCAAAATAATAATCAACTAGGATGCTCTTATAATTATAGTTTCTCTGGATTGATATAAGGGTAATGATCATCTTAAAAACAATTTTAAGGTAGTAGAAATAAAGCAGGACTAGAAACAGCAATATAAAATTGAGTAAAAGAAAATTTAGGTTGAGAATCTTGGAACATCTCTGTATACTAATGTATCAGCCTATGGGACACTTTGTCAAAGGAAATCTTCAAAGTCCCTGTGGCTGAGTAACTTAAGCATGAAGTAGGCAAAGGACTGGAAAACATACTATGAAGAACAACTTCTATTCAGCAAAGAAATATAGTGGATGACTTAATGACCATCTCTGATGTTGCCACTACTACGATTTTTAGTATACCAGTATGAATGTATACATCTATATGACATATATTAATATGACTGCATATGCAAGCATATATTATAATTATGTCTTTCTTAACTCACTTTATAATTTGAAAATGAATAGCCCAGGGAAAAAATATTTTTCTTGAGAGATTAGCATTTTCAGAGAAACATTTTATGAATGTAGGGTGGTTTTTTTCCTGCTGAATTTAAAGGTAAATGTAATTCCCTTGTCTATTTTCCTAAACATCATTAAGTTCCAGCATAGCTAATTTAAGTCACTAACTTAAAGAGTTTTGTCTTCCATTTGTTTCTCTTTAAACAATTATAAAAAGAAGTAAATGGTACTTTTTGTAATTTCTCTTAAAAAGTCTTAAAAACAGTAATAAGAGTTCATCCTGGGGTGAAGAAAAGGATGCCTAGAGACAAAGAGTCAGATAAAACCCCACTGTAGGTCTAGGTTTAGAGGGCAGCCCATGCAGAAGCAGTGCTAAGCACAAGCTTATCTTATCTTTAGGGCTTAGGCTAAATTGTTCCATTTCTCCCTCCTTCACATACTTCAAGCTGAAAGCTATGTTTCCTTTGGTAGGAACACAGTGCAAGAGGTGAAATCATTAACAGAGATGCAGTGTTACTTGGCTCCCCAAATCTGTGTCAGAGATTAGTGTCAACTGTGGTACCCTTTCATCCTGGATGTAAAAATGAATTCTAACTTTATAAGTTAAACGAGATGAACCAAAGGTCATCCTTATTTAATCTTATCTCTCTTTAACAACTATGAATAATTAGAGAACAATTATAATACATGAGAACAGTTGTCTGCCAGTTCTAAAGAGAAAAAATGAAAGAGTACAGGAGAGACCCTATACTATTATTTATATCATTGTATCTGCTGTACTAATTTGTAGTCAAATTGAATCTATCTATCTATCTATATATATATGGCATATGTATATGCCATATATATATATATATATATATATATATATATATATATATATATACACACAATAATCTTATCATTGGTATAAACTTCACATAAATATACTTAACTTATATGTGAAACCAGAGTTGGAAAAACAATATGGTATTCCTATGTCAGAATTTAACATGTGATATCACTAATGTTTAAATTTATTTAAAATATTACCTTATTTTTCTAAGGGTAAAGTTCACCCAAATCAAAATATCAGTGAATATCAGAACTTTGTTCTTGTTGGCTTTCTCCAATGTAATTTATTTTTAATTAACAAATGGAATATGGTAAGTTGAGAATATGAGTTATTCTTAGATAGCTAAAATACAAACTTTAATAGCTTTGGAACTTTGTGGAAAAATGCCTCCAGTGGGAAAGTTTTTAAGTAGCTGGACCTTTATCATTTGACATCATTGACATTTGATTCTTCACATCATTATTAACCATATTAAATTATTAGTCATATTAAATTCTAACAATATAGCATTCTCCACTAGTCCTTTTAAAATAATCAAGACTAGGTCCAATTTGAGATGACCTCAGTCCTAATTTGTTGACACCCTCAACAATTCTTATTATTCTTTGAGATTAGTGCTCCATTTGCTTAAGTATAATGAGGCACCTAGCATTACATAATAGTCAGGAACTTTTTCTTTCATTGTTCTTTTCTTAATGCTTAGAGAGAAGTTCATAAAAGGGTTGCTGTCACCTCATATGTTCATAAGTGACAATCCAGGAAATGAAGTGGTTTTCTAGACACTTACAGGACTTTTATTTCCATTGAAGTTTTTGGTGTGGTATTACGTCACTTCCAGGAGAAGAAACAGGGATTTGCTTGGTAGAGTTCACTGCTCCACTCCGCCAAAATGGCCAGAGAGGAACTGAGTTGGGAAGAGAAACCTACTTTGTCATTTTCATTCTAAATCCCAAAAAGTAGGAAAATGGTGATGATAGGGAGGAAGGAGAGCTATGCAGTGTAGCAAAAGAATCAGTGGAAGACTCCCTCCTCCTCCCATCTCTCCAATGCCCTAGTCCTGTATAACTAAAGTTCTGTGTATTCTGAATTCTATTGCACACAGGGGAAAAGATGGATTTTGGCTAGGATGAGTTTGAAAAATAGTAATAACTGACTTCCTTATTGGCCACTGTATTCCACCAACTTAAGAAATAGTGCACATAGCACAGACAGATGCTCAATAATTACTTAATGAAAGAAGAAATAATCTCACAAATGAAATATATTCCACTTAAAGATAGTTATTTTAGCTTCATGGACTCCTAGAGTATATGGTCTCTGAAAATATGGGTAGTTTCTGTCTTTTTTATTGATAAACAATACTTAATATAATATCCTAGCACATGGTAGTAAAATGAAAATAAATGATCAGTTGAAAGAATTAATACTCATATGATGAAAAAAGAAAAATATTTTGTATCTTGCTACTAAATCTCTTGCATTCCTATACACTAATGAAGAAAAATCTGAATGTGAAATTAAGAAAACACTCCCATTTACCACTGCAACAAAAAGAATAAAATACCTAGAAATAAACCTACCTAAGGAGACAAAAGACCTGTATGCAGAAAATTATAAGACACTGATGAAAGAAATTAAAGATGATACAAACAGATGGAAACATATACCATGATCTTAGATTGGAAGAATCAACATTGTGAAAATGACTCTACTACCCAAAGCAATCTACAGATTCAATGCAATCCCTATCAAACTACCAATGGCATTTTTCACAGAACTAGAACAAAAAACTCCACAATTTGTATGGGAACACAAAAGACCCCGAATAGCCAAAGTAATCTTGAGAAAGAAAAACAGAGCTGGAGGAATCAGGCTCCCTGACTTCAGACTCTACTACAAAGCTACAGTCATCAAGACAGTATGGTACTGGCACAAAAACAGAAATATAGATCAGTGGAACAGGATAGAAAGCCCAGAGATAAACCCACACACATATGGGCTCCTTGTCTTTGATAAAGGAGGCAATAATATACAGTGGAGAAAAGACAGCCTCTTCAATAAGTGGTGCTGGGAAAACTGGACAGCTACATGTAAAAGAATGAAATTGGAATATTCCCTAACACCATACACAAAAATAAACTCAAAATGGATTAAAGACCTAAATGTAAGGCCAGACACTATCAAACTCTTAGAGGAAAACATAGGCAGAACACTCTATGACATAAATCACAGTAAGATCCTTTCTGACCCACTGCCTAGAGAAATGGAAATAAAAACAAAAATAAACAAATGGGACCTAATGAAACTTAAAAGCTTTTGCACAGCAAAGGAAACCATAAACAAGATGAAAACACAACCCTCAGAATGGGAGAAAATATTTGCAAATGAAGCAACTGACAAAGGATTAATCTCCAAAATTTACAAGTAGCTCATGCAGTTCAATATCAAAAAACAAACAACCCAATCCAAAATTGGGCAGAAGACCTAAACAGACATTTCTGCAAAGAAGATATACAGATTGCCAACAAACACATGAAAGGATGCTCAACATCACTAATCATTAGAGAAATGCAAATCAAAACTTCAGTGAAGTATCACCTCACACCAGTCAGAATGGCCATCATCAAAAAATCTACAAACAATAAATGCTGGAGAGGGTGTGGAGAAAAGGGAACCCTCTTGCACTGTTGGTGGGAATGTAAATTGATACAGCCACTATGGAGAACAGTATGGAGGTTCCCTAAAAAACTAAAAATAGAACTACCATACAACCCAGCAATCCCACTACTGGGCATACACCCTGAGAAAACCATAATTCAAAAAGAGTCATCTAACACAATGTTCATTGCTGCTTTATTTACAACAGCCAGGACATGGAAGCAACCTAAGTGTCCATCGACAGATGAATGGATAAAGAAGATGTGGCACATATATACAATGGAATATTACTCAGTCATAAAAAGAAATGAAACTGAGTTACTTGTAGTGAGGTTGATAGACCTAGAGTCTGTCATACAGAGTAAAGTAAGTCAGAAAGAGAAAAACAAATACCATATGCTAACACATACATATGGAATCCAAAAATAAAAAAAAAAAAAGGTTCTGAAGAACCTAGGGGCAGGACAGGAATAAAGACACAGATGTAGAGAATGGACTTGAGGACACGGGGAGGGGAAGGGTAAGCTGGGACAAAGTGAGAGAGTGGCATGGACATATATACACTACCAAATGTAAAATAGATAGCTAGTGGGAAGCAGCTGCATAGCACAGGGAGATCAGCTCGGTGCTTTGTGACCATCTAGAGGGGTGGGATAGGGAGGGTGGGAGGGAGATGCAAGAGGGAGGAGATATGGGGATATATGTATATGTATAGCTGATTCATTTTGTTATAAAGCAGAAACTAACACACCATTGTAAAGCAATTATACTCCAATAAAAATGTTAAAAAAAAGTTTAAAAAAATTTTTTTAAAAAGAAAAGTATTTGCAAAAGGCAGAATTTTTTTTCCTCAAATTAAGATGTGAGCAGTTTCAAGGTGGAATGATATTAAAATAAATAGTATATAAAAGGACAGATGTGTTCTTACTTTAAAAATATGTATATCACATTTTGGGGGGAACATAAAAGGAAAATTGCATGTCATTTTTGTTTTTACAACTCAAATTTTTATCAAAAATTATATCAAAGTTAGAATACAATTTTACTGTTTACTGTAACCATTAGAACATGAGGTAAACAAAGGCATGACTTTATCACCATTTATCATATGAATTTAATCTTATAGATGAGATGTTACTAAATCTGATATATAGATTTTTAAAAACACAATATGGAAAGGTATTACCTGAAAAAAAATTATATTGATAATACAATAATAACACTTGTAAAAGATATAAATAATTTATTTTTAAACTGGTGTCTTTTACAAAAAGGTGAAGGGAGACCAAGCTACATGGAAGACACTAGGGTAATAACTCAGGACACTCTAAGGGCAGAACAAGTGACCCAGAAAAGGATTTTAAATCAAAGAGTAGTTCCAAAAATTGGACCTTAGTAACTCCAGTCCATTGGCAGCCTTTGCTGAGATGGAAACTTTTTGTGATAGGACGCAGTAGGGTTGACTATTGGGACCAGTTGTAAATTAAGGAGAAGTGCTTGACCTTTGTCTGGCCTCCAGAAACTGTTTCACAAAAATGCAGCTACAGAACAAGTGCCATCTGACTTTCAGGGATCATAGGGCCAAAACCTAGGAGGCCCCTGTGATATCTATACCTCCCCAGAAACTAAACAGAGGGACCAATCTCCTACAAACTTATTTAGGGACCTGCATTTGGTAATGTAGATGAAACACTAAGTGGTCAATTGAATTTTCAAACATTTCATCCTAAACTGAGAACTTTTTTCCAGATACCACTAGTAGTGGAATAGAAGGTTTAAGAAATTATATATGTACATATAAATATGTATATATATAATTTATCTATATATTATATTCATCCATAAGATACATATATACATATAACATACCTATATAATATTAATAATAGTAATAATTTATAATATGATTGATCGGTAACCATGTGTCAGCTTCATGATGACCACTATGCACAGATTATCTCATTTATTCCTTACAATAATTTTATGACGACTTACTGTCATTCCCATTTTATACATAAAGAAATTGAGGTATAGAGAGTTTGGGGAATTTGCAAATTCCCAAGATCATTCATCTAATTAGTACCGCTGGCCTTCCAATCTGGGTCCACCTGACAATATGTGCCACACTAATACTTGTTAGGCTTTATTTCAGGCTGGGCTTCAGAGCTATCCGGGAAAAGATAAGGCTGTCTACAGGCAGCAGAATACTCACTGTACACAGCAGGGCAAGGATGGGGTAGGGACTAGGGAGTAGATAGCCAGGCACATTGTGAACTTTGAGACTTTTTCAGATTTGATTAATATTGTTTTCTACAAAGATTATATTACTGATAATTAGTCCTCATTTATTCCTAATTATCTTTTTACTGTTTTGTTACTAAAAATATAATTTGGATTCCTGTAGTCCCCTATAACTTTCTTATTACAAGCCTATGAATGCATATACACCAAGAATACAGATAATCCAAAAAAAGATGAGCCTGAAAATACACCCTTAAAAACCTGTAAAACAAAACTGAAGAGAAATTTATTTATAGGACTGATTCAACATGTCGGGTTTATCCACCTCCATACATTTTCATTTGAACCATCTGTAATTCTATTTCTAGAATACTTAATTGCATTTTTTATTTGTAAAAACTGGGGGAAAATTATTAAATTATGAAGCAAGGAATTGTAATAATAGTTTCAGTGTATGTTTAATTTACTTTATTTATGTTATAGTAACGTGTCTCCAAATATTGTAGGTACCTTTAATCTTTTTTTTTTTTTTTTAAAGATTGATTGATTGATTGATTGATTGATTGCTATGTTGGGTCTTCGTTTCTGTGCTAGGGCTTTCTCTAGTTGCGGCAAGCGGGGGCCACTCTTCATCGCGGTGCGTGGGCCTCTCACTATCGTGGCCTCTCTTGTGGCAGAGCACAGGCTCCAGACGCGCAGGCTCAGTAGTTGTGGCTCACGGGCCTAGTTGCTCTGCGGCATGTGGGATCTTCCCAGACCAGGGCTCGAACCTGTGTCCCCTGCATTAGCAGGCAGATTCTCAACCACTGCGCCACCAGGGAAGGCCGGTACCTTTAATCTTAAAAGCATTGGTAAATGACCATTTTCTGTACTTGCATAATGCCAAATAGCTGGATAACAACTGAAAATTTCAGTCAATCTTTTGGAATCTTTTTTAACTTGATGCCACTTGATCAAATACTGATATCTGATCTTTTGCAAGTGTGGTAGAGATGGCCAGCTGTACACCAGGATCCATTTTTCTCTTTTTTGGGACATGTAGTTCATGTATATTTATTTGCCAGTCTACTTTGCAACTGGGTTGGGTCCAGTGACTGACTTTTAGCCAATGGAAAGTGAGTGGACAAAATAAGTGCCACTTCAAGGCCTTGATCATCAAAATCTCCCATATATATCTCTCCATATTTTTTCTCTTCTGACTAACTAGGGTGGTGACTGCAATCTCCCCCCAGGGCAAACCTGGAAGCCACATATTTAATATAGTAGAGTTACTGTTGCTTGTGTGTCTCCTTGTTTGTGAGGAGCAGAGAAGAGCAATTTCCTCACCCCCACTGCCAGGTTTCCTATCACTAACCTGCCTTGTCAGCAACGAAAGTTTCTATTGTGTTGAGCCTTTATTTTCGCAGCCTGGTCTACCCTAACCTATATTCTAGATGACTGATTGTTCTCTATTCTTATACAGACATTTACATTTAATTCATTTTCTTTCAAGGACTGAATTCTGTATCAGTTTTTCAGTCACTTGAGCAGCATCTCTGAGGGTCATGAGCATGTTCTTCACAGACCTCCTTCCCCAGGGAGTGGAATTAACCAAGGGCCCTGAATTGCATTTGGAAATCCATCACTTCATTTGAGCTGAGGATCTGCCACAGCTACTCAAAGTCAGTGAATGAGAATGGCAAGAATACTAAGCCAACCTGTTCCTGGAAAACCCAAGATATCCCTGACAGCTGACAGCTAACTTTGACTAGAAGACAGTACAATGATTTTGCCAACCTGAACCTTCGTTAGATTGCAGGGAAATCTAGGATATATCTGTCCATGGTCTTCTCCATCTTCCTTTCACCCAGTGTCAGACTTGCACGGTGATCTGATGGCTCTCCTAGCCTTCCCCAGCTGCCCTAGTCTTACCTGACTCCTCCCTCTTTTCTTTCACACAGGTATTTCTTCTACTAAAAGACCTTGCCTGTTCAATCCCTTCCTGGCATCTGTTTCTCAGAAGACCTGAACTAATGCAGACCCCCCTCTATGAACAAATGATATATTGGGGTACTTGGGATTCATCTTTTATTACTTACCAAGGGCTGCTATAACAAAGTATCACAAACTGGATGAAGTTTATTGTCTCACAGTTATGGAGGCTGGAAATCCAAGATCAAAGTATTGGCAAGGTTGGTACCTTCTGAGGGCTGTGAGAAAGAATCGGTTTCTTGCCTCTCTCCTAGTTTTGGTGGTTTTCCGGCGATCTTTGGTGTTTCTTGGCTTGTAGATGTATCACTCCAATCTCTGTCTTCGTCTTCACATGACATTCTCCTTGTGCATTTCTGTGTACAAATTTCCCCTTTTTATAAGGACAAGAGTCAAATTGGACTAAGGCCCAATCTAATGACCTCATATTGACTTGATTACCTCTGAAAAAGCTGTATTCCAAATAAGGTACTGGTTGTTAGGCCTCCAACATATCTTGTTTTTTTGGTGGATGGAGGGAGTACAAAATTTAACCTATAATACAGCTATCAATCAACCACAGGATTATGCTTAGGAATTAGTGGATGATACACTCATGGAACTGCCTTTTTGTAGCAGATAACTCAGTGTGGTAAAATCCATAGATTATCATAAAGGTGAATATAAAACATTGTCTTTTATCTTTCAAATACTTTAAAACCCTGTGGTAATATGACTAAATAGTTCATCAAGCCAATAAAATTCTTTCCATGATACAAGTTTTACTACAACACAATCCAAATATAACAGCCAAAACTCACAAATAGAACAACTTGCTGAAGAAGTACCTAGGGGATAACAATTTTTAACTTGATTTGAATTACTTATCATAGATTTTTCCTTGATACAATATGGTAACTAGAACCTTTAGTGGAAGTCTGAGGTGCTAAAAGTGATATATTGTTTACTTTTTACAACATATACATAGTATGTGCAAGATGCTGCCCTCTCCCTGTCCCTTTCCCTTAGGGTTTAATCATCTGAAACAGACAAAACAGAACAATGGCTAAGTGTGTATCGGGTTTTTTTTTTTCATAATGAAATGAAAACTTGTAAGCATACCATAATTCATAACATTATTTCAGGAAAACTGGGAATTCCATTCATTTATTCAAATACACCTTGGGATATCTTTTAAGCCTCAGTCTCTGGGCCAGGATCTAAAGATAAAAAGACTAAACAAACATGTCCCCTCAATGAGCTCACAATTCCTGTAGAGAATAAAAACATTAACTATATCATAACCTGGTAAATATATCAGGATCCCACAGGGACAACTAAACAAAAGGAGGAAAATCACAGTACCAGTTCCTGATAGTTTAAAATTGCTTTGGTTGCTGTCACTCTACAGTCTGTCCAAACTTTCCACTAAAACAACAAATGAAACAAACACAAAAAACCTCACATGAATATTTAATACTAAGACCAGTGGTTCATATGCCTCAAGAAATGGTGGAGAACTTTGATAAACTTCAAAGTAGTCTAAGTCGGCCCATCAGAGTTCTACAGCTATGAGCACAAGGTCCATACCTATTTGTTGCTTTTATTTCAATACTGTTTTCCACATTTGTGTGTGTTTTCTTTACAGGTGCTTTATATCAAGGATTATTAATTTTATGTAGTCATATTTATTGATATTTTATTTTGTGCTTCAACAACTATTTAAACTTCTGACTACTTCTAAAAGAGCAACCATTTTTTTCCTAACAGTAAAATATATTCAAAAGTACCATGTCTATTAAACATTTATTGTGCCCCAACTGTGTTTCAGGTATTGAATTAGAACTTTTGTGATACATAATCCTAGCTCTGAGAAAGTTCAGAGTCATGTGTTTGAGACAAAGAAACCAACAATAGCAATATAGAGTCATAAAGCCTTCAAAAATGGTAAATTCATAGAGAAATAGTGTAATTTAGAAGAGAGTCCCATAACTTTGGGGAGTGATACTGGTGCTTTGGAAATACCACTCTGGCTGTGGGAAGTAAAATACTTCAGGGAAATTCAGGTGGCATGATAAGTATCACTTTAGGAATTAGGCATGCAAGGATTAAGAACAAGGGCCATTATTGGCAGAGAAGGTGTAATTTTCACAAGGAAGGAGAAAAGGAGAGAGACACAGAAACAGACAGAAGAGGGGGAGGATACCGGAAGGGGAGGAAGGGAGGCAGGGAGGCAGGAAGGCAGGAAGGAGAAGAGAAGAAAAGAACATGTGGTACAACTAGAGAGCTGGAAATTATCTGGAGAATGGGGAACAATGTGTGGAGAGTGGAGAAGGGGCGTATGATGAAACTGGAGACAAAGCTTGAAGCTGGGTCATGAAGGGCCTTGCACACCATGCTAAGGAATAGTGTGTTAATCACGAAGATAACAGGGAGCCATGGACTGCTTAGACCAGAAAATGATACTGATGTTTTATATATATCTCCCTGGTAAATGATTCAAGTGGAGAAATCTGGAAGCAGGGAGATCAGGAAGGGACAACTGTCCTAATAAGCTAGGTGAGAGACAGTAATGGCCTGAACCAAGTCAGTGACAGACAGTAGAGAAGGAAGACCTAGATTTTAGAGTATTAAAAATAGAAAATTGACTGGCTTTAATGACTGATTAAATACACGTGGAGTTAAGGAAAAAATGAGAATGATTTTCAGAATTCTAACTTGGGCAACTGGACAGATTGTGGAAGCATTTAGGAAAGAAAAACAGATCTATATGAGGAAATAATGTATTATGTTGGTTCTCATTCGTCTACAACATTAGCTTTTTCTGAAAATAAAAATGTGTCTTCTGTTTATTTTTAAAATTATCATGATTCTTTTCTATTTTCACTGCCAGTAGGATAGGGAAGTATTTAAGTATTTAGCATGCTTTTAGTAAACTGTTTACTGTTCACTGTTGTGCATGTTTGCACCTAACCAGGAAAAAGTATATGTGTAAAGAACAGTAAAATCTCACTAAAGGACTTCAAGGTCTTTGTTACATTTAATAAATTATCAATGCTAATTTAACATAGATGGTTCCATAAGCGTGCTTTCTCCAGAATATCTTCCAGTGTACTTCAGACTACTTAACTATGCATAGCTAGAAGTAAAATTTCAGTAATTTAGTAATTTCTCATGAAATACTTTTTCTCCCTTGAAAAGAAAACATTTTCCTTATAAACAAAATGTTTTGAAGTAAATGGCTATTTTTTTTTTTAGCCAGAACTTCTAGCACATTCAAACTATCTCATTTAATGCTCAACAAAGAGCAAGAGTACTTTCAGGGAAGTTAATATAATAATAATAATAATGATAACAACAACAATAATAATAAAAAACAAACAGAGGGTATATGGCAGAATAAAATAACTATGTGTACTGTGAGGAATACATTAAAATGCATGTAATATGCCATATGGTTAGGGACTATTCTTCTATAATATTTAAGCAGAAGGACTTACAACATCTAATGTACTATTTTCTACCTATAATACAAAAAGTTCAGCAAAAAAGCTGATCATTATATAGGGTAATAAACCATTCTTGGGGGAAAAAATACAAACTTCAAACTGTGTCATACATAGAGAAGGATTGGGTACACTGCAATCATTACTTTAAATTAAATGAATGCACAGTATACCTTTTAAAAACACTAAGTACTTAGTACAGGTATAATAGGAAATTTTTCCCCAGAGATTACTTCTCTAGCAGACCAAGTGGTGCTTACAGTAATTTAAAGCTAAAGTGACATCTCCTCAGCTGTTATCAATTGCACTTTTATGACTTAAATGTTTTCCTCAAAGACAGGTATAGCTAGTAGAGTTTCTAGTGTGTATACTTGAAAGCCTTCTATACTGGAAAGAAAAATTACCTTAGTTTATGTGGAAATTCTCCCATCATTGAAGCCTAAATTTTCAAAAGAGCAGCCAATAAGCTTTAAAATAAATAAATATGCCATGAAATAAAGGCTCATAATAAAAGCTTCCCTGTTGCTCCTAGCACCAGAGAACAACTAGAAGTCACTATGAGTCACTATAGTGAGTTCTTCTCACTATAGTTAGAAGAATGGACATTCAGTCAGCAATTATCACTGTCATCATCAGTCAATTATGGGTATCATATCAACAGAGACAGTTTAACAGAGAGATCAGGGAAAGAGACAAAGAGAGTTTTGCAAACCACTGTCATCCCAAAGAGGTTGGACACATTCTCAATACTGTGCCTTCAAAGGAGAGAAATCAGAGGCTGCACACTGCAGGGGAGAGAGACTTTACCAAACAGTCCAACCAAGTCACTAAACAAAAAAAAGAAAACAAACAACAAAAACAAATCTCTGTTAGGAGAGGGTGATAATTATCCAGAGTTGCTACAATATACTATCTAAAAACCCCAGATTCAACAAAAAAAAAATACAAGACATGCAAAGAACAGGAAAGTATGATCTATACACAGTGGGTGGAAGAGCAAGCAATATAACCTACCTCTGAAGGGGCCTAGTTGGGGACCTAACAGGCAAAGCCCTCATGGAAGCTATTATAAATATGTTCAAAGCTAAAGGAAACCACATTTAAAGAAGTAATGGAAAATCTGATGGCAATGTTTCATCAAATAGAAAATATCCATAAAAGATAGAAATTATATTAAAAAAGGAAAAAATAGAAATTCTGGAATTTAAAAATTACAATAATATAAATGAAAAATTCACTATCAGGATTAAAAAGTAGATTTGAGCTGGTGGAAGAAAGAATCGATGAACTTGAAGATAGAATAATGAAAATTAGACAATCTGAAGAACAGCATGACTAAGAAACTTTTTTAAAAATGAACAGAATTTCAGAAAAATGTGGGACACCATTATATATATTCACATATGCATAAAGAGAATACAAGGAGGAGAGAAGGAAAAAGGAGAAGAAAAATATTTAAAGAAATAATTGCTAAAATATTCCCAAATTTGATTAAAAACAATTCACACATCCAAAGGCTCAACGAATTCTAAGTAGGATAAACATAAATTGATCTACATGCAGACACATCACAGTAAAAATGTTGAGGGTCAAAGACAAAGAGAAAATCTTGAAAGCAACAAGAGAAAAATGATTCATTAGCTGCAAAAGAAACCCAATATCTGACTTATCATCCGAAACACAGGAGGTCACAAGGCAGTAGGATGACATATTCAAAGTGCTGGGGGAAAAAAAAATCTGTGAAACAGCAATCTTATATCTAGAAAACTATCTTTTATAACAGAAGACTTTGTCAGATAAACAAAAATGGAGAGAATTTGTTGCTGGTAGACTGCCTTAAAAGAAATACTAAAAGTCTACTGCATAGGGCTTCACTGGTGGCGCAGTGGTTAAGAATCCACCTGCCAATGCAGGGGACATGGGTTTGAGCCCTGGTCTGGGAAGATCCCACACGAGGCAGGGCACCTAAGCCTGTGTGCTACAACTACTGATCCTGCGCTCTAGAGCCCATGTGCCACAGCTACTGAAGCCAGCATGCCTAGAGCCCATGCTCTGCAACAAGAGAGAAGCCACTGCAATGAGAAACCCATGCACTGCAACGAAGACCCAACACAGCCAAAAAAAAAAAAGTCTACTGCAGGCTGTAAGGAAGCAATTCCAGACCATAATTCAAATCTGCATGAAAAAATTAAAAGTGCTAGTAAAGGTAATTATGTAATTTAAAAATACAGTATAAATGCATATTCTCTTTGCTTCTCTTAGCTGATTTTAAAAGTAATTGTAATAAACAATACATATAAAATTGTACTGTGGGATATATAACATATATAAATATATTTGAGAATAATAGCATAAAAATGTGAGTAGGGACAAACTTCATTAAAGTAAGGAAATGATACCAGATGGTCACTTGAATCTGCAGGAAAAAGAAGAGAACCAAAAATGATAAATAATAAAATAAATGTAACAAAACCTTTAAATATATATTTGCTCTCCTTTCCTCTATCAGCTCTGTAAACAACATGAAATTATATAAGTAAATAATTATATTAATGCATTTTGTAATATATACAAATATAATATATATAACAATAATAACAAAAAGGGAGAAGAGGAAATATAGCTCTATGGGAGTAACATTTCTATATCTCACTGAAATTAATTTAGTATAAATCTAAAGTAGATTCTGATAAGTTAAGATTCTTATGGTAAGCCTTAGAGCAACCATTAAGAAAATAACTCACATGATAATATAAGTTAACAAATTACTAAGAGAATTAAAATAGTACACTACAAAATACTCAATGTAAGACAAAGCAGTAAAGTAGGAATAGAGGAACAAAAAACACATGACATGTAGAAAAAAAGTAAAATGCCAAACATAAATCCACCTTTATCTATGATAACATTAAATGTGAATGAATTAATCCAACCAAAAGCAAAAGATTGCCAGACAATGAAAAATAAAGATCCAACTATGTGCTGCATAGGAAACACACCTTAGATTTAATGATACAAATAGGCTGGAAATGAAAGAAAAAATTATTTTATGAAAACAGCAATCATAAAAAAGCTAGAGTGGCTATACTAATATCAAACAAAATAAAATGTAAGGAAAAAAAAGTTAATAGAAACAAAGAGGGACATTTTATAATGATAATACTAAAAAGGTCAGTCCATCAGGAAGATATAACAATTATAAATATATGTGCATCTAACAACAGAGCCCCAAAATGCATGGAGGAAAAAAGTGACAAAATTGAAGGTAGAAATAGAAAATTAAACAATAAGAGTTGGGGATTTAAGTCCCCTATCCTCAATAATGGTTATAACAACTATGTAGAAGAGTAACAAAGAAATAAAAGCCTTGCACAACACTAGAACAGATGACCTAACTGACATCTATAGAACACCCATAAGAGCAGAATATACCTTCTTCTCATGTGCATGAGGAACATTCTCCAGCATATACCATATGCTACATCATAAAACATGCCCCAAGAAGGTTAAAAATATTAGTCATAAGATGTATGATCTCCAACCACAATGAAATGAAATTAGAAATCAATAAATCAATTAAATTTGGAAAATTCACATAGATGTGGAAACTGAAACACTCCCAAATAATGAATGGGTAAAAGAAATATAATGTGAATTAGAAAATACTTGGAGATGAAGAAAAATAAAGACACAAGTATCAATACTGGGGGATGTAGGTAAATCACTGCATAGAGCAAAATTTATAGCTGTAAATGCCTATTTTTTTAAAAAGCATTCATATTAATAACCAACCCTTTCACCTTGAGACATTGGAAAAAGAAGAGCAAACTAAACCTAAAGCAAACAGAAGAAAGACATTAGTAAAGATGATAGCAAAATCAATAGAGAATAGTATTCCTTGAAAGAAAAGTTTTAATGATAAACTTTTCACTAGGCTGACCAAAAGCAAACTAGAGAAGGCTCAAATTAGTAAAATCAGGATAAAAGAGGGGATATCACTACTGACATTACAGAAATAAATGGGATCATGAGGTTATACTATGAACAGCTAGACACCAACAAAATTACTTAGATGAAATAAAAAATTTTATGAATTTAAATATAAAAGGAAAGAGATTGAATTAGTAATTTTGAAATCTGCCACAAAGAAAAACCCAGACCCAAAGGATGGCTTCATTGGTGGATTGTACCAATCATCCAAAGAAGAATTAATACCAATTATTTACCAGCCCTTCCAAACAACAGAAGAGGAGGGAACATTTCTTAATTAATTCCCTGAGGTCATTATAACCTTGATATAAAACATGCCAAAGACACCACACACAAAAAGAAAAAAGAAAAGTACAAACCAATATTTCTGATTAATAAAGATAGAAAAATTTTCAACAAAATGCTAGCAAACCAAATCCAGCAACACATAAGATTATACACCATAACCAAGTGGGACTTATCCCAGAAATGCAATATTGTTTTAACATATGAAATCCAAATAAAGTAATATACCATATAAAAAGAATAAAGGACAAAAACCACTTGATTATCTCAATAGATGCAGAAAAGTCGTTTTACAAAATCTAACATACTTTCATTATAAAAACACTCATTAGATGAGGAATAGAAGTCCCTTCCTCATTTTTTACTATTAAAATCCACAGCTAGCATGGTATAGCATTCAGTGAAAGACTGAATGCTGTCTCCATAAGGTCTGGAACATGACAAGGATGTCCACTCTCAACAATTCTATTGAAATTCTACCTGCATTTCTAGCCAGGGCAATTAGGCAAGAAAAAGAAATAAAAGGCATCCAAATTGGAAGGAAGAAGTAAAACTGTATTTGCAATTGATATGATCTTCTATATGTAGAAATTCCTAATGAATCCTTAAAAAAAAACTATTAAAACTAGTAAGTTCAACAAGATTGCAGTGAACAAGGTCAATATACAACAATCATTCATATTTCCATATACTATCAATGAACAATCCAAAATGATATCAGGAAAACAATTCCATTTACTCTAGTATCAAAAAGAGGAAACTGTTTAGAAACAAATTTAACAAAAGAAGCATAAAATTTGGACACTGAAAACTACAAATCACTGTTGAAAGAATTAAAGACCTAAATAAATGGGAAGTCATCCCATGTTTATAAATTGGATGGCTTTACCTTGTTAAGATGAAAATACTTACTAAATTGATCTACAGATTCTGTACAATATCTATCAAAATCCTGCCTAGACTTTTTTCAGATTAAAATAATAAACCTAAAAGTCATAAGGAAATTTAAGGGATCCACACTAGCCAAAACAAACTTGAAAAAAGGAGAAAAAAATGACAAACTCATACTTTCTGATTTCCAAATTTCCTACAAAGCCACAGAAATCAAGACAATGTGGAACTGGCATATAGTAAACACGTAAATCAAGGGATCAGAACTGCAAATACAGAAATGAACCCACACATTTATGGTCAGTTGATTTCTGACACAGGATGACAATTCAATAAATACTCATGCAACATATGGAACCACTGAATAACTATATGAAAAAGAATGATGGATTCCTTCCATATATCATGCACAACAATTAACTCACAATAGATTATACACCTAAATGCAAGAGAAAAAAAAATTGAGTCTGGAAAAATAGGAATAAATTTTTATTATTTTATGAAAAGCAAAGTCTCCATAGATATGATACCAAAAGAATAAGCACCAAAACAAAAAACAGATAAACTAGTCTTCATTAAAATTAAAATTTGGGGTTTCTGAAGACACTATCAAGAAAGTGAAAAGACAATACATAGAATGGGAGAAAATAATTGCAAATTATGTAGCTGATAAGGACTCAGACTTAGGAATATAGAGAAATATTATAATTGAATAATTAAGAGTCAGATATCCCAATTAAAAATGGATAAAGGTTTTGAATGGACATTTCTCCAAAGATATAAAAATGACCAGTAAAAACATAAAAAGATGTTCAATATCATCAGTCATTAGGGAAATGAAAATCAAAATCATAATGAGAAATCATTTCACACCCACAAGGAGGGTTATAATAAAGCAGACAATAATAACATACAATAATATGTGGCTATAATAAAACATACAATAAAAACATACAATAATAAGTGTTGACGAGAATATGGAGAAATTTGATCCCTCATATTTTTCTGGTGGAAATGCAAAGTTGTGGAACTGTTTTGGAAAATTTCCCAGCAGTTCCTAAAAATGTTAAGCATAGAGTGACCATACTGCATGGCAATTCCACTCCTGGGTTCGTTCCCAAGGAAAATGAAAGCATATGTCCAGGCAGAAACTTGTACATGAATGTGCACCATTATTCATTGGAACCGAAAAGTGAAACAACCCAAACATCCATCAACTAAAGAATAGATAAGTAAATTTGGTATATCCACACAATGGAGTATTATTTGGCAATATAAGGGAATGAAGTATAGATAAATGCCATAGAATGCATAAATCCAAAACATATATACATAGATGGTGGTGTGGGAAGACACGGAGTTAGTGTCTCCCCACAACTAGGGTGCCTGTTGTTTGCTGGTGGGGGACTCTGACACCCAAGGAGACAGGAGGAACCCCACAATGAACCAGCCGTTTGTGGGATCTTGGTTCATGAGCCCTGGGGTCGGGCCAAAGCTCCCGCAGTGGGAGCTCCGAGTCCGAACCACTGGACTAACAGAGAACCTCAGACCACAGGGAATATTAATCAGAGTGATGTCTCACAGAGTTCCCCATCTCAGCACCAAGACCCAGCTCTACCCAGTAGCCTACAAACTCCAGAGATGGAAGCCTCAGGCCAAACAACCAGTAAGACAGGAACAATATCCCACTCATACAAAAAAAAAAAAAGGTGGCAAAAAATTATGTCACAGATGAAGGAGAAAGGGAAAAACCTACAAGACCAAATAAATGAAAAGGAAATAAGCAATCTACCTGCAAAAGAATTCAGAGTAATGATAATAAAGATGATCCAGAATCTTGGAAATGGAATGGAGGAACAGAATAAGAAAATACAAGAAACGTTTAACAAAGATCTAGAAGAACTAAAGAACAAACAGAGATGAACAACACAATAACTGAAATGAAAAATACACTAGAAGGAATCAATAACAGAATAACAGAGGCAGAAGAACGAATAAGTGAGCTGGAAGACAAACTGTTGGAAATAACTGCTGAGGAGCAGAATAAAGAAAAAAGAATGAAAAGAATAAAGGAATTGAAGACAATCCCAGAGACCTCTGGGACAACACTAAACACACCAACATTCGAATTATACGGGTCCCAGAAGAAGAAGATAAAAACAAAGGGACTGAGAAAATATTTGAAGAGATTGTAGTTGAAAACTTCCCTAACATGGGAAAGGAAATAGTCACCCAAGTCCAGGAAGCACAGAGAGTCTCATACAGGATAAACCATAGGAAAAACACACCAAGACGCATATTAATCAAACTAACAAAAATTAAATTCAAAGAAAAAATATTAAAAGCAGCAAGGGAAAAACAAAAAATAACATAAAAAGGAATCCCTAAGGTTATCCACTGATTTTTCAGTGCAAACTCTGCAGGCCAGAAGGGAGTGGCAGGATAAACTGAAAGTGATGAAAGAGAAAAACCTACAACCAAGATTACTCTATGCAGCAAGGATGTCATTCAGATTCGATGGAGAAGTCAAAAGCTTTTCAGACAAGCAAAAGCTAAGAGAATTCAACACCACCAAACCAGCTTTACTAACAAATGGTAAAGAAACTTCTCTAAGTGGAAAACACAAGAGAAGAAAAAGACCGACAAAAACAAACCCAAAACAATTAAGAAAATGGTAATAGGAACATACTTATCAATAATAATCTTGAATGTAAATGGATTAAATGCCCCAACCAAAAGACACAGAGTAGCTGAATGGATACAAAAACAAGACCCATATATATGCTGTCTACAAGAGAAACACTTCAGACCTAGGGACATACAGACTGAAAGTGAAGGGATGGAAAAAGATATTCCATGCAAATGGAAATCAAAAGAAAGCTGGAGTAGCAGTACTCGTATCAGGTAAAATAGACTTTAAAATAAAGACTGTTACAAGAGATAAGGAGGGACACTACGTAACGATCAAAGGATCAGTCCAAGAAGAAGACATAACAATTATAAATGTTTATGCACCCTACATAGGAGCATCTCAATACATAAGGCAAATGCTAACAACCATGAAAGGAGAAATTGAAAGTAACACAATAATAGTAGGGGACTTTAACTCCCCACTTACACCAATGGACAGATCATCGAAACAGAAATTAAATAAGGAAACACAAGTTTTAAATGACACAACAGATCAAACAGATGTAATTGATATTTATGGAACATTCCACCAAAAAGTGGCAGAATACACTTTCTTCTCAAGTGCACTTGGAACATTCTCCAGGATAGATCATGTCTTGGGTCACAAATCAAGCCTCAGAAAATTTAAGAAAGTTGAAATCATATGCAGCATCTTTTCTGACCACAATGCTATGAGATTGGAAATCAATTACAGGAAAAAAAAACTGTAAAAAACACAAATACATGGAGGCTAAACAGTGCACTACTAAATAACCAAGAGATCACTGAAGAAATCAAAGAAGAAATAAAAAAATACCTAGAAACAAATGACAATGAAACCATGACGACACAAAACCTATGGGATGCAGCAAAAGCAGTTCTAAGAGGGAAGTTTATAGCAATACAACCTCACCTCAAGAAACAAGAAAAATCTCAAACAATCTAAACCTACACTTAAAACAACTAGAGAAAGAAGAAAAAAGAAAACCCAAAGTCAGTAGAAGGAAAGAAATCATAAAGATCAGAGCAGAAATAAATGAAATAGAAATGAAGAAAACAATAGCAAAGATGAATACAACTAAAAGCTGGTTCTTTGAGAAGATAAAGAAAATTGATAAACCTTTAGCCAGCCTCATCAAGAAAAAATGGGAGAGGATGCAAATCAATAAAATTAAAAATGAAAGAGGAGAAATCACAACTGACAATGCAGAAATACAAAGGATAATATAGCTACTACAAACAACTATATGCCAATAAAATGAAGAACCATGAAGAAATGGACAAATTCTTGGAAAGGTACAATTTTCCAAGACTGAACCAGGAAGAATTAGAAAATATAAACAGACCTATCACAAGTAATAAAATTGAAACCATAATTTAAAATCTTCTAACAAACAAAAGTCCAGGACCAGAGGGCTTCACAGGCGAATTCTATCAAACATTTAGAGAAGAGTTAACACCTATCCTTCTCAAACTCTTCCAAAAAATTGCAGAGGGAGAAACACTCCCAAATTCATTCTACAAAGTCACCATCACCCTGATACCAAAACCAGAAAAAGATATCACAAAAAAAGAAAATTATTGACCAACATCACTGATGAAAATAGATGCAAAAATCCTGAACAAAATACTAGCAAACAGAATCCCACAGCACATTAAAAGGATCATACACCATGATGAACTGGGATTTATCCCAAGGATGCAAGGATTCTTCAATATATGCAAATCAATCAATGTGATACACCACATTAACAAATTAAGGAATAAAAACCATATGATCACCTCAATAGATGCAGAAAAAGCTTTTGACAAAATTCAACACCCATTTATGATAAAAACTCTCCAGAAAATGGGCATAGAGGGAACTTACCTCAACATAATAAAGGCCACATATGACAAACCCACAGCAAACATCATACTCAATGGTGAAAAACTGAAAGCATTTCCTCTAAGATCAGGAATAAGATAAGGATATCAACTCTCACCACTCTTATTCAACATAGTTTTGGAAGTCCTAGCCACAGCAATCAGACAAGAAAAGGAAATAAAAGTAACACACATTGGAAAAGAAGAAGTAAAACTGTCACTGTTTGCCGATGACATGACACTATACATAGAAAATCCTAAAGATGCCACCAGAAAACTACTAGAACTAATCAATGAATTCGGAAAGGTTGCAGGATACAAATTAATGCACAGAAATCTCTGGCATTCCTGTACACCAACAACAAAAAATCAGAAAGAGAAATTAAGGAAACACTCCCATTTACCATTGCCACAAAAAGATAAAATACCTAGGAATAAACCTGCTTAAGGAGGCGAAAGACTTGTACTCAGAAAACTATAAAACACTGATGAAAGAAATCAAAGTTGACAGAAACAGATGGAGAAATATACCATGTTCTTGGACTGGAAGAATCAATACTGTGAAAATGACTATACTACCGAAAGCAATCTACAGATTCAATGCAATCTCTATCAGACTGCTAATGGCATTCTTCACAGAATTAGAAAAGAAATCTTACAATTCATATGGTAACACAAAATATCCTGAATAGCCGAAGTAATCTTGAGAAAGAAAAACGGAGCTGGAGAAACTAGGCTCCCATATACCACAAAGCCACAGTAATCAAGACAGTATGGTACTGGCACAAAAACAGAAATATAGATCAATGGTACAGAATAGAATGCCCAGAGATAAATCCAGGCACATATGGGCACCTAATTTATGACAAAGGGGGCAAGGACATACAATGGAGAAAAGACAGTCTCTTCAATAAGTGGTGCTGGGAAAACTGGACAGCTACATGTAAAAGAATGAAATCGGAACACTACTTAACACCGTACACAAAAATAAACTCCAAATTGATTAAAGACTTAAATGTAAGACCAGACACTATAAAACTCTTAGAGGAAAACATAGGAAAAACACTCCTTGACATAAACAACAGCAGGATCTTTCTTGACCCACCTCCTAGAGTAACGGAAATAAAAACAGAAATAAACAAATGGGACATAATTAAACTCAAAATCTTTTGCACAGCAAAGGAAACCATAAACAAGGCAAAAAGACAACCCTCAGAATGGGAGAAAATATTTGCAAGTGAAACAACAGACAAACGATTAATCTCCAAAATATACAAACAGCTCATGGAGCTCAAAATCAAAAAACCAAACAATCCAGTTGAAAAATGCATGGGAGACCTAAATTGACATTTCAGCAAGGAAGACATACAGATGGCCAAGAGGCACATGAGAAGATCCTCAACATCACTAATTATTAGAGAAATGCAAATCAAAACTACAATGAGGTATCACCTCACACCAGTCAGAATGGCCATTATCAAAAGCTCTAGAAACAATAAATGCTGGAGAAGGTGTGGAGAAAAGGGAACCCTCTTGCACTGTTGGTGGGTATGTAAATTGATACAGCCACTATGGAGAACAGTATGGAGGTTCCTTAATAAACTAAAAATAGAATTACCATATGACCCAGCAATCCCACTACTGGGCATATACCCTGAGAAAACCATAATTCAAAAAGACATGTACCACAATGTTCATTGCAGCACTATTTACAATAGCCAGGACATGGAAGCAACCTAAGTGTCCATCAACAGATGAATGGATAAAGAAGATGTGGCACATATATACAATGGAATATTACTCAGCCATAAAAAGAAATGAAATGGAGGTATTTGTAATGAGGTGGATGGAGTTAGAGTCTGTCATACAGAGTGAAGTAAGTCAGAAAGAGAAAAACAAATACCGTATGCTAACGCATATATATGGAATCTAAAAAAAAAAAAAAAAAAGGTACTTATGAACCTAGTTGCAGGGCAGGAATAAAGAGGTAGACATAGAAAATGGACCTGAGGACATGGGGTGGGAGGGTGAAGCTGGGGCGAAGGGAGAGTAGCATCGACATACATACATTACTGAATGTAAAATAGTTGGCTGGTGGAAAGCAGCAGCATAGCACATGGAAATTGGCTCACTGCTTTGCGATGACTGAGAGAGGTGGGATAGGGAGGATGAGAGTGAGGCTGAAGAGGGAGGGGATGTGGGGGCATGTGTATGCATATAGCTGATTCGCTTTGTTGTGCAACAGAAACTAACACAGTATTGTGAAGCAATTATACTCCAATAAATATCTATTAAAAAAATAAAAATAAATAAAAATAGAGTTTGCAGGCTTCCCTGGTGGCGCAGTGGTTTAGAATCCGCCTGCCAATGCAGGGGACACAGGTTCGAGCCCTGGTCCAGGAAGATCCCACGTGCGGCGGAGCAACTAAGCCCGTGTGCCACAACTACTGAGCCCGCATGCTGGCAGTTCTGAATCTCATGTGCCTAGAGCCCATGCTCTGCAAGAAGAGAAGCCACCACAATGAGGTGCCTGCTCACTGCAACGAAGAGTAACCCTGCTCACTGCAACTAGAGAGAGCCTGCACGCAGCAACGAAGACCCAACGCAGCCAAAAATAAATAAATAAATTTAGTTTTTTAAAAAAAGAGTTTGCAACAATGCTACAGCTATAATTGTTGCAGGCAAAAATCATCAGTAGTTGCTAAAGAGTGGGAAAGTCATGACTGAGATATAGAGTATTTATACAGTTTCAAACTATCTCCCTATAAGCTACTTATTAATAACAAAGTGAGAAGTAGTAACTGTACAGTAGTGAATCCAGGCAGCCACCATCCTGTAAGGAAGCCCAACTTGTCACACGTAGAAGATCTGAAGCTCCCAGTGACAGACATCAAGTACGTGATGTATATGAGTAAAGGAGGCTTCGGATGATCCCAACCTTTAGACTTCAAGTTTTCCAGCTGAGAACTCCAACATCATTGAGCAGAGACAAGCCTTTCCTGATGTACCTTGTCTAGATTCCTAAACCCTAGAATCCATGAGCATAATAAATGGCTGATTAATGAAAAATATATGTGTGTGTGTATATATATATATATGTATATATGATTCCATTTATATGAGATGTCCACAATAGGCAAATATGTAGAGACAAAAATTAGACTGGAGTTGGGGGATAGGAAGATTGGGTGGTGATAGTTGAAGGGTACAGGGTTTTCTTTTCAGGTGATGAAAATGTTCTAAAATTAGATTGTGGGGACGGTTGCACAACTCTGAATACACTAAAAACCTTTGACTTGTATGCTCTATAAAGGTGAATTAGATCTCAATAAAGCTGTTAAAATAAAATCCAAGACAGAAAAAAAATGAATAATGTGAAATTTCACATTACTTGCAAACTAGAAAATTAGCCTGCCACAGTCTCAAGGATGCTAGCAAAAGATACAGTCTTCCTGGGTGAGAGACAAAGGACTTTATTACTCACAGTGCAGAAAACAGAATGAGTATCATATTTGCCTTAATTCTTCTCAACCCTGAGTTCCATGTAGTGACAGAGAAGGACCTAGATACCTGCAAATGTGAACTGCTTTACATGAGTGGAATCCTGAGCTCAGGAAACCTGAATTTTCTATAATGGGGCATTAAACCTGGCAGCTTTGCTCTTTGCTCTAGAGAGACATTATCTCCATCTCCCAAGGCTGTAAGAAAACTTGCCTTTTGCTCTGGAGGGAGACACTATATATAGTTTCCAAGGCTTTTTGCTGTAAATACATACATGAAAAGAGAGTCCAAACCAAAGGGCAATCAGTGCCTCATTCACAAGACATGCAGAAACATAAGAGACCCATGGAAAATTGTTCCCAAGTAGATGGTAATTCAAGAATACTCCATGTTAAGAGACAAAGTTAAAAATTGAGTCTGGAGGGAGACCAAGAGCAAAAGTCCAAGAGAGTCTTTATATTTTCATGAAGCTGATACATAAGGCAGATGAATAGTTGAGTTAGAGGCAAGATGTAGTGAGGAACTGTGAAAGTCAAGAGAGAAGAAAAAAAGAGTATGGAGCAGATAACATAGAGTAGTTCAGGATATCAAGTTGGTTGTTATTCTTCATAACATCTACTCTATTATTTGTGAAGCTCAGCGTGTGGCTCCCAAAAGTACGGTGCAGTGTCTAACTGGTTACTCAGGTTGTAGCCACACCTCTCCTAGTTCTAAAATATAACTCTAATTCTATCACTCCCTTCACATAAAGTTCAAATTTCTTATTAACCCTTGAGGTCCTTCCTTATTTAATGGGACATCTTCCTAAATTAAACACAGTCCTTTGTATCTTAAACTCACCACTCACTGATGCATGAAATTTATATATTTAGTGTCAAATTTATTTTTCATAATATACAATATTTTCTGATCTTTCACATTGATAGCTTGCCTGGGAGGCCTAATCAACATTCAACTAAAAAATAAAGATTACAAAACCAGAAATAAATTAAAAGAAATTCCAGTGCTCCACTTTATTTGAACATACATCCTTGGCCAGTCTGCCAACTAGCTACACTGTTGAAACAAAAGAATATTGAGGACACAAATGATGTAAGGTAGTAGGGGAAAAAGTAGAACATAGTTACATTAGTTTACCTCTGTTTTATGCCTGGTTAGGAAGCAATAGCAATATGCCAGGGGAGAGAAGGCTGTGCATGGACCAGGATATTAGCAGTGGGGGAGGTGAGGGGTGGTTGGATTCTGAATATTTGCTGATGGTAAAAATACAGTAGAAAGGGGTGAATTGATGATGCTGGAGAGAGACATCCTAGAGTCAGTGAGAGGATAGTATTTTGCACAGTTGGAAGAATTAACCTTTGCCATGAGCATGGGTGTTGTTGACTGCCCACGGCCCAAAATTCTCAAGTGGATAAGGGTAATATATCAAAGATCCAGAGAGCAGATTTTGGTGCCCTTCTCCTCTTCTATTTTAGTCCACTTGTGCTGTCATAACAAAATACCATAGATTGAGGAGTTTAAACAACAAGTGTATTTCTCACACTTCTGGAGCCTGGAAAGTCTAAGAATAAGGTGCTGGCAATGTAGTTAACTATTTCCCTGTTATTGGAAATTTTTGTTTTTTTCAAATCATTCATTTATCAAAAGAAGTTTTATAACTTGCCTCACATATACCCTACTAATTTCCTGCTAAATTTAATTCTTAGTGTTTTGTAATTTATGGTGTTATGAATGAAATTTTTTTAATGTTTTAATGTTCTGATTGATATTTTTAATAAGAGAGCTATTGTTTATTATACTTGACCCAAATGCTTTACCTAATTTTCCTATTGTGTCTATTTCTTTCAATTAAATCACTTGTTTTATAAGTATATATTAATATACTCTGTAAGTAATGATTTTTCTCCTAATTTCCAAAATTATAGTTCTTGTTTCTATTTCAAGCTAAATTATATTCTATAAAATCTACTCCCAAAAAAGTATAAAAAATAATGGTGTTACTGTCAATCATTACATATTGCTGATTTTATGGGGAATGCCTTTAAAGTTGTACTGTTAAAAGTGATGTTAGGGGCTTCCCTGGTGGCGCAGTGGTTGAGAATCTGCCTGCCAATGCAGGGGACACGGGTTCAAGCCCTGGTCTGGGAAGATCCTACATGCCACGGAGCAACTGGGCCCGTGAGCCACAACTACTGAGCCTGCGCATCTGGAGCCTGTGCTCCGCAACAAGAGAGGCCGCGACAGTGAGAGGCCCGCGCACCGTGATGAAGAGTGGCCTCCGCTTGCCGCGACTAGAGAAAGCCCTCGCACAGAAATGAAGACCCAACACAGCCAAAAATAAATAAATTAATTTAAAAAAAATAATAAAAAATGTGCAGTGAAAAATAAACAACAACAACAAAAAAAAAACTGCTGATCCCAACCCCACTTCACACCAATTAAAAAACAGAATTAAAAGTGATGTTAGCTGTTTATTTGAAGCAAATGTTTTTCATAATATTAGTTTAGAATCCCATTCCTGGGGAGGTTTATTCTTTAGTAGAATGGATTCAGTTTATAATAGGAATAGTTTAAATGTTATCAAATGTTTTAGGGGCTCTCTTGAAAAAACTGATTTTAGTATATTTGATCTACTGATGAATTATGTAATATTAATCAATTTCTTGACATTATACCATCCTTGCATTCCTGGAATTCTCTCAGGTCACATATGGGCATACCTCTTTTTATTTTTTAAAACTTTTATTGTAGTATAGTTGATTTACAATGTTGTGTTAGTTTCAGGTGTACAGCAAAGTGAATCAATTATACACATACATATATCCATTCTTTTTTTAGATTCTTTTCCCATATAGGCCATTACAGAGTATTAGTAGAGCTCCCTGTGCTATACAGTAGGTCCTTATTAGTTATCTATTTTCTATAGAGTGTATATATCTCCCAATTTATCCCTCCCATCCCCTAGTAACCATGTTTGTTTTCTACCTCTTTGACTCTACTTCTGTTTTGTAAATAAGTTCATTTGTACCCTTTTCTTAGATCCCACATATAAGCAATATCGTATGATATTTGTCTTTCTGTTTCTGACTTACTTCACTCAGTATGGCAATCTCTAGGTCCATCCATGTTGCTGCAAATGGCATTATTTTGTTCTTTATTATGGCTGAGTAATATTCCATTGTATATATGTACCACATCTTCCGTATCTATTCCTCTGTTAATGGACATTTAGGTTGCTTCCATGCCCTGGCTCTTGTAAATAGTGCTGCAATGAACATTGGAGTTCATGTATCTTTTTGAAGTATGGTTTACTCCGGGTATATGACTAAGAGTGGGATTGCTGGGTCATATGGTAGTTCTATTTTTAGTCTTTTAAGGAACCTCCATGCTGTTCTCCATAGTGATTGACTTTACCAATTTACAGTCCCACCAACATTGTAGAAGTGTTCCCTTTTCTCCACACCCTCTCCAGCATTTATTGCTTGTAGATTTTTGATGATGGCCATTCTGACCAGTGTGAGGTGATACCTCATTGTAGTTTTGATTTGCATTTCTCTAATAATTAGTGATGTTAAGCATATTTTCAAGTGCTTTTTGGCCATCTGTATGTCTTCTTTGGAGAAATGTATATTCAGATCTTCCCCCCATTTTTTGACTGGGTTGTTTGTTTTTTTGATATTGAACTGCATGAACTGTTTGTATATTTTGGAGATTAATCCCTTGTCAGTTGCTTCATTTTAAAATATTTTCCCCCATTCTGAGGCTTGTCTTTTCGTCTTGTTTATGGTTTCCTTTGCTGTGCAAAAGCTCTTAAGTTTAATTAGATCCCATTTGTTTATTTTTGGTTTTATTTTCATTACTCTAGGAGGTGGATAAGAGAGATCAAGGTGGCAGAGGAATAGGAAGTTCACCTCCTTCCACAGAAACATTGAAAATACAGCTACAAGTGGAACGATTTACACAGAACAGCTACTGATCGCAGACAGAAGACCTCAGACATCCGAAAAGACAAGAAAACATCCATGTAACCGGGTAGGACAAAAGGAAAAAGAAAAAGAAGGAATCAGGGTGGGGCCTGTACCCCGGGGAGGGAGCTGTGAAGGAAAGTTTCCTGCACCTTGGGAAGTCTCCTCACCAGTGGGGAGATCAGACTGGAAGGAGGGGGAGATTCGGAGCCTAAGAGGAGAGAGCAGTAACAGGTTTGTGGAAGGCAAAACGAAGAGTAACCTGCACAGAGGGTTGGAACCACCACCTTGTGCTCCCCAACCTGAGACACTCCTCTGTCAGTGGGTGTTGCGGTCTGGTGCTGAAGCTCAGACTCCAGAGCTCAGTCCCAGGGAGAGGACCAGGGTTAGGTGGGGAAACAGCCTGAAGAGGTCAGGCTGTGTTAACTGAGGGTGTACTAGGAAGAAGCCGGGCCCTCCAGAAAGGCAAGGCACCATTACTGGGAGGCCCACAGGGAGAGGGGCGGGATCACCATACCTCTTTTTATAGCATTTCTATTTATTGTGCTTCCCATATATTGCATTTTTTAAAACAAACTGCAGGTTTGTAGCAACCTTGTGTCAAGCAAGTCTATCAGCACCATTTTTCCAAAAAGCATTTACTCACTTTGTGTCTCTCTGTCATATTTAGGTAACTCTCATGATATTTCAAACATTTTCATTATTATTTTACTTGTTATGGTGATCTGTGATCAGTGATCTTTGATGTTACTATTGCAATTGTTTTGGGGCTCCAAGAACCATGCACATATAAGACTGCTAACTTAATAAATGTTGTATGTGTTCTGACTGCTCCACCAACTGAACATTCTGCCATCTATCTCCCTCACATTGAATGCTTCTAATCCGTGAGACAGAACAATACTGAAATAGGCCAATTAATAACCTTACAATGGCCTCTAAGTGTTCAAGAGAAAGGAAGAGTCACATGTCTCCCACTTTAAATCATAAGCTAGAAATGATTAAGCTTTGTGATGAAGGCATGTCAAAAGCCAAGATAGGCTGAAAGCTAGGCCTCTTGCACAAAACAGTTAGCCACGTTGTGAATGTAAAGGAAAAGTTCTTGAAGGAAATTAAAAGTGCTAATCCAGTGCACATATGAATGATAAGAAAGTGAAACAGTCTTATTGCTGTTTTGCAGAAAGTTTTAGCTTAGTCTAAAAGTCTAAATAAATCAAACCAAGCACAACACTCCTTTAAGTCAAAGACTAATCCAGAGCAAAGACCTAACTCCCTTCTCTGTGAAGGTGGAGAGAGTTGAGGAAGCTGCAGAAGAGAAATGGGAAGCTAGCAGAGGTTTGGTTGATAAGGTTTAAGGAAAGAAGCCATCTTCATAACATAGAAGTGTAAGATGAAGCACTAAGTGCTGATATAGCTGCAGCAAGTTATCCAGAAGATCTAGCTAAGATAACGAATGAAGGTGGCTACACTAAACAGATTTTGAATGTAGACCAAACAGCACTTTATTGGAAGAAGATGCCATTTAGGACTTTCATAGCTAGAGAGGAGAAGTCAATGCCTGGCTTCAAAGCTTCAAAGGACAGGCTATTCTCTTGTTAGGGGCTACCGTAGCTGGTAACTGAGGATGTGACTGAATTTGCTACAATCTCATGACAAACCCCTAACAGATAAGGAGTTGCTTCTTTATCAATGAGCAAAGAAAGTGGTTTGTTGAGATGGAATCAACTCCTGGTGAAGATGCTGTGGAGACTGTTGAAACGACAACAAAGCATTTAGAATATTACATAAACTTAGTTAATATAACAGTGGCAGTGTTTGAGAGGATTGACTCCAGTTTTGAAAGAAGTCTGAGTGTGGGTAAAATGCTATCAAACAGCATTGCATGCTACAAAGAAATCGTTTGTGAAAGGAAGAGTCAATAGATTCAGAAAACTTCTTGTCTTATTTTGAGAAATTCCCGCGGCCACCCCAACCTTTAGCGACTACCACCCTGAGCCACCAGCAGCCGTCAACATAGAGGCAAGACCCTCCACCAGCAAAAGATGATAACTTGTTGAAGTCTCAGATGGTGGTTACCATTTTTTAGCAATAAAGTATTTTTGAATTATTGTTTTTTTAGACACGAGGCTATTGCACACTCAGTAGACCACAGTACAGCGTAAACATAACTTTTATATGCACTGGGAAACCAAAACGTTCCTGTGACTCACTCTACTGTGGTATCTGATTAATTGGTGTGTTATGGAACTGAACATGTGAATTCTCCATAGCATGCCTGTATGATAATGAGCTAGGTTAAAAAAGCGTACAGTCCATGTAATCAAACTCACATTAACTGCCACTTCCACATTTAGGCACTTCATTATTTTGATAAACAGCTGGATGGGTATTTTCAATTCTATATTCATGAGTACTAACTGTTGATTTTTGACAAACATCTAAATGTATCCATTTGCAACAATAAGGGAAATCAAGTTATTGAACAGAATGAGTCAAATAATGGTGTGACCAAAATAACTCAATGACTG